>NC_140296.1:178078950-179290825 GCF_964211825.1 Aythya ferina
TATTTATAACAGCATTTATTGCTACTGTTACTTTCAGTAAGTACAGGAAAATCTAAAGAATCTATTCATTGGTTCGGCAATAGGACATTCATATCGCTTTATACATTTCCTAAAAGGGCAAGTTTTACTTGGTTTCATTTCAGTTGATGAACACAACATCCTAGGTACATAACATGGTGCCTGTTTCAAATTAATAACATAACTTAAGCCAACTAAGTATCTGTGCACCATAATTGTATTTTTAAGGACTACATCCAATAATATCTGTATGAACCTGTAATTTCACATAGCATGACCATTTCTCTATCTTAAATACTAATTAGATAGATAATAAATTTGCAATGCTATCAATCTTTGTAATTCCTTCATACATTTAAAAACTCCTGGAACTGTGATACTAGTAAACAAAAAATTAGAATAATTTAAGTATTCTGCTTTAAGATTAATCATTGAACCCATTATCACTGTTTTTGATTAAAATGTCATCTAAATAGCAGAATTAGCTTTGGTGTACTTCCAAACTTCCAATCAAGTCAAGTCTTCCTAAACAAGAGATACATTAAGCTGTATATTTTCTTCTTCTCAGATCACCCTCATTAAATTAGACTTCAGCTTTGCTCACAAAGTATTTGTATTTTTTCTTTTTTCTTTACTTTTCACTGAGATTCTTCTAATGAATATTCCTTCCTCACTCCTTGAATTTTGACAGAACTAATTCCTACTTCTGAAATCCACATTCTTATGCAACCAAAATGCCTCAACTACATTTTCTATAAATATGACTCTTTTGTCATAATGCTAAAGCATTTCTTTTAAAATGATATAGGGACTAGACTCCCAGTCTGGTAATCAAACCTAGGCACCTACTTTTCTTACTGTCTGCTCTATCTATTAAAAGATAGAACGGGAAAAGTCTGGTCCAAAAGATAAGTTCCGAAAATGTCAGCACTATCAGGCCATGAAGACTATAAGCAAAAAATAATGTCTAATAATTTCCTACCTGATATTCTCCTGAAATTTAACTCTGAGAATAGAAAAATAATCCTAGATTTATTAATTTCCATGTAACAACTCTAGAAATAAAAAAAGAATTATTTGTGAACTACACCTGACAAAAAAAAAAAACAACATTAAAATATGTTTTTACTATAAATGTCTGTTCTGACTAATACCAGTTCAATTTAATATATTCTACATTAAGGAAGGTGATCACTTCTCTGGAATCAAAGAACACCTCAAATAATATAAGCTTATCAAAAAAAGTTACTCAGAGAAGAGGTAATTCAGCTTCGAAATGCTTAGTTTCAACATCTGATATTCAACCATTTAAATATGAAATTTGAAACTACATATGGAGTCCATCAAGTAATGCATGGTTTTCTATTTTTTTGAGAGAAAAATATATAGTTTACATAATGGAGACCGAGTTCTTCCCTTGTTATTTATATAAATTCTTTATAATATCAATAAACAGGTCTACAGAAATTGCATTGACAGGCAACTAAAGCAAGCGAAAATTCCAAAACTACCTATTAAAAGTTATTCTTGTATGATAATTATGTTATTATTGTATTAGTTTAGAGCAAGAAAATGGTGCACAGAATTTCAAAGTATTAAACTGATAAAAACATTTCCTCACAAATTTAGCATAGCACCAGAAAAAAAAATGATCTGCATCTATTCCATCAACAAACAAGTCTGCTCTTGATTCTATCTGATGATATTTTAAAAAAAAAAAAGAAACACAACATAGTTTGGATATAGCAGAAACATGTTGTTGACACTTTCTGTCCCTGGATGTTCAAATAGAATAATGAAGTAAAATCAATAATAAACTGTTCTTTGTTCAAGAGCCCAAGCTGTAGAAAATATGGCTAGAAAAAGGAGAGGACAAAAGGAAGTCATACCACTGTTCAATTTAATTTTAAAGGATTTGTTAAAAACAAAATAATGATCCAAATAATCTACCAGCATCTGAAGTTTGATTTATTTTTCTTAAAGCAAACAAACAAACAGAAAAACCTTTATTCAGGTGATACTTACTTCAGATATATAAGCAAACCAGATATTCTTAAAGTTTATGTCTCTATAGTTTCTCCTCCTCATGAAATAAATAAATGTCCAAAAGCACAATTTGTTCAGTGTTCTATCATGTCTCTAGTTTAATAAAGATTTTTTTTTTTAAATACTTCAGTTACCCAGCAGAAAGCATTTATGCACATCCTTTTACATTCAATACATCTAATAGTCAAAGTTATTCATGAAAATAAATGTATTGTTCATAAGAGAAACGCAGATCTACTAAGGATGTATCTGTAGGGTGTATTTTCTAAATGCTGAGAAACACTAGAAGTGAGACTATTGTGAAAATAAAACAGAAATGTTTTTCTTCAACAATTTTACAAAACAATGTATCTATATACGCAGCTACTATTTTTTAAATCTTACTTAAAAAAAAAAAAAAACCAAACGCATTTAAAAGACGTACAAATAAGAAAAAAAAAAAAAAAAATCCTGAATTATGTTTTTAAGTTGTTTTCACAATGCCTACACAATGCATGCTGAAGAGATTAGTTTGCTGCTAAAGGTCAAATACAGGTAACTGAAAGAGCTATGAACGCCAAAATTTATCATGGGTTTCCCTGGACTGAAGAGCAGCTACTGATTGTAAACTAGCTCTTTTTACAGTAAGCTTGTTGTTTTTCTTGCTTACCTAAACTGGGAAAGATAGTACACTGGAAGTTGTTTAAAACCTCCTGTCTCAGATATCTATTCCAGGACGGGATAAATTGCTGTTTGGGTGAATCCTTTCCCCTTATAAAGCAAACCTGGATGATTTTCTGAGATTATTTCCGCTACTAATATATATTCAACTGGGTAAGATTAGGTATGTCTGAATTATTTGGCTACTAACTAAAAACATTGACAAGCTGCTGGTATATGAATGGTACTTTTGTTACAATGCAAAAACAAGCACCAGGGTCCCAAGCAGACCCAGAGACCCTGCTATCTCATTCTCTCTATGGGGGTTTGGCTGCCCTTGCCCACAGCCAGCTCTGAGATGGTGCAGCCATGTCACCATGGGTCCTGCAGATGGGGGAAGCCTTGAGGGGTGCCCACTCACCCTCACAGGGACCCTGTGCAGCTGGGCCTGGGCCTGGCCTTGTGCCTCAGAGGTCTGTCCCTGCCTGGGCTTCCCCCCAGGGCCTCAGACCCGCCTCACAGCTACTGACCACCCCCAGGCCCTTTGGACTGCACAAGTGGCCAAGTAGTCTCCTGTGACTGTCAACACAATACTAATTGTTATTAATGGGATTCCTCACGTGCTTACATTTATGCATATGTTAAGGATTTTACTGGATAAGCACCCTCTGAGCAAGGTTCAAGCAAGATTTGAGGCCAGAGCACAACCTACAACTCATTAAGCTGCAAATCAAAGGATTGATTTTGTTCTTTTATAAGTTTATCTGTTTTCCTCCTTTAATCATTTTCACTGTTCAGAATTTTATGTAAACCTGCCATTGTACTTCAGTGATTTGTTCTGTCTCCATTAAATCCATATGAATCACCCAATTAACCAACTTCCTACTATTCGTCAAAGCTGTCCCAACTAATTTACAGCTTTTGTGCAAGCAGTATGTGCCTCTGGAAGCTTTACATTTCAAGAGGCAGAGGTTGTCCTTATCAGCCTCCCCAAGATTATCTACAAACTGAGGGCTATTTGTGTCACCAGCACACCACAGGTTAACATCGACAACCACCACTAACACTCTCCCGATGAATCGTCCTGATGGATCATTTGGGACCTCCTTGAGAGAGCCAAGGGCAAGCTGACAGATAAAAATCTGCAGCAATTGATTTCCAGCAGAATCCTGAAAATCAGAGACATACATCTCACTTGTCTCTTCAGATACCCAGACTACGTTTGTCCTAGAGTGCACTGCAAAAGAAAATATCCATGAAGGACTGGTGGATTCACTCAAAACTTAAAGAACCATGAACAGCTATATTTTATCTTTGAAAGCAGTGACACGTAACCAGCTGTTTCAACCCACCAGTATGAACCCGAACTACTGTAATTGAAGGTTGCAACATATTAGAGGTTTGACCTTTGGAAACTGAGTATTTCAAGTTAGTAAGGGATTATTCATGCCACCTACTTTACATACTTCACTTGCATATGTATCCCAGGCTTCCTAGACGGCCATTAGAGCACAGCTGCTTCTGTTTTGAAGTAGCACAATCACATTTATTATCAAGTCATATCTATTGGACCCTTATACAGGTGTGGAGGCAGAACAGCAAAAGCTACAAACTTGCAGCATTAGCTCCATACAAGCAGCACGGTGAGGTAGAAGACATATGCTTCTTTAAGTGGTACTCAGCAAAAATTAGGTTTTAGAAATTGCAATGCTAGAGAATGTTCCCAATAAGACGTTGCCTTGTACTAAATTACTACCATGTACCTCAATAGCATAATTTAGACATTAAAAATGAGACTGGTGATTCTATCAAAAACAGAAGCACTGCAGGTAGAAAAAAAAAAAAAAAAAAAAGTTAAGCCTGCCTATGTACTTGCAATTTCCTAAGTAACCCAGGCCATTTTTCAGCTTGTTTCATAGCAACTGTAGTAGTCTAACAAGCAATCACTGTCCTGTGGATTTAAAACATCTTCTCTAGTAACTGTTGAGGCTGTTAAAAATACTAATAACACCCACTCAGTAGACAAATCTCGACCTACTTGTAAAGCCCAGAAAGGAATTCTCACACCTTCTTCAAAACTGAGAGTGATAATAGCATAGACAAGAAAGAAGGTTCTTCTCTGCCTTGAAATGTATGAAATGTATACCCTAACTTCACGTTAAGTTTCCTAAGATGCAAAAAGAAAACTACTAATAAAAATAAATTCAGAAATCCATGTAAGTGCATACACAAACATAAAATGTATTTTCACTTGATATTCTGTATTTAACAGTCACTTTATCAATGTCCTCAGCAGACATGAATTTTAGTAACTGCACATGCATGACATTCACATGGTACAAGAATTTCTGTTAGAAACAGAATACCTTATGTCATTAATTCTAATAGATCTAGATGAAAAAAAAAAAAAGATAATAATAAAAATAAAAATAAAGATAAATTGTTCCCCCATGTAGGGTAGAAATAAGCACAGTAAATCATCAAGCCTTTCAAGATGAGGAGCTCTATGTGGAGGTTCAGCCAGCAAGGTGAATAAAGAGGTTCCTAACATAGATCATTGGTGTAATCTCTAAGTTTGGTAATTATGGGATTCAGAAGATTAGTTATGTATACAGTACCATTGGATTTGGTGGAGATAAGAGATGAACATGCTTTTGAGAAGTCTCAGAGCTCAATTTCTACTATGCTTGTAGCAGAAGTCTAATAATTATACCCCACAGAAAGTTTCCTGATATTTAAGGGAACTAAGCAACAGGCTCTTAATAAGATTGAGCACATCTGTGTAATGTAACCAGGTTAGGTGCCTAATTCAGAAACAGCAATAAAAGGCTTGTTGTGACAAAAAAAGATTGTCGTGACAGTTCTATCACATGCCAAGGTAGCCTCCAAAGGCCTGACACACAGATGAAGTCTGTGTGAGCCAATGAGCAATGCTCAGTGCATTAGGAAGGTTGGTTAGTGGTTAGTTGGTTGGTTAGTTGGTTAGATTACTACAACAGTGAGAAGCCTTCACAACGTTGATTTCTCAGTAGGAAGTGTCCAAGGACTGACTGCTTTGTTACCATGTTTAGGAAATTAGATGTATTATGAGGTTGCCATTATTGTGGCCCCAGCGTGGATATTAAGTAATTTCAAAAATCTAAGCTTAGATTTGTACCATAGTGAACAATGTAGATCACCATATAAAGAGCACGGTTTATACAACATAAACATGTCTAAAATGTAACATAATACACTACATTACAATAGAAGAATGTATTTATGGCAGCAAATAAATATGTGAATGCTATTAATGTCAACATAAGCCTATTCACTAACAGATATTCAGTGTGAGATACCAACAAAATTATTGCTACTATTGCCATAATTCTTAAGTCAGCTGCATTGAAAAGAAAAATTCTTCCATTAAAATAACATTATTGTTTAAGGGATCACAGGTCTCCACCTTTCATACTCTTAAAAATTTATTAGAATACTGATTCTCCATAATAAAATATATCAACACAATATGAAGCTTTCATCTATCAAGTTACTATTTCTCAACTCCCTGTAGGAACCTGGGAAAAAAATAAGAGAACTGAAATGATGGGAAAAGCACAGAGGATTTTGAAAAGATGTTTACACCTAACTAGTATAAAATGGCCAGAGAACTATATAGCAGAAAGCAAGGTTGACCAATCAGCATGCAAGTAAAGCTCAACAACATATGGAAAGTATAGTTCTAAAGAAATCACTCAAAAATCTTCATAATTAAGCCGTGCATTTATTGAGTTTGCTTTTTATTTGTACTCTACATTTTACTTGTACCGTTAAAAGTGTACATTTGTAGAATATTTCAGTAAACCCTAGTTTCATAGCCAAGAAAAAAAAAAAAAAAGAGAGAGAGAGAGAAAGAGAGAAACACTCAACCAGACATATATCTCCTTGCAATGTGTTGTTTTGGGGGTAACTGACAATTAATCTTTTAAAGAAATTTGTGTTTAAGGAGTTTATGGCAACAACTGAAATTGAAGATACCACTTTTTATTGGGGAACAGGGTCTGATACTGTATATTTAGTATAGTCTGCACATACATTCTCTAAAGCATGGGAGGAGATAGAAGTATGAATTGTATTCTAGAACAGTGATGGGAGAAGATGAACAGATATGCAGAAACACAAACATAAAGACATTAGATAGGAGAGTACTGGTTCTTCACAAGACAATATTTACATTATATTAATTTCATGTGACAGAGGTTAAAAAAAAAAAAAAAAAAAAAAAAAAACACTGGCAGAATAATCTTGTTCTATTATGGAAGAAGAAATGTTAGAGCAAATGAAGCATAATTGCTTAAGTTACTTGATCTGCTCAAAAGAGGTTTCACACTTGGAGCAAATTCTTGCAAGACATCCAGGTAATTTGAGGGGAAAATATCGTAGTCTCACAGTGAAGGTAGGATAAGCATCAAATGAAGAATTTTAGGAGTTTTGCTGAGAATACATTAAAACATTTTATGTTTTTTTATAAAGCAATCTCCTTTCCTCACTCATTAAGTAGGTAAATCTGAGAAGAAGTGATTGCAGTTATTCATTCTTTTCTGATAATAAGGCATTTAGCTGTTTCAAGGCACTTTCCAAGAGAGACATGTGATAGCAGAGAGCAATAACCACAAGAGAACCCCATATCACATTAGGAAAATGAAAAAGCTACTGTGCTTTTTTTAACCTTATGAAATTTAAATAAAATATAGTAACGTGAACCTATCTGAGAAAAGATGGCAAGCTTTTCAGATCAATTGACTCAAATGCTTATTAAAATTAAGTTAGTCTTAGTCAGCTGTCACTATCCATATTGTACAGATGAAGAAACTGAAGCAAAATATGAGTTGTCTCTACAGCTTCATAATGACATTATGGGAGAAAGGAAACCCAACACTCAGAACTTCCTGGCCTCCAGCCCTACTCCTCCAGAGCCATCCACCCATCCCTTCTAACCCCCATAAAAACCTTTACTCTATATTCAAATATATTCAAAAATATATTCAATATATATACAATAATATTCAATATATATTCAAAAATATATTCAATATATTCAATATATTCAAAAAATATCTACCTAGGAAAAAAAGTCTGACAACATATGTGTATTTATTACCCACAATATCCAGTGCAAGGTAAGTAACTGTCATTGCCTTCAGTGAGCAATGGATTACAAGGAGAAAATAGGAGCATATAGTGTTCACTACAATTTCTGATTTCTTTTTAAAATACAGAAATAGTCATAACTACACACAAAAATCTAGCAAGGCAGAAGCAATAATAAAATTAAAAGAATGTTTCTAATGTATAATTGAAACACACACTTAAAAAAAAAAAAAAACACCCACACCTTTTGTACCACAGGTATATAACACAGCAATCCTTTTTAAAAAGTTCAGTTGATTTTTTTAAACTATCCTGCATCCTTTTTCATAATAATAGAAAGATTTTCTCTTTATGTAACGTATTTACCTAATTAATAATGTGTACTGCAGAGTGTTTTATTAGCCTATGAACAATCCACTACACAATTCCTGTGAAAGGCTCTACCTTGGATTCTCTATTTTCCATTCAAGTCTAACATCACACTGAGAGCAAAATGGACGGCTGCTTGCCAATTACACTAAAGCACCCTGACTGGAACCCATCATTACTTGAAGTCCACTTTTCACAGAGGAATAATTCAATCATATTTCGCAGAGCTACGAATCAATTCAAATATGCAATAAGAACAGTTTTAAAATGCATTTTCCTTCAATTAGGAAGAAAGAAACTTTATTTACAACCTTCCTTACATTACCACTGAAGTAATAGACCTGTACGAACTCAGTTGGATAAAAAAAAATATTCCCACTAGTTTCCTTTCATGCTTCAAACAAGAAGATACAACCTTTAGTAAGAGAGCCATAAATACAGAAAAGTTATTGGTATTCTGTTCCAAAAAATATTTTTTTCTTCTGATATAATGATGATAAAGCAGAGCTTGGGCCTCAACCCCTGCTCTTCTCACTCTGCAGTGACTGTGAACACTTTCTTCCACTCATATAGCTTATAAAGCTATCTACCGATGACTCAAAAACGCACCTGTCACAATAACTTATCTCCTATGCCCGGCTAATCTCTCTTTTTAGGCCTGCCTCTGCCACCTTAAACAGATGGTTCTCCCATCTTCACTTTCAAATCCTTTCTGCTCCTTTTTCTATCACTATTACTACTATTAGTCTCCTAATCTTTGAGGACCATGAGCTATATTTTTGTCTTTTCTTTCTTCTCTGTTACCCCACCATCAGTTATCCAAAATCTCTCCCTAGTATCTATCATTTCATCTCCATGTCTCAGCAAACATTGCCGTTCTGCAGCTCATCATTTCTCTTCTGTCATTAGGGTCTTGCTCTAGTCCTGAGCTCTTCTCCTGCCAATCCTTTCTGTCTCGGTGGCAACTTTTGTGCAATGTTGTTGTTAAACCACATGGTTTTGAATCCCTCTGGTGAATCCTTCTCTGCTACCACTTCAAAACTTGAATTTATTGCTACCCTAAAATTTTCTAAAACACCATGTTCAGCCTATTTTGCTGTGCCCAGTCCCCACCCCATACCTCCAATCCACCACACATTAGCCACACAACCTTCAAACCCCTTTTATTAAGCTTCTCCATCAGAGGCCCGTTCCTTTTTGCCTTCAAGTTGCTCTGTTGTTAATATCTCCCTTCAGCCTACATACCAAACAGCCAGCTGATTCATTCTGACAAGTATATGCACGTACGCCCAAGTCTACTTATTCATAGCCATGTGCAACCTGACACAGCTGTGAGCTGGCTTATATCAGAAATGCAACCTGAGCTATACAAAGTGCAATACGGCAGAAGAAAGAAAAATTATATATACTGCTTTTTAGCTCATTTGCAGTATGTTCACAGGGTTTGTAATGATGAGAGTATTTGCCCATTCTTACACCCATGTTCACATATTTTCACCCATGTTCACAAGATTGCTGTATTGTGGGAATTGTTCAGTTTTAGTTGTGGTAGTTACATAAACCAATCTAAGCAAAGTATAATTCCAACTGTTCAGCGGAATTGGCTGTGTGCAGAAATGGTAGATCAGAACTATCAAATTTCAGCAGATGTTGCTCGACCCATTACACAACCTGCAGAAAGTAGCCCGGGTAAAGGCAGAGATTACATTATCACACTGCCTGCACCACCGACTTCCCAGCTACAGAGTTAAGGAGTTTTATTTTGCTTTTGAGAAAGAAAGGGAAAAGGGTACACTGAAGTGGAAAGCAAACTTACAACAAAGCCAAATAAATAAGTGTAAAAATTATAAGTGAAATTTTAAAGACATTTCCTGCAGCTAATAAAGACATGCTGCTAAATTTCAAAGTGGTCTACTGCTAAATGTGAAATATGAGTATGAGATGACCTGACCATGGAAAATGCCCTTAACCAATCTATGAAATGGCTTTTCTCTCCAGATCATGAGGAAATATGTGCCAAAAGAGCAGTGTATCATGGAGGTGAATAAGAAAAGATTGGGACAAAGAGTGGAAAAAAAAAAAAAAAAAAAAAAGAAACAACTAGAAAATGGACTAGTACTTTCTCTTACCATAAACCTTGCTGAATATGCTTTAGGGAAATAAACACAGCTACAACACAAGAGAACAAGGACAGGTACCTGCTGTTCAGTGATCATTCAGCTGAGCAATAACTCAGTGCCTTTAAGAAGCTATGAGTTTAACGTACGGCTGAAGTACATCAGCAAGGAGAGAAATCCAATCTCTTCAGAGATTATTTATGACAGAGTGCACCTGACTGAGGCCCAATTTGTTTGTGGAATTGCAGTCATTCTATTTCAACTAAACAACAAATGAATCTGCCTTTCATAGGATTGGTTCAGGGCATAAAAGAAAACAAGGGAGAGAGCAGATACAACACTTCATTTACACACCAATCTACAGGCTCACTTACAGAAATGATTGATAAAGCAGCTGCTTAGAAGCTGAGAACTATGTGAAGTGGTGAAACAGAAGGGCTCTGAATCACATCTAAAAGTTCCATTTGTAGAACGAGCATTTCTTATTATGGATTATTAATATACACTCATTGGCGTAAAGATCATATTTCATCTCATTATTTTACTGTTTCCCAATTTATTTTACACAGTTAAATTGCAAGTTTCATCAAACTAAGAAAACTAACATCATTCTTGTTTTATATACAAGGAAAACACACTCCAGGATTAAATTTTAAGAAGGGAAAAAAAGCCAGGGTGCTGTGTGGGCTGGCAGCTCCCCACAGGCAGCTGTGGCAGGAACTCCCCAGAGGTTCTCAGGGCAGAGCCATACAACCAGGGCTCATCCCACCACCCCCAGCTGGGAGCAGGGCAGTTGGAGGAACAGCTGGGGGCAGCCCCTGCCCCTGGCACCAGGCACCTCCACAGGGTGTTCTTCTAATTAATTTGATTTAAGTTTTATTATATATGCTATCTGAAGGCACTCCACTTGTAAAAAAAAAAAAAAAAACTTCACTTTTCATATTGGATTTGCTGGAAAAACACTTAAATCATATAACATCAGCTAAGAAGAATATACAAATACTTTAGCACATAGTGTGATTATACTGAAAATTACCTCTAAATATATTCACTGAAATTTAATAATGGAAAATGAATGTTGGTTGGCAATAACAATGTTAGGTTAATTTCCGTTCCTTTTCATATCATCCTTATGATCTACTCGAAAGCTTTTCATGCTTTTCATTTTTCCATGCCAAAGATCATGTGAGCATTTCTCCAGTCACTAAAGATGACCCCAAATCAAAAAGTGAGTCAAAATGTTCAGAGATAATCTGTACAATACTGGCAGAAGAGTAGTGCTCCAGTCTTGAAACTAGGGTTAGGAAAACCTGAAAGTTTTCGGAAACTAATGGATCCATGAAGACCCCAGAGGTCTACAGAAAAAAGGGTAGAAAAATAGTCAGTGTTCACCAATTAAAGGCAAAGCTATAATCCTCCACGTACTTAAAACGAATTCTCAAATCCCAGGTCATACAAATTATCAAAAAAATGGAAAAGAAGCAATGCACACGAGATCTGCTGCTCAAAAGTATTGAAAAATACTTCTTAAAAAAAAAAAAAAAAAAAGATACTAAAAATACAATTCAATATATATTTCCAAGAAGAAGAGGCAGTTATGGCAAGCATTCAAATAGAAGAGAAGCAAAAGGTCAAAAACAGAGTACTAGACAATTTAGAGATCTGTATTTGAAATTGGATAAATTAGCACCTACTGAAGAACAGAATGATTTACAAAAAATATATACAAAATGCCCAGTAATCAGGCTCTGCTTGTCCAAATGCTGGACATGAAAATTGAGCATAACAAAAAAAAAAAAAAAAAAAAAAAAAAAATCTCAAATATGGTATATAATAGAAGAGGTGTGAGAGGTGTGTTTATATTTTTTTATTATTATTATTTTTTTAAAGAACCTCCTAACTTTAAAAGACATAAAATGATAACTGAACCTTGGTAAAAAAGAAGGGAGTCTTCTGTGCTAATGATACAACAATCAAAGTGGAAAGCTGTATGGAAAGATCTCACAGAGTTAAATGAAGCCAAAATATAGAGAGAACTCCCAGGACTGACCTGAAGATGAGAAATGTCTATCTGTATTCTCATTCTTACTATTGTGATACTTATCAAACTCCCTGCTTTATAAGAAATGCAAATAAGATCACAGCCTCTTAGAATATTCCCAGTTGGAAGGGACCCACGATAACCAAGTCCAACTGCTGGTTCCACACAGGACCCCCCAGAAATCAGACCCTATGGCTGAGAGTTTTACCCAAACCCTCCCTGAACTCCAGCAGGCTGGGTAACATGACCACTTCCCAGGAACCTATCCCAGTGCCTGACCACTCCCCTCTCAGTGAATAACCTTTTCCTAATATCCAGCCTCAACATCCCCCCAAGGTTCCCTCAGGTCTTGTCTTGTTCTCCAAGAGGTGAGCACCTGCACTTCTCTCTCCTCAAAACTATACATGGCCCGTACGGGGATCGAACCCGCGACCTTGGCGTTATTAGCACCACGCTCTAACCAACTGAGCTAACCGGCCCTGCTGCCTGCTGCCTCCTCTTCCTCTGCTACTCGTGTATATCTTCCATTGACATTTTAAGTATCACAAGTGTTTGGGCTGCTTGGGAGAAACTACTGAATGCTCTACTTGGGGTATAATGTACTGCATAGAGAAGCATTTGTCTTTTATATACCTGTCAGACATCACATGGTCCTTTGCATTACAGTATCAAAAAACATTCAGGAAATTATGCAAATATTCACTGGAAGTATATATAAGATTTGAAGATGCAAAACATTTTAAAAGACTCTTTTAAGGGCGAGAGACAGGTCAAACATTTCTAGATCTGAATACAAATGAACTTCAGAGGTATTTGATAAACATATCCCTACCTAGATCAAAAGTTTCCAGGGACACAACTTCTATTAAGACAGAAAAAATCCTGTTTCTAGTCACATGGTTTCTATTTCAAACAATCAAAAGTTGTATTTCTATCCAAAGTTTGCAGATCAATATTACTGACACTGGCTATACATACAGACTATGTTCTTTGGCTAGACATACAGACTGGGGGCCAAGAGGCTGGAAAGCAGCCCCACAGAAAGGGACCTGGGGGTTCTGGTTGACAGCAAGCTGAATATGAGCCAGTAGCGTGCTCCAGGAGCCAAAAGGGCCAACTGTACCCCGGGGTGCATCAAGCACAGCACTGCTAGATGTTTGAGGGAAGTGTTTGTACCACTCTGCTCTGCACTGGTGAGGCCTCACCACAAGTACTGTGTGCAGTTTTGGACACCACAGTATAAAAAAAGACATAAAGCTACTAGAGGGTTTCCAAAGGAGGACTACAAAGATGGTGCAGGGTCTAGAGGGGAAGATGTATGAGGAGCAGCTGAGGTCCCTTGGTTTGTTCAGCCCAGAGCAAAGGAGGCTGAGGGGAAGCCTCATGGCGGCCTGCAGCTCCCTCATGAGGGGAGCGGAGGGGCAGGCGCTGAGCTCTGTTCTCTGGGGACAGCACTGAGCCTGCTGGAGTTCAGGAAGTGTTCTGACAATGTTCTCAGACATAGAGTTTGATTTTGGAGTGGTCCTGTGCTGACCCAGAGGTTAGATTTGACGGTCCTTGTGAGTCCCTTCCAATCTAGGATATTCTGTGATTCTGTGATTCTGTGACACCACAAAACTTAAAACAGTGCAAGTAACAACAGAGCAACTGATGTCAGAAAAGATGTGGAAGAACCCAACCATCAATTTAAGTAACACTATGAAAGATGGTTTGACTTAATACTTCCTTGTTTCTCCAATAATGCAAAATCCTTTGACTGTGTGATTATGAAATACTGTGAGAAGTGATGTGTGAAATGGGATTTCCTAGACATATCATAGACTGATACGCAATATATGTTAGCTGTAGGGAAAATATCAATAGATGTGACAGGACAGTTTAAACTGAGCAATGTATTTGCCGAAGATGTGTACAGTTGCCTTTGGTTTAAATATATATGTCTACTTAATAATATGAGACTCGCTGGAGGACTTTTGGTCAAGGAATGAAAATCAGTTGTCATATAACCAAATTATAGAATATAATTGACACGAGCACAGGAGAAATGAAACTTTACTAAATAAGAACTAACAATAAAATAAAAACATTAGCAATTAATGATGACCATTGCCCCAATATAATGCATTTACTGAACCATCAAAGGAACATGAAAAAGAGTTGATAAATTCAAAATATTTTGGATACATCATAAATACCAAGGAAAGATGTAAGTTTGAATGCTGCACGCTGTTCCAAGCAGGAGGTTGGATGATACTATATATATTCTTTAAATGTTTCTGTATAAAGGTTTGCAAAGCTCACTAGCTGTGAGCTCACGTTGGGAAACTATTAGCTTGCTTTGAAGCTGACTGTTCTTCTGAGTAACTTCTAATTTTGAAGATGGGTTTTAAAAGCTCATTGATAGGGTGGAAGCTTTCAGAATCAAGATCCCTGTAGATATCTCAGCACATAAGGAGAATGGTTATTTCTGAATATTATTGTAATCTTACCTTACAAAATATACTCTAAAAAAGAACTCAATCTTAAGAAAAATTGAGGAAAATGGGAGTGCTCAGAGGTTATCTTCTTTGGCCTCAGGAAAGGTAAATAAGGTAAGGTATTTTGAGACTGTATTTGCTTGTATATGTGACATCTACCTCAACGGTAGAAAATCAAGAGCCATTCTGAGTGGCATTAGCTGTCATTTTGTAGGTGTATGATTCAAAAAGTCACATGCAAATTTCATGATCTCCAATAAGCAGGAATATACTCATTTAGTAGCGTGGAAGATTCAGCCAAGAAAATAATTTGTACTATCATAAAAACAGAAATATTGCCTGAATAATGTACAGAAAATAGTAAGACCCTTGATGAAGCAGTTGACATAGCATTTTACCTCCAGTAATGCAAGATAATCACTTTACCTGTGTTGCGGTTTAACCCAGTTGGCAGCTCAGCACCACACAGCCATTTGCTCACCCTCCGCCCCAGTGGGATAGGGGAGGGAATGGGAAAAAGAGTGAAAGTTTGTGGATTGAAGTAAAAACAGTTTAAGAGGACAGGAAAATAAATAAATAAATAAATAATGATAATAGTACTAATACTGACAATGTGTAAAAAACAAGTGATGCACAATGCAAATGCTTACCACCTGCTGACCAGCTCATCCCTGAGTAGTCCACCCTGCACCCTGGCCAGCCACCCCATATTAATTGCTCAGTATGATGCCATAATGGTATGGGATACCCCTTTGGCCAGTTTGGGTCCGATGTTCTGGGTCTGTCCCCTCTCAGCTTCTGCTGCACCCCCAGCCTGCCCACTGGCAGGACAGAGTGAGAAGCTGAAAAGTCCTTGGCTCAGTGTAAGAACTGCTCTACAATGATTAAAACATCATCATGTTATCAACATTATTCTCATCCTAAATCCAAAACACAGCACCCTACCAGCTACTAGGAAGAAAATTAACTCTATCCTAGCTGAAACAAGGACAACCTGATAGTGTATTTTTGTGCTGCTATCTCCCCACCTATACTCTAACCAAATACATTAACTTTCAACTTCATCAAGAAAATATTACACATTTGAATTTTTTTTAACTTACTATGTATTAGTGCATGAATTTCAAAGGGATCAGTACTTCTGTCTCTCTTGGTGAACACTAAAAATGTAGATGCTCAAGAGACTCCTATCAGGAATGACAGTTCTTTGAAGATCTGCTACAAACAGCCTTTCTACATGTCCTCTTATACTCCTTTTCTTCTTCCTTCCCCCTCCCAAGACTTCCTTTCATCTTACATTGCCTCTAAATTAGGGATGATCTTTATTTATTTATTTAATATACTAAGCATCACAATTAGGTTGTTTATGAAACCAACTTCCATGGGAAAATTTAAGACCCATAAGTGTTTTTCTGTCACTAACTTGCCCATATTCTTTATCAGACACCATAAATTTCCCCAGTAGTCATGTTCTTGAAAGCGTGAGAGCAGTGAAGGCTTCTTGACAGCCATTTTAGGATCAAACTATAAAGCAATACACCTAAACATGATAGGAAGCAAGAGGCAACAAATGTACTCACTTTAGTGGTTAGTGTATGGTTTATCTACTCCACATGTACACCAAAAAAAGGGGCTTACCCACTTTTAGTTTTGTGTATGGTTCAACTGTCATGGGAAACTCTTTGCAGTACTGTTCTGTTGAGAGTTACTTCAGTTTTAGTTTTATCGGCTAAACTACGGCAATTACTTATGCATGTCTCATCTTTCCTGAGTTGCAGAGTAGAAAAAAAATTGGATGCAGTCTGGGTTATTTTTGCCAAATAGATCAAAACCTAACAGATTCTTAAAATAAAATTAGCTGGTAACTTCTTTGTGAAGCTGTAAATTTGGCATCTTTGGAAAAGTACAGCAAATACTGCTAAGGGTAAGCTGGTAAGCATATGCAGGGTTGCTTTGCATTTCTCCGGCCATAATATTATTGATGCCACATAGTTAAAGTACAAAGTCATCACAATTCAAGTTTGCAGTAGCAAGTATCTTCAAAATGTAACTCCAACAAGCAATCTATTGCCTCTCCATTACACTCACAAGTAATTCCAAATGCACCCACTAAAACACAGTTGTAAATCTAGTTATGACCTGAGATTTCTAAAATATTTTAATTTCAGTGCTAGTGCATATAGTACATAGTGATAGTTTATTGTTTTTCAATCATTACTGTTGGATTACAACAAGAAAATGATATCCGAGGAAGTGGTGCTGACATCCCTACATATTCCTAGTGTACTCACACCTTTTCAGGAACAACATTAAAACAACTCCATTAAAAGTCTAAAAACTGATAATGAGGGAAAAGCAGGTAGGATCATGCATACAACAGAAAGTGAATTTAACGATAAACATCTTGTATTCTTAAAAATACAGTTTTGTACAGTATTGCATTACCAAGGCATGTTTACAGTCACATGCACAGAAATCAAGGACTTATAAGGTTTATCTTGAAACAAAGAATAACAAAGTTGCATACCATTTTGCTGTTACTTAATCCAGTTTTATCTATATCAGGACACTGTTTCAAAAAAAAAAAATAATCTATTTTGTAGCACGTAGGAACTTAATGTATATTGTTTGGAAATTTTCTACTATACACATTGATTTTCACACATACTATCACCAAGGTCCTCTCAGTGTTTCAGCCTTAGATGTCTTCTTCTTAAAGTTTGCAGGATTTGAACTCCCTGGTGCTTGATTTTGAGAAAGTCTTATAGAGTATGACTGACTTAGTATGTTTTCCTTCAGTTACCATGAAGTTATATATTATTTGCTTCCCACAACATCAATCAAATCTATGTTTTGAAGTCAACAAAGACAATTTTCACTTCTGCTGCTAACTTGTCCTTTTGCCTGAGATCTACGTCAGAAGCATAAAAGGGTTTCCAAAATGCCCTTTTGTCAGAGCTCTGGATGTATTCTCCCCAGGAGTGTACATTTCCTCCCATTATTTCCTTCCTCTGGAGTCCTTCTGTTTCGCTTTTCATCTGTGTTTATCTAGCTCAAAACAGCCTTTCACTCCACTTGTCACTTATTCTTGACCAGGAGTCTTTGCTCTTTGGCTGCATTTATGACACACCTAATTCCTTATCCTTTGCACTTGTTTTTTTCTTGGCATCTCAAATGTCTCAACAGACTCTGTTTCAAGCCATAAGCTATGCAGACTGTAGTCAGTCTTTAGACCACTAATCCCAATATTCTTTTTTGTTTGGTAGCCCTCATATTTATACAGCTGACACAACATGATAGAAAAGTTAAAAGAATATTCACAGATAAAATTTTAGTTAAATACAAATTTACAGTATACGGTATCTTTCAGAGACCCTAACTTAACAAACCAGAGCTTTAACAAACAAACAGAAAAAAATCACCCTTAGCCCAGTAAAGATTTTAGCAGTATTTCTTGATATTCAAAGCACAGCAAAAATAAACAGATCTGGAGTAATTTACTCTGATAGGACTGAATATGGTTGCTTGTCAGATTTTTATCTCCTGTCTCTTTTTAGTTATCTTAAACTATAAAGCTATCTTTTCTTGTGAGATTATTACCTCAGATCAGTAAAGAGTATTTTTAACTTGAAATGATATTTAACAAAGATTTTTTTTTTCCTACAAGTTAATTCTAAATCTTTCATCCTTGGTTCATATTTAGAACGAACTGCATATACAGATGAAATGTATTGCAAGACAGTATTAAGCAGGATGCTGTTGAATAAGTACATTGCTGAACTTCGTGATAGACTGCTTTAATGTCTTTTCAGGTTACAGCACTTAAAAGGCTTATAATACTCAACTACAGGATATGAAATATTCCTTTTGGAAAGCACAACTTAAAAGACTTTTAATCATTTGATTTTCTTCTTGATACATATTCTTTTTTAACTACTCTTACTAATTGTCTCTCCTATGCAGTTTGAGGATGGCAAAATATAGCAAAAACTACATGAAAAAGCTATTTCACAGATGACAAAATTCTTTGAAGCAACTGCTACAGAAGCAGCTTATTGTTGTATGCAAAGTAAAACAAATCTGTCTTCATGGAGGACTGTCAGAATACACAATAACTTACTGATTAGATAGCTGACGACTCTAACATATTGACATCTTGTAGCAACCACATAAATCACATTGTGCTCATCTAAAAATTGGCTAGTTCTGTATCAATGAAGACTTTTCATCTCATCTGGTGTTTTATAAATTGGTTGTGGATTCTTCAAATCAGAAGATACATCTTCCATTCAAAGAAAAGTAAAAATAATCTGAGGCATTTTTTCAGTAGTTTTGTAAAAGACATATGCTCTAATTATTACAAATACGTGAAAGTTTAAAATCATTTAATGCATCTACCTCTCTTAAAACCACCTCTTTCTTACACAATTCTTCCCTGTGCAGCTCCTCTTGAGCTCAAGAACTGACAAAGGTAGTTTTAGTGTAACAAAATGGCTTCACTATGGCCATGACTGTAGCTGCACATTGGAAACCCTTCCGCACCGAGAGCCCAGGAGCCAGAAGGCATCAGGTAATACGGAGAGTGCTGAATACTAAAACATCCCTATGGCTCTGATAACAGCTCCTCTGAGAAACTTGTGAATTACCTCAAATACATTCACTTCAGCACTCCTGGCCCAAGACAACACATAGTACTGCTGCTCCTCTGATGACCACAACACTATTAGCACACACTGCTTAAGCCAAGAGGAGGTGAAGTTCTCTAGAATGGAAAGGAAATGGAGCAGACATGCTCCAGACACTCTTCATTAAGCCAGCCTCTAGTTAGGAGTATGCTTGACACCTCTTGGATAAATGTAGGAAATACTCTCTGGCAAGCACATTCCAATGCATCTCTGAGAGGATGCTGTGCTACCACCTAAAAGTGAAAGTTAGTCACTTCCTTTACAGCTTCGAGGGGAAAATATGCATAATGCACTTGATTTAGCTTTCTTCTCGATCCCCTGAATCATCAGAATTTGGTACTTAAATAGTAATTAATGAAACAAATGCTAACAATAACACTAAGCTTCATCCTTCCAGCAAAGTTGTGAGAGAGATTTTTCTTTTTAATTTTCTTACAAGACATTAAGATAGCCTATTAGTAGACAAACACACGGAGCTTATTCTAAAGGGTAAAATAAGTGTGTAATGATGAGAAGGAAAAGAGAAGAATGCACAGATGATAAAGACAAAATTGATTGGAAAATATATTTTAAAAATAAGTTATTGAAATATATAATGCTCTGCATTTTCCTGGAACTCGTTTGCAATTAGCTAATGTACCCCCAAAATAAAAATCAAAGACAAAACCAATTTAGGATGGAAAATTGCCTAAGACATTGATCAAGAGTCCTTCAAGTGGAAAAAAATACTAGCAGATTGGCAAATAAGTAGTATTCCTCCAAGAATTTCAATGTCCAAATCTTCAATGAGAAAAAAAAATCATCCTTCAATGATAAAACACTTGCACTTTGAACTTCCAGTAAAATTCTGTTTTCATATGCCAAAATTGGAGCAACAATTCATTTTTTGTTCATTCAAGAAGAAGACTGCATGTAAATATAAAACATTGTCCATTTTAAAGAATTCCAAACATATATTTTAAAATTCTGAGTCCAAATACAAGGAGAAATGCATTGGTTCAGAATATTTTCTTCTACTCAGCATCTGATGAAAATAATGAAAGGCCTGCACCATAAATGGGATATAGAGTTCACAGACTGCTGAAGGGTATCAAGGATGAGAACAAAGATAATGTAAAACACTGAAACCTGTGAACAGATCTAGTGGAGATCTGCGTTCAGAAAGGCCTAAGAAAATGCAAACTGCCAGTCACAAACCTTAAGTGTTCAATAAAAGGAACTAAATAAAGAGCAAAAAGCGATAGAGTACACTAGAAAATTGTGCCATGAATCAAGAATATGGCTGAACATGTCAAACATAGCACTAAATCTGTATAGATGAGCAAAGAAAGGAAAGGCTGGACCATGTCAAAAAAAGAGCTTCACATTTACAGAGACAAAACAGTGATTATGAAAGTTTTTTGGGATACAGTGATTATCCGTTACGCTCTTGTTCTTTAATTCCAAAGTAATTCTTTCTGGTTGGCAAGTCCCCAGAACAGCATTCTTTAGCCCAACTGAACAGAATGATTTATTGACTAACATCACATGTTTATCTACATTTCTGCCTATGTTTTAAGTAGTCTTTCATTTGTACTAAATCTTTGCTCTTAATGGTTATATATTTTTTTTTTCAGGTAATAGATGCAGAAGCTAACTTAGTGGAGACCTAAGCCCATTAACTCTAAAGCCACTAGAGACATTTGCAGGGACTAAATAATGGCTTAAAAACCCTGCTCCTGATTTCATGAACATGATCTAACACGTCAAACCAATACCCACTGAGATGTGTTGTTTTTTTCAGTGAACAAAGTAAAAGGAATTTGTTTGCTGTAATAGCTATTAAATTATTTTTAAGTAAAAATTAATGAAAAAGGCATGCCGTTCTGCAAAACAGACTGATTTAGGTCACGTATAAATTACACGTTGCCACTTTCACAGCATCTCACAAAACACGATAATGCGAATTTAAATAACCCAGTGCATTTATTTGCACAGTCACCCATTTTGTTATTGTTTATAGCAACCTGATTTGACTCACAGTAATTCAGGCAGCACAGATTTCAAATTACACAGAAATATTCGGTTTTAATACACTCACATTCTTTTGCCCAGCAAAAGTTTGCTCTTTGGGGATTTTACTGAAGCAATTCTGAAGTTATTCTACAAGGCAAATTCTTTAAAGTTTGTTATCTCCTTTTCACCCCACTGATCTACTTCTTCCTGAATTAAAAACACATTATGTCTTTGTTTATACCAGTTCATGCATTTCCATAAAATGCTAAATGAGTACAGTGAGAACAAAATGCACTTGTACTCATTTTTTTCCAGATTATTTTCCTGCTCATCAAACCACACTTAACCCCCATTTTTCTAACTAACACTTTAAAAATGCTCTGCATTTTTAAAAGTATGCAGATAAATGGATTGCTTCAGTGGTAAAATGCATCAAATCCAAACAAACCGAACAGATAGCCTCATTTAAAAATCAGAAAACAGAAGCTACTATTCAGCTGGTTTACTCTGCACTTTGGAGGCAGGATTACATAGAGTTTTACTGAAAAAAAAAAAAAAAAAAAAAAAAAAAAGGAAAAGGAAATCACTACATCACTAAAACTCTACTTTCTTAAAAATCCTTTAATTGCTAAAATGACGCTTCATAAGCCTAAATATAAATAAATAAGAAATAAATAAATAAAATAAAATAAAGAAAGAAGGACAGGAAAATAAATTCAATTATTCTTCCAGTGAATCTGCATGATGGTTGTTTCCTTGTTGTTTCTTCTGCCAGTTTAAAAGCTTTGAAATCTGTGTGGCCTACTTTCATTGCCACTTCAGGCAGGATTCATGTCATGTACTTTGGCCATGTCCGTATCTCAGCTAGTCCCTTTGTGCTTTCTTTATACTGAACAAAGAGAAAACGGTCACTTTTAGGACCTAAATAGTGTAAATTATTTTAGATTCCAGTTTCATCTGGGAGTGCCCATTCCTTTCCACTGACTGTAACAGAAGTCAAAACAACAAGCTTCACTTTAGACACCTCAATTTGGCCAAACAAATCCCAGGCATCCAGTCCTTCCAGATGCCCATCTATTTTATTCTTGTGTAACAAAACCCCGTCTACTGACAGAGTTGCACAGAGCTGGTCAGTGCAGTAACACTCTTCCAAACGCTGTACAGGATGGAAACAGTCCAACAGTGGCATGGTTTGCTTTGTCCTGCCTCTAGGTTGTGGTTTCTGCTGTTACATCATACAGACTGACTTCCAACAAAATTCAGATAGACCCAGGGCTAGCGCTTTCATCTCCTTATTCTGGTTCCAGAATTTGATTAAAAGCTGGTGTGTTATTGATTTGATGCCTTTTTGACACCCTCTTTAAAAGGCAACCTGTTTTATTTCCCTTTTGATTTGTTCTACCCTCTGAGCTATCCTGCACTTAGGTTAGCGAATCCACAAAAGCAGCAACGTCACCCAGAGCCACATCCTCTTCTGTGCATGTTAGCTTTTCTTACAGCCCCACAGTTCAAAAACTTTCTTGCGATCTTCTTGATTTTAAGTCGCAACAGCTTGGTGTCTGTGTGATTTAAATGAGGTCCCCCTTTCTCTTACATATGTGCCCTTTTTTTGGGACAGTCCTTCACAAAATGTTTCCTTCAAAAAATGTTAAAAACCTTGGGTTTATGAGTTTAAACACTGGGTTCATGAGTAGAGTTAACAGCCAAAACCAATATATTTATATTTCTTTCCTAATCTCTAGCCCTCCCCCCCCCCTCCCCCCTTTTTTTTTTCTTTTTTGGATGGGCTGCTTTTGGACTCATTTACAATAAAATAATTATTTAATTCCCAAGGCAGCATTTTCTAATCCCTTCTCAGGACATAGAAGGTTATGTACTACCCCTCAGAGACTGTAAGACTGTTACTAACAAGCATTTTAAATTAAAATTGCTGTTATTTTGCAATTAATAAACTGAAATAAATTACCAATACAGCTAATTCCCAGAAACCAGAGATGAGGATGTTCGAGCACACTGCAACACTTGTTTTCTGAACATTTCTTTGGTAACACTGGATTCAAAGACCAGCTTTAAAACAAACAAATATTTCTTCCAAGAGCCAGGAACAAAAATAGAATAGCTTTTTTTTTTTTTTTTTTTTTGCCTAATTCCCAATAGAGACAGTACAGCTATAATTGTTTTAAGTATTAATGCTTCACAGAGATTAAAGACACCACCTTCTCTCCATCAGTATGTAAAGCACTTGCACACTATCATTTGCAGCTTTGTCTGCTTGACATCTCCTAGTTTCAGACACCAAAAACACAAAACCAAGGGACAAAATCTTTGTTTGCACTGATATTCTAAGCTTGAGGTGCATCAGAAATAAACCTGGCATTCTTCCAGTTTATTTCAATCTGATTACACTAGGGAAAATGTGCTTGGTTTTTAGCATCCTAATAATTCTCAGAAGAATTAAAAAAAAAAAAAATCTCTCTCTAAATGAATTTCTGGTAATAAAAGTCACTATGCAAGGTCAAAAAATATTGCTGACCGCATATGGAAACACTGTAAGAAGGTTCACAAAGACAGCGACCTTGATGATATTTTTCATTTTCCTGCTTTAAGAAATCCCTTTGGAAGATCAGACCATAAGTATTTAGAATAGTTCTACCTGCACACTAAAATATATGTAATGCATTGACTCCAGCCAAGCTGTGCGGAGCAAGCGATCTGTTACTTTCTTTCTACAAGTACACCATTGCATTTCTAACCTAACTTATATACTTCAAGTCCAGTGTTAGACCTTTTCTAAGTATAAAGTGTCAATAAGCAACAGGGGGTGGACTGTATTATTTTCTTCCTAAGTTGTTTCTGGAGAGAAACTATAGATTTCCTGGAAAGAAAGCTCAGCTTCACTGTAGGAAGACCCAACACTACAAACATGGAACATACATAAGCTTTGCAACCAGAAGTGAGCCTAAGAGAATGACTGTGATGACCTATTCACGATAGCATGGTTTAGGCAGCTTTAACCATCTTTATTACCCATCTCTAATCCTTTTATTTATACATTGTCCATTGACTGTCATGGAAAGAAGTGTGTATCCAGGGCTTCCTATGCTCACCTCAGAGGCTGTGATCCCTTCTTGAGAAGCTAATGCATGTTACACCTGATTTTTTCTCTGGAACCGGCAGAGATCCTTCAGAAACCTGTGGTACATCCAAAAGCTTTCAAGAATCATCATACTGTTTCTTTTTCTCCAAAGAACAGAGACTGGTCCATGGCCACACAGTCCTAGTAAATAACTTCTAGAAAGGAAGCCTTTGGTCCCTTAACTCTGCACTGCTGAGAGGGCAGTATTTTGAGAAAGCAGCAAAATGCATTTTATGCAAGAAATGTGACCATTCAGTGAGCAAAATATGCAAAAGGCTGTTGCTGGAGAACAATCTCTCTTCTCATTTAACACTAAAAAGGCCTTCTGGAGAATCTAAATGCAATGTCTTCTGTTATATTTACTGATGCCCTTTGATCTTAACAATACTTTGTGACCTGTTATGATGGCTGATTACTTAAGTCATGCATTTCTGGTTAATCTTTATTCGGTTTAGTTCCTATGAGCTAATACATGATGTTCTTTTCTCTAGTTCCATTTCTTTACACCCCTTCATAATTTAGTTGCTTCATATGCTGTGGAAAATTCAACAGGCTGGAAAAAACATCATGAATATTTCTAGGCTACAGAGCAATATGCCTAATGAGAAACTTAAATTGCAGTTTCTCAAAAACTAACATATGTAGAACTAAAAGTCCCTGTCAGTGTGTAGCTATAATTGTACTCTGCTCACTTATAGAGCTGCCTAATTAGTCATTAATCACATTGGCAGAATGCATTCCCTATCTCTCAGAATCAAATATGACACAGCAAAATATTTTAGGTTTGTGTTGCTAACTATACATTTTTGACATATTGAATATTCCAGGAATACAGCCATCAGAGACCAAGAAATTCTGGTCTAATTTGAAATCTTCTGGCAAGATGGAAAACTTCAGAATGAATCTTTTTCTTGTCTCCCATCCATATTAACTGATAAAAATCTCCAGCAAAGTTGAGCTCAGACTGTTCACAACTAGAAACAAGATTTCGACATGCTATTTCTTTTCTTTGGGTACTAAATAGCATAATGAAGAAATCAGTGTGAATGCTTATGTCTGATATCTAGCAGGGCTAAGTAATTTGGGGAGTACGGGGAAGTGGAGACTGGTTGATGGGTTTAATTTGGACTTGTTTTTACGCTAATTTAAAGTAAATTTAGCTAAATTGTTTTGACACAAATCTAAATGTTTTATTTTCAAAATGCTTATTTTTTTTTTTTCAGAACCTCTTGCTGTTTTGGTATAAACTGTTACACAAATAAAGATTCACACATCATATCAATTTCTTGAAAGATGCAATTCTAATGAATAAAATCCTTGTCCAGTAGTTCTTCATTTTGAAGAGGTATGATTTATAGACTAAGACTGTGAAGTTCTGAATAATTTAGATATGTGACAGAACCCAGGCTTCCAGTAAATGGTGGCCAAGAAGCTCTTTCCTGTGAGATATAAATCATAATACCTTATTTACAACACTGTTTCCAGTACTGCCAAATCTCCTGTACTTTCAGGGTCCCACGTACACTCAGGATTTTTCATACATCTGTACTAGGCACATGAGAGGTAATAATACTTGAAAAATACATAGTCCCTGTAGATTTTGTAGACAGTAAAAGGGATCCTACTCCTTGCTTTCCTTTGGCTTCCCACAGACCAGTGGTATGCATTTACCACATGCAAATGTCCTGCACTTCCTTAAAGGCCACCTAATTGGTACGGTTTGCCAACAGTCTAAGCCTGAAGTCTCACTCCTTCACACAGCTTGAATAGCATTAAAAGAGCAGAACAAGGATGACAGTCTTCTGCAGACATACTTTTACTTGCATGAAACATTTAAAAGACTTGTCAGGCTAGAATTCTAGTTATTTCTGATGATTTTTGAATACATTTGTGGGAAAATATTTTTACAGACTTTTAAAAAAGCCAGATAATACCTCTTACTGCAGATATGCATATACAAATTATTACTTACAAGAAAAATCATGAGTTACAGCAGAATCAGCGCTTATATGATCAGCATATATTATATGATGTGATGTGTGTTTGTGCTAACAGCTAGCTGATATGGACAAGTCAAAAGGCCTCTCAGATGTTATCTTACAGACCTATGAAAGGTCCATAAAGTTATCAGGAATCATAAAGGTTGGAAAAGCCCTCCAAGATCATCTGGTCCCAACCATCCCCCTACTACCAATATCACCCATTATACCATGTCCCTTAAGAACCATGTCCAACCTTTCCTTAAACACCCCCAGGGACAGAGACTCCACCACCTCCTGTTGTCGACGGGAGGAAGACACAGACGCTCAATATGAGTGAACAATGAACTTCAACTTTAATGGATAGCTCTGTCGCCTTTTATCTAGTTCGAACATAGTCAACTCATACATATTGCAAAAACTAAGCTCAGGATTGGCTAACATTTCCCGCTCTTTTCAGGTAGTTCCTCCTTCTTTTAGCCACTGTCCTGCCTTAGGGACTTTCCCCATCGCTCAAGGGCATCGTGTCCTTGAGCCTGATTGGCTCTCAGCCAGCTGTGTACGTGCCAGACTCATGTGAGTTGAGTACGGTACTTTACTAGCCCATTGCCTCTTAACTGCCCAACATCCACGTGTCCTATTTCACTTAACCATTCCTCCACAATTCCCCCGTTTTTATTTTGCGCTACAAATACCTTCTCTGTGAGTTGCTCTAGTTTCTTAGTTAGGCAGTTACAGATTGTACGTGCAGCAACTATAATCAATATAAGTAGAAAGCTAAGTCCCTCTTTAACTAAGAAAACCCATCCACCCATGTTCCCAAAAACAGATTTAAGCCAACCTTCAAACCAACTATCTTGTACTACAATTTTTTGTGTATGATCCCTTAACAATTTCAACTGGTCGTGAATTGACTAACCATGGTCGGAAAGATAAAAGCAACACATTCCTTCTACATCTTCACACCTATGTCCCTGAGCCAGCAATAAGAAATCAATAGCGGCCCTATTTTGCAATACAGTATGTCTTAGACTCTCCATATCTTGTGACATTTCAGAAAGAACTTGTGTTGTTACATTTGATTGTTTAACAGCCCAACAAGCAAGCTTATTAGTCAAAGCGTGTGCAGTTCCCACACCAGGCACCAAAGAAGCAAAGAATCTTTCTGCTGGACCCCACAATTCTACATCATCATTACAGTCAGAACCCAAAGTTTTTAGTTCTCGTTTAATTCTTCTGCTCCTTGTCGAGTTCTGCCATGAGTGTAAATCTGGAGCGAAAAGTGTGAGTCGCCCTAGGTAACACGGTCCTCCAAAAGCATTGGCTGGTACTCCTTGCCATGCACGGTCTCCACAGATCAAAACCATGCCAGAGAGAAGCAGCACAGCCGCCGCTGCTTCCATGGTTACGTCAGACAGGCTGCAGGGTCCTGATGTCCGTCCCTCTGCTCTGTGCCGACTCGCCACACGGTGAACTCCAAGCGCAGCGCTGCTCGTGGCGGTGACTGAGGGGGGTGGGGAGGCTCCCATTGCCCCGTAGCCCCAAGGCAGCGTTATCATTCTCTCCGAAGGCGGCAGTGGGCAATGCCCAGCTCCAGCACTTCCCGGCAATCCCAGTCGCTCTGTAGCGGCAGCAGCGACTCTCTGCTCAGCCTGATGTGTAGCTAAAGCGCTAGTGACTGTTCTCCAAGGCTTCAATAAATTTTTTAGCAGACTTAATATCATTAATAACATCATCAAACAATTTATCTCCGAATTTACACCACTCTGTTTGTTCAAAAAACTGTATCAGGATTTGTAAAACAACCCTGCGCTACTGCATATGCTAATAACCCTGGCAAATCTTTTTCTACAATCTATATCTAAAATACTCCGCTTTTCTAAAAAGCATCTGAGCAAATTATACGCCGCTTGTCTTTCATACCTTTATATATACAGTTGCAGCCTTTCCAAAGACCTCGGTGGCGCTTTTCCGGCGGGACCCTTTATAGGCTCATCCCGGGTGCGGGGACTCCCTCCCACCTTCCGAGCTGTGGGTGCGGGGACTCCTGTCCCTTTCACCTTTCAGACCTCAGCGACGCGTGACCGGCGGGATCCTCTCCCGGGTGCGGGGACTCCACGTCCCTTTCACCTTCCCGACGCGTGTGCGGGGATTCTTGTCCCTTCCACCTCCTGGGCTGCGTTGCAGGACCGGATTCTCCCTTATTCCGTCGAACACGTGGCCCAGGATCACTGCCAGCAGTGTCCAAATCCCGTTCAGACCGGTCCCTGTTCGGGCGCCAATTTGTTGTCGACGGGAGGAAGACACAGACGCTCAATATGAGTGAACAATGAACTTCAACTTTAATGGATAGCTCTGTCGCCTTTTATCTAGTTCGAACATAGTCAACTCATACATATTGCAAAAACTAAGCTCAGGATTGGCTAACATTTCCCGCTCTTTTCAGGTAGTTCCTCCTTCTTTTAGCCACTGTCCTGCCTTAGGGACTTTCCCCATCGCTCAAGGGCATCGTGTCCTTGAGCCTGATTGGCTCTCAGCCAGCTGTGTACGTGCCAGACTCATGTGAGTTGAGTACGGTACTTTACTAGCCCATTGCCTCTTAACTGCCCAACATCCACGTGTCCTATTTCACTTAACCATTCCTCCACAACCTCCCTGTAACATTGAAAGGCTAAATAAGGACCAACTATTCCCTCTCTTTTTAGAGTAAAAAATGAGAAGGTTTCAAATGAACCTGAGACAAAGTCAAATTCAAAAGAGACAAATCAAAAGTGTTTCTTCCTGTCAGGTCTACAAGGCCTTGTCTTAAGATAACTCAGTGGTACATATTTACATTTTTTAAATGGGAGGTGGACAAGGTAATGGAAAATAACCTACTGAGGAGCCCAGACAGGAACCACATGCAGCTCAGGAAACACCTAAACTGCAATTAATTGGAGGGCAAATACTGGCAGAGAGTATCACCAAAGAACAGCAAAAAATCTGTGCTGAGTCAGACCAATAGGATCTAACCCATCATGCTCTCTCCAGGATTTATTTTCCCCAGATGCTTATGGAAAACTGTAAGAACGGAAGAAACAGAGCATTTCACAATATGTTTTTGCCCACTGGCCTACCTCAAAATTAGCATTTTTACATATTTGACTATATCCTTATGAAGTACAGTAGATAAAAGCATAGGCAGACATCAACATGCAGAAAAAACATGGATTTTCACAATCTTACAAGGATGTTCTCTGTCTGATTCTCTATTCTTTTGCTGACAATTCATAACACTTGCTTTGCCTTTATGACTGCTGTTGAGCATCACATTTTCAAAGAATTATATGTCATAATCCCAGTTTCACTGCTGTGTGATAATCATCAGCTCAAACCCCATCATTTTATATGTGGAGCTAAGATTTGTTTTTTTCCCCAAGTATATCATTTTATATTTACCAGTAATGTTCTTCATTTGCTGTTTTATTTGCCAGATATTCAATTCAATAAAGTACTCTGGCAAATTCTCACTGTCGGTGCCATCTTAGTCACCTTAATTTATTTATTAGTAAGTCAACAGCAAATTGCTCACTTTTTTTCCCCCATATGATTTGTGAATATTTTGAAAAATCTACATTGAACAAAGGTCTTACAAACTTCATCATGCATGCTTTTTAATCAAGTATTTATGGATATTTCTTTCACAACAGCCACGCTTGCTTTTTCAAAAGCATCTTGCACTTATCTATTCATTCATTGATTCTATTATCCATTCAGTTTTCACTAATTTGGCCATGTAAGTACTTTTCCTGGTCATCTCTGAAACCATGTTTGCTTTCTTTTTCAAATTGCAGCCACATTTGCTACTTGCAGTCCTCAAATGGTAAAGTAGTTTCAAGAAAGACTAATCCTCACTGAAGATCATCAGAAAAATGAGTACTGCGCATAACCCTAACTTCAAAAAAAGCATTCATATGGTAAGAGTTTTTGTTTTGCAATCATTGATTAAATAAAATGAAGAAGGCTATTGAATGTTTTCCTCAGAATTACAGAAACAGGACAGATAGATCCAAAAAGTGACTTATTTTCATACTCAATTTCCTCAGTCTGTATTTCTGCCCAAAGATTATGTCAGACATTTGTAACAACTGCATAAAAGCTGTGCATTAATGAACAGTCTTTTCAGTCATTTATAGGACAGCTAATATTTTAGCCTATGAAATCATTATGTAAATTAAACTAATTTCCACTGCAGCCATTCGACTTCAAACAGCTGCACAGAACAGGATTTTCCCTTTTATAAAGAAATCTGCATGCCATTGCACTTCGTATCACAGTTTTACAGCACCAGCATTGTCCTTTACCGGAACAACACAGACCTTCAAGCCATGGTCCATATTTTAGGTGCTGCTGTGATGCTCACCTTACCATCTGTTCACATTAATCTCATGAACAAATCTGTTCAAAAGCATGCCAAGTACAGACAGTTTTACAGTAAAAACATATTCATAATTAGGGGCAGAAAGAATCACCTGATCAACAGAAATCGTGCAGTTCTGTATACATATAGAGCCAGTCACCTTTAAGCTTGTAACTGAGTCCTTCTTCTTTTGAAAATATCTGCTCAACAAAGTGGCCAAGATAATCACTTTGCTCCATTAGCACAGCGAGTATTCTGCAGAGGCAGAGCCAGGCTCAGTCTCTCTGTTTCCTTCTCCTCCCCAACATCTACATGCTACAGCAAATGAGCAGAACAAGCTACATTTTTGGAAGGAATATTAAAATACTAATATTTAATGGATACAATGGAAATAAACATAAGGAAGCAGGGGGATTCTCCACACCAAAACAATGGAGAAGGACCAAGGGATTTGAGCTGCACAGATGAGAGGGAATGGTGAAAAAGAGGGCTCCTGTCCTCCCAGCCCTCTAGAAGCCACAGCCCTTCTTGCCCCACAACATCCTTAAAATGTACCCTTCCTAGATTTTCTATTCTCCTACCCCGGATCCACTTAGCAAATGTTATAAAAGTGATTTTTATCTATGTCTCAAGTCTTGAATCTCTTCTAACTATACATATTCTGTGGCTACAAAAATTGTCTTTTTAGATGAAAAATTGGGAGAAATAGGTAATTTTATGAATATACCGAAGTTGAAAGATAAGCAGGAACCAAAAAGCTCAGTGAAAGATGACTCGTTTTTCATGTAACAAAGTTATTAGTCTATTAACTAAAAAAAAAAAAAAAAAAAAAGAGGTCATTTTAAATTGAAGGCAGGACATATGGTAGAAAAATATGACTAAGCAGACACCCATATATGGGCATAAGCATGTGTTAAATATTGGTTATATTTGGCAGAAGCAGAGATTTCAGCACCTCACACTCAGCCAGATGGATGAACACAAACAGGTGTAAGTTAGAAAGCAGGGCAATATAATGCCCAAGCCACATCCAGAGATCATACAAATAGACACAATGGAGATTCTCTATCTTCAGCTGAAAACCCACCTCTCAGCGTTTATTACTGAATGTTATGCTTTGTATTAATTCTGATGGATTCTCGAAGCTTTGTAGCACCTTAATTTTTTAATTACAGAACAACAGAATGACAAGCATATTTGACAGGAAAATGACTCCTTAAAACACAAAGTGCACATATACATACAAAGGGGCTAAATCTCCATATAAATCATGATGAGAAATAATGCTGAAATTTTACTACGTGTGCAGATTACATTGTTCTTTAGAACAGTAATTTAGCTGACCTTCAGTATGAACAGTGTGACCAGCTTGTAGTTTCTGAAAGTATGCAATAGTAACCAAATGCAGACACTCAGGAAACTTGTCTGTTCTCTCACACAGACAAAAATGACCTCTTCTCTCTCTTATAGTTGGTCTCAAAAAGGAGGAAAAAATAAAATAAAATAAAATCAGTCCTAGCAGCTGGTATTTTCTGGGATTTTTATAAAGACTTTTTGGAGAAACATCCTAATTTTCTGGGTATCCACTGGAGAAAAACAGCTCTTCAAACTCAAAGGCATGAAAAAACATCTTCAGAAAAAGTAGGTAAATAAATGGCTCCTCCACAGCCTCCAAGCACATACGACAAAAAAAAAAAAAAAAAAAAAAAAAAAAAAAAAAAAAAACCATAGTAAAATATAAAGGACAAAGACTCGCTTATTCCATTAGGTTCCATTAAGAAACAAATCATTCAAAAGCAATAAATGGCATTTAGGAAATACAGCTATTAAAAGGGATCTAATAATCAGAAACTAGATTATTACCCTAAATTAAAGTATTAAGAGGATGTAAATAATGTTAACAGAATTACTTTTCTTAAAATGTTAATCCACTATTTCATTCATGAGATCAGATATTAGTGTTCCATATTAAAATGCATTTAATGGAGACAAAAGGACTGGAGCATTTTTTTTAGAGTGGAAAATAGCTCCAAAACATATCACAACACTTGTTTTCCAACCCAGATGTTAAATTTGCACCTATGATGGTGCAACAGATTGCTAAATAATAGTTCACTATGCATCTCACCAAGCAAATACAGAGATGATGATGACTGGCAAGCACACGCTTCAGGCTGCTGCCTCCTAGGTTCATTTTGCATAGCAGGGAAAATCATTTAGTTTTGGAAAAGACAATATTACAACACTATTCATTAAGACACTTCAACAGAGAAAAAGAAGCCTCTAGTTCAGTAAGTTACTTGTGGACTATGACAAGATATGTTGCACGGGTAAGACAAATGAAGAAGACTGATAAAAGCACAATGAATCAAGCAAAGTCCTCATAGTAAGAAGACCATTGTAGTTGGTACACGGCATTGCTTTTCTTGAGATCTTGTGTAAAGAGAAGTCTTTCACTCAACTCTGATCATTGCTTGGTAAGCAACAAGTGCCCTTCGCCTGTATGATCTGTTTTGGTTTTGGAAAGAAACAAAGGAGTCAAACCTAGTAAAAAGGAAAGAGTTTCTTATCCAACAATTTTTGACAGCAAACTACACATCTGCCACTATGAAAAGAGACAATATTAAGACAGAAATCACCCTGATGCTTACCAATTGGGAAAGGGTAAAAGGCAGTGTGATTTTAAAATATTGTACTTGGATTTGAAAGTTAGTTTAAATCGTATCAGTACCAGTGGAAAGAAAAAAAAAGCAACACAAGCGCTGAGATTATGTTCATCTATTTTTCTTTCTCAGGGAACAGTACTAGCCTGTACTCACAATCAACAATTTTGAAACTTTTCAGAAATAAGAAAAACTTAGATTTCATAGCATGGCTGTACAGCCATGCCAAGAAAGATGGCATATTTGCTGCGGGTTTTAAGGCATCCTACTGTCCTGAAAAATGCTCTTTAATTCATGTTCTTGAAATGAATGCTGCCTAACTTATTTCTAAAATGGGCCTATGCTCATTGTGGATCTCAAATAGGTCAACAGACAAGGCCACATTAAAACTACTTCCACATCATCTATCTATATCCATTTGGCCAGCAAACTCAATCACAGTTCAGAAGGATGATGACTCAAAATATTTCATTTAGAAACAGCACTCACTCCAAATCATTTTAGAAAGTAATCTATACAATAAAAATAAAGGTCAAATGCCAATTACTATTACATGCGATTTATAATGTTGTATTTTAAAAGAAGGGATTAAAATAGACTTGATTTATTTGTGATAGCTTTTCTCAACATGCATGAATAGAAGGATAATTATAATCAGCAGCACCAGGCCCCAAAAGGGCCACTGTGAAAAGCCCTGTACAACAGCAGGAACATTTCTGTCCAGAGAGTTTATAACTCAAATGCTGTTTTTCTTTGTGAATGAAATATAGAGAAGGGGGAAAAAAAAAAAAAAAAAAAAAAAAAAAAAGATTTAGATTGCTATGATCACTCTTGGCTAAAGATGCTTTAAATATCCCTGGTAGTTTCCAGAAACAGCAAGCTCAAATTGATTCAATCTAGCACCTGTCAGTGAAGGTATTTCACTCCTAAGTGAGTCCATACAACAGGCTACAATGATTCAAGTATTTGTTTGATCTGTGTCCAAAACTATGGCCACACGTATGGGTGGTTGACAGCGTTTTACTCTTCAAGCCCAGCAAGCAGCATACAAGTGATTAACTGAAGTTATTAATCTAGATTTGTCACTGTCTCTTTTAAATGTCCTGCTCCACACCGATGTGAGAAGTTATCTGAAGCTCTACCACACTCCCATTCGCTGCTGCAAAGGGACTATAATTAGCTTGTAAATTGTTTTAATTTGTTTGATTAGCCTCAACAAAAAGCAGGTCATCTGAAATATTTCTTCTCTGTTTGATACCTAAATTACATTCTCCTTAGGATCATTAGAGGCAGCATGTACAGTGACACCTATTGCCTAATTGTAAAATCCAGCCTTTATAACCATTCAGGCTAGAATTTTCCACCTTGGCTGTCCATTAAATGCTGATTTTTTCTTCTTAAGTTTCCACTTACAATTGCTCAACTAACGCTGAAAACAAAGTAGTAGAATATATTATTCTGCCAATACTGCAAAGTTCTTACAACTATTTCATTGAGAGGTTTTAATGACACTTTGTTTTGAACCAGAATCTTCGAGTTTGTCAGGAGATTAAATTTCTATGAAGTGATAGTTCCTTCTGAGCCAACAAAAGCCTGTTTAAATTCTGGAAAGGGATAAACCTTTGAAGACTGCTTTTTGTTTGTAGGCTGTTGAGGTCATCTACATTTTCTATGACAAGCTGGTTTATACTGAGCAGATTCAATCCTCCCATACAGCTAGCAAATTTCATCTGCCCCCAAAGAAAAACTGGGAATGTTTACCAGCTTGTCTCATCTCCTAATTAAACCAACCATGCCAGAAACTGACTAGAAGTTTCAATATTTTCTGTGAATCCTACACTGAATGCAGTGTGTCGCATGCTAGGCAATTGGTATCATGCTCTGTTTCAGAGCTATCAAGCATGCAAGCTTCTTCTTGCAATCGCTCCCCATGCCTGGTATTATGCAGATGATGATGCAGACGTTTGTTATAAGAACTTCAATTGAGCAGACTGCCTCTCCTGTACTTTCAGTAGCTCTACCGAAGGCATTTAGGGAAGTCAGAGAAAATAGAAGTAGCTGGTCTTGCTGGGAGCTGAAAACAAAAGCAGACTAAGTAATAATCTAGGGCAACGGAGGGGAGATAACAGAAAAACAGGATGAGATGGACACAGAAAATTGTCTTTGCAACTCTGCGTATTGCTTTTTGGAACAGAACTTGTGTTTGAAGACTATAAAAACTAGTCTTATGTCACAATTTCCAGTGCAAGCTGCTAGAAAAGTTGATGTCTCATCCCTCTGTACTGTTGGTTATATAGAGCCTAATGCATTACTAAATAGCTCGGTATTCCTCAAAAATGAGAAAAAACAGTAACTAAAACATCAGCTTGTATTTGCATGTACTTTCCATTACCCCTATTATTCCATAATCCTTTAATACACAGTAACATTGCAACAGTTGTTTTGCTCTCCTCATTATTTATCTGTGCTCCAGAAAATAAACAGAATACATAACAAATATCAAAGAGGCACATCACCGTGTCTCCCTATTATTTCAAACAATAATGTCAATTTGCTTAACTGATTAGCACATTTGTCATTTGTTTAGACAATTATGGTAGTAAAATAGCTCGTTATAAAGAATGTCTTTTTCATTTAAATAATGAAAGCATTGTAATTCTGAGTCTCTTTCTTAACCACATCCAGCTTCTTTTAGTCTTCGATGCTACCTGATTTTGCTGAAATGTCTGTTTCCCAAATAGACTTCGTCTTTATTTCTTTCCCAGACCAATCTGAAGCTTATGCCTTTCTAAACTATCCTGCATCTTTGCATCACTTCAGAGGCTTCTGCTTCCTGAAAAATGCAATGCCCCAGTAATTTCACTCTAAATTTTGAGGGACTATTCCCACATCTCCAGCCATTCCCGTTATCGTTCTAAGGCTGTTTTGCAGACCTACATTTCCAGGATGTATCTGTACAGGATGATGATATGTCAAGATTAATCCAGAGCTGTAATACTAAGTACACACACTATCTGTAAAGGATTTTGTTATCTTTTGAAAAGATCACACTTTCTTGCTTGCAGGTCTGATTGATGGGAGGTTTGTTTCCTTTTACAGGGAAAATAATAATCAGATCTTGGACTAGGAACAACCACTGCTCGTATCAGAGGCACTTCATTGGCCTATGTTCCAGAAAAGTGAGATGAAAGTTAATTTATGTCAAGGGAATACTGAGATGGTGTGACCAAATCAAAGTTTTTTTCAGCTTTCACTGTTCCAAGAAGAAATTATTGAAATACACTTACTTTGCACTGATACCATATCGTATTGAAATTGTCAAAAAGAAAAATAGAACAGATTGTTTCTGGAGCTTAGAGGGACTTTGTCACAGGGACTTTTTTGAGAACAAGGTAAATCAGTGCTGACTGTGCTAATTCTACTTTGACAAACACCTGAGGGACTCAGGGATGAGATGTTATCTCTGTAGCCAGTAATTCTGGGCACCCAGAATTACATGCTTCTACAACATGGAGTACCATCAGTGTGTGTGTGCTCAATCTACATGCACAACAAAAGTCCAGAAACATCCAGAGAACAGGGATTTTTGCCACTCATGCTTATCAAACTGGACACAAAGCTGCTGCCTGCTCATCCTTCCTTCTGCACACAGGACTCGTGCACTGAGTCCTGTGCAAGTCCCAGTGGCCCAATTTCACAGGTTAGATGAAGGATTCTCCCCAGAGCAGTGGTTAGAGCACTGGGATGAGTTACACAAAGCCACTTTAGTCAAATAAAGCAGAGTTTGCCTCCTGGGCAACTCTACTAACAAATAAGCTACTACGCTGAAGCAGTTAAAACCTCCTGTTCCAGCTACATACTACCACTGAAGATTTCAGGTTCTTTGCAATCACCCAGTTACAGTGATCTCCACACGAAGCAAACATGCTCAACATTTCAAATAATTGATGAGTCTTCCATGATTTTATACCATCCTCACTCTGAAATCGCAGCCTTTCTTAGAATGTTAATGACTTTGAATCACCTACCTTTCATGCTACGGCTTTTTTTTTTTTTTTTTTTTGGTAACAAGAATGAGAGACCCTTATTGAAGAAAACTGAACTCAATCAGTACCGTGGTCCCAATTTTTCTTTCTTTTAGTATTCCTCATTGTCTATCAGCAGTAGTTTCCCTAAGAGCATTATGCTTTTTATTTTTTTTTTCTTTTTATTTCTTTAAAAGGAAAGGAGACTGGCTCACAGAAGCATTCAAGAAAAAACTGCAATAAGATGAATTCAGCTAGTAGTGCAGTTACATAGTTAGCCAGTGTTATGTGTTACTACCAGTTTCTGATGCTAGTCTGATTGCTCCTGTGATTCAACTATATTTTGTTTGAATGATTGTAATTTCAGGACTGATAGACATTTCTAATAACTATTGAGGATGTCTTGCCTTGCAGCTATCTAAATGAATTTCTATTGCAATCATGCTGCTGTAAGTCAGCCTTGCCAGAGCACCTCCCGGCCTTCCAAATCTAAGTAGCAGAAATGACATTGTGTCTTCTGCAAATTTGCTATCTCTCTGCACATCTTCCATTTTCTAGCTAATAATAGCACATTAACCAATGTGAGTCTTAGCAAAGAACTGAAGTACACTGCACAACTAATATAAAACTTGAACATATATTCCTGCTGCCTGCTTTCCTTCTGTCAGAGACTGACCAGTTGAGAAACCTTGCTTCTTCCCTAAGATCTTTGCTTCTATCTGGCCTTTTCTATAGAAAAGCTGGAAAAAATAGTAAAATAAAGTAACAGACATCCTTCATGCAAATTTCCTCATCTCCTTTCCAATTCATTTTGGAACTGATTAAATGTTTTCTTTCTGACATTTCTTTCCAGCTATTATAGCAGTAAACACGAGAAACACTACTGACAGCTTAATTATTATTGAACAGCTTGATTTTCTCGGAATAGCTGTTAAGATAAGCCTTTCTCCTTATCATAGCTCTTCTCACCACTCAAGCCTGCTTACAGCAAAAAAAAAACTCCTAGACTGTTCCCATAAAGCTAAGATAAAGTGTACAAGTTTAAAAATATGAAGAAAATAAGTTCTGAAGTTTCAGAATCCTCCTGGAGTCACAGAATTTAGGATACAGTGAGTATTTTTAACAATGTTTTTTAAACTATAGAAATGTAAATTTAACTCTCCCCAGGACAACGACTGTAATCTTACCAGGGATCTTACATAAGTAATATCATTCACTGTTAATATGTTTTTTATTATTTAGTACTCTTGGGTAAAGTTTTAAATTCTCACAACTGGAAACAGAATCTGATAAATATAATAATGGGTATCTCTGACTTTACTGATATTAGTCTGGCACAGAGAGTAAACTCTAAAGTCAAAAATAAAACTGTGCTTATAGCTGTGAGGATTTAAGGATGTAAACAAGTCAGAGTTAGGAGGAAGAAGTACTATCTTTTTTAAAACAAGATCATATAGCTGTACTGCTTGCATTTAAGACCTGGGTTTGTGTACCCAAAAGACTGCTTTTTTTTTTTTTTTTTTTCTAGCTGACAAAACGTATTACCACTCTTTATAAAGCTCGCCTTCCTGATAGGGAAAAAAGAGAGAGAGAGAGAGAGGGAGAGAGCAAGACTTGGAACATAGTTCAGAAGAGTTTAGGTTCAGAAAACTTCACAAACTACTAACACCCTTCTGAATGTATCTGCTCCTGTTCCTTGTTAAATGAGCAGTGAAATTCAGGAAACAGAAGTTCCTTATATCCCTTTCTTACAAATCATGGTGGAAGTAGAAAATCTTTCAACACTTAAAATATAAAATTATGAAATAATTATCTTTTAAAAATATTATTGGTATACCAGAGGTTTTACAGGCTGAAAAGTATGTCAAGACCAGTACGAGATAGTATCCAGAGTGGAAGAAAGAAGATTAAAATGTTGTGTTAACTCAGACGTGTAAATGGACTTAAAATTTATACCCACAGGTGACAATTTTGTAAATTATTCATATGCATCAGAAAATTTACAGTAGGGATCTGGAGGTACGGAACAAAACTGCTTTGCAGATAGACTGAAAAACATACATAAAAGGGAGTAGGAAAGAAGATACGGAACATTAGGACTAATAAATACTAACCTTGAAAATGGATGTCTAGGAAATGACGGCACTCAGGAGCTTGTAGAGAGGGTTGCTTGCCTTCACAAAAAGATAAGCAACAAGACAAGATGGAGAACAGAGTAACGGAAATAAAGAAACTGGTAAGAAATACTTTTTTAGATGAAGAAGAAAAAAGAATAAAATCGGATAAAAATTGGCTGAGGCAATATGTTTTTCAGACACAATATACCCATGGCACTTTATCACTCAGTATAATTTACTGTTGCAAAAATTACTTTCTTGAAGTAACTATTTTGTAATTTCATATCTTTTGAATCTCTGTGGGTTTTCTTATTTATTACAGGAAAGAGTATACTTAACTGTAAAAAAAAAATAACATTATTATGGGTGTTTAGCTGTAGTGCCTTACAAATAGATGAGCAAAATCTGACAAAATTTGTTCTACAGATTTGGTTTCCACGGTATTGTAAGCAGTCATATCCCTTTATAGCATGTCGAGCAGGAATGGGCTCCAGTGACTTACAATAGAAACTCTTATTTTGATTACACTGGTATTAATTATACAACACTATAGCTCCTCTGAGATCAATAGAATTATTCTAGCTTGGTAAAATATTTGACTATGTCTCACTGCTGAGAAGCACTGCAGAAGTGTAATAATTAAATTAACAAATTGGAAGGACTGCCAAGTACTTAGCATGATCTATGTTTATGGATAAGACTGAATGAAATGATAAGATTAAAAAGTAATTTCCCTTTTTAATCTGAGACCTTCTGTCATACATGGAAACAAGAACATGTTTGAAAATTCAATCCCAGTCTGAGCAAGTCACAGCGTTGCAGTTTTTGCTGGTTGTTGTAAACACAAGGTAATTTCCACCCACCATCCTTCCCGATTTCATTACTGTCCGGGTATTATTGTGGACACACTTTGCCTCTTATTGCTGTCAAATCTAAATCACTTCTTCGTAACTAAAATTCATGTTAGGAAAGGGAAAAAGAAGTGATCCTAAAATACTGTGCCTTAAAGTTGCTGAAAATAAACTTGTTCTTAAAAAAACTTTGACTGCAATGCTTCTAGCTTTTTTTTTTTTTTTTCATTTTGCAGCTACACATTTGTTTTGACTATATATATGTTTTGATCTTCTTTTTTTCTTCTCATGTTTTCATAAATGATTAAAATGCAGTAGCGGTGAACCGTGACCAATGTTGTAAGAATTCAGTTAATTGGGAAGTTTAAAATGACACAGTGCAAAATGCTAACGGTGGGCTTTTGTTTTTTGTTTGTCTTCAGTAGGGAATCAAAACAAAGACAACACCTACAGACTCAAAAATATGCCTTTTGGCAACTTGGCATACAATCTCTCCTACCTCCTCTGCCGAGCTTTCTGGGACACATTTTCATCTGCGGTCTTTGAAAGCAGAGCAAGCAGAGCAGCAGCACTCACACCTAGCAAGTAATGCCTTGCTTAGGTAAGGCTGTGCAACATCTTAATTGGAAACAAAAAGTATGTGCAGCATGAGGAACATGCACTGGAAACACCTCAAGAAGCAAAAGCAAAATCTATTCACTAGTGAATGGAGGGACTTGTCATGATCGGGACTCTGAGAAAAATTTGTTAGCCTGGGATCCAAAGAAGGTCACTTACATGTAAGAGTGTGCATGAGAAAAGTTGAGGAAAGTAGAGTAATTTGATGAAGATGCAACATATTTACTGTTACCTTACAGAAGTAAAAAAAAACACTGACATTTTTGGGACATAATGATGGAGTTTTGGAAAATAGATCCAGTGTTCTCTTTTTTCCTGTTTCTCAGTTGAACAATTTGTTTCCATCCTTCCCTTCTTTTTGGTGGGTGAGCTACAGTGCACTGCTGCAACTGGAGCTGCTACAAAGTTGTGACTTTCAGAATCTTGACAACTGACAGCAGCACTTCTCTCATTTCTTTCCCATTTAATACAACATAAGCATTCTTGTATTTTGTGCCTGTTTTTGTCCTCAAAGATCTTCTCCTAACCCTTCATATACAGGGCATGAATAATTTCAAGGGCCAGGGGATAGCTTATGACCTTACCATCGAAAAGCAAACTGTAAGCATGTAGTGGTTTTTCTCCCTCACAGCTATAATGAGAACACAAAGACCTCTGATTCCAATGAGTTACTCTTGGGTCCAGTCCTGCAGCCTTCTCCTAGCACCTCAACCTTGCTTTGGACAAATACAAGCTTCCTATCTGTTCTGAAGATGAAATAGAATAGAAATAAAATGTTTTCTTCTTCTCTTTCCCATATTTTTCAGGATAGAATATTGTGGCTTTTGCAACAGCAATGATGGAAAAATTTATTACTCAAAAGATAATCCCTTGCTTCCATTTCTAATACTCTTTCCCGGTGAGCAGATCCAGTGTATGTTATCCTTGTTGTATTTCTATTTGGTGACAGAGATTTAACTCCCATTTAATTTCATCCATTTCCAAAGATCTTCACAGAGACAAAACTGTGACATCACCTGTTATATCACTGTCAATTTAGCAGATACTCTCTGCCAGAATAAAGAAATTACTACGTCAGTAAGTGCTACTTAAGTAACACTTGTTGAACAGGCACTTCTATTCAACAGGGAGCAAATAACCATGCTTCTCAATTTTTAATTACAAGTAAAGGAATTCAACTTTCAGCTGTGTATCTAATACACTGTGTAATTATGATGTTAAACACCTCAAAAATGACTCTCTTTCAAGTAAAATTGAATTATGGCAATTGATTATTCCAGGAAGAAGAAAGAAAGCTGCAAAACTAGAATTGCTTTCTGCGGATCATCCTAGAAAATTCCATATTGGCTCCTGACTTTAAGTGGTGGTATTACACTTCACAAATGAAAAGAATTACAAAGCAAATAAGGTCTTTATCTTTTTAGAGTGTCGATCACAGAAATCCATCAAGAATGACCACAGCTATTCCACTGAATCATGTTTTACATTAAAAAGAAAAAGCTCTGTGAAAGCATAGGTTATTTTTCTATCTCAAAACGCTTCCCTGTTTTATGAGTAAGCAGCATTATAGAGTACCAATTACAAAGGCGTCAATAGGAGTAGTAAACAAGAAGTCATCCAGTCCTGGTTTCCAATAATCCTGAAATATTTATTGACCTAATAGAAAAGGGTGAAGTTAAATCTGTATTAAGTGCTTGATGCTTTGAAACATGAAAGATAAATTGTCCTGTTATCTCCACAAAGAGATGAAGGATGCAAACATACAGAGGCTATTCCAGTTTGCTGCTCATTATAATACTTGAAACAACAAAGTCATATTACAACCAGAACAGATTAAAGAAAAGGGTTGTCCATGACCCTGGAGGCATTTTCATACCTGTATTGATCTTTTCTACCAATTTCAATGACTTTGGGCAGCAGTTGCTGCAAATTATATCCTTCTTATCCAGACCACCACAAAGGTAGCTTAAGGTATTTCCCCTTGTACAAGGGCGTTTCCTCCTTTGATATCTACCTGATTAGCATGACCACTTCTGTATTTCACTAAATACGTGAAACACACTGAATATAAAAATTATTTGGAATATTTCGAAACAACAGTCTCTGAAGTATTTTATGAACAAATTTCAGATGATGAGTATAATATCTCAATATAATAAAAGTATTAGAAATGGAGACTAAAACTAATCAACGTTTCACAGGAGAAAAACCCAACAATAAATTATTGAATGATTAACACATGTCATTCCCCAATCTTCTTCAGCCTCCCAAAAAAGAAGTGTCCCACAGTTCATATGACAGTGCAGCTGGATAAATACAGATTTAGCTTCCACATAGAAATCTGGATATGACTGAGCTCAAAACAAGAAATGGAAAGTAAGCTTTCCATCACAGTTGAATCGCTTTATGAAATCAAAAGGTGTTTTATATGTGTGCATACATTTCATTTTCTCCCTACCATTTTTTAAAGTAATATGAACAAAGTCAGGCTCTTCCTTGTGAAAAAGACAGCTTTGTTAATAGTTTCTACAGACTTTGAGATTGGCATTAAGACCATTGGACTGATGCTCCTATAATGCTAACAACTGCTCACTGATTTAAGACATCTACAATATTTAGAGAAACAAAAGTGCAGCACTTACATGTCAGTTCTAAAACCTTTGATTCACATGAAATGAAGACTGAGAAGGCTATCACTGTACTTTAAAATATATTAGGCAGGAAGATAGTAAGAACTATTTCAGCCGAAAGACAGTAGTAACAGCAGAATAAATAAATAATACACAGCCTCTGTGTATGTATGCATGAAAGTCAACTGATCATTGATAAATTTAGGCTAAAATTACAGATTCTTATACTGGAAGAGATGAGATTCTGCAACAGCCTTCCCGTTAAACTACTGGATAAAGTTATAAAAAATACTGTCTTGTGTGACAGTTTGTAATGGGAGGGTAGTGGATGAAGTGACGCAGGAATTATTGATTTCTTCTTTCCTCTCTTAATAGTCATACTGCTTACTGCAGAAAATGAAGAGAAAACCCTTTAATTCTAGATTTCATCAGCATTTTAAAGAAAAGCGTATTTTGAATTATTCAACAACAAAAACAAAAAAAGATTAGTGGTACTTTCCAATAAAGCCAACTTTCAGGTAAAAGAATCTTCAAAAATGCACTGGAAACATTGACTATGAATTCAATATTTTCTAAATTAATGGAATACCTAAGAAAATTCCAAATGAAATCAGAGTCTCAGCTTCACTAGAGGGAGAGTATCTTTCCTGGAGTAAAAAGGGTGTCAAAAGAAAAAGGAAAAAATATACTTTACAGAAGGAATACATGTAGAAATAAGGTGTGCTTATTGAGGAAGTGCACATTTGTTCTTAGATTGATTCCAAACTAATGAGATCCAACATGTAAAATGCTTTAAAATGTTAGAATTCCTCCAGCTTAAAACATTCATGACATGAAATGTGATTCTGAAAGCTTCTATTGTACTCTATTTTTCTTCAATATAGATTTTTTTCAAATTTTAATTAAAAGTACTATGTAATAACAAAAATCAGTTCCAAGATCCTATTGCTGGACAACACCTATTCTGACTACTCACTGCAAGACTAGTTTTTAGATGATCAGAGCATCTTAATCAGTAACTGGTATAAGGCAGAATGCAGTCTTCAAATCTAAGTTTACAGTCTAAATATTACCACATAATTTTTTTTCTATGAAACGACTTCCCAAGGGAAGAACAATTTACTCAAACACAAAGCACTTAGTATGATGTTTTATACTAGATAATGTGACACTGCTGCCATTCCAAAACCACATAAACGATCTCCAAAACATACCCCATAGGACAGTCAATGTCCTCTCAGGAGACAGAAACATGACTAGGTTCTAAAATCTTGACTGCTTTTTTACATTCTACAGAAGATTTTCCCAAATCTAGTCAAAAAGGACTATATGCAAATGGACTATAGGGCAAAATTTCTGTATATTTAATTCATTTCAGTTTCCAGTTATCAATTTTTCTATATTTAAGCTCTCTTTCTATTTGAAGATATATTTTTTCTCCAATCTCATGTTTTTGGCAGGAACATTGCCTAGAGCATTCTGGAGTTCTGCAGATTCTTAACACCACAACTCCCTGCAAAATCTCTACATGGCAGATACAATTCTAGCAGAAAAAAAAAGTGCAAAAGAAAAATCAGTTAAAAAAAGAAAAATCTCCTCTTGACTTTTCCAAAACCAATGTTCTTTGAGCTTACTTTGTCCCATTTGGCCAAAAGTGGAAGGTTGTAATGGGGTTCAAAGGTACACTTTTCACTGGAAAAAAAAATGTGGAGTTTCAGCAGCCAATTGCTTCAGTTACTTTTTCATGTAACAAACAAGATCCTTTGAGGAAAAAATAAATTAAAAAAAAAAAAAAAAAGAAACACAGAAAAAGTCATTTAAAAGTTAGAGAATTTATGTACATGGGTGATGAAACAGTAAGAGAAGGAAACTTTAGTTATAACCCTCCTTTTCCCCAAACTCAACTCCAACGCATGGGAAACTAACAAGCATTATAGAAAATTAAACACCAGAGGCAGGAAATAGGAAAGTTTATGTTAAACTGCAAAGAATTGCAAAGGATTTGTTAAAGAACATATGAAAAGAATTTGAAATATTCTCTCTCTTGATATCACTTCCAGTGTGCAAAAGAAAATGGTATTATGAATCACCAGCATGGAGAATGAGTGAATGAATGAACTACTTCTGATTTCTCTCAACTAATCTTCTTATAATATCATTCTACAAAAAGAAAATTACTTAGTATTCATGAGAAAAGAACATCATAAACACTGTACGTTATATTATAACTTCATAAAAGAACTTCACAAAGCCAAAATAAGTTCTTCAATAGTAATAAAAGTATTCTTAAAAAAATATATATTCTTCATTTCTGCAAGTTGTTTTGCAGAGACAACAGAACATCATTCCAGATAAAGCCTTATTTGGAGACAGCATTGGAGAGAATAAGGGACTTCAAGAGGTCTACAAATTAATACTTATGCTCCAAAACATGTGCAACTTTACCTATAGTGTTCTTGATAAATGCATTCTTATACATCCCCAAAGACAGAGGATCTTTAATATCCTTAGTCAATATAAACCAGTGTTTTACTTTACTGTAAAAAATGTTATTCTAGTTTTAATGTTTTTCTCCCTAATATCCACCCTTAAAATCCCTCACTCTTATCTAAATATAGTTTGAAAAGCAACCACAGCTGAGATAATTATGCTTGAGTTGACTGATTATAAATGAGTGCATTGTTAATTAAATTAAGAATTAAAAAAAAAAAAAAAAAAAAAACACAAAACAGTTAATAGATGATTCTCACAATTTCATCTGCAAATTATCCTAGATAGTAACGTCTCATTTCTTTGTGAGATTTTCTTAAATTTAGCACCAAATCATTACAAGAAAACATCATAAATTATTTCCTAGTTATAAAACACTGCATGTATATACATTACCTCTAAGAAACCATTACATACAGGAATTACAGAATTCACACCTTCTTTAAAAAGAATAATTATTAACATCCAAATAAAGTATAGTTAACAGAAAGAATAGGTAAACTCTTGAAAGAAAAAAAAAATATTCTGAATATCATATTATATATTTTGTGGACCAAGAACAAATAACAAAATACTTTTAAAAATTATGGTGAATATAAAGTAATTTAACTCATTTACCACAGAGAAAGTTATTTTGGATGCAAAGGAAGAGATTCATATGATGTAACGATTCCTAGAAACATCATGGCCATTTGAGGTACCAGTACAGAATTCAGTCCGTTCAATCTGTGAAGGTCGCAGGAGCTCCTAAACAAGAATATAATTTGATCCCTGACAATGGCAAAGAATGGGCTGAAAAGACCTACATTTCTGTGATGCGAAGAAATTGAGCAAAGCTGAGATCCTGTGAAAGACACTCAATGAAAAGAGAGAGGTCTGGATGTGAGAACAAGGACTACTACATTGGCTGCTATTAACCTATTGTTATATTCAAAGAATAATGGCTTGGATTACAGAATTTGCAAATAAACATGATGGCATACGAAATATGCAGAACTAATTTGATCAGTTCCTTCACTTTCTGGAAAGAAGCCAAAAAGGCTCTGAATATCATGTCTGCAGGAGAACAATACATTGAAATCACTTAAAACCTTGAAAAAATACAAGGTTTGTTGTTGATGATATTGTTTTGTTTTGTTTTTCTTCTAGAAAGCTTTTGAATAAGCTTTAAATACCACAAAATACTTTTTAATGAATGGCCCTTCCTGCTGGATTCAGTTGGATGAGCATTTATTGAAGCACTAATTGTCACCACTATTTTCAGATTTCCATCAGTTCTCATAAATGTCCATATGTTCTCTGGTTAAAACCCACAGCTTAATGACAAAGGAAAGTGCAAGCCAATTTATCATCCTTCCTTAACCTTTTGAAAAATAAATTAGTTTTTATGAGAAACAATCGCTGTAAATAAAGTAAAAAGCGCTTCAACTCTATCATCATACGGCATCACTTTACATTAAATCTTAATGCAATCACTTCACTTTAAAATGATTTAAATTGATGATTATTTTATTTTTTGGCCTGACCTAAGTGTTGAGTACCTACAGAAGAGCAGAGATACAGACCAACTTCACAAATATCTGTATATGTTTAAGATGTGACTACCCACCAGGCGTTTATACATGCCCCTCAGCTGAGCCATAGTTGTACAGTACAACCTCTACTTTCAACATATTAATACTAGTAAAAAAATCCATTATGCTACAGAGATTCATCTTCCTTTTAAATACCTACTTTGATGTAAAGGATCCTAACCAGTATAACTGAATCCACACTAGAGGGTGCTACTATTTTAATTGTAAAAGGTTTTTACAGTTAACATTGCAGCTTCAAAGCAGTACGTCTTCTATACATAATGTTTCAGCAACGCTTTGTCGCTATCTAGAACAACATATTGCTACCAAATGGGAATTAAAAGTACAATCGCAGACTTGGTTTTGTACAGAAGTTTAGTCATGTTGTCCTAGCCAACTGTACATAAAAGAATAAGCTAACAACCCCGCACAGTACCTGTAATTAATTTGACAATTAAAATATTCTATATTCAAAGGAACAAAGCTAGAGAGCTCATAATAAACACTGGAAAGCCTCTTTTTCCCCACTCACTTAGGCCACCAGGTGCATCAGTGGTACACATCAACTTCCATTCCAAATCTATAAATAAGTTGTTTATTTTTTGCTAGCTTCATTGCACATCAGCACTTGTATTATACATTTGACTAACCTCATTAAAAAGACGAGGCACCAGAAAACCAGTTTATAAAATGAATACTGATAGACTTGAAACTATCCCAAACTGTACCAGCTCTTCTGAAACAAGATCTACTTTTTGCTGAGTGCATTTTTCCCAAAAGGGGAATAAATAGCTTCTACTAAATACATAAAGAAACGTTTCAATCCTCAACAGCCTTTGAGTAAAAGTAATCAATATCTTAAACACATCTATCTACTCCTTTAAAAACAGCTAAGTGTTACGAAGTGTCAAATATGGTGCCACTCACTATAAATACCTAATGAAAATCATTTGAACCTATGAAAAAGTTCTTTTCTCGAAAAACTTTTGCACTTTGCAGTTTCATTTGCTATGTGATGGTCACTGCTGTTCAAATAAAAGTGTTCGGTACTTTCTCATAGGTTTCCTTCGCTTTCGAAAGTTTTGTTTTGTTTAGTACTTAGTTATTGAAGCACAAACAAATGAAAAAGAAAGAACAAAGCAATGCAGGGGAAAAAAAAAAGATTAAAAAGGAAAGGCAACTTTACAAAATATATACAACTTGAAAGCTTCAAACAGAATTTTGCCTCAGGCTGCAGAATAGCTTCAGCAGGAGCTGGCTTCCATACCAATAATTCTCCATCTTCCTTGACCCACGTGAAGCTACATTAAGTAATGTGCTGCCTCATATCCGATCTCCCTACTAACATTTTGAACTTTCTGTGAATGTGGAAGGCCTTAAGTGTGTTATGTCAGGGCCCATTTGTCCTGGTAAGGCAAAGACAAAGATTTTGGGCTATTACATGGCAAAAAACTGTCTGACAAGCATCATGCCACTGAAAGATCCTGTGAGCAAATGCTCTGCTAGCTTGGGGTGATCTGAGCTGGACTGAAAGAAAAGTGGGATTTTACTCTAGTGCTAGTTCTTCAGGGGAAAAAAAAAAAAGAAATAGGAGAGTGCACAGGTGAAAAACATCTCAGCTGAATGAAATGCACAAATAAATAAACCTCTGAAAATTATGATGAATATATACACAGTGATTAAGGGAAACTGTACAGTACAAACTAAAAAGTTGTACAGCTTAAAAAAAAAAAAAAAAAAAAAAAACAGTGAAGTTTTATAAATTTGAAGAATCTCTGTGCCTACTTGATTTCTCTTCTCTCCCCTTCCTGCCCTTCTCCCTCCCCTTTCTTTTTCTCTCCCATTTCTACCCTTCTCCCCTCTTCCACCATCCCTGCCTCCTACTCCCTCTCTCTTACTAGGAAAAATCAGACAAGAAAAGTGTTTCAAGCCATTGGAAGGATATAAGCACTATTTGAAATTCAGCTTAGTTCATTCATCCAAGAAAGAAGCCATTAGGTAAAACTTACTAGTAACAAATAGCAAATATTCATATCAGAATAGTGAAGAAATCGTTTACACTAGAAACCACTCCTTTCAATAATGCATTGAGAATTCAAAAATACACATTTGTATAAAATTAACGTGCTTTGTTCACTGATAATTCTCTAACAGCATAATACAGTCTTTTTGTGACTATCCATTGTGAGTTGTTTGAACCACTGCAGGGATATCTGTAATGGTTCAAACTTTTTCTCTAATCTTTTTTGAGGATATTTTACAAAGACAACATTTTCATATGAGATATAAAGACCATCTCAAAAACAAGGTAGCCTCAAAGAAGTGCTTTCCTTTAACACTATGCTGTCTCCCATGGAGTTGATTGTAAGTTTGTGTTTTTTTTCTATATACAAATTTAAACCCCGATTTTTAAGAAAATCTATCATTGAATAAAGTTTGTTATGTAACTATTCACAAGATAAGCAAAGATGTTTTACCATTACATGGCAATTCAAATGACATTCCTACAAAAGGTTTTTGAAACCATAGGTACTTCAGCAGTTCTCTCTGCCACTTAACCAGAAGACCTATAATAATACTGTTAAATGTTTATTAATATTAATTAATCTGCATAATATTGCTAATGTACAATCTGTACCACCCAAGGCATTCTCTCTCTCCTGCAAGAGTAATGCTACAGATCATAAAAAGAGCTGCATAAAATGTATTAGCATGCAGAAATGAACAATTCCATGATTGAGGTGACAACAGCCTTATAAATAGCTCATTTCTTCACTGACATCTTTTCCTCTGAATCTGTTTTTAATGCGATAGGAAGAACAACGGAACAACGTCCTTCAAAACCTGCTCTGTTTATTTATGACCAAACACATTTGTAACTGCTACTTCTAACCTGTTGTTCTGAAATTTGCCCTTCACTTTTACCCTAATACTTGAAACTTCTACCTGCGCAACCTTGATCAAGTTAGCTTAACGCAGACAGTTTTCTGTGATCCAGCAGTCCTGTTCATTTCATGTGATCCGTTTGCACAGTTTCATATACACAGATCAAGGTGAATGATAAGGCTGGGAAAAGAAGGAGAAGTTTCCAAACTGCTGATAAAAAAAAAAAATGGTGTAGGTATGACAACCAATTCCCGAACAGCTGTAAATACAGGTTTTGGTACAGTACGTGTCTCAACATTGAGGTATACAATGCCATTTTTATACAAGAAAGATACTCCCTGTCCATAGTAATGGAAAGAAGACAACACAAAGTTGGATAACACTTGTAGGATAAGAAGGATAATGCTTCTGGGCAGGGGATGCTGAGCTAAGCAGGCTTTGCCATCAGCCAGCACAGAGAAAAAGGTCAGGTCCATGCATACACAAAAAATACAGTAAGGATAAATTGAGAAAGACTGCCTCAGAAGAAAAGCTTAAATGTGCAAGACATGCACATACATATAGAAGTACATACTTTTAAGTATGAAGCCTGAATTTTATTTTCCTTTCCCTAGTCATGATAGCCATTTCCAATATATTTCCAAAGAATTCTGTGCATACTATTTCTTAAGCCACAAATTTTGACCAAGGATGTAATAATTCAAATATTATTATCTGATTACAGCCACATTAGGGCCACTTGCCCCTTACCACATGGAAAACTACCTTGCCTGGAAAAGGGATGCTCAAACCATCTATGGGGGTGCTGCCACAAGGTTTCACTTTCTGTGCACGTTGCCACTGCCCTTAGCAGCAAATCACTCCAAGCATTCAGGAGAAATTTCTGAAAGCAGTCCACCCCGGTAAAAATATGTTGAAATGCAGTAATATTTCTTTAGATTTAGTGAGCCTCTGTTTCTTCATTCCCGAAGCTGAGACCCCCAGTGATGCTGCCTCGGTGCTGGCCCTGGCCACAAACAGCTAAACCCTGGCAGAGTGGTGGGTGGCAGGGCTTGCCCAGGCTCCCTCAGATATTTTTGACAATGGTGACTGCAAAAATGTAAGTTGGCTGAATGAAGCTAGAAGCTATTATTCACGTGATGTCAAAGAGACCAGAAACATTAAAAAAAAAAAAAAATCTTTTTTTTTTTTCATTCTACCCATGCACAACAGAAAGAAAAAAAATAAAGAAATCTAACTTTAGGTAACACCTTGTTACCTAGAATTTGTTTAATTTACATCTATATGCATGTTGCACTGACTTGAGATTTTGTTTAGCTTGGAAATTGTATTTTACTGCCTAAAAATATTGAGAAGTGTAGGCAGTTAGAGCTAGTGAAAGATGCAGCCATCAGCTCCTAACCATCCCACTCAAACACATGCAGGTTGGCATTGTAAACAGCTACGTGAAACTGCGATCGTGCCTTCTGGGGAGCCAGGAACACGCAATATGCGTAAACCCTCAGCACAGGCAGGAGCTGGAGGAGTCAGGAGATACTCTTTGTTTCCCAAACACACCCTGGTGCATTACATTTAGCAACTTCTTTAAAGCCCTTTTGTTTGCATCAGTTTAACAGCATTATTAAATATTCATACTGAAAGTTGTCTAATACGCTCTCTTTGCCTACATTTTTTCAAAAACATTTACCTTCTTGTTTATTTTTATTTCAGCCCAGCTATGAAAAATTACCCAGTGTTTCTTTTTTTTGAAGAAGTTCTAAAAGTCAAAGTCAATAAGAAGATACAGCACAGAGCATACAAATGATGTGCAGTAAAAAGAAATGAGAACTCAAGTCTTCTGAGATTCCAGGGGGAGAAGTTTACTGCCAGAATTAAAAAGAAAAAAAAAAAAAAAAAAAAGATATTTTGCATACAAAATAATATACAGACACAGACATTGTAGCTTCTTCTTCCTTGCAAACATTACTGCTAAGCACATTCTCACATTACCCCTACTCACACTGTCAATAGTGGACATTTTCTGCTATGTTTCTCCCACAAAGGCTCACAACTACATACGAGCAGGATATTTCTCTTCCAAGGTCTAGGATTACATGTCAGCAAGTATTTGACTAGTCGTGTAATGCTAATACTCTCATTAAGACAACATATTGATTTCAAAGTTACTAGTGTGCATTAGTGGTTTTTTTAATTATTATTTTTTATCATCTTGGAAGTTTTTGAGATTTTCTGGAGAATTTATATGCAGCTTTACCACTTAGTTAGTGCAGCACTAGAGCTTCTAAAACAGCATTTTCTCCAGACATACTCTGTCTTCTGTTCTATATCGACCCTCCAGCAGAGGAGCATCTAAGAAAGTGAATTCTTGTCATATGAGACCTGGGTTCAGAAGGGGGCTGCTACAGCTGAGCTGAAGGAAAGCAGCTAGCACGTGATGCCATGGCATGTTCTCTTCCTGTGTTTGTAGGTGCCATCAAATAGAAACAGAAACTTTCAATATCAAAGTAGGTGCTACGGTATAGGATGAAAGCATATAAAATCCAGTGAAAATTTTCATCTCTGCAACCTAAAATAAGTACATCATGTATGCACAGAAATGCATGTTTCGTATTAGTGTCCAACTCTACACAATTAGCTTTACTTTCTATTTATTGGTATTGTCATAATATGAAAAATAAATACCATTTGTTATGAAAGCAGCCGTTGCACAAAATTAGCAGACATATTCTGCTTCAGGGCATGCATACAAGAAAATTGTCAGACATTAATAATGTAGACAAAGCATTTTCCTGGGAAAATGAGGATCCATTGGAACAACAGATAAATCATACCCAACTGCTCACTGTTTGTTGTGTCACAATCTGTTGTATTTTATCGAATATGACTAGTACAAGTCTGTTACAGCCATAAAAAAACATTAGTGGAAATTAATATGTAAATTACTGTAGTGCTTGTGTGGGATGCCATTTCATTAATTTGAATTCACTGACATGACTGTGTAATCTAAATTTATGAGTTTTTCAACTGCCACTCCATGGAGAATACAGCATTTATTGAATTTTGCTTTAGAAGTATTTTATGCATTAAATAACATTTGCATGGCAGAAATGTACACGAAGGGCTTGGAATTTAATATATATTATATATACCAGGCATTTTGACTAGGAGAAGATATATGGCCTACAGTGTTATAAATGATATCTAGGTGTTTCCTTTTTAAACATTTCTAGACAGCAATGAAAACAAATCATTGGAAGAGGGAACAAAATCAGTTTTTCAAGTTCTCAGTGATGTAGATATTGCTCATAATTATTTTGTTGAAACAAAAGCAATTCTTCTTCTTTTTAATAAAATAGGTTTATGATGCATACAACATCTTGTGTCACCCTCCAGAGTTTAAGAAGAAAAAAAGCGCAGTCAAAAAAGTACCCAAATTTGAAAAAGAAGCCTTATGAATATAAAGGCTGGCTTGAAGCTTTTCACTTCAATACCAAGATTTTGAAAAGGGCAGCAAGAAAAGAAATTATAAAATTTGTTACTATTCAACACTTTTCCTTAACTAACACCTGGACACAAACATATCAGATAGGTTGCATAGTATTGGCTGTCCTAGTTTTAATATCCTCCAGTTTCCTATGTGTAAAATGGGGTACCCAAAAGAACATATTACTACCAAAAGGTTTCTGAAATAAACACTTGCAAAGGTAATGTTCACTTCCTGGAAACACTTGCAAATGTAATGTTCACTTCCTGAAGAAAACAGCCAATACTACAGACAGGAATTAAAACTTACTAAACATACAACAAAATACTTGGTCAATTATGAAACTCTATTTTTAGAAGTGGGAAAACTTCAGGGTTAAAGAATATTTCTATGATTAAAAATGTTTATTTTTACTTGTTAGCTACAAGGTAATGTGCTTCCCTTCTCCCTCCCCTCCCCATTCCAGCCCATGACTCTAAATGTTTTGGCATCACCTATTTGCTGGTAGGGCATGCTGTTGAGCTGACTATTTCATTTATCCATAATTCTATTAAGAAATACAAATGAAAGTATCTATCTCATAATGTTCATGGTGCAGTTTTACCCCTAGACACAGTCTTGTTCACATCAAGGATCGTATACACAATCAAAATTGTTCGTTTTTTTTTTTTTTTAGGTATCACCTAGCCTTTAAATGTAGACACCCACTTTGAAACAAGACTTTTGGGGGGTGAAGAAAGAGAGAATTTGCTAGTAGATTTGTTGTACCATGACACAATGAGGAATATATTCCCAGCCAGTAGCGAATGTTTCGCACTTGTCAAATCCTCCTGTCAGCAACCCCTACAGCTCTGCTGACTACGAGGAACACCTGCCTGCTCCAAGGTCACGCTGACTCAATGTCACCTTGCAGGAAACATGCTCAGACACAATCAGGATTTCGGTATTATATTGCAGTGAATTCCGATCTCTCTGTCATTTTCCCTGCTAGTGATGAGTAGGTAATTACACTTTGCAAATTTGTGAATTTTATAGATTAAGACCTTGAATTAGTTTGCCAGGCTGACAAAGGAGGCATGCACAGACATGACAAAAAACACAAACATGTACAGACACAAGTATCTGTTAGATGAAATGGCTACCATTCATTTGTTTATATTGACTGTGTGGAGACAACATATTCATGTTTCATTCCACTGGTTTCTTACTGAAGAAATATTTTTTTCCAACTGATGTAGAGGCATACTTTATAGTGAAAATGCCACCTATTTTTTGCCTCATAAAACATTTCCACCTACGTACTATTTAGGAAGCTACCTATTTAAAGAAAAATACCAGTCTTAAAAAATTATGCAATTTTTCCTAATACTTGAATACACATACAAATTAATCAGCCATCATATGCCCACAGACCTGTATTCTTTCATTATAAAAGCATGAAAGAGCTACAACAAAAGGCTTTGTTCTGACTTGACCTTGGCATTAAAATGTGGATAATATGTAGCTTTGTTCTGTTCCCCTGAGGAACTGTAACTTTTATTAGAATCCTATCCTCCGGTTTTTCTAAGATTGAGACCTCCTCTTCATGTCTGTAACTATCATTTTCTCCCTCATAAGTTTTGCAATACATAGCAAGCAATTGTCAGGAGATGCACATTCCTCAGCAGCACTCAACCTACTTACCAGCCACCTCTTCCCACACTGAAGTCTTCCTCATAAACATTTCCTTTCTGCTATCTCATTTTAAACTCTTCTTTTCTCCTAACCAAAAAATGGAATAACAGATTTCATAGGTCAGAAAAGCAAAGGGGAATGCTTCAACTCTTCAAACGACCAGAGGAATATCAATGCTATTGCTGTCCCCCAAGGAAAAAAAAAAAAAAAAAAAAAAAAAGGAAACATTTGTCACTGCAGAAATCAGTGCAGAATTCTTAAAGAACCACACATCATGGATCTTGTCAAACTTCTCCCAGTTTCTCTTAGCATTGTCTGTACATACATATGTAAAGACAAGTATGTTTCTACTGAAAAATGTCAAGGTTTTCTGTTGGAAAAGGAATAAACACATGCATAGTATTTTCAGCCAAAACACAGCTAAAATGATAACTCAAGCACAAAAATCTGCTAAACTTTTCCCATGCGTTATCTGGACTTTTGCCTGCTTTCATAGCACTGGTTAGATGTTTGTTAACTCCAGGCTGTTTAGCTACTGATAGTCAATAGCAGTGAGGGTTAATAAGAGTCCAGATACCAAAAGTCATCAAAGACCAGTTGTGGCAGGTATTGGCTGCCGCGACTCTGATGCCTTCCAGGTAGTGCTTTGGAAAGGGACATTTGATGTCTTGCTGCCAGGGCTGGCTGCCTTAGGTCCACAGCTTTGACCTAAAAGGGATACCTAGTTACAGGCTCCACTGAGTGGAGTTATTTCAGTTTACAATTTGTCAAGTAGATGGGTATACAATGTCAAGTCTTTCTCAAGTACCCTTAATTGTCATTCTGTAGTCACCACCCAGTTTTGCTCTTGGCAATCTGTCTATACTTTTCATTTAAAGTATCATAGCTTGTTAAATTTTCCACTGTATAGTCTGAAACATATGTCAAAAGTTATTCTTGTTCCCTGGATGTAAATGGATGAGAAAAGAAAAGAAAAGCAATCCCAGGAATTACTTATTTTGCACATGTCTCACAGTTTCTTTCCCTTCCAGTTGGAATCATAAATGTGAAGAAGCCGAACAGTTCATCTTTCAGGTACACAAGTGCATCTTCATATTTGATCTCTCCCCTCCTCAGCTTCTCTTTGGTCTATTGATTTCATGACCACAGCCAAGGACTTTATAGATTTTCTTCAGAAGGAGAAAAGTTGTGGTGATGGCACTTTTTGCTCGTGACTTCAACACTGATTCTCCTACTGAAGTCAATAGAAATATGTGATCTTGTAATTATAAACTGCAGCAACCACTGATTGACCCCACCTACTTTAAAAAGACTGCATCCTGCTTCACATTATTTGACAATGATATCAAATCCCATCCTTACCAGCTCCCGGAAAATCTAAAAAAAGAAAATAAATAAATAAAATGGAAAAAAAAAAAAAAAGGAGAAAAAAAAATCTGAACTGACACTCACAGAGCCATTGCATTTTAAAACCATAAAGAAGGAAACCCTAACACATTTGTGTTACATACAAGATAATGCTTACTGAAGAATCAGGAGAATTCACAGAAACCATCACCAAACCTCCAACTGCTCAACAGGTTAATTCTCTGGGAAGCACAGAAGATTTTTTTACACATACACGCACAAAGAAAGCACCACAACCTTGGCCAATTCCACAACAGCAAATCATTGTTTACCTTCAGTAAGAACACCACCAATACCCAGATTTCCTGCCTAACCATAACTTGATTCCATTCTCACCCACAACTATGTTACCTGCCAATACTGACTGATCCCCAGTTTTCCAAGTTACAAATCAGACACTAAATGTAGCACCATTTTGTTTTGCACACAAAATAGAGAAGATTCTGGACAATTATCTCCTGGACTCCCTCAAATTTCTATGACAAGATTTAATAACCATCAAACTGAATCTCAAATACATTGACAGCCCTATCAATTTCTTGCCCACTGTACTCAACCAAAAAAAGAAAACCTACAAACTACTACACATAAAAAAGTGCAAAATATCATATCCACCATCATAAAACTAGGTGTTCCCCCCCAAAAAATAATAAAAATACAGTAAGCCCTCAGTCACCATTAACATTCCCTGGGTATCACACTCTGCTGATGCCCAGCTCAGCAATGCAAGACCTTTAACTGAACAAACGCACCACTCTAGCATCTATCTGTCTATCTATGCTTTCACAGAATCTTCTAAACTTCCCAGTTTTTACTCTGATGGGGATTCACAAAGTCCAGATCATTCTTGGAGCTGGAACAAAAACTCCAAAGAACACTAAAAAAGACAGAGAGCATATGAGGTTCTGGTGCATTATAACTATCCCTCATATCTAACCTCATGCTTCATATTCCTATCTCCCTGCCTGAAAGCTCTTAATGACTGTATTGTTGTTTCTGTGGATAATATCCTTTCTCCTTCCTCCACCTCTGTTCTACAGATGTTATCTGTATCTACTATGTTATCTTTCAGATGGTGCAGCACAGTAAACAAGTTAAACTCGTAACAATTACAGTTGCCCTGCAAGAGCCCACTATGTAAGACCTGAAGAAGCTCACATGCTCAAAAGGAGGTCTATTTTCTGTTATTTCAATTAGTCTACTTCCTCCTAAAATAAAAATAATAATAAAAAAAAAAAGTGCAATGCTTTTATCCTTATAAAACCGTAGTTACAAAGCTGTGAGTGCATTAAAGCATTTGTTGTTAGCATAAAGGCTTTTTAGTGCTAATGTGTATGGAGACAAATAAAACAAAACCATGTAGGGTTTCAAGAAGCCTGATTACAATGTTCTTTTGTCTAGAGCTGAAAAAGTATTTCTACACTGCACATAAAATTCAGATAATTATCTAGTAGTTTAATTTAAGGAAGAGCATACATGCTTCTTACTGCAGTAACAAGAGCAATTACTTTTGGGGTAAGTTAAATATTAGATTTGAAATGTTTTCAAACCAAATATAATAATGTTTTAGCAGCAGTTTACCCAAAAAAAAAAAAAAAGGCAGTGTCCTCATATATCTGCAAATTTCATTTCTACTGTGCTAAAACATATCAGGCACTGCTCTGTAGATGTTAAGCAGCAGTTAAGAGGTGCACTAAGTATAGAAAGAGTTATATTAGCATCTAGACCATAATGAGGTATAATTTACATATGTACATAGATTAATTGGTGGTGAGGTATGAAAGCTATCTATATAGCGAAACAATGAGAGTGAGAATGGCTTTTTTGAAATCTGGTCTCTTACTGGCTTCTATACTCATTTTCATTAAGCCAAAGTTACTACAAGTGTGGTAACCAACTATTGAGATTAGCTCATCAGATTTTTGTAGTTTTGAATAAGATTTCATTTATCTTATTATGCAAGCAGCCTTTTTCATAGTTTAATAATTTTCACTTGATTATTTACAATGTCAGAACCAATTAAATAACAAGCCTACTGAGCTGTCCTGTTTTTTATGTAAGAGATCTCAACCTTAATCACTTAGCGTAGTGATATGGTTTAGTGGAGGATGTGTTAGTGTTAGGTCAGAGGTTGGACTCGATGATCTTGAGGTCTCTTCCAACCTAGAAATTCTGTGATTCTTATGAACAATTCCAAAGTATGCAAACAATCCTGCTTGAATGGAATACGACCATGAGACATCTGACCTACATGCCAGCCACGTCCCTTGAAATACTGCTTTTTTCCCCAAAAATAGAACAAGCAACATTAATTCAGTAATATGACAAAAGCTGTCTCTGTATGAGTTTCTGCAACAGTTGCTACCAAGATTTAATTTGAACATACAAAACCTTCACCAAGTTACAAATGTAGCTTTATCCATATTATAATAAACAATAAAAAATATTTCATGTTACCTTTCCCCACAGCAGCCCACACAGTGCTGTGCTCTGCACTTGTAGCTAGAACAGCAGTGGTATCGCACCTGTGCTGTGTGTATTGCTGAGCAGTGCTGGCACGGCATCAGGACTCCATCCAACCCCCCAGAGCCAGCAGGATGTGGGTGGGCAAGAGGTGGGGAGGGGACATCACTGGGACTGCTGACCTAGCCCAACCAGAGGGATATTCCATGCCATATGGTGTCACACTCAATGAAATGTGGGAAGGAAGAAGGAGAAGGGAGGGCTCTCTTTATGAAGATGACTGACCTCTCAGACAACTACTGTGTGTGTTGAGGCCCTGCTTCCTTCCCGGGATGTGGCCGAACATGGCTCATGGAGAATAATTGCTTTCTCTCTTTACTTCCATGTGGCTTTTGCATTTTTTTTCCCTCTTCCTTTTCTCTTTAATTAAATTCATCTCAGCCCACGAGCCTTTTCCTTTCCCATCATACCTTCTGCCCACCCTCTCCCTTTCCAGCCAGCAGGGTGGAACCACCACAAGGCTGATGCCCGCACACTCTTCAAAACCCTTCTCTTGGAGGGGTACAGCAAACTGAAGTTTGAAGGGGAGGAATCAGCTTGGGTTTTATGCTCGTTTACTTTAAAAACAACAACAACAGAAAAACTTAAGTTACTGTTTTCAAAGTCCTTGTTATGCCTTCTAGAATTCTCCACAGACCATTAAGTCCTTAACGTGGATTATTGCCCTTGGGTATTAAAACCAAACCATTAAAAAATGTCATTTTATTTATTAGGGTGGAACCCACACTGTTTTCTTCACTGCAGATTTCACAAGATTTCCGGTATGTCATTTTACTATTTCTTAAGCGCTAGATTATCCTGATAAACCTAAAAGCCCAGAGCCAGCCATCACACTCCAGTACCTCGATAATTATCCATGAAACAAAACACACTGATTCAATGGAATATAACTCATTACAATCTGCTAAATTCAGCAGGGGATAAATCCACACACACTGACAAATATAGCATAAACGCTCTAAAAAGAAAGATAATGTGGATAAACAGATTTTCAAATGAAAAGCACAAAGAGATTATCTGGAACTGAAGCTACTCTCTCAAATAAGGCTTTCCTAACTGTCCAAAGTAAACAAGTTCATTTGTTAAAATACTTGGGAAAACTACTGGTGTTAGTTGGAAAATCTAATTGTTCTTACACATTCAGATGTACTGTTGGATCTTGTGGGATATTCTACCCAAAACTGGCCAATATTTTAACAGTATGGGACTGCAAGTATCCAACACTATGCACCTATATCACAGAGCCTGGGGTAGGTAACTTGTGTTACAAATTATTAAACCATAACTCATAGCCAGTATGTTATTCTGTGAAAATTAAAGGCTTTTCATTAAGTATATTGATTTTGGGGGGGAGAGGGATAAGTTTGTTTGTTTGGTTTTACTATCATAAATTCACTGAATAGGTGCAAGGTAATTTCTGAAGGTAACAGCTGGACCGTATCTAGGACTATCTTAGACTGTCTATCTTAAACTAAGTCTATCTTAGACTGTATCTAAGCCCACCAAAGTTGTTATAGCAGAGGTATACACTATAAATTGTAGCTTCTGGAAGCAGCACATCATCTTGTACTGCAACAGAGACTCACAGCAGCAGAGGGCTGCAGTTGAGGCTCTGTCACTCTCCAGCAATTTTCTATTTGCTCTGTTCAAGTTCCAAACTGACTCTATCCCGAATCATACCTCACACAGCCTTCCTGCAGCACTTTTCTTCTCTGTAAATAGGTAGCACCTGCTGCATACGGCAAGAGTTTCTTGGCAGAGATTACAATATCTGTGGTAACAAGGATCCTGAAATTCCTGTGGTTTCACAGGATATAAAGTTGTTTATCTGAAATTCATCCTTTAATCCATTAGATTTATGCTGAATATTTAAATTCAGCAATTTAGTTCTTAGTCATAATATATTCACCAAGTAAAAAACCAATTTGCTCTTCTAAGAAAAATGTTCTTCCAGCATTATGACTTTTAAATTGCAAGAAAGAAGCTGATTTCTGTGATAATTTTTATCCTTATTTTGCACATTACTCAATACCATTGAATCTCATGTAGCCATATACATTTTAGGTAGTTAACAAACAAACAAAAAAAGATATAACCATACACCTCTAATGCATTTTTAAGGTGGTCTACAAATAAAAGAACAATACCAGTGAATTTTACTGAATAGGTAGGGCATTACTGTATTACAAGATATTAGGAGTTTTCAAAGATTTACAAGAGTGCCCTAAGTATGTGGATAATCACAATTTTTCTCAGTAAAATAAAATAAAGTCAAAGAAGACTTCTACAAAATTTCATGTTATTCTCCCAACAGTGACAGACATAGAACAATATATTGTTCTGAAATGTACTTCCTCCATAATTTGAAAATATGAAGCAACTGAACTGATGTTTTCAAGTACTGATCAATACTTCAAAGATGCAAACTGCTCTGTTCCTCATTTCTCAGTCATTTCCTTTACCTACTTCAACACGAGCATATCTAAAACAAGCTACACTTAAAATAAAGTCCCTTGCTATTTTAAAATATTTATATTTAAAATATCTTAGAATATTTTAAAACCTTTTCCTCCACGTATTACTTTCATTAAGAAAATATTTATAAATAGAAGAAGATAAAATTGAACAGTTTAGAACAAATTACAGGACAATTTCTGTAGATTTAGATTAGAAACATTGAAATAAAAGCTTTTCCATAGTATTGACCATGATCACCCCTTTCAAGTAGTTCCTGGTTAAAGTGAGAGATGGAAAAAGAAGAAAGGACAATTTGACAAGCTCTTCGGATAATACTTGGTGCTGCTGAACCAAGAGGACAAAAAGATCTTTTTCACTATAACAAGAAGCAGTACAACACCCTTTAGCTAGTGAGGATCTCAACAATACATGTATAGAGCTTAAGATATTTTACCTGTGACTTCCTGACTGTAAATGAATATAAAGAGACCACTCAGCAAATTAAAAAGGAAAGTCATCTTCAGGAACATAGTTCAAAGAGCACTAACTACTGCATCAGCAATCTGAACAACAGAAAGTGAGCCTTTTTGCACACAGTTAACATCATCCCCAAAATACCTGGAAGCAATAAGCCAAATCTACAGCTTGTATAAATCAGCAGTGCTCCATTAATTTCAGTGATAACAGGCCAATTTGCATGAACTGAGAATGCGGTGTAAATCTGTTACAGTTTTTCAAGCTACAGTATTTGACAGATAACCAGCTCTCACAGGAGATGACATATTTGAGTTGACTCAAATAAAATATTCGTAAAGGAACATGTCCATTAAAAGTCCACAAACTTGAAAATTGTTTTAAATTAAGGTTCCATAATCAACAGCTTAAAGATTGTACAGTAAACAGTTACAAAACACGGAACCATCAAAATTCACAGGTGTTTCCTGTGACAGGAAAAAAAAATGGAGAAAAAAATATTTGTATTTTTTAAAAATAACAGAAATTTGTATGTAATTTCATATGTAACTTCATATTTTCCTTGTGTATTTACATGAAGGGAAATTTAAATTAGAGGTATAGAAAGCATGGCATCTCACCAGTTTTAAGTCCAATATTTAAGATTTTTGATGTTCACAAACACTGCAGGCACCTCAGTGCGTATGATTAAGCTCCTAAAGCTTGCAGAAGAAAAGATAACTTTATCCTCGAGTACCCTATGGCACTGTGGGCACAGCATACTGGGTGTGCAATCTCATCCCTCAGAAGAAGTGTGAGCCACAGCCACCTGCATGGAGCCATTTATGATGGGGAAAAGCTGTCCTATATCCCTCTCTCTTCTTCCATTTTTGAAATATAGACCTTTCTTTAAAAAAATGAAAGATATAAAGCCAGATTTTACCATCTTGAGAAGACACAGACATAACATTGCTATTTAGCCAAGATGCCCAAATTCCTAGGAGTTCAAGGCTTATGCCATTATTGTTTAAATACAAAATTCTGGCACAGGAAGCAGTATCTCAGTCCTGGCCTTTCTTTACATACACTGTATATAAAAATTGGATATGTAATTTCATGTTTCAGGTACGTAAAGAATCTAATTTAAATGTTCACTGTAACACTTCAATCTTTGTCTGAATCTCAGTAAGTCTTGCAAAGATCTGAATACAGAGTTGAACGTTCTGGAAAATCTTATTTTTCTAATTGACATGCTCCCCTGGACTTTTTAGAAAAAAAATGTATTTAGAATTCCCTATTGAAATGGAATTTAATGACAAGGCACACTTCTATGCCTTACACTGGTGATGAGATTATTAACCTAAAATATTATTCAGAAAGCAGTATCTCATAGTTCTTTTGACATGTCAGAGCCTCAGATTGAGCCTCCTATCTCAAGCAGGAATTGAAAAATTGCTGAAGCATTTACATGTCTCAAAAGCAATTCAAAACTCAGGGATGAGGCAAAGCCTTCCCGACACCCTGTCCTACCCCTTTAAACACCAAACAAGCAAAAAGCCTGAAGAAAACTACAAGCAACGCTGCATGTATCTATGAAGAGGTGTCTTGAATCAATATGTATTAATTAGAAGTATGCTTCTTGGATTATAGAACAGTTGGATTTTGGAGAGGATTAATGTGTGAATCTGTGGGTAGATTCTACATATTATTGAAAGGCCAAAACAAGATGTAGAGCTTGGGAAGTGATGTGCATAACTGTTTGCCATTAAACACTGGAGAAGCTACTTCATCCTATTCCAAAACAGCAGTTCCATATGTGACTTTAACGCGCCCTTCAACTTGCTTTACTTATACATTCACCCAAGGTGAAATCTCCAAAATGGAAAAAACAAATGGTGCACAAAAACCTGACCACTGATTCTTCCTGACAGATTCAGCGGTGTCACAAGTGGTAGTGCATGTTATACCTCAAGCAGAGAACAGAATGAAGTTTAGAAATTACCCACGTACCTGGATTGATGAATTTAACAAACAGAAAGAAATCAGAGATCGGTATCAAAGGCACTTAAAGATTTCCTTAATTTCCTGTGGCACTACAGCAAATTATATTTTTAGTGTCTGTTTTAATCAAGAGGAACATAAATATTTTCTAGTAATTTGATGTGCATAATTTGTTTTATGTCTTGATTATGAGGCAGCACAAATCTAGTCAAAACTATAACCAAATTGTCACTTTAAACAGAATTAGAAGGATTCAGTATATTGGTCAGAAATAGAACCCCAAAGCATATTGCTTCACATCCAGTCTCTAGTAAATGTGTAGCTATGACTCACTTCGTTTTCTGTGATTTTCATTTCATTATACTCACAAGATAACGAAGAGAGAGCATTTATAAAAGGACTAATGTAACGGTTCTATTCGAAATCTTTTATTCTTGCATCTTTTGGGGTGTACGATAAGCTGTTAAAAAAATCAGTCTTCGTTATCACTCCTTGCTGGTAAGCAAAGCAGAAGATAAAAGATATTATCCTGCCAGAAGCAACAGTAAACAAGTTTCACCTCCTCAGAAGCCCTCTTGAGTCCAAGTTCCTATTTCTTTACTTCTTCAATATGTGTAAGAAGTTCTCAGTGATGAAGGATTGGATACAAAATTATCCTGTGACTTTTCTTTTTTTTTTTAATGAACACACTTGCTGTTTTAATTGTTAGAAGCATTCTTGAAAAACAGCTTATTTAGGACCCATCATCGTTTCTTGTTCACTGCAATGAATTTCACTAGCTAATGTGAATTTAAAACTGGAGATGATAATGGTATTTAGTTGAGTGAACTTTCTGAACAAATCCGTACACAGATCTCTCATGATCAGAATACTCCCCAAATATATAGAGAAGACGTTATTGCCCTAAACTGGGACATATAACATTGAATATTTTACAGAAGTTTACATTTTAGTGCTGTCAGTAAACAAAAATATTCAGGAAATTTATTTGCATGTGACATTGCTATATACATATAAATCATAATCCATCTTCAAATAAGTGAATATAAATTTGATCTCAATAGAGAGGTTTATTCTTTATCTAATCTGGCTTCATGCATGGTTTGTAAACAACAACTTCTAAACCATGCAGGGATTTACCTCATATGACCTTATGCATCTGAAATCAGCAAACAGTTTAAGCTAGAGATCTAAATCCCCTCTTTAGTCAGCGAAGAGAAAGAGATATACTTTAAACAGATTCATGCAGCTTTACTTGGCAATCTTACAGGTTAATGAACTAACCCCTGAAGGTGGTATTTCCTCTCTGTCGATGACTGCTTAGACATCTAGAGCTACTTAAGATGGATCCCACCTTTAATGATATAAATGTCATTGCCTCTAATGTATCAGGTAAGAAAAGCTTCTAAATATTTGAATACTGATTGCCACGGGCAACGTTTGCTCTGAAAGGGCTCAGCAAATTAAATAATGTAGAATGATTTATCTGGTGCTCCAATAATGCCTGGAAACACACAACTTATACTGTAAGAAATATGTTTATGAGTTTGTTTCTTTCAAATCATACTTTCAGGATCTCTGATATCTATAGTCACTTCTTCAGTATAGTATTGTGGAAATGTTAAATTCTGTTTATATTCTCTTTTTTTAGATTCTCTTTTTTTAGAGTGAGTCTACTATCAGAGATTAGAAATGTTCTCTTCCATTTAAGTAGAAACGCTATTTCTCTCTGCAATGGGAAAAAACAAAGAACTTGGGCCGAAGAGTTTTATAAACCATGTAAGTCAACCATGTCATCTTCTTTTAAAAGAGAAATATGATCTCTGAACAGGGATATTTTATATTTTGGGACATACTGCGGAAAAAACAACAAAATTCTAGGCTCTAATTGCTCAGAGAGTTGACAGACATCATAAATAAAAGGGTAAACCATGTGAAACCATAGTGATAATCAAAGAAAGAACTGAAGAAAACTCCAGAATGTACCACACGGTAACACATTCATTACGTATCATGTCAAACTTGTTAGAAGCAAGGTGCCTTCCCTGTTTAAATTCAGCAAAGTAGTATATTACTAGCAATTATCATTCCTATAAGTAGTAAAGCCTGAGTATAGCCATCAATTATCCATCTTCCCAGTGGGAACAGACATTTTCCTTTAAGATTACATATAATGCATGAGCAATTTTGCTGCTGTTTTCAGTATTACTAAGTACTTGGGTGAAATACCATGTCCTACTTTGGATAGTATAATTCTAGAGAAACATGGACATGGACTAACTGCAGAGAATCCAGAAGTCCAGAAGAGTGTACTAAGCACAAACACAAGTCTATAAAATTATCTAAAAAAATATGGAAAGTTTAGTTTGTTTAATATAACAAAATGATTGAAGTAAAGACTTAAAATCTTCAAATAAACATGAAGGTACTGTAAAGAGAAGGGTAAGAAAGAGTTCTACATTTCCATTATGGATGGGACAAAAAGCAACGGCCCTAAATGACAGCAGTGGACAGTAAGATAGAAAACTGAGGGAAAAAATATATCTACAATGACAAGAAAATCAAAGTAATTTAAAACAGTAATTTACAAACCAGAATAAGCACTGTCCAAGTCAAATCACTTTATGTCATTCCATCGCCTCATATCATTCTGTATCCCTTCCTGCTGCTTCCTAAAGCTTCCTATCAGTTTCACTGATGAGGTGACCTCTCTTTCCATAGTCACCTTGTTGCTGGAAGTTGAAGAAAACAGATTTTCCTCAGCTTATCTACTGAACTTTATATTCAAACCTTCCATACAAATTCTGAAAGCATCTGTAATATGTCATATAAAATTGCAGGCCTCTTCAGGCCATCAGTATAAAAGTCTGTTTAGATTTTCAAGACTTTTACTAACTGCCAGAGCTTCCTACATTTGGGTTAATTAAATTAATTCTTTCATATTAAGATCGAAAAACTTTCACAGCCATTCTTTATCTTCATTATATGCTTGTCTTCATTTATGCAGATCCTTAATTGTGAACAAATGATTACATTATTATATGAAGCAAATATCTAATTCTAGAAACATCCAAGTAGTCATATTTATAGTTTACTTTATCTTGAGACTGCTCATTTAGGGAATTTCATTACCCAACTGCTTACAGACGATTCATTCCAAGTCACGCACAATGCCACTACCAGTAGTTCAGATAAGAACCAGACTCAGAGTTTTAGTAAGACATTCTTCTAAGTATTGCTAGAAACACTCAAAATGCTTAACTGTGGGAAAAAAAAATAGAAAAAAAAAAATTATTTGAAGAATATAGACCTAAGGAAGTGACCAATTGTTAGAATTAAGCTCTTTGTTTTTTCCAGCAGGGAACAGAAGCTCTGCTCATGAGGTAAAGCAGTCAGAAGCCTCCCTTTAGTCTTGGCTATGGTCTCAAGCAAAGGGACACAATTTCTGAAAGAAATACACCTAGGATGTTGGCTTAAACACCATCAAGCTGAGGGGTGCCTATGACTCCCAAACTGAGAAGATCATCAACTTTCAAGCTATCATATTTCAAGCAATACATAAAGACCATCTCTGCTTATATTGTAGATCCCAAAACAATTTTCAAGTTTATTTAGTAAATTTTTAATGGAAAATTTTAACTGCAAGAAATACATACAATTGCTATACATTAATGATTTCAGCATACACAAAAATCTAAGCACATTTTTGAGTTCGTTTAGCACTAAAATATAAAAACACTGCTATGAACTTGTGAGATTAATATAAGGTATCATGCAGTTTACACGTTGAAGGACATCTTCTTGGCTTGGTCAACTAAAATCTTACAAAACTGCTAGGAGGATTTGCCTTATTCATTATTACAACATGATGATGATGATAAAACAGACAATCTTACTAATCTGTCATAAATATGAAAATGTTTCTTTCCTGAAAACTGAACTACTGTATGCTCTATATTCACAATATTGCCTACTTATTGCAAAATGAATTTTACTTAATGTTACCCTATACTTTGCATAGCTCATATATGAAAGAAAATACAACTCCTGCTTCAAAGAATTGATACAGATGTTCTATGACTGCATCTAATTTCTGTACAGCACTAGAATATTGAGTAACTAATTCATTTTCTTGTTGATTCTTTGAAGTTACGAAGTGGTAACAGTTCATTCAGTCATCAGTCCTCAAATTCAAACTTCCTGCAAGCAGACCCACAAATTCAAGAGCTTCTTGTATCTTTAAACAGCCCTACTTTGCTCCAGTTGGTAAAATTGTATGAGTCCCCTGCACCTGCACAACCACGTTCAAGGTGATCAGTTTAAGTTGTGTTAAGCACTTACAAGTAGCTTAGCAAACAGAATCCAAGAGCTGATGATGGGCAACCGCAGATCAGTGGCTAAGCTACAAACAGAGATTTAAAACAAACAAGAAATGTTGTTCTTTGTGGACACAGTTCAACTTAGTGGATTGGAAAAGCGGAAAAAATAAATCACAAGATGTCATCCCCCTGCTGAAGCCAAGTCACAGAAGACTGCACTTCATTTATTGTGGACATTTCATCCAGCAGTATGTTCATTCTGGTAGGAAACACAAATATAACTTTTTTCAACTTCTTGTCTCTTTCTATTTGAAATAAAGAAATGCAAAGAGACACATGTGATACCATTAATATTAAAATAAATACATTACAGCACGGAAGTTCAATACTTTCCCTGGTGAAGAGTTTATGGTGTCTTATAATGAAGAGAATTGAAAGACTGATACACTTATTTAAAGTGAATTATCAGCAGTTGCTGTTGCTACTTGAAACCACTTTAATTTCTTGTAAAAGATGGAAGTTTAACTGAAAAGGCTTCCCCCCACCTTTCACATCCACAACATCTGCCAGGTTGAAAAAGTTCTGCACAAATTAAGTATATGCCTGAGTTAGTACACTAAACCAGAAAAGCCCAGGCCTGTATCTCCTAATACAGAGCTGTTGTATTGCCCTCTGTACTAGCCTGTTTCTGTGTTCAATCAACACCGTCAGCTACAGAAGACCACGAGACAGTGCTTCGAAGCACAGCTCTTCCTGCCAGGTGCCATTCAGAGAGAGAGGGATGTGCTTCTGAGATTTATCCATGCCTCAGGACGCCCTGGATGTACCTGCAGACTCCAGGGGCCGTAACAACCAAACCGATCTTGTTTTCCAACAGCTTTACTGGCCCTGGTGGGTTAGTTCCATACATCACCAGAAGCAGGCAAAAAAAAAAAAAAAAAAAGTCAAAGATTAATTATATCTTTTCATCCCAATGGAGACTGAAAATATTATCATAGATTAAAAAGAAGTTCATTAAGTTCACTACAGTTACAAGATTAAACAGTATTAGTAATATTCTTGATGTGCTACTATATTATACACTTTTTTGGGGGGGAGGGGAGAGTTGAATCTTTTTCAAGGGGATGGGGAGTTTGAAGGTAGGAATATTTTTCTATTATTTTTTTCTCATCATTTCACTGATTTTACAGGTACCAGTGATCCAAAATACTGGCCTTGGATAAAATAATACGTGTATTGACCCAGTATGGCAGCATTTCACATTTACCACTAGCTGCAAAGGCATTCTCTAAGTTTGAATATCCTGGCTGTTTTACAACCACAGAGGTACAAAAAGGCCGAAGTACATAGTAAGAAATCTGTAGAGATTTGTAAACAAAATGTTAATACTAATATGAAAGGAGAGTTAAAAGGAATGCAGGGGAGTAGAAGGAAATAACAAAGAGAATGACAGAAGCATGAATGCACGTATTGATGAAAACCGTATGTCTTAAAGACTGCAGCACCTCCATCAACAGCTTCAAAAATCAGAAAAACAAAGAACAGCCTAATACAAGGGACAGTCTACTGTGGACTTAAGGACCTACAGACTCAAACAACTTAAGCATGATGGTGGAAAGTAAAGAACAGGGTTTCAGTCACCCATGTAAGGAGAGGCAAGACAGTGATTACACCTCCAAGAGGTGGCATAGGACAGAGAATCAAAAGATCTTAATCACTGTCAGCTCCTAAAGAGTACAAAATGCAAATCCAAAATCAGTAGATGGGCACCAAGCTAAGAAGCAGCAGCAGCAAACATGGTAAGAACTCAGTAGTTACTTCCAGTGTTGCTATAAATATGACTACAGCACAGGTCTACCATAGCTAAATGGAAAGGCATTAAAGAAAAACCAAACAGTATTTATAGTTTAAAACATTTGTTCACTTCTCCTGTCAGTCAGTGACTAACGTCTTAGGAATCCACATTCACCAAATATTCATCTTTATTTTCTTACTGTCTCTCTCTATATGACCTTTTAAAACAGCATGCAGTGTATATTTCTTTCAAAGAGGTACACAGACGTTTTATGCTGGTGTTACAGACTGCATATAAATCATTTAACTTGAAACAAAACCTTTCAGGTTGAATTTCCTAGTCCTGAACTCTTTTTATGTTACTAATAAAAGCATCATACTAATAAAAACAACTTTTAAAATACCTGCAGCATATCTCTGGCCAAACCTCTTATTCATTTTAAACCTGTAACGCTAAAGAATGTTTATAGCAAGAGATACCTGCTTTTATATTATATTTCATTTCGAATTCGAGTCTGAAAGTTGGTAGATGGATGGGTGGAAGAAGAGAAAGGAACATAGTGCCCAGTCAGTCCTGGGCCCAGTCAGTCCTTCTGTGTTTATACTTGGGACAACTCCAAAGCAAGACACACCTGTAATCCTCCATTCAGTCTTCCCATGAAAACCATTTTGTTCCATTCCTCCTGAAAGAAAGGCTGAATCCCCAGGTGGAAACACTCTTGTTCACTCAGTGAACTCTTAGTAGATCCAATCACCCTAGAACCAAACCTGCTAGAGGTTTCCATTGCGACACACATCAATGCTGTCAAATGGCTATGGTAGACAACAGGTTTGGGATTAAGAAAAAACACTTCTGCGTTTTCTAACACAAGGAAGAGATAAAAGATTCAGATTCCAGAAGATATTTAACCGTAACTTTTGCATTTCTTTGCAAATTCTGGCTTAGTGTGCCATAAAGTTCTGGAGAAAACAAACTGCACTTCACCTGTTCCTAACATACATTACCAGTTTACAAAACATTCTTCCAAAAATACTTTGTGGTGTTACACCTGCACTTCATAAAGCTGTTTGATTCCTATCTCCAGGAATGTCAGAGCTAGAATTTCCTCAGTACATTTACATTTCAAATCAGGAAGTAAACAAAAGCATTTTCTGACCCTTTTCATCTACATTTCCTCTGACAGGAATTACCCATCAGAACAAGGGCATCCCATTGAACCAACTGTTCAGGCTTGAACAAATGAGAGAAACAAAACACTGAATTGCAGCAACAACACAGATTTCTTTCAATACGTGATTAGAACTATAAATTCCACAGACAAGATGTGCAGCAAGGATACATTGCCTACACACAAAATAAGAAATTTTCATACCTAGAACACAACTGTGTATCGGCTGTCTAGCACGTTTAAAAGACACAAAAGTAAAAAAAACCACCCAACCAAACAAAAAAACTATTTTGCAACTAAGTAAAACCAAGAATGTACAACTCTTCATACAACCATTTTACATCATTTTTCTCTTAAATAATTCAAAACATAAGAGCTGCCAGACTGAACCTGATCAAAGATCTCATCTAGCCTGATATTCCATTTCTGACAGCAGGTAGAAAAAGATCTGCATCCAAAAGTCTGTGACAGGGAACAAGTATATCATACTTTCCCCCCCCCCTTGATGCCATATTCTCCCAGCATCCAACTATTTTCATCTCAGTGAATTTCAGAGCCAGGTTTGGTTTTCCTAAAACTCCATTCAATCTGTAAAACATTAAAATAGCTTCTTCACATTATGTTGTCATACTGATTTCATCCTTGATCTCAGAAGATGGAACGCTTTCACTGTCTAAAACCAAATAATCAGGAAAAAAAAAAAAAAGTTATTTAATGTTTTTATTGTTTATTTTTTTTATAACTCATAACAGCAATTTTCATCTAGTGAGATAGGCTGTTAGTTGTCAGAATTAATGGCTTTACTTAGCATTAACCTGACAGAAAATTACCAGTTTCTATCTGAAAATAAAAACTGAAGCAGTTCTATTTTTCAATAGGTGATCACAGTAAATAAACAAAGGAAGGATGACTCAGGATTTAATTGTTTCCTTTGAATAACTAGCAGTAATCATAGCCTTAAAATAAATAATTTATGTATACAGGTATATTATAAAATCACTGCTGAGATCCACAATTGCAGTGAAGTATTTTGGTTGCATTTCATTCAGACTAGACTGAAGCACCTTTCAGCCTGCACGGGATCATTTTCTACATGGACATCAGAAGCATATTCTGTCAATAACTGCTCTGCAATAAAAAGGAATTTTAATACACCCAAATGCTATAGATAACATTAAACTTGTCATCTGGGATTTACAGGACATTGGTTCCTAATGAGCAAATTTAGTACTGTGGCAAAATACAGAATGTGTGAGATAGTACACATTGAAAATAATGTAAAAGACTATGATTATCCATGCATCTCTAACAATACTTAACGTTTCTTTTGGACTAAAACTATACCAAGAAGCATGTATTATCACTAAGTATTACTCAATATTATGAATTGTATAATGTATATGTTAGGCGCTCATTATGTAGAAAGGAGAAAATAGAGCATGTTGGCTACTCTAAAGTACGTATTTTCTTAGATAAAAAAACTTTTAAAATCTTGTATGAAATTCACTTTATGGTCATAAAGTTAAAATTAAATATAGGTAAGATGATCAGGAAAGAGAAAATTAAGCTTTTTAGATGAGTACAGGGTCCCGTAATACTGTAATACTTTGTAGAGTATGAAAATACCCGAACCTCTGAGCTTGGAGTGACGTTCACAGACACCTGGGCCACACGGAAGAAACGGCACAGGTTCATTTGGCCTACCCCAGAATCCTGTCATGCAGTCCCTTAGACTTTTTCCAGCATGCAGCACCAGGGATACATCCAGAAGTGATTTTATGTGTTTTAGCATGCATCTCACAATGTTATTCAGAGGGCTTTATGGGTTTTCTGCAATAGTGTGAATGCCAGTTTTAGTTTTTGTTATCCGAAGCAGAACTGGAACAGGAATTTAATGTTATTAAGATTTATAAACAAATGTTTTCAAGGCCACACCACTAAATAAATGACTTAAGAGGCCTTTTTTAATATTATTCTGGACTGCAACCAACAGGTATGACAGAGACTAATATACAAATGCAGACTGCAGCACAGATCCAGAACACATAACCAGCATCCATTATCATAAAAATAACTTTTTCAACTGTGGACATAAAACATCTTTTACAAAACCTATAAATTCTTATTTGTTAAATGGGTTCATGAAATTCAAATAGGAAAGTGAGTGACTTCTATATCAACAGAATAAAAGCATATTGAAGTCTAATATGGAGTTATGTCAACAGTATCTTAGCTGATTCATTCAATATTTAATTAATTTTTTTGCTATATAGTCTAATCGAGTAAAGAATGACAACTCTATCTCATATTTGTCAGAAATGTATCATACATCCATTATACACCATTTCATACTTTGGAGGTTTATGTCTTTCAAGAAAGCTGCTACACAGCTTCTCAGTATATCCCATTTGATTTATTAATATAAAGCAGAATGTGATTAGACTACCACATCTCGATGAAATAATGTTCAGGTACATTAACACTAGTTTCATTTCAATAAAATGGATGTTGACATGACAGCTTTCCTTCTGTCATGTCAGAAAAAAAATGTCTTTTATATCTGCACATATTACTGTTCTGTGCTTTCACCTACTACATCTGTAAAGCACTCTCTGTATCACTTTCCTGCATGGATCCAAGCCTTTGAAAGTGTGATTAATGTGAATGCAGCATGCAAGACTGGCTACAGTCATTTGTGTGCCAGTATCACTGCCAGGATAGAGCAACTCTGTATTCTAGACATCCAAGGGTACTGTGATTAGATTTGAGTTCAGAAAATCTGTTGTTAAAAATCTGAATTCATCTAGCCTTTTTTCACGTAGATAATACTAAGAAACTTTGCAATCTTCTAAACAGTGAGGACTACTGTTACATAAATATCCCACGGTAGGAGTTCAGCAAAGAATGTCATTGCATTGGTATAATTAAGTTGTAAACTAGTGCACAGGGCTACAATAGGGAACTAAAACTGAAAATGAGGATACATCTACTTATTTCTCTTTATCTAAAATTCTAAATTCACATCAAGCCCCCGCCATACTCTGGTGAGAAAATAATATCCTGATATTCAGTCTATTCAGTAAAGTCCCAGTAACTCTCCAAAGGGAAATGAGCTCTTCTTCCTTCAGATTTGCTATTACAGACTACAGTCAATTAGATTCAGAGTCCAGGCAGGAGCTCAAGACATTACACTTAGTTGGGAAATACCTGCAGTGCATCACCAAATGAATATTCATTGCTACCTGATTTCAGACCTCACTGTTCTAAACTCATGACCACAATTTAACGGTATGTGAAAGTAAGAAGAAATATTCAGAGGAAACAAGAGGAGATATCAAGGAGATATCACTAAAACAGACTGGATTGTGGACTAAGAATCACTACAGAGTATTTTAAATCATATAGGAGAAACAGCATTTTTAAAGCAGGGTTGTATCGTTTAAATGCATTGGACTGAAAACATTTAAAATATATATAAGGAAGACTGCAGCAAACAGATGAGGGATGATTTATAACAATTGGCTGAAGCTGGTGAGAAGCATTCTTTTTGTAGGCATATTCACTGTGTCTGTAGATAACAATACTCTTTGTTTCTGTTGGATCTTCTGATTCACATAATTTTCTGATGCAGTTCAGTAGCCTTTTTTTTTGCCTCCTGAAATGGAGCTCTCAATGAGAGATTAGCCCCGCAAAAGAGCAAAGGGATATTTATATACTTGCAAAAGTAATTAGATAAAGCAGCAGTTCTAAGAGCCGTATGCTGATGCTTGTTATTCCTGTAAACAATGCAGGTGTCTTTCTGTATCCAAGATACCTTCTGGCTCTCTGGAAAGCATTGCAGACAAAACTGTTTTAATTACTTCCATGGAAAAAGGCAACTGAAAATCAGATATGGACCATTAAGCATGCGTGCGCACACACACAATATCTTTGTCACTTCAAGGTTAGGCTGCCTGTTTTTTAAAGTCATGAAGAATTTGCCACTAACTTGCAAACAGACCACAGAACACATTAAATGCTGTTAATTGATTTCCCGACTAATTACTTTCCTGATAAAATATTGCTTTAAACTGTGTTGTTCTGAGCTGCTTTTAGCTAACCCTCCAGGTCTTTCATGAGACTTTTGTCCAACCGCAGCCATCTGTTGCAATCGCCTCATAGACCAGGACTTTGAAACCTCTAGAAAGCCTAATCATGGGAAGCTTCTGACTAATTACTAATTTTGTGGAGTATACAAAAGGATACTTACAGTTCAAGATACTTAAACAAAATCACAGAAGAGGGGGAAATATTTAAGGAAAAAGTATTTGCAAGTGCCATATTGGTACGTAACATTACAATATTTTTACATTACTCAAATGGTTATGCAGAAAATACCTTGGATCAAACACTATGCTTCTGTTTGAGAAGACTGACTATCCCTTTTTGTCTTTCCAAGGGCACATATTAAATTGTCCTTAGGTTATCAAAAAATTGCACAATTGAAATGTGAATTGATGATTTATTCCTATTGAACTAGTGTCAAGGCTTGCTGTTTGTGTGATTGTTTTTAACAAGTGCTACCTACCTTCCTCCTGATCCATCAAGTCCTCAGATCACGTCACTTCCCATCTAGTTCATGGCTTCCTTAGCATAGCACAGTGTAGCCTAGCCTTGCCTAGAATTAGTGACTAGAAATTAATTGCCCTGATCTGGTACTTCACCCAGGACATGAACCCACTATGTATTTCCCATAGAAAAATGGTAACTGAATCATTAGGAATAACTATAATCAAGTTCAAACTCTGCACACATTTTCATGCTACAGGTATCACAGTAGAAATATTAGTAGAAATATTAATTTAACGACAGTTTCATACACATTTATATTTTCATTGTCCCCTTGCAATCTTCTGAGACATAAAATTTAAGATTTTTAGAATCATAAAATGATACTGGTTGGAAAGGGCCTCAGGAGGTCTCTGCTCACAGCAGGCTCAGCCAGAAAGGTCAGATCAGTCAGGGTTTTTCCATGGACCTCTCTGGGTAACCTGCTCCAATGCTCAGCTTTCCTACTGATGAAAAATGTTTCTTGTTAGTGCATTGTCAGGTCACCATAGCCCTTGTTACACTTCTCTCAATAAAAGTTACTTGTCTTAATTCTAATGAATCTCAGACACCCTTAATAAATCCTCAGCTCCTGGAGCTCTCACTCATTCATGTGTATAAATTAATCTCCCAAATTTGCAGCAGTTGATTATCTTGGCAGAGCCTCCTACTAAGCCTATCCTGAGGTAGAACATAACACAGCATCTGTGCCCTCTGAGGTTTACCTAAGGCTCCTACCAGCAACTTGCATTTGCTATTGATTTATTTTGCAGATGCCCCATGTAGCTTTCTGAGAAAGAAGCAATTAATATCACAACAGCATTAAGTAAGAAATAAATAAATAAATAAATTTAAAAACACACAGAAAAACCACCTCAATTTACCCTACTAGAAAATTCTCAGGATGGTAAACGTGACTAGTGCAGAAAGACTTTTGTTCTTAGGCACTTAAAGAAAGATCTATCCTCACATAGTATATTCTATAAGTTTTGATGCCTTTCTTCAACTGAATTATGACAAGTATAAAAGAGGACTGGAAGCAGAATGCTTTTAGTGAAGTGTTTTCACTTCACTAAAACTGAACTGCTACTGCAAACTTGGGTGAGGTGAAAGGTTAAGCACTCTACAGATGTTTTTGTACAGATTTTTAAACAAGGAGGCTTAACTGAATTTTGTATAGGACCTAAAGATAATATGATATGCACTTGATTAAACCTATTTTCAATTTTTATTCATCTCAGTAAGGGATGCCTACCTAGCAAATAATAGAAATGGAAAAACATCCTAAAAATAGCACACCGTGTGTTTATTAAAATAATGTGAGAAGACACTAGAAAATGCCTAAATTCCAAGGTTAGCACACAGTACCTTGACAGAACACTGAAAATGACTAACAACATTTGAAATTTGTGCAAAACAATGATTTATGACAAATAATTCTACATACTTGCGGCACTTTCTTTGAAGAAGTAGTCATCTGTTCACAGGGTTTATAGTGAGTTCTTCCATTTATTTCAGCAAAAATTGACTCAGCACGAAGTATAATTTTATAGTAACCAACAACAAAGAAGAGCTATCTATCCATAATTGACAGCGAAATTCAGTCATCCATATCAACTTGTGATGACCACAAGTGCAATTAAAAACTTGCTAATTCATGCAGCTTCTAGCCATGTTTAATTGCAACATCAGAATAGCAAAATACATTCAGTTTGAACAGCAGAACATGGAAAAAATGTTGCTTGTTTTACCCCATTTTCTCAAAAGATGTTTTTCAACTCTACTTTATCTGTGATAGAGCTAAACTCTTTGGTACCAGAGGCTGATTTCTATACTTACAAAATTTAAATCAATTAGCATAATCAAGTCCTTCCAAGTGTTTTCTACCAAGATGAATTATATCTTTTTTTTTTCTTTTTGCTTACCCTTGAGCTATTGTAATGAATAAACTAATCTCAGTAGTGATAGATAAAACTCTGAGTTCTGATGAAGAACCTTAACAATTGCACTGAATTAGGAATGATCATAAATGCAACTTATAAAACAGTCATACTTCTGCATGAGATACTTGGCCTTCTTGAGTACCCTGATTATATAAAAAATCTCTTATTTTTTCACCAGATAACATTATTTTCAACTCTTATTTTCCAGATGTCTTTAAATTTCAAAGCAAGATAAGCACTTCACTTTCTGTTTTCCTACTACATTGACACACAGAGTAACGTTTATAACGAAAATGAGCAGTACCCACTGCAGTATGTAAAGAATGTGCAAAACATCTTCCCTTTCCCAAAGAAAATAACATGGCCACTTAAAAATTGTGTTGATTGTTATGCTGTTGCTGACAGTGCCAAAAAATAAAAATCAATGGAGTTTTTATGACAAGGGAACTTTCAAAAACTAAATGCAACTTGATACTAAAGTGGAAATTAAATTCAGTAAGTCTGAAATAAAATCTATACTGCAAGTAGAAAGTTTGATATTTCAATGGGAGAAGTATATATTACAAAGATTATATTGCACTTATAAATTGAAGATGAAGCAGCATATTAAATATATCAGCTGGAAGAAATCCATGAGACATGGAGTGAAGTTGAAAATATCAAAAATAGAGTTCCAACTTTTCCCAAAATAAATAGTTAACACAATGCATTAAGTAGTCTGTATGAATTTTGTTTGTGTGCCTTTCATTTCTATTTTAATATTAGGAAAAAAAAAGAAATACTTTCATAGCTCATTTTATCATTATTTTTTCTAATACTCTGCTGATCATAAAAGCTCAAAAAGGCAGCAGTTTCTTGTCGAGAAATACAGTAATGTGGTGTTTCTAACAGAGAAAAACTTTCAAAAACTTTAATGGAAATACAAATCACAGTGTAAGTTTTTAGCTACTGATTTACATTAACCATGTCTAGACTGCAGAACGTATTCTCTAGAAGAAAGATTAAATACTAAGCCAAGTTAATTTGATATGGAAAAAAAGACTGAGCAACATTTTCTGGAAGATAATCCAGTGCATTTGTTGTAACCAATATCAAAAAATCTTGAGCAAGAAATCCAGTATCAACTATACCTAACACCCAATGTGAGTAGATTTATGGGTAACCAGTACTTAGCTGAGCTCTGGCTTAAAAATCAAGTCTACAGGAACACATTAAGCCAAAGACTTTACTTCAAAATTAAAATATTTTCTCACTTGTGTTGGAGAAGCCTATACAGAAATGCATGAGCTTGTATCACATAGCATATGCACAGCAAACTCCATATTCTCAGCAAGTACTGCACACCTACACACAGATACATACACACTTGCCATTTGAAATGCAGCAGGCTTGTCCTGTGATTTTAAGGACAGTCTAAACAAACGTCACCAAGTACTGCATCGAATGAAGGAATTATTCTCCTCACTCTCCAGCTCCTGGCCTTCACCTTCCACTCCCTCAATGCCCCACCCCAACCACGACAGATCATTTGTGAAGCTACCAAACACCTGAATCGTTGAATTGGTTTACAACTTTCCCAGAAAAAAAAAAAAAAAAAAAAAAAAAAAAAACAATACACAAACCAACAGAACAAGACTTTCCAAATGCCTACTAGTTGTCTCATTCATCCACATGATTTACTGGGCCGTTTCGTGTACAGCAAGGTAAGCAAGGAGGATGCCCCTTCAGCAGCAACACCAATGGTTCAGGAAAGTGTGGTGTTGTAGGTAAGCACCGCATACACAACAGAGCTGACACATCTAGAAAGTACTGATATATTATTACACAGGTAAGACACAACTATGTATCACATGCTGGCTGTCCATACTTTACTCACCAACTCCTACATTAGCACAGAAAGTGCTTAAAAGTCCAATCTGCAAACTATTGCACATGTGTATGGGAAAACCAGATTTACAGAAGACTGCATGCCGACTAAAACAGAAAGAAAAACTGATTCTGATTAGAAATGTTGGAAACTAAGTGTGCAAATTTGACAGAATTTATATGAAAAAAATTATTTAGATAGTTTGGGAAAAAACATTGCATCCATGTTTTAGAGGAAAACACCAGCAATAATGCAAATTAAGGAAGATTATTTTAATTATACTCTGAAGTATATATATGACTTTCGAAGATGGTATGAGATTTACATGGCAAGGTTTTGGTAGCAGGGGACTGGCTGCAGGGGTGGCTTCTGTGAGAAGAGTCCAGCAGCTGTCCCATGTAAGATAAGGGATAGTTGCAGCCAGCTCCGAAGGGACCCACTGCTGCCCAGAACCAAGAACAACCAAAGTTGTTTGTGCCTCTGTGAGAGCAGATTTAAGGGAAAAAATAAAATAAAAATAAAAATAATAAATTAATAAATTAATAAAATAAAAAATATATATAAAAATAAAAAATGCTGTGCAACAGAAGCTGGGAGAGTGAGGAGTGAGAGCAGCCCTGCAGCCCCCCAGGTCAGTGCAGTAGGAGGGCAGGAGGTGCTCCAGGCACACAGCAGCAGTTCCCCTGCAGCCTGTGGAGAGGCCCCTGGTGGAGCAGGCTGTCCCCCTGCAGCCCATGGGTCCCACATGGAGCAGATCTCCACGCTGCAGCCCCCCCAGGGGTGGAGGAGCCCCCGGTGGAGCAGGTGGATTTGGCCTGGAGGAGGCTGCGGCCCATGGAGAGCCCCTGCAGGAGCAGGCCCCGGGCCGGAGCTGCAGCCCATGGAGAGGAGCCCACGCAGGAGCAGGAGGTCTGGGGGGAGCTGCCGCCCACCCGTGGGGGACCCGTGCTGGAGCAGTTTGCTCCTGGGGGAGGGACCCCATCGTACGGAGCCATGTGGGAGCCGTGCTTGAAGAGCTGCTGCCTGTGGGCAGCCCCCGCAGGCTCAGTTTGAGAAGGACGGCATCCTGTGGGAGGGATCCCACGGGGAGCAGGGGCAGAGAGGGACCGTGAAGGAACACGGTGAAAACACCACAGTCCCTTGCAGGGCAAGTGAAAAAAAAAATGAAAGCTGTATAGAATGATTATCTTCACTCTCAACCTACCAAAGCAAGAAGAAAAAAACAGGGCACTTACCCAGACAAATTAAAATCCTTGTTAAATCTGAAGCAGTGTTTTGGACATAAAGACTCAGTCAAATTACAAAGTTTTAGAAGCTTTAGAAGAGAGAGCCACTCTCTTCTGTTAAATCAAAAATGTGTTCACTATACTCCAACACGTTACAGCATCCATTGCAATAATTCAACAATGCTTCTGTTTGATATAATCCCCATTCCTGTGCACTTCACATTCTGAAGCAATATTCCTTTCATTGACGTGCTGAACAGAGACAAATGAAAATTGTTTGACTAATTAACCACAGATGTTCTCTTTGCAACTTGTTGACTTGTCACTTTGGCTTAAAGTGCCTAACAGAAGATGTTACAGGAAACCCAAACAATTACTCTTGAAACAGAGCCATCAAAATACATTTTTTTAAAGCTAGCTAATTATAAAACACCCCAATAAGAGCAGAAGGTTCAGTATCCTCTCTCAAATACTAATTCAAGTACATAACTTTTCAACAAGAGAATAAAGATGTTTGGTGAAGGTTGTTTTGTTTTGTTAACAGAAAGACTAAGACACTTCAGTTCCAAGTTCACAAACCTGAATTTAGGTGCCTATGTGTAAGCACCCATCTGCTTTCTAGACTTTACAGATGGTATTGACTAGATCTCCACTGTGTATCACAGGACTTTAAACACCTAATGTCCTGGATACCCACATGTAGATATTTGCATTTAAGCACTGGTCTCCCAACAGAATTCCAGCTTTTAACTACTAAGCAAAACCAGGTTTTCATTAAGTTCTAATCGATTGCCAGCAAAGAACAATCTTTCTTTTTTTTTTTATTTAAGATAAAAAACATACAGTAACAGAAGCTGTATTTACTATTATTTCATAGCACAAGTGACAACGTTCAGATAAAACTATGCTGTTCCAGAATCTTTTACAATGAAGATACTTGAGGATTTCTTTGAAGTTGCCCTAGGAATTTCTTAAGATGTAAAAGCAGACTACCACCAGAGAAGTCTGATTTGTCTAACCATATTTATTAGTTCTCTTGACTCTCACTGTCACTGCTACAGCACAGCAGTCACTTCAGTGAGTTCATCTGAATGATTAGATCAACACAGCATGGAAATTAAAAAGGCCCAGAGACTAGTTCCTGAAGCAACATGCATAACAATTTTATTTTAGTAGCTGTTACAATAATCAATATTGCAAGACCAAGCATCCAGAATATAAAGAAACAAACCCATGCAATTACAGAAAACTGACATTTGTCTCAGTGATGCAGATGATGATGTTAAAAATTAATTAATTAAATTGATGAAGGCTTTATATGAAGAAGCTAGTTCACTTCTAAATATTTTTGTATCCTACTTTACCCAAATAGACTTGCAATTAGCCTTCTGAAAAAGCATCTGCATTTCTTCCCTACATCCCTGTGTCTTGATCTTCCTTAATTCAATTATCACCTTAAATTTGTGTCACTTTAAAAGGATGTTGCCACTTAAATTATAAATGCATTGCAATATATATTGTGGTATCCCTTTGCCATATACCTAGCTCAGAAAACACATGCATCACTTTTCTACAGTCCATGCTTTATTTCACATGAAGAATTTATGTTCTAAATATATATTGCAAGATAGAATAAAATAGAATCATTAAAGCTGGAAAAGGCCTTCAAGATCATCTGGTCCAACCATCCCCCTACCACCAATGTCACCCACTAAACCATGTCCCTAAGTACCACGTCCAACCTTTCCTTAAACACTCCCAGGGAGGCACCACCTCCCTGGGCAACCCGTCCCAATGCCTGACCTCTCTTTCTAAGAAGAAATGTCTCCTAATTTCCAACCTGACCCCACCCCCCCAGGCACAACTTGAGGCCATTCCCTCTAGTCCTATCACTGGTTATCATCTGAGAAGAGTTTGACCCCCCAGCTCCCCACAGCTTCCTTTCAGGTAGTTGTAGAGAGCAATAATGTCTCCCCTGAGCTTCCCCTTCAAGAGAGAGACAGAAATAGATCCTCTTCAAGAGTAAGGTATCTTACTCTTACTGATACATGTTTCTACTTCCTACAAGAAAAAAAGCAAATTGTTCTGCATAATTAGGAACTCTGTCTTACTTTCAGACTTAGAAAATGCTGTTAACTATTTTTAGGTTTTTCATCCAGTAATCTTACTTGCACATATGAAAAAGCCTTATATTGGCAATATCCAAAGTTCTGGGTCAGCTCCCAAGATGGCTGTAAGAAGTTTCTCTTATTACCATTAGAAGACTATATGAAGTTTAAACATCTGAGAGATCTGGTCAAAAACCTGAAAATCTCTGAAGGTCACTAATTATAGTGATTTAAATTCCACAGAAATAGAGGGTATTGTCTAAGAAACAAAAGGTCATATTATGAAAAAATAGTCAACAACCTTCCTCACACTTGGACTGGCACAGTTGCTGACTACTTCATAAGGTTTCATTTACAGGTTCCATTTTGCAACCTGTAAATGATGACAAAAGTCTACTAGGCTTTCCATTCATTTTCTGAAACAAGGACATAGTCCCTGATAAGCCCTTTTCCTCACAGAAGACAAGCATCACCTTTGAAAATATCTATATGTTTGGAAGCTGTAATCTGAAAATAATACACTGCTTGAATTAAGAAACAACAACATATGGTGCCATGTCAGCAGAACAGTCCATCAGCCCAAGATGGACAGGTTGTTGGTTAGAGCAACAGATAAGTAGAGTTTGGTAATCAAACTCTTTCTAAGTAATCCTACTTAGGACTGCAGCAGCAGATCACAGTCTCCCTCCTAAAGGGGACTTACTTCCCTTCCACCTCTCCCATTCCCTGACAGCTGAACAGAGCTATTAGCTGAGATACTCCTCTCTGAAGCCACCACTATCATAAATCAACCTCAATACAGGGCAAGAGCAAATCAGCTGCTGGAGGGGGATTCTGATAACAATGATTTAATGTTATCAGTGTGAAACTCCACAGAAAGGAGTACTCCGGATGAAACAAGCTGGTTCCAAAATCTCTGTTTTAACTGACAAGACCTTGTACAATTGAATATGCAGCTAACCCACGCTGTTTTAACAATAAAAAAAAGGTTCAAAAAGTAACAGGAGTTCTGACACCACACAAACAAAACACTAATATATACCTTAAGATAGGGGTGTGAGGGCAAGGACACAGACACACAACAGAATTTTAGACTGTGGTAGCTTTAAAAAAATATATCCAGATTTAACAGAAGATTACTGTTTTAGCAAACCAAGCTAAAATTACAGTCTTGCAAATGAACACTAAATTAGTAGCTCTTTAAGTAAAAGGAAGTATGTATTCATTTCTTAATAATAATCAATCCTTTAATCAGTAAGATCTATTTAAGATTATAACTTGTTCTTTTTTAATAAAATAAAGTTTTAAATTAAATTTGGTATGAAATTAATGGCCTGCATGTCTATCAGTCATTTATACTGTGGCAATTTACTCAGATGTAGGGAAAGCGATTGTTAACAAAATTCTCCAGATTCTCAAACAATGATATGAGTTTCATGAAATACTTCATCTACAGGAAAGTTTTCAATGCTTCTCAATTTCAGCAGTCCTACAATGTTGTTTTATTCTGTACTCTTTGAAGGTTATCACCTACCTTTCCCATAAAGTTACTCATTTCACACTACACAACAGATACCACTGGATTTCATGGACCTTAACAGGCAATCCTAATAAAAATAACAGAAGGACATGGACAAAATTGAAGGGAGATAGGCAATACAGAACTGACACCTCATGTTCTAAACTGTGCCTTAGAAGTCCAAATGTAGACTTGTGGCCATCCCTACCTAAAGAATATGAATACATACATCGATAAGCAAAAATAATAAAGCACCACTCAATTTGAAATGTGATTCATAACAAACAATTTAAGGCTTTAATGGTCATTTGTCCAATATGATTCAGATTCTTCATCTACACCTAAGTGATTCTGACAAATTCCATAAGGATGGTGTGAAAAGTAGAAGAAAATTGTATTTTGTCTTTTTAAAAATAATACCATTACATTTTCAACAAAACTTAAAATCTAGATGCAGCTAAGTACGTAAACATCTAAGAATTTGATTGACAATCACATTGTAGATATCTAGGCAGTCAGGGAATATATTTAAAACAGATTTCTCTCACTATATTCTCTTCTTAAAAAAAAACAAGTGTGCCTCATTTATACCAGTAAGCCGTTGAATATATGCATATATTTTCATTAAAGACCAATAGTTTTTCATACGCAATCCAAGGGAAAAGTTGTTCAAGGCTAAAAGTGTATTATACCAAAACACAGAATTTAGTGGAAATACTTTTCACGTTGACATTATTGTTCTCTAAAGTTTCTCATGTATTTTTTTTTCCTCCTGGAAAATTGATTTCAGAAGAATAATTGTACACATCTAACCTTTAATGCAAATTTAACTCTATCCACACTAATCACTGACACATTTGCTGATCCCAAAAACTACTTATACCCTGTCTATTTGTACTCCTGAGGTTAGATATAAGCCCACTGGAACTTCTGTTCTATCCGAGAGATTACTGTAACCTACTGAAAACTATTCTGTGGCATCTTAGGTTTTCCAGTATTGAAAAGCCACTGCTTCTCATAAATTGAAACTATATTTTAGTTTCATCTTTGATCATCCTGTAATTGAGAAAAGAACAGGTATGCTGCCTTTGAGCCTGCATCTGCAATGACTACAAAAAAAAAAAAAAAAAAGCAGAAAGGAAGCATGACAATGTAGCTCATCATTCATTCACTTTATTCTCCAATTCAAGGCACAGTCAACGCCTCATATCTAAAGAGAAAGTCCAAAGCAGGTAGGGCGGCTTCCATATTCCCTTCTTTCTTTGGTACAGAGAGCTTTGCTGTAATCACTACACCAGGATATTCACTGTTCTGGATATTATGTAACTCCACAGTCGAAACAAAGCACTAATGAAAGTACTAAGTATTCAAAACCAGGGAAATAATGAATTACAAATCTCAACTATGACCCAGCAGACTTTCATCTGTAGATAACACAATGTTTAAAGACATGAGTTTCACCCAGTAGAATCTCACATATCAAAAAGGGCTTTACGTACTCTTATCTTTCAAAAGTGCATAAAATGAGGTGTAGGAATGTCGATACATGATTGCAGTGGCACTCAACTGCTTGAATACTTTTGCAAATCTAAGCAATTTGCCTCAAGTTCCTAATTCCTGTACTCAAAAATAATGGAAAATAAATAAAAAGAACTTGAACAGAAATATATGTTCAAAAGATGCGTTAAAGACACCTATTCTAACTGCGAGGTATGAGGATTTTAAGAGGTGGGAAGGAACAGCAAACTGGGCTAGTATCAGGATTAAAAGGAACATTGTCAACGGACATAAATCTCACTTGAAACATATAATTGAAAGAATTATTGATAAAAATGCAGAATAAACTGAGACATGAAACACTTATGTTCCTTTCCAGAACAGCTACTGATGCATAATTGGCTAGGAGCAGGAAACAGCGAAAGCATGCAGGATTTCTGACCCAAAATCACACAACGGTTAAGGAGATGTTACTGAAACACTTAAGACAACAACACACTAAGCAAAAGACAATGACGGCAATGATAGGCTTCTTCACTCAAATTCTAGGCCCTGGAAAAACATGTTACTGAAAAATCATTGTTACACATTTTCCAAGTGTGGGACACTGCAGACAAAAATTATTTAAAATCCTATGAAATAATCTGAGGTGTTGTATACCTGATGAGAGAAAAAAACTAAACCAACAATTTCTGGGAATATAAATTTTTATTAGGCCACTTCACCATTCCTCATTAGGTGAACTTTTTTTTCTTTTAAAGTATATGCGTTCAAAAAATCCAGACAAGAAAATGTTTACTTTCCTCCCACCTGTTTAATCCCCTTTTGTACAAAGTCAAGGTAAAGCCTGACATACTAATTACCAAACCTTCTCTATGTATACCTTCTCTATGTATACCTTAGACGTAGATGGGGTAGGTAATGAAAGCCTTAACAGAAACTCTGCATTTGGCTTACTCACAACGTATTGTCAAAACAACAATCCATATAATAGAATAACTGTAGTTATTGCCTTCTCCCATTAAAATAATTTTCATTCACATACAGCTCTACTACCCTTCCGCCCCCCTCCCCTTTGTATTTTCTTTCTCTTCTCACCTTCTAGTTTTGTTTTCTATCTGCTTTATCCTTTAAGTAAGTACCTCCCCCCTTACTCTTTAGTAGTAGGGCAGCATTGTACCTTCTTACAGGCCACTATGAAGAAAGGAAGCCATTCCAGCACACAAAAGCAATCAAGACTGTGGTATAAGGAGAATACAGAACAAAACACAAAGATTACTGAATACAGAAATATCGATAAAATTCTGCTATCAACACAATGAAACTCTTACAGCCTTGTTTCACTTTGTCCTTCGTTATTGTTACATTATTTGGATTTATTGGGAACATAAGGTCTACAGATACCAACAGATTGACTATTAATGCAGCAAAATTACTGATGGGTCATTTTTTATGGAAATGAATGATTTTTTTTCACTTCTTGGCCTATTTGATACTTCTAGAAGTATTTGGCCTACAAGTCCTATTTGATCTAGAAGTATCAAATACCTCATTTGATATCAGTTTATCACAAAATTCCATCCCAGTAGGAACTACTCGGTGTCTTGCAACGGAAGATTTTAAACACATGTGCTTCAAAAATTAACAGGTAAAGATTACCAGTTGTCTTAAAAGAGCTACGCAGCAACTTTTCTGAACTATTAATGTGAACTTGATTCAGACATGCTGAGAACAGAAAGGAGTTAATGTTGTGCCAATATTTTAAAAGCCTAATTAAATAATGTCTGTACTGATACTCCAGACAGGTTGACAAAATAATAGTACTGCTCATATGTGGCTGAATAATTAAATCTATAAAATTAATCCAGATAAATATAATGAAACTTTATATTTTTAAGGAATCTATAACAGTAATTTTGTAGATATACTACAATTAAACCTCTGTAAGATGAGTTTGATTAAAATACTCGTGGAATGCAAAATCAGCATAGTACAAGGACATGGATCTCAGCATTCATCTCAAGCTTATTATTCAAGAACATATGAGTATGTGCCACTCCACTTTCTTAATAGTTCTATATAACAGAATGATACTCTTAATAAATCTAGCTACACACTAAGCTATTTGTGTGTATTTTTTTAGTTTGAATCAGTTCATTTTATAAACCAAAATCACTGAAGATCTAATAGATGTGTTTTGCATCTAATTTTGCACTTACTCTGCAATGCACTCCCAACACTATATTACGCGTGTATAGCTGAATGAATAAAATAGTTAATTCCAAAGACAAACAAAATTCACTTTTAAATGGCAATTATTAGAAATTTGGGAATACTTAGCTGAAAAAAATCAGCTTTCTACTAGAGTAAATTGCAAATGGATAGTCAACTGTTTAAAATCAACTATTTAATTAAAATATTGAGAGAGATCTGCATAATGAAGCTAGCAGGGAAAATGCAATATTACTTATTTGCCTATACACTGTATTTCCTGTTTTGCTATAGAATTCCTTCCGTAATCCTCTACAACTGTGCAAAGTTCAGCAGTATGTTTTGACTCATACATGTAGGAACACAAAGCCACCCATACAACACTTTTGAGAGAAACTTCTCAGGAAGAAACTTCTCTCTTCTATTCATGACCAGTATTCACAATGATCAGTTAATAATTTAATGCAGACCAACTTTGTACATGATTCATTTGATTATAACAAAGATCTTCTAAATGGAAACTGAGCTATTGTGAAAAACTAATCATAATGAACTTAAACATTTCTATTTTTTATAAAAACTGCTTTTATTGCTCACCACATTTGTTCATATGCATCAGTTTCTATGAGGTCATGTTGCTTGTTTCACCAATGATAAATCTATAAAATAAGGAAGCCAGCCAATTTTGCTTTTCCTAAAAATTTGGAAGAGTATTTTGTCATATTCTGTAACTGAGAAAACACAAACATTAAATAAAATCATCATAAGCTGTCAGGAGGTCACCTGTTTTCTTTAAAATTCTCATCCCTGTTCTTAAAAATTAGATGTAGGCTTAAAACCCTTCCAGTTCTATTGGCCTTCTAATTTTTCCTCATTAGCTTTAATTTCAACAATTCTACTTTGTAACATTACCCCTATAGTTATCCTAGCCAGTCAAACCTAATTAAAGTTACATTTGTAGAAATAACCTATGGAAACTGATACTGCTGTCTATTTTCTCAGTATGTGAAAAAGTATTTTCTTTTATCAATTCTTAGTTACTTGCCTTAGCAATTTCATTAAATGCTCCTATACACTTGGGTTGTAAGTCAGTGGAAACAAAAGATTCCAGTGTAGTACTCCACCGACATTTATTAATTCATGTTAGCATTGTTTTCCACAGTAGAATCTACTCCTTTTCCAGGCTGAAAGGATTTTGCTTTTTATCCCCTTGCTCTTTCAAAATCTACTCAATGTAAAGCAACAGCACAAGATAGATGCTCATTTTCCTTTACCAGACCCCTCCAATTCAAATGTTCCTCCCTTATGGGTATTTTTATGTATTAGGAATCATCAAGGCCTTTCAAGTTAATGTTATTCTCATGTCTTGGTGAAATCTTCTGAAATTTCTAATTTATTTTACGTGATTGTCTTTATGGTTTCTGCATGCAACTACCTACATACAGCTCTCTCCTACTTTCAGACTGTTGAGAGTTTATGATTTTATTAACAAAAACTTACATCCTTTAGACTAAATGGGTGGTTCACTGCAAGTTTGCAGAACCTCATAGTACCCTGTGTGTCAAATTCATCACACTTTACTTCAGCTACCTAAAAGATAGATTTGTCTAAGTTACTCACCCAGAACCTCCATCCAATTTATTGGGAAAGGCGAGCACCAAAGGAAGGCAATTCATCCCAAATATATCTGATGTATTTTAAAATAGGACAAACTGCTCTCTGGAGGTGTCTGCTTGCCCTGTCAATTACAAAGGAGGTCTAGATGACTAAGTTTTATCAGAAATCTCGTTTTTAAAGAGAGAGATTTAAAGAAGATATAATACAGATGTTATACGGCATCAGAAGGAATAGTTTTGACAGTAGAGATACCTCACCTCCTCAGAATGACATAGACCAAGCAGGTAAAAGATATTGCCTGTCTGCTGACCCAAATTCAGACAGTTTTCTCTTAGCTAGTTTGCTGTTTTTCTGCCATGACACAGCACACCATGCTGGCAAAACTCCATACAACAGGCTTGGCCTGGAATGCAACTATAACAAAGATGAGTCAATAAATTAATAAATATATTAGTTGAATATTATAAAAAGTTCCCAGGCACCTAGATACAGAAAAATCCTGCTGGATATTATTACTCTCAGGTCTAGGTAGTGTGGAAGAATGGTAGCAAAAAAATAGCAAAACTAAATTTTCTTGTGAATTCGAACTTGTTTCATAAAGCCAGACCTTTAGTTCTGAAGTGAAAGCAAAGAAAACAGATTTTGATGGCAGCTTAACTACTTGTTCGTGACTTGACATTAGACATTTTGGCCTTACCAAATGTAAATCCAATCTGTAATACGTACATTATCATAGCAGGTATATTCATGCCTGTTTTAAAGAAACTCATCAGTTTAACCAAAATAGCAAGAACGATAAAAGATACATTTGAAGCTGATTCTTACCAGACAACCATGCATGTGGGGAAAAAAAAAAAAAAAAAAAACACAACCACAAATAAACTTATGCCCTGTTCTGCCTACTGGACTCATAAATACTGCTTTTTCTTGCTTCTTCTCAAGTGTGTGATCAAAAGGCAGAACACTCTTGGCAATAATACATTTAAGATTAAAGTAAAAAAGAAGCAGCAGCTTGGAACAGAATTGTTGCTGTGTAGTCAGTATCATTTTTATTAAAATTTTTCTTTCTAAGGAATGTATGTTCCTAACTGGAAAATAAAAGTTCAAAAGAAAGTAAAATATTTTATTCTAATTCTCAGGTACAAGGAAAGGAATTTGAAATGAAACTACAGCTATAAATCTTATATGCAACTCTCAAGCCTTGTTAGTGCCATACAGTACTAAGTCTTCAAAAAGAGGAAAAGTCTCTCTTCATGTTTTGCTCACCTCACATTCAGATGAAAGACTAGAGTGTTTGAGCGTTTATCTTATGCTTCTTCTAATCATGGTGTTGTTTTTTTTTGTGTCTGTGTGTTTTTGGGGGGTCAGTGGTTGTGCTGTTGCTTTTTTTTTTTTTTTTTTACAGAAGTATTTTGATGTGTTTTTGAATTTTCCCTGCTATTTATATAGCTTGTGTTATAAATATATAAATATATATACATATAATTTTATATAAATATAAAATTTAGTTATAAATAGCTTGAGTTGGAGGATTCAGAAACATCTCCAACATGCATGAAATTTCCAGAAAGATGGTACAAACACCCAGTTCATGCCATTGGTTCATACATGATGGTTTGATTTTTTGTTGGTGTTGTTTGTATTGTTTTTATACCTAGAGCTCTAGCTTGTATCTCATATAAAATAGGCACAGCTTTAAAAATACCATATAGAGAATGGATTTATAAACATTGTTTTGTTAACTTTCATTCATAGCACAGGCCTGGAAAAGCACATGCCACCAAGAACGTAATTAATCTGAAAATTCAGATTTTTCTCAGTAAAAAGTGAGAATTTAATAGCTTGTTCTTTGTGTGGCCAAGGCATTTATGCAATTCCTGCTTTGGTACCATTAAGAGTTATATACAAGCTTCAAATATTAATGAACATGAAAAACATCCTTTCTTTTTCTGTCAGCTACATTAATAATCTTAGATTTACAAATAATGTAAGATAAAGTGAATAAAATATTAAAAGAGTTTTCTCATAACCGTGACGAAGGCTGTAGTCTGAGCTCAGAGTAAGATGCATCAGGACATGTAAAACATTTGAACAAGGATTGGTATGAAGATACAACTGTGCTCTTCACATCCGATTTGAAACACTTTAAGTCTAGTAAGTGGCAGACACCTGGCTAGTATATGTAGCTGATTTTTAAATTCGTACACTATTTATGTGAATTGCTGTATACTTCCACAGCTAGACAGTTGAACATGAACAGCTTTGCACATTTGCAGTCACCATACAGACTAAACATTTTGGGTTTTACTTCATTTTATTACACTGCTCCAGGCAAGCAAATCTGCATGAAGCAACAAAGAATACGTTTAAGCATTATTTCTAAAAGCAAAAGATGCAAGAGGACATCTGCCTTGGTAATATTGGAAAATAATTTTAACCACAAAATCTAAAAATGCAGATTTAACCTGCTACTTATGTTGATGTGTTGGGCTTACGTGGAAAGGTTTTGGTAGTGGGGGGCTGCAGGGCTGGCCTCTGAGAAGAATCCAGCAGCTGCCCCATGTCAGATAAGGGACAGTTTCAGTCAGCTCCAAAAGGCCCCGATGCTGGCCAGAGCCGAGCTATAAGCAATGCTGCTTGGGTCTCCGAAGAGCAGACTGAAGAAAGTGGGAAAAAACTGCTGTGCAACAGAAGCTGGGAGACAAGGATGAGAAAATGTGAGAGAAGCAGCCCTGCAGCCCCCCAGGTCAGTGCAGCAGGAGGGCAGGAGGTGCTCCAGGCACGCAGCAGCAGTTCCCCTGCGGCCTGTGGAGAGGCCCCTGGTGGAGCAGGCTGTCCCCCTGCAGCCCATGGGTCCCACACAGAGCAGATCTCCACGCTGCAGCCCCCCCAGGGGTGGAGGAGCCCCCGGTGGAGCAGGTGGCTGCGGCCTGGAGGAGGCTGCGGCACATGGAGAGCCCCTGCAGGAGCAGGCCCCGGGCTGGAGCTGCAGCCCGTGGAGAGGAGCCCATGCAGGAGCAGGGGGTCTGGGGGATGCTGATGCCCGTGGGGGACCCGTGCTGGAGCAGTTTGCTCCTGGGGGATGGACCCCGTGGTATGGAGCCGTGTGGGAGCAGTTCTTCCTGTTCACCTTTAATCTCTCCAGTCTACAAATGTTATACAGCATGAGTTTTCCACATTCTCAGTATTACATGTGCAAGGAGGATTAAGAAAAAAAAAAAAAGTAAATCAATCCTCCATTATCTGCATACATTTGAATAAACTTACATAGTGATATGAGGCCATTTGGTTTCTTTTAAATTTTCAGTATTGTCTACGATTTTCATACTTATGTTAACAACAGCTCTCCACACTCTTATGCACCAAAATGCCATTAATTTTCTAAGTATTTTTCTTCCAGTTCTTCTTCATGGCATACCAGTTCAATAGAGCCCAGATTCTACAGTGACTTCTTCTCTGTAATAACGGAAAAAGAATTCTGACCTAAACCTTAAGGAAAATAAGAACACTATCTGGAAAATAAAAATGGTTCAGCTGTCAGCAAATTGGATAGGTATAAGAAGACAGAGCATACAGAGCCTCTGCATTTTACAAACCATCTCAGAGAAATGAGATGCAGTTTCTTTTATACAAGAAACTACCTCATGGTTTTTCATTAACCTTTTTGGTAAAGGGAATATACATTTAACAACAACAAGAAAAACTGAAAATCAATTTTAAAAAATATTTAATATTCTTATTCTCCTCCACCACTACACAGACACAGACTAGATATAAATGCACATTATAAATAGCAAGCGAGCTTTAACATACAGTACTAGCACTCATTCTATCTTTCCCAGTGCAAGTTATAATAACGTATACCAAATACACATGACATATAGCTGACAGTACTGCATATGGGAAAAGGTAAAAACACATCTGAGACACACAAAATTAGCAAAAAGCATCAATAATTTAGATTAGATTTAATTAAGAAGATTTCACAACTGAAGTGGCAGTGTTTAGCTTGTTTCTGAATAAGATTACCATTATATAACATAAAAGTTTTTTCTAGGAGAACATACAATCCAGAATGATTTTCTCCATTACTTCACCTGCTTTTGTATTCACTTGTTTTTTCGTTTTCATGGAAATAGTAAATCAATTGTTTCAAAATCAGCATGATAACACCCTAAATCTGATTTTGCCACTTGCGATGTGCAGAACTACAGAATTGATCTCTTCACTGCTACAGCAAGGAAGAATTCAATATATTCAGACTGGCTAGCTATGGAACTCAAAAATAACAATACCACAACAGTGTGGACTTGAATCTGTATTTTGGGAGTTTTGCTACCAACAGCAAAATGTCCACCTCCCAGTGTATATGATGACATTACCACAGTAGTGTGGTAAGATTATGGCTCAATTCTACTTTAATTTAAACAATTGCTTAAGAAGTGGATAATAAAACAGTTTTCGATGTCGCGACTAAACTAATGCAATATACTTTATATGATGATGGACAGTAAAAACATCACCGGGGGGAGAGTGTGGCAACCTGATACAACATTAATTTATTCAAGTTTCTACAGCAAGCTTGTCAGGACATAAACTCTCTAGTCAGTTCAGAAAACAGACCACAGTGGCCACAAAAGGCAGCTTTGGATTTTGAAGGAATTTCTTGAACTATGCCCTAACATTTGACAATACAAGGGCCAAGAATCATCATCACCTGCCTGTTTGATACAATTTATGCCTACTTTCTGATAAAATATTGGTAAGTTTCTTTTATGGCATTTGTTACCTCATTGTCAAATGTACGATTGTTTTAATAGTCACCGAGGCTCACATTTTATTGTTTTTTTCACTGAGTACTGTAGCTCTGCAACACATGAAAAAAACAGGATTTGTATACTCACAGACATCTACAGTATTTCAAAAGAAAATGCACTCATGATGCTAATACTTCCATTTAAATCAGGGATTGGGGTATGAAAGAAAGCTGTTTGACAAAAACCTGTAAAAGCCAAAATTAAACTGTGGATGCTGGTAGAATTTAACAGGAACACACAAAAAAGTCCATAAAGAAGTGGGAGAGACAGCTAGAATGCTACAAAAAAACACATGGTTTTTCTCCTTGTCTGCAGGGTGTTACACTTTTTTTTTTTTTTAAATAAATGCTCTTACACTTGACATAGAAAATTAAAATACTTAGAATATTTACTAATCATATTGCAAGAGAAATGGCACTGACTCACTTCATCAAACAAAATTCAGTACCTCCTTCTATAACTGAGGCAGTAACTGGCTTTAAATAGTCATTTTGTTGATAGAGGAACATAAGGTTAAGAGATGTGATGTTTTATAATTCCACCAACAGCCTTCTATTTGTTAAATATTATTCTTAATAAATATGTAATAAAGAAGATAACTATGAGCGACCTAATCTTGAGGGCATGGTAGTAGCTTCCTGGTTTCTGATGTATATTTGCAGCTAAGAAATGACCAAATGTCAGGCTGCAAACAAGACATTTTTGTGTTCCTGCTGAATGACAGTATTAGCCTCAATAAAAACAGCTAAAAGTGAACCATGGTTCAAAATAAGGTTCCCCACACACACACCTTTTTGTTTGTTTGTTTGTTTTTAATTTGAGATTACGGAAATGTAGCTTCTTTAACCACTATTCAGCTAGAGAGGTTAAGTATTAACAGAAGACTTGACATCACAACCATTGCAAACAGGCACTTTATGCCTCTTTTAAACATAAGTATGGAAACCCAATAAATAGGAAATAATCCTGCAGATATTCAGCAGCAATATAATGACTACCTTTAAGGTCCCTCAGTCAGATAACAAAATCCAAAACACAAAGTCAGCGCTATAGTCAGGCATAGAAATTCCTTTCACGTTCATAAATAAAACTTTTTTTCCCCACAAAGGCAGTCCAAAAGTCTACATTTCTTACTGTTCCAATGACAAAGCAAAAATGGAAAATACCCAATTAATTGGATAATTAAGTGATGTCCTGGAACAATTTATGTTCTGTACCTACTGGATATTTTAACAACTTATATATCAGCGTTCATGAGTATAAGAGAGAATGGTTATGGCTTTAACATACAGAAGGACAGAAAGCAAACTTAAATTGAGAAGTCAATTAAGAGCCTTCAATTTTTTAAAAATATCATTTACATATGTAAATTTTTTTTTAGTTTCCTAATTTAGACAGAATAAGCTGTACACACGTGAAGGCATTTCTGAGGTTCCAAACAAAATGAAAGAAGTTGCAGTCTTAATAATATTTGCAAACATAGAAATTTCAATAAGTTTCATCGTTTGTAATGATTTCTGTCTCAAAATTCCATTTGTACCTAAATGTTCCAAGCATCTTGCCTGTTGTGAGGCAAACTTCAAAAAAGGAAGGAAGGAAAACATCAAGAAAATAAACTTATTGACCTTTCAGTTCCAAGGTGCTATGCAAAAGCAGTGCTTGAAAAGGAGAAATCATCAGATATTCAGTAATTTCATGCACAGATATTTCATAAATGGATATTCAGTTATTGCATGCACATGTAACATAGCCACTGAACAGATTCTGATTGTGTATTTGTTTTTAAAATTTCAGTGGAAGCTACAAACAAATCAAGTTTACAGAACAGACATACCAGTATCTGGAATAATGACTACTAGATCAGATCAGACCTGCAACTATCTTTATCATCTTGAAATGGAAATATTATCGCCTTGATTAATTTCTATTTTATAGACGGGCAGAGACCTCAGATTTCAAGATATTTCATGCATTATTAATACAGAAAGAAAGTCACTCTTGTGAATAAACAACATAATTTTGAAGAAAAGGGATAAAGGTGTATTTTGCAGTATGGTAAACTAGGCTTTCAGGAAAATGCCATTAAGACTGAAAACAACCAAGCACTGAAAAAGTGTTAGAGCTCATACACTAACTCTGAATCCAATTTGCCAGGTATAGCATTTGTTAAAAAGGCCAAAAACTTTGTACAGATGGAACCACTTGGTCACAACACACTTCAGGAATTAGACCAGATACTATTAGAATCAATGTTATCTGTCAACAGCTTTCAAAATGAATGACAGCAAGTGAAAACTATATGCACATTTTGAAGCAAGTCACAGCTGATGGTTTAAAATGTGTCACCTCGGTATTAAACCAAAGATATGACCCCCACAAAACTATGAACTCTGTAAGTAAAAATATGCACACTATCACCCTATTTTCCAATACTTATTGCTATCACTCCCCAGACTCTCAGCAACTGCCTATCTTGAGAACTCAGGGTGCTATGCAATAGTGTAAGAGCTACCTGACACATTGCTGCCTTAAAGTAGCAGTCTTTTTTCAGTCACATTGGCAAATAAATGATTTTATTTTTTTTAATCATACAGGAGGTAACATATAAAATCTACAGTCTACACCAAGTAGAATGAGATTTTCTTGCTAGGTTTTGCTGATCGTGCTTACATCTTAAATTGTCAACCTGCAAATTTCACAAGATTATAGAAAATGAATTCTATGCCTTCTCCTAATGTAGTCCTCAGCATTATCTCCAAAGGGGACAGAACCAATCAAGCCAAGAAATTGTGCTACCTTCCACAGCAGCTCTGTCTGAAGGAAAAAAACAAACAAACAAACAAACAAACAAAACAAAACAAAACAAAACAAAACAACCACACCTTCACACACTCATATAAATGCGAACCTTAATGTAATCATTGAATGGTTTCGGTTGGAAGAAACCTCAAAGACCACCCAGTTCCAGCCCCCTGCTGTGGGCAGGGATGCCACCTACTAGACCAGGTTGCTCAAAGCTCCATCCAGCCTGGCCTTGAACACCTCCAGGGCATCCACAGCTCCCCCAGGCAACCTGTGCCTCACCACCCTCACAGTAAAGAATTTCCTCCCAATAGCAAATTTAAACTACCCCTTTTTGGTTTAAAATTAGTACCCCATGTCCTATCACTACGCTCCCTGATAAAGAATCTTTCCATGTCTTTCTTGTAGTTCCCATTTAAGAACTGAAAGGCCTCTCTCTATAAGGTCTCCTCAGAGCCTACACTTCTCTCAGCTGAACATCCCCAGCTCTCAGCCTTTCTTCACAGGGCCTGCTCCGGCCCTCTGATCATCTTTGTGGCCTTCATCCGGACCCTCCTCACGTACCCTAAGTCACTGCAAGTGAAGCTTGCATCTAAGAGGAATCATCTTCTTCAAGCTACGTAATTTGAATCAAGGAAGGTTCAGGAAGAATATAAGGTGAGATTTTTTCCCCCAGTAAGGACACACAGCCTGCCAGACAGAACCACTTTTGGTGGTTTTCAAGACCCAACTGGATAAAGTCAAGAGGAAGCTGGTCTGACATCACAGTTGACCCTACTTCAAGTAAAAGGCTGGACCTCCTAAGGTCCCTTCCAACTTGAGTTATCCTATGATTCATGACATGATGCAACGACCACAGATCTTCAGGTTTAGTGAAGACATAGATACTTGTCTTAACAAAATGGCCAACTTTTTTTAGATTGCTGATATGTCAGAAATACTCAAAATTTGGAGTGGTTTGAGTTATTTCCATTAGCTACAGTAAAATGGATGGTCAAAGAAGTAGCTGTTCTTCCCATTGCTTTGCCTCAACCTCAACCCTAGTATAAGTAAAAACTGTCTGCAAAATTGCTCTATTTTCAGCAGCTGGACAGGCTGTCTGAAATATATTGCAAATAAGACTCAAGGCATCATTCTCTAGACATAAAAGGCAGATCCATCCTTTTAGTCTGTATCTCAAAAGAAGAAAGATAAAGAAGCCAGTTCAAAAAATTTGCATCTGTGGGGAATTCTTTCATAGTAGGCATATCACCAAGAATGCTGATAAAATTCTCATGTAAATTCACTGTGCAGTCTGAACAATATAAAGAAACCATTTCCCTCCTTCCCTCTTCTTCCTTCAACTGATGTTATGCTTTTAACCCATTTTAACCATGTAACCCAAAAAAAACATATAAAACAGCGTTTAAAGTTTAGCACAGTTTGTGGTATCCTTGGCATGCCATTAAAAGCTTCATTTGCAGTGACAAGCTACGAAATCAAACAAAGACCGTTGAATTAAGTCTGAAGAAAAAGAAGAAAAATTAAAATGAAATATGCATTATTAATATGGCCTCTCACTGGAGAATGCCACAAAGAATTCTGCTTATTCAAGGATATAATCATTCCAATCGGAGATGGGAATTGGAAAATAAACCCAATATATTACAAATATATTATCTTTATTCCTGTTGCCAGAATTATTTATGCTATATCACATTATCTAGTGTTTTATCCTATCTAATTAAAAATAAATTAACTGTTTTGCTTAGTCTATTTCCTGTAACTAAGGTGTGGATTCTCAAGTCAAGAGTTAAGACTAACAAACATCACAGACAAGTTTCAGAGGGTCACAATCACTCCACACTGATTATATTAAATAGAAACAGTCCTACTATAAAGAAGCCTACCTACAGGGGGAAAAAAAAAAGGGCTATTGAAAAGATTAGGACAATATGAATGCATACAATTGTGCTTCAAGAAACTCAGTATTTTCACTGTAAGTAATATATCAATTCTGGAAACTTCTGTATTTGTCCTAAAGAAGTTGTAACAGTCATGTAGACAAGATGATGTTGGAGGGTTTCTATAGCGGAGAATGGGCCAAAGACAGCAACCTTGCTTTGCACAACTGTAGAGAATAAACATTACCATTTTTATTAACTTCAGCAGATGAGGAATCAAAAACACTAACAACCCATTAAGTGCCACACTCCTTGGTATGGTTATAATTAAGAGAAAAACACATTTTATTGGATAATGATCAACTTTCATATACAGTGTTCTGTTTTTGAGTATTTGACAAAAGCGAAATGCATGCCATATGTCAGCAAGATATAAAAAACACCAGTAACATCCACAGACCTTTCCAATCAAAAAATCATTCACACAAATAGCCCTCGATAGCTGATTTTTGTCTATTACTCTTCATGCATTTTGCATCCCATATCTGTGCTGAACTAAGCAGTTGTGTCCATTATTGCTACTCTAATTTCCATTTTGGGTTATGCAAAACACAAGAATCAACAGCAGTTGTGAAGTTTGCTGCCAGAAGTATGGAAACAAAACCCAGTTTTCTCTTGAGTTTTAAATATGTAATGAGAGTGAAGATCTCTGGAAAGCCTGCTCTTTCCATCTATTAAGATTTAAATGCTCGAAAGGCATCACCTGATCCATGTTAAGTTGTTTCTGTACTGCAAATGAGTTCCCTTCTAAAACACTGAATTTCCACATTTGTGCTAGAACATAATATGAGGCTGCAACTTACAACTCCCTAAGGGAATGATGTCAATTGGCATTTTAAAAATGAATTCAATGACCTACAATAATACGAGTTTCATATGCACAATATTTCTCAGTAGGCAACATGGGAAGTTCAGAACTCGTTTAGAGAGCCCAAGCTTTATAAAGGCAAGCAAAAATATTCTTGAACCATTTCCCTTAGCTTAATAGGTGTCTTATGGTGAATGACTGACTGTGATATCAAAAGAAGGAAAAACTGACGATATGAAAGGGATCTGCAAGCAGTAGGGTTAATATTTAAAACAGGATGGAAAGAGGAAAAAAATCCAGGCAGCATATGCCCATTTGGCTCCATTATTGACCTGGTAAGACATTCAAAGCTTGTGGAAATTTTGCAGATCTTCAAATTGTAGAATGGTAGGTCTCACATGTACTTGCACAGCTCGTTTTTAGTCACTACAAAGAAAATCTGCAACCATAACAAGGTCTTTGGGGACAGAAGGCCCCATCTAAAAAGGTTTAATAGCCGGGTTTGCTAGCGCTCCCTCCTTCTGGTGTTACATCCCACTGAAATGTCAGAGGCAGCACTTCACTGAATGCCCTATGTAAATGAACCAAGCAGAAAGGGTTGCTTATTGTCCCCCCCCCCCTTTTTTTTTTTGCTGTAATAAGTACAAGGCGTCTTTAGAAACAGACTTTTGAAGTGATTCCTGCTGTTTCACGAAGGATTTTACACTATGCCCATGACTTTTGTTTATCAATAAGACATGGTTAGAGTGGAAGGAAGTTAAGATTTAACTATAAATATACAAAACTGAATACTTTCTAAGCAAGGACAACATACTGATATAATAATACTGATACAATTACAATGCATCTAAATACTGGCATATTCAATATTCTCAACATTTACGATGAAACCAAAACACAATAATCCTATGAAGACAGAAGCAGAGTAGCCACTACTAAAAGCTTAAAATGGTTTGATTTTGAACTCTGAAACCCTGCTTATGAAGCTACTCTTAAGCATTTGAATCATGCAGACAAAGACCAATGCTTTTTATTATAAAAACATAATAACTATATCTGAACAGACTATCTATGTTAAATGAAGTACCTACAGAAGCAACCTGAAAGTAGTGATCAGTTCCATGAAAGGAGAATACAATACATGTTGTCAACTTTCATGTTTTATCAGAGAGCCTGAGGTAGCGAACAGTTCAGAAAGTACTTCACACGTCCTTCAAAACATATGTCCTTCAAAAAGAATCAACAGTAACAAAAATATTTTAAATGGTAGACAGGAATTATTTTTAATTCCTATGCATCATTTATTAACTATGCATACTTATCGCTGGGCAAATATAACACTTTCTTCCTCAAGGAGATAAGTACAAAGCTTCCCCACACTAACAGCATCCTCCACCTTTTTTCCTACTATTCATATAGTTTTAAACTAAAGAGCCTTTGCCATTCCACACCATATCTCTGCATGACACCAGTTTTCATTTTGTCAAATATATAACACTTGATTAATATTTTAAAGAAATTAACATTCACAGTAGCATTAAAATATTTAAATTGAATACATTACTTCAAATGCAGTAAAAAGTACAGCAAAATGGCCGCTATAATAGAACAAAGAGATTAAACCAAAAAAATAATAATACAGCAAGTCAGGAAAAAATACAAAAGAATTCATTTCCTAGATAAGAATAGCACTTTTTTTTATTATTATTATTTTTTTATAATATGTTCTTTACTTAACAGTCCAGTTCTGGCTATACAGACTATTTCACTCAGGAAGAGTAGTACTGTACCAGCCATAACATTTGTTTCAGCAGAGTTACCGTCACTTTCTGTTTTATAGGCAGTCACACTACCATAAGTATTTTCAGAAATATGAACCGATCCTTTCTGAGCAGCTAGCAGGGAAAATTAAACCAGGATATAGTCAGGTGCAGCATCTCACTACATCACAGACTCCCTGGCAGTAGGCTTGGACTTTTGTAACATTTGCTATTTTAACATGGTCCCAATTTTCAAGAAGGGGAAAAAAGAAGATACTGGCAACAACAAGCCTGTCAGTCTCAATGTCAGTGCCTTCATTATGAAGATTATCCTGAAAGTTATTGAACCTAAAAGACAATGGAGACATTGGTCAGAGCCAACATAGGTTCACTAGGGAAGGTCATATCTAACAAACTTAGTTTCCTTTTACGACAAGATCACCCACCTAGTTGTCCAAAGAAAGTTTTGAAAGACTGCAGATGAAACTTCAAAAAGTGAAAGAATTACTTGAAGAATCTTTTATTCATTTTAAACTAATAAGTCAGGCTTATAATTAAGGCACTTGGCAGATTTCATTATAACAGATCAGATATTAATTCAGTGCGGATATCCAAAGCTGCAGGGTGGAGGGCGAGGGGCAAGGAACTAAGGAAAGATCCGATTTCACGCTTGGAAAAGAGTGGTATGTAACATGGCAGGGCTGCAGAAATCACTCAGGACAAAACGAAAATGCCCAGAAGAAAGAACAATATGCAGATACTTAGTTTGGCAACAGACAAAAAGCAAAAATGTAAGAATACAAAGTAAAAACTTAGAAGAACCCTCACAAAGGAAATACTGCCAGAAACAGCATAAAACAAGAACCATATAAGATGTAGGGCCATGTATTGCATTTGCAAAACAATGTACAACTGCAGGTGATGCAGCCGAGAGCTGCCAACTCAGAGCAGCAGAAGAAAATAACATCTAGCAAGCATACATATGTACAGTGCATCAAAAAAGCACCAGATATAACAACACCGCAAATCCGCTCAGAGGAAATGCCTGCAAGATCTAACCTGAAAACAGACACTTCTTAGAAATAAAAGAAAGCTCTTGTGAATTTAGAGTGGGATTCAGACAATCTCTGATAAATGTTATTTCTGAAACCACTTTAAAACCATACCTAGAAAAAAAAAACAACAACACTTATATCAAAGCATTGATATAAAAGAAGCTAAAATTTAGAGCTTAGAATAAAGAACTAGTGTTAAGGCTTATGACTCCAAATTAAGATGGCTAAAACAGAACTAGATAAGTGTTGCTTTTCCAGTGTCAAGATGAACAAAGAGATAATATATGTAATTAAAAAAAAATAAAAATAAAAATAAAAATAAAAATAAAAATAAAAATAAAAATAAAAATAAAAATAAAAATAAAAATAAAAATAAAAATAAAGCTTTTAATGTTTGTGAGTTAATACCAGTAGAGAGGAATACAAAAGTAAGAACTTGCATTGATACAGAATCAAAGAATGGTTCGAGCTGAAAGAGATCATAAAGTCCACCCCGTTCGTACGCCCCTGCCATGGGCAGGGACACCTCCCACCAGACCAGGTTGCCCAAACCCCATCCAGCGTGGCCTTGAACACCTCCAGGGATGGGGCACCCACAGCTTCTCTGGGCAGCCTGTGCCAGTGCCTCACCACTCTCCAATTGAAAAATTCCTTCCTAATGTCTAATACGTCAAGTTTGTATCAACCCTTTATTTTAAAACACTTTTCCAAAAAAAATAGTGTGATACTTTCTACCACTTCCACCTCTAGAAGAGAAGGATAAATTGGGATGAAATGCATCAATATGAGTTAAAGGGTATGAGAACCTCCAGAAAAACTCCATCTTTTTTTTTTTTTTTTTCCTGGAGAGTAGCGTAGTATCTCAGTACTTATAGCATGCAAGTAAGACTAAAAACTGCAACCTGTTCTTCCACTGGCCATCTCATTGAACCTAGGCTTGGTTGTCTTGACACGACCTCACTTTAGGAAATGGAGAGCTGAGAAAGAACTAAAATTTAGGAACTCCTTGACAGTTTTGAAAGGTAGTTTGCCTAAAAGTAGGAAAACAGTAGCATCACCTTACTTTTTGGTAACCAGGATGCCCTCTTCCAACAGAGTTAATTCTTCGGTTCTGTTTTGTTTCTCTATTTTTAATTCGATTTGTTGATCATCATCAGTATTTTTTCCCTACAGAAATGAAGGATTGTGCATGTGTGAAGTTACTGTATATGACATTTGGTACTAGGAACTTCTACACCTGCAATTGTTTCCCAATATGAAATATGTCCCTTCCAGGTATAAAAAACCTTCCTACGTAGTCATCCGAGCAGAAGGATGAAAGCTGAATCTTCCTTCCTTCTCAATGCTCAAATTCTTGGGGACATCCTAAATCCTGGGTCACAGAATAATACCACACATCTGAGTCAAAGTGTCACATTTCATTTCATTGTCATCATCTTTGTGTGTCACATCAGTGTCACATGATCAAAGAGCTAATGGGACCACATTCACAAGTACGGTTCTTTTGACTGTTGCTTAGAAGTATATTTGAGCAACAGCATAATAATGTCTGTCCTGCCTTATAAATACTCCTGTCAACCACTGGTTCGTGAACCTGAGCTAACAGATCCATCATACATAGCAACACAGATGGTGTGGCAAGAAAAATGCACAGGAAAGGCAGGAAAGTATGGATAGGACCAGAAGAGTATGTGCATGGACCCAGGTTTCAGGTTTGTGTTACCTGAATACCTGAAGTATGCAACATATGCTTCTATCACCCAAACTGAATTCTTTGGTGAATTTGATGAGTTTCCTGGGGCACGTACCTCATCTTCCCAATTTCTGTAAAACACTACAATTTCTACAGTAAAATGTAAAAAAGCACCATTTTTCAGAAGAAAAAAAGGTTATTTCTTCAGGAGTTACTACTTCAGAAAATTCATGATATATATACAAAGATATGTACATGTATTTCCAACAACATCCTAGAACATCCTCAACAACAACAAAATCCTCATCCTTTAGTTGAGTTCTGCAACCACAGGTATGCTGAATAATTCTGAAAGCTACCAAGGAGGAGACTGTTGGGCACACAGCTTTAATCCAGAAGCTACATCATTATAAGTTGTCAACAGCTTCCTTTGTTTTAGAAATTGCTAATTGCTACACAATTTCAGTTACATACGTACATAGTAGCAGAGCAATTAAATGAAAATTTCACATGTACAACAAAAACTAGATGGTGTTCCTTCCAGACAGCAACACAGCTTTGATGCTAAATGAGACTACACTTGAAAAATAATATTTACAGAAAAAATATTTCCTTTATAGACGAAAAGGATACACATTACTTCACATGTCAACTGAAAAAAGTTTATAGTAAATGGTTCTAAAGGAAAAAACAGGACCTGAAATCCTCCAGGATAAAACTCTCTTAGATGAGGAATTATCCTAGTTCATTAAACTTTACACAGCACATTCTTCAGTGCAGAAGCAACACATAGAAAGAAGAGAGGAAAAAAATAAGAATGCATGGGGAAAAGAGAGAAAAGAGAGAGAGAGGCAAAGGGGAGAGAGTACATTTTAAAATTCTGAACCAGGTTGTAACTCCAAATATAAATTAAGTTGAAAACACACTGCGAAGTTTTCCTTATTCTGTCAGCACAGATTGCTTCTTTCCTCCTTTACTTGTTGTACAAGTATCATGAAAATGCTACAACAGCAGCTGGTTTTCGCAGTGAAATTAAGCAGACTTGCTTGGCTGCTTACCTGCTGATTAGGAGAAACTGCTTTAGTTTGTAGAAGATGTTGCTCTGAGTCTTAGTGAACCAGCCTCCTTCCAAATTTCATAAAGACCTTTTGTGGCACATAGCTGATAAACAACCACTGCTTGATTTGCTTTTCCATAAAGGTGTGTTGTGTTTTTTTGTTTGTTTGTTTTTTAATCTTTTATGATACTAATGAGCACAGGAGTCTGCTAACTCATGCAATATTCACTTTAGTACTTAACACAAGCTAAAACCACCAAAGTATACCTTGATAGTACGTTATATTACCAGAACAGAGATATAGCCAAGGCAGTCAAAAATATTGTAGACATTCCTGACAACTGAACTCCAACTAGCAGAAAGGATTAAAGATACTTTTTTTTTCCCATTCAGAAAGGTATCTTTCCATATCTATATGCAAATCTGTAACTAAAAAAAACACATTTTGTATATCAACATTTACAATATATCCGTTTGCATAAAGAGATTCCAGTTTCCATTTATTAGACTTTAAACTGAAATGTGTCTTATTTAGCAGGAAATCAATTCTTGCCTTTAATTCTATCAAAGTATGAGTTGTCTGCCTAGAAAGCAATACATCAACCGTAAATTTATGGCTCAATATGGATACCAGCCCACAGCTAAAAATTTGCAGATCTATATAACCAAGCACATTAAACAGTCCTCCTGGGTAACGTATAATCAGAAGTAACTCTCATAATTCAGCACACACTATGGGAAGAGCTATTACGACCACGTCTGTTCACCTTTTTTGGTCCAATCCATTTTCGAAAGAAGCTGTGCATATTGTCAACATAATGAATGAAATCACAAGACTCCTCATAAATTTTAAATGGCCTAAGGGGTTTCTTCACCTTCATGTGAAATCTGAGTACTGTATGCTTAAACTGAAGTGTTTTATTTTTAAAATTAAATTACACATTTTGATGAATGTGCCCTTTTATTGGCTACATCAGCATTCTGCAGAATGCCTCAAAGTGAAAAGATTCAGCAATATTATAGCTGCGTTTTCTTAGATTAGTCCTCTTTTACTGTATAATCTGTTCAAACTGCACTGCTTTTCTTTAGAGTAGAAACTCTTCCCATATATCTTCCATCATGCCTTAGAGATTCTGTATTTATTTTAGTATGAAGAACACTATAAAAAGAAAATATATTTTTAAATGTACCATGAAATTCCTTAAGGAAGGGTTTTTGAGACCATTCTAAAAAAATAATATCCGAATTCTAGTAACATAGAAAGAGCATCACTTCATTGTAAATACAGGATAAGAATACTGCACATCGTCTGTTCTGTCAAATATAGTAACACAAAATATATTTTATTCTTGGTAAAGCAAATGTTCCCTAGAATAATCCTTTAATAGAAAGAAGCTCTGCTGGGCTATTTTTATAACTGAACTAGAAAGCAACCAAGCGAGTATGTTAGTGTTGGTCAGTTTGGTATATTTAGGAAAACAAAATCTTTATTCCTATTATACAACAGTATTCATTATTGTGATGACATCCATTCAGCAGTAAGAGTAGTGAAAATACTTGAAAGCTTGTGTATTTCTAAGGCTACACCACTAACTGTGAAGAAGGAGCAAGCTGTATGACAAGCAGTACAAAACCAGATTTACTTAAGTTTAAAGACTACCATTTTCTTCAATACACCTTGCTGCTCTCCATAAACCATTACTGTTTACACTAACTTTAATGCACAGCAGCAAAATCTCTGTCAAGTAGCTTTAAGCTGAATACAACACCAACCCCTTACAACCCTTTACTATATTTAATGGAACAAAAGCCTTATGCAAATCCATGAGGCGTCTCTATAAATCTTCATAAATACATATCAGTAATTTCATGAAGGTTTTTCATGTGTCTTGCCTCAATTAACCTTCAATTTATCATTTCTTATGCTTTCATGTCTAAAAGCTTTTGCTTAGAAGACCAGAGACCAGCATTGCCTGTTATTTTCAATAAAGCTTATGAAATAGAAAAAGGTATAAAACAATGCTTAGCGGTTTTACAACCAGGTTGCTTATTAACAGAGACAGGTAGCCTAAAGGAAAGACAGGCATAGGAAAGAAACACCAAGAAATTAAAAGGTATTATCTGCTCCAACAGATTCAGAGTTAATTGATTATCCTAATAACCCCACTCACTTCTGTAATTGGTTCCATAAAGCACATTAAATGTGGGTATCAATAAAGGAACTAAGGGTCTGAAGTTCCCATTACAGTCAATCCCATCAATGGAGCCTGAATTTTGACATGCAACTGCTAATGTGTCTATTTAAGTAGAGCTGAATCTCTGCCATACTAACACACCCAGTGTTAATGCAGTACACTATTATTTAAGGATGGAGTTTGTGCCTGCCCTGTGGCCAAATATCTGTGGAAAAGTTCAAAAGCCTAAACACTAAGTATATATATATTTAAATGAAAATATTTATTTTAATTCATCATCCCTGTGACAACTTCAGCATTCTCCTTTAAACCGTTGTCATAAAACACTGCTTGAAAATCCTCTTAGATCAATGCGGTGAGAATCTAATTAAATCAAGTTACTGAACTGTATCAATAAACAGTGGTTTTAATTCTGTCAACTTAGTATCACTAATGCCATCCATAAATTTTGTCATGTTTACAAAGAAACCATGAAAAAGTCACAGTTTAGCTACATAATAAGTTATGCTCTCTTGTGTGACTTTAATGGGCTCTGCTAGGATAACAGCAGCCAGCCAATTTAAAATTTTCAGGCTTCATTTTGTCAGCATCTGTGATCCAAGGGGTCATCCATTAAATTATGACTTTTTTTCCCTTCTGCGTGGTTTAACTGCCAGTGAGAATGGAAGAAAAAAAATATTGATGCAAATACAAGAAAAATAAGGAAGACCCCCAATACCAGTTAATTAGCAGCAAGTGTAACTCATAGGATTAAAATTTACTGCAATATTTAAGACCCTTGTTGGTGTACTCAACTACAATTATAAGCTCAAAAAGAGGCTCCAAGTTCTATACAGTGTTCCATACAATTGTTTGGTGGAAAAAAAAAAAAAAAAATCAAGTAATTTCAATACTATTAGGGCATCTAGCTTAGGAACAGCAGTGGAAAATCCATATAGAACAATGTTTTTACTCTAAATTAAAATCCATTACATTTATTTGGCCCATTATTTAATGTAAAATGTCTAAGGATAATTAATAAAACCTAATTTTTGGAAGTACTCATTTTTCTCCATTGACTACAGAGAAATTCTGGTGAGTCTTGATTTACAGTATCTATGAAAACAATAAAGATGATTGAAGGAAGTCTAATGCAGAACCCCTGTCCTTGAGGCAACAAACAAATCTGTGTGGAGCTTCTTGAACAATGAAACTCTTGTCCAAAAGCAGCATCCTTAGGCATGACAAAATATAAAGAAGAATAAAATAATAGCCTAGAGGCTTCATCCTTAATGCTTAATTAGAGATTTATAAAATGAAAAAATAAAAAAAAAAGTAAAAATATGCCACAAAGAAAAGAGACAGATTTGTTTATGAGCCAAACTAACAGATTAACTAGTCTGTTGCAAGCACTGAATTAAAGTATCAATGTAACTTATTTATTTAAGGAGGTCTGCATAGACAAAAAAATAAAATAAAAAAATAAAGAAGATCAGAAGCAAAATGAAGATGTCACAATTCCTTCTCTAGAATCTCGATTCAGTAGAGCTTCTCCATCAAAATTCCACTGGGAACAACAGAAACAGAAGCATCTCACAGGGTGTCAATCATGTACCTTTGTTCTCCACCACAGGTCTGTTCCCATCTTCCTTGTTTTCTCTCTCAGGTTTCTGGATTTGTTATTAGGACAGGTTGAAAGTAGTGTGACTGACATCCCAAGGTTTATCCGCTCAAATGGAGTGGAGAGTTGAAAATCGTCCCATAGCACAACAACTGTGGCTTGGGCAGGACCTTAGACTCAGACACAATCCGATCATCAGAAACCATGACCTACAGTCAAAACCTTAAATATATGCTTCTAGAGCACCCTTCTATATGATCTCATAATCACGTTTGTTGCTGTGCTGCAAGTTTGCTTCAGCTTATTAGTATCCTCCTGAATATAACAATCCTAAGATAGACAGAAAGCTTTAAATAGAAATCTCATTTGCCTGTAAATGCATGTCAGAATTAATTTTGTTTTAAATGGACCCTAAATTGAAACATCCCTCATATATATTTCCTGCTCCTTACTAAGAAACCGAGTAATTCCATATCTGACCAGCAGTTTGCCATTCTGGGTGGAAGCCCTTTAGGGCTGCATGCACCTTCAATACAACAGAAAACCAGGGATGTTATTTTCTAATAAAACACTGTCATTCTAGGATCTAAAAATTGTATATCAAATATAGAACAAAAAGTGTAAATACCCATCTTATGTTTCAAATTTTTTATAAACTGTAAAATAAATGAATTTAACATATTCCGTTTTACTGGAAGTTTGATTTTCTGAACTGCTTTAAAATATAGTAAATTTTGACCCTAAGGATAAAAAGTTGAGGAGTAATCTTCTGGGCTGTAAATTGGAAGAGCAAGGAGGGGATTACAGTCCCTCTTCTCCCAGGCAACATGAGCTTCATACACTCAAGGAATTATGACAACAGGGATTCCAAATCCTTTCACAGTCTGGATTCTCAACAGCACCAAACATCAGTTCTGTTTCAAGTCACACAAGGAAAAGAGAAAATTACCAACTTTCAAAAACAATATACACTTTTACTAACTTCCATTGTGGACGTGAGCGATGTCTTTCATTCATCCTGCTACTGAATGCCAGCTGTTCCAAAGTATGACCTCTGTTTGCCCATAATGAATATTTCACAAATAGATTACACAATATGAAAATAGACTACAACTATTACATACATATAATGTGCATTATTAAATCAGTATGCAAGCCTCTTATTTGTCAGCAAGAGTATGACTAATACTTTTATTTTTTAAGCAAATCTCACTAATTAACACCCATTAATATTTTTGCTGTTACAGTTCACAAATTCCTCATTTACTTCCAAAGTTAAAGGTCACTGAATATCAGTTATTCATACATTTGTTGATCTTTGTTCTTGGATTAAACTTACACAGCAATTTCCAAACTCACCTTATTCTTAGAAAGCACATGGGAGAACTATCAGGAATTTATAAATATAGGAATCATAAAATTGTCATTGTGTTCAAGGTTCGTGTGTGTGTGTGTTGTTTTTTTTTTTTTTAATGAAATCTCATGACATGAACCTTATGAAAAGAACAGTATTGATCTGGTTTATTTGTTCACTTTGTCGACTGCAAATATGAGAGAGAGAGAAAAATATTAGTACCTTTTCTGAGCCCATTCCAGTATCAGTGACATTACTGTTAACATATCATAAAGTAAGAGTATAACTGGTAGATTAGATACCAAAATGGATTATTTCTAGCCTGGAGTAATGCTTTGTGCTAATAAGACTAAATGCTCTGCACATGTCTGAACACCAGGGGCTGACACGTTTGCTAGCCCTGACACTACCACCTAGAGAACATACTTGTTGCTGCAATATAATACTTCATGAGCTTTAGGAAACAGTATACAGCAGCTGAAACAAGCCTCACGGTACAGCTAAACATAGGTGCTAGCAGAAATTTCTGGAACAGCACAGGAGAGCTTTTACAAATCAGGACATGAAGTGTCCCTTGAAATTTAAATTTCCCTTGGTGGTTAACTGCTGCTGCATTAGCAAATCCTGTGAACTGAAATACCCTGCTGAGTTGCCTTGCATATAGTTATAACATCACAGAAATCCTAAATACAACTGTTAAAGGAGTCTTTAAGAGATCTAAGTGTTTTCAAATATATCAACTCATTCACATATGGACTAGTGAGAGATGCTATGTTATACCTGATCAATAAGTACACATAAAAGCTGATTAAAACATGCATAAAAACAAATAAAAATGCTAAGTGTTATAAAGGAGAAAATTGGAAAACGTATTTGGAATGAGACAGCTGGAACAATAAGCGCAGACTTCAGAAAAGTAGGCAACTTAGAGCAGACCACAGTCATCCAGGCAACACAACACAGCACCAACTACCGCACTAAGTACTTACATAAACCTCAACTTACTTTATGCAAACTCTTCAACATCGGTTGTCAATTTCTAATCATGGGATTAGAAAATGACAACCATGCAGAAGATTAAATCTGGAAGACCAGTTACTCAAAATTCTCACAAAGATGACCACTGAGACAATGTCTCAAAAAGGAAGCATGAAAAGAAAGACAAAGAGGAGTAAAGATTCTGTATGAAAGTGCTTAGCTGTTTTAATTATCAGAAATAAGAAGCATGAAGACAGAGTTTCAGATATTGATAGATGTGGTTTTTTCTGCTAAATTCATGCTTGGACATTCAGAGGTCATTTGTTTTGCTAAATCAGGTTTAATTTAATGTTACTTATAATTTTCAAAGATTTCTCCCAGTAAAGACTCCTCCTAACACCATACCTTCTCATCATCAGTTTTAAAACATATGGAATGCAGTGCCCTCTTCCTCAGTTAAGCTGCAGTTAGCACCAGAGTCCTGCTGATGCACAAGAAGCAGTGTCTCACAACGCGCAAGCATAAGGCTTCATGCGGTAAGGGTGACAAACATTAAGTCAACTTATTTAAAAATCTAGCTAGTGCTCAAAATTACAGTCCAGATATCATGGGAAAACGTAAAGGTCAAGCATTATCTTAGAAGGCCACAAGAGGCCCATGAAAGATTATTGTTCCTACAAATTCTGGCTTTGCAAGGTATTTTAAATATGTTTCAGTAAATACACACCAATATTCCCCTTCAACTCCTAAATGTATGTATGCTGTTCCTGTGAAGCAATGGTCATACCGACCTAGAACAATCCGGTTTTCACTGCACTTAGAGAGAAATCACAGCTTACAGCAAAGAAAATGTAGTTTCAACCACATCAGCAATTCACATTCTATGGACACTCTACCTATATTAATCAGGGATCTGAAACCATCCCTTCCTAAACCGTCCAGAACAATGAAACTGAGTCTGCCTCATGCAGTCAGCTAAGCTATTATTTGATTAAGGATATGGAATATAATTTGTAATTAAGGTTTCCCTTTTAATGTTAAACAGATAAGCCTTTGAACTCCAGGAAATTGCAAACTAATACAAATCTGCTGTAGAAAAATTACTACTATCGGTGTCCTATAGGACTGAAGAACACACTGTGCATGATCACGCATTTCAATATCTTCCAACAGTATCTCCTTCCTAAGGTCAAACTCAGCACTAGTTTAAAAATAGACTGTTCTGAGGGCAAAGGGGATCTTACGCAGACACAAACATCATAGCAGGCCTTCTGGGTGTACAGGATGCTATTATCTTTTGCTTGCTTGACAATATACTTCCTTTTATATGGCAAGACCACACTTCTCTCATTATAGTTGCCCTAGTTATTGGAACATCAAAGTTATTGTTCTAAGAATGCCACTAATTCATCCCTTAAAGCAGACATATGAAACAACACGTAACACGAGGAGTATGTTCAATAGGTACCTCTTTTTTAGTGATCTGTATTTGAAGGTATATGAGAAAGGTGTTCACTGGAAACCTTAACCATCTCCTGGGTTTGTTATTTGTTTGTTTTTAGACAGGCTTGGGGAAATCAACTTACTATTCAATATTTTTGAATATTGAATATTTTTGAATATCAATATTTTTCCCCATCTAATCCATATTATGGATATAGAAAAATTTTAAAAAGAGCTTTCATATGCTATGATTTTACATTTTATAAAGGTAGCTATAAAAGAAGATATCTACAGTACCAGGGAGAATATAAGTGGAATGGCTAAAATGTAGCAGACTATATCTATTCTGCTGCATATTGGCAGAGGAGATAGGTCAAGTTCAAATCAATTCAAGTTCTATTTATGAGATAAGTGAAAAAGATTCTTGTAGATTCTTCCTGCATCAAGTCATTAAATTACAGCCACGATGCTAAATTTTTCAAGTAACCCCTCTTTGCAGCTGAACTGCTTTCATTTTTCTATCATATTAAATTGTTTGCCTTCATTTTAGGTGTCTTTTATATTTTATTCCTGACATATTTCTCCCCGATTTACAGTCAAAATGTTGACCCTGCCTCTTACGAATGAATCCAGTCAGACTTAATTGAAAATTTAACAAGTGAGCAAACAATTACTTGTGTACTTTTCCAGGCTCCTCTTCTCACTTGGGAACTGCTCTCCACACACATTTGCAGAGGAGTTTCCTTTACTATAGTATGTTAAACATGACCCAACATTTAGCTGTCTGCATGCAGATTGCCACCCACCACACTGATTGTTTCATTATATGCATCTGCCTGAATCTGCTCATTGTTTCTTTATTAAATTTACAGTCTAGTTATCAAACCAAATGAAATCTTACCGTTTTCTGTGCCTTCACCTATTAACACAATGGGCTTCCTATGCATGACTGGGTCTTCTAGTTGCTACTGTAAGACAAATATCACAGCCACAGCTACAGAAGAGGTTTTTAGAAACTGCACTTCTGCATTATAAAACCAATTAAAACCAACATAATGAATAATCTAAACACTAACTGGTACTGCTGACTTCTAACTTTGAAGGGTTTAGTAATTGTCTCATATCTTAAAAGTTCAATTGCTGAAATTCCATTTGATGTAGAGAAACGGAATAATTCAGGTTCAAAGCAACCTCTGGGAGTCATCCACTTCAACCACCTGGCCCAAACAGACTCAACTTCAAAGGTAGGTCAGGTTGCTGAGGTTGAGGCTCATCAAGTTTTGATTGTCTCCAAGGAGAGAGATTTCACAGTCTCTCTGGAGAATGACTTAGCCATTATAATTGTGCAATATTTGTCTTATATCTGGTCAGATTTTCCTTGTTAAAACTGTAGCCATTTTCTCAGAGGTGCACAGAAACATGATGAGAGATGAGTTTGACTCCATTTCGCTGCAACTAATCAACAACACAGCTGACAACTGCAATAAGGTCCCCTCTTAACACAACAAATATATATGTATGTATTTAAGGCTAAATTTTGTTCAACTGCACTTTCCAGGAGCAGCTGATTGCACATAAAAAAGACTAATGTTACATTCATGAATGCAGCCTAATATAATTTCCCTAGAAAATACAGTGATGATAAGGTTAATTATCATTTTAAACCTGATAATTTGCCATTCCCTTGTTTTTGCCTTTGCTAACAGGCTGTTTAAAAAAAAAAAAAAAAAAAAAGAGAGAGAGAAAGAAAGAAAACAGAAAACAAGGCCAAGACTCTGATTATTATATGCAAAAATATTCATGTCCACAATATACTCAGCACAGGTCAAGACCCATGGTTTTTCTTCCAACTTCACCAATTAGATTGGAAATAAATATTTTTGATGGGTATGCAGAACCCACTTTGTCAGCATATGTACAGTGCGTTGAAAGATTCCTAGAAGTAGCGTTCTGCACTTAATATTTATGGTTGCTCATAACACAACTGGCTTAGGGGAAGTTATTACTAAAAGATATGAAGACAGCTGTGGCAGTATTTAAACTATAATTTGTCCAAGAACAAATAGTATGAAATATCCTGTATAATAAAACATCAGTTCAGTAATTCCCAGATTGTACACAAAAGAAAAGCTGCCCTAACTGCATGAAGGGGTAAAATATATTTAGATTTCTTTTTGTACACTCAAGAAGCTATAGAAACAATTTAATTAATTTAGTAGTTTATATAGAGGACATCAGTCCCTCTATTTTCTCAAAAAAAAAAAATCAAGTTTCATTGCTGAAGAGAACTTACTGCATTCTAGGCTTCAAGCGTTGCTGAATCACATTATAATGTCTTATATACACATCTTTGTTAATGCTTTCACACTACTGCAGGCAACAATTTAGCAACAGAGTATTAAAGTCCTGATGTTAAGGAACTGGACACCTTTGAAACAGAATGGTTTCATATGGAAAAGAAAGGAAAAGCTGATCTTTGGAGTTGTTCTACAGAAAGATTTTTTCATTTCTTCCCCTCCAAGAATAGAATTTGTTCATAACAGAAGTTGATACAACATCTTTAAGACCTAAAATTTGTATTACTTTTGAATCCTTCCAAATTCAAGTTAAACTGTACAAAAGCTAAGATTTAATCCAATTAGAAGGTTCTTTTAAGTTGAGTCTGCTGTTTCATCAATTTAGCCCTCAGCATTTCATTAGTTCAGTGGAACCTAAGTTTAAGTATTTGATACACATCTTTAGGAATCATGGTTGGTCCATTAGCTTCCCCACAAGACCTTTACTTTCAAGGGAAGGAAATTACTTTCCTAAACTACCAGTTTATTTACAGTTTACAAGTCCTCTGAATTTTTAAGCCAGTACTCATCAAGTTGATCCTTGTGGGCCCCTTCCAACTCAGGATATCCTGTGATTCTATATTGAGAACACATTTGAATATTACAATCCATCTACACATATCATCATCAACAATACACTTCATATTTTTGTGCAAGGATAACCATACAGATACCCACGACATTTTTTATCGTACACCACCAAAGACATTCAGTCTGAATTCACTTAAGTCTCTAAATGAACAGCCTATACCAGGATGTGCACTGGAATGCTCAGTTGCTGAAATAATTGTATTTCCTGCTACTTCCAACAATGAGTATTCAGATTATTTTAATGCTTTTTTTAGCTCTAGGTTCCTACAAGCAATGCCAATCATAGATAACCAGCAATTACTTCTCAGCAATTGGAAATGCACTGTAAAAAAAATGTATCAAATACTCCCCTCTCATAGTTGTCAAAGTTTCTAAGGTTAAAAAAAAAAAAAATATATATATATATATAGTTACCTTTCTGTACCTGTAACACAGAAGGCATTTATATCATCAGATTCTGCTGAAACCAAAGCAAGTTCCTAGCATCTAAATTATAAATATTTCAAAAGGAAAAAGTGACATTTTTCTAAAACACGGCAGCTTTCAAGCTCATTTTGCTCAACATGACCTTCATAGGGCAGTCAGGCATCACGCTGTAAGTCAGGCAGTTACGGGACCAGACAGCATTCCAGCCAATCACATGGTGGCTGTAATTTCTGCAGTATTTCACGCAGCTATCCGCTTATACCCAGTATCTCCAAAATACTGCAACTGCCCATGATCAAGAACAGTAGAAAAGCCTATTCTATACTGCTTCCTCTTCTATTGAACAGAGGCAAGTAAAAGTAGCACCTCTCTCATTTGTTAGAGAGGTGTTTTGGTTTTTGCTTTTGCTTTTTCCTTTTCTCCTGAACACTAGCCTGATTACTAAAAAGCAAAGTAAAAATAAAGGAACCAATTAATCAAATGAGCAAATAAATTAATTAATTCTGTTTTGAGATTGCAAATTACTGTTAACAGTTCTCCTTCAGCACAACATATGTCCCCCTTATCTACTAATTAGCTGCTAACAACTTATCTGATCATACAATTTAAAGATCACAACACAACCAGTTTTCTTCCCACCTCTCTTGCCTTCCAAAGATTTAGAAACATATATATTTGGTTGAAACTTCAAATGCACCTTGTTTTTACTACTCTCATCCTAATCTGATTGAGGTGCTACACAGCCATAACTTTCAGAAATTCCACTGTGAACAGAGATGGGCCAAGGAGCAAAATACCTGGAACAAGGAATGTAGATACACAGGTGATGCTGTATAGAACAGCTTTAACGCTGAGGCTATGGAATCGGTACTGTGGTTGCTAAGATCATAACTACCCTTCATTTCACAAGAGTATACCTTTGTGGAAGCTTATGTTACTTGTCTCAACAGTAAATTCAAGCAAACATCACAGTCAGTATATCTGGGTTTAATTTCTCTGTCAAGTCCCTCAATGTTGCATTTGAAATGAAAAGCAAATACAATATGCAGCAAATTAAAATGATCGAGCCAACAGCAAAAGGCACAGTAAGATTTATTTCTTCAACTCAGCCTCTATATAGTTCCATCAGTTTTTATCTGAGGTATTGCTATCTCATTAGCAGTCATTAAGATTAAACTATTTTCCACCTAATGGGAATTCACATTTTAAACAGAATTTATGACAACCACACTGATGTCCATAAATTTATTCAAAGGCAAAATAACTAGAACAAAAAAATGATCCAGGTAACTGATCCTGTTATTATATCTTGACATTTGCTTTTAGAGTAGGATTTACTGATGTTACGGCAAGGTTCTAGATCCACTATTATCCTATAAAATACCTTATGTATACTTAATACTACCTGATATATTCCTGTGATAGAATGATGATTTCATGTTTTATCATTAACAGTTTTGTTTTGTCCCGTTAGATTAACCCACTAATCAATGTAGTGGCTTTAGTAAACTTGCAGTGTAGGATTCTGATGGATACAGTAAGCAATATTCTCAAAAAGCAACAATTTTTTTCTTCATTCAATAGCAAGGTACTATCATTAGGCTGACAAAACCAAAATCAACCAGAATGAAGTTCTCGCTGACACCATTTATAAGAATACAAGACTCTTCCCTATCAACTAACACCTCTTTCACAAATAGACCCAACCATTTAATTGAGTTCCACATCATTAGCTTTTTAGAAAACAGAAGATATTTCTTTTTAATTATCATAGTTGCAAATTGGCCACTAAGGAATTATGAAGTCGTAAAATCATATCTGTTACTTTTTGGCCCAAATAATCTAGCTACACTCTCTACAGCAATGATTGTTGCAACCTTCCTACTTGTATCAATACACTTTAAATTCAATAACTATAGCTGTAACTATAACAACTCCACAACTGCTCAGTTTCCACAGTACTACAATAACTGCCTACCTAAACTCATCCTAAGCACTTCATTAAAAATCCTGGGATTACATATAGTACCTAAAAACATTCTTTAAAAAATGCATTTTAGTTACTTTATAAATAAAAAACAACTCCTGCTTTCAACAACAGTATTAACACACTCATATATAGTATGATATCTAGACTGTAACACAGATAATAATAGCAGAACTACATATTTGATTTTTATCGGGAAAAGACTTTTTTTTTTTTTCATCCAGCCAAAGGGACAGAATAGAAAAAGATTTCCTGAGGTCACTGAGGCCCAGAAAGTAAAGTGATTATTTAGCTTCTATGTCAGCACAACCTCTTTTGCAGTGTCCTGCCTGCCAGAAGATAGATGACTTGGTATAGGGACCTAAGTACAAACAAAAATAGAATAGAAATTGGAAGACTTAAGAAGGTCAAGCGGAGGTATTCTTTAAAGGCAGTTCAATATTTTTGCTAGAAAAAAGCTTTTGTAAAATTTATGCGAGAACCAGTAAATATTCAGTCATGCTACATCTATCAGAATTTTGTACTAAGTCTTCTTCTAATTACAGCTACTGATTCAAATTCAAGGCAGTTCCTTCAATAAGTACATTCTTACTGATTTTTATTTTACTAGGCTAGTCTCATTAATGAAATTCCAATTAGCAATGTTTTATGAAGAGTATGTATTGATTTTACACCATTTGAGAATTCTTTTGTTTCCATCATATGAACAGGACCACAATCCTTCAAAATGTGGATTATTCGGATTTGTGTGAATAGACTGAAATTTGTTGAACTATCGAATAAAATCATCATGGCAACTAATTTTTCCAATTTCCATTTCCGAACAGCTAACAGTGAGGGACAATCTTGCATGTAGTACTTTGATTTTTCCTCCAGAATGTTGACCTGCACTGGATTTGTCAAAGTTCAAATACACATAAACTCACATAAAAACATGTAGCAGTTATTTAAAGGTAGTTTACCAAAAGGCCTGAAAACAATCTTAGAGTCAAAGGAAGTTGTTACAGAAGCTACTTAATATTCATCATCAGAACAGGAGATAGGATGTAAGTTGTTTTTCTTTAAACATCAAGAAATCTCTCATGTAGAACATTGGTTTTGTATTAAAGCAATTATGCTTTTATTTGAGAACTCATGAGAAGCTGACAAAAATGTACATTTTTTTCCTTAGTATTATTGCTGTCCTTTAAAAATACATTTTTAAATACACTGCCTGTTTTCATTTAGCTATTATAGTTCAAAACTTTATCACTCAGAACACACAGAACAAACTGCATTGGTCCTCAACATTTCCCAGATTACATTAGCATAGATATTTCTATTTAACTCATAAAAACACATTCTAAATTAGAAATGGAGGGACAGCTGGCAACCTACAAAGTTCCTGTTCCTGGTCACACCTTGCAGAAGGTACTTTCTCTATTACAGATACCCCTATAACACAGTATCTGTGTTTTACAAGCACAGCTTCCAAAAGCTAAAATTAGTACCCGTGAATAGTTAACAGCCTTGAAATTTCATCATTCAAAACCTAACAATGCTTTTTATACTACAATCATTGAACCTACTCCTTTGTTAAAAAATTTACTAACCAAGCAAAGAATTCGACAACATCCAAACTTTTACTTATCTGAAAAAATGTTTTAAACCTGAGTTAATACTGTTGTCTTCATTTCAAAAGCTTATTTAGAACTTGTCATTTCCATTTAAAAAACATAATCCCACATATACATACTAATTTTGCAGTTTTATACATGTTGCAACACCTTTTTGGTACATTAAGATAGGAATTTTGGAATAAAAAGAGGAGAAGAGTTACTGTACTGAAAACCTTGTATACTCAGTATACAAGATTAGTGGCGAGTAGAATATAAGGGATTTTTCGGTAGAGAAAAGAATTCTAGAGCTATAAAACATTCTTTAGCAACGTCTTTTTACCACAGCCTGCATTTGTACACTGTAGAAACCAAGTTACATGTAGGTAAGTCGGCAAAAATGTCCATTAATACACAATAGAAGAGTACAATCTCCATTAGCACTATGCAGTGCAGTTGCAGCGTATATGCCCAGAGACCTGCTTGAGCTGTACAGCCCACACTGTGATGGAGACTGCTACAACTACAATGCAGCTGACACTCAAACCTGGAGAAAAAACAGCTAGGATCCTATAACCCACTCTGCAATATCTGATAAAGTTCATCATAACTGTTGGCATTGACCTCAGCACAGCTGTTGCAAAATAAATGCCTATTTCACCACAAAAAGTACCAAAAGATCAAGGTCTGTCTGCTATGAATTGTCATTCATTTATCTTTTAAAGATAAACCCATGTGCCACATGATGTTCTTCAAGCAAAATGTGAAGATAAGTAAACATTGTCAAAACAAAGAAAATAACACACTTTCTTTGCATCTCTTTAAGAGATGGAAAGGCAGTATTATGGAACACATAACAATGGAAATTATTTAATTTACTGGAATAATAATCCTGGTTTAATTTTTGATTTAAGTCCCAGTAATACAGTAATGTCAAAATTAAGCACTGAAGCAAGTGATCAAATTAAGGACGATGACATTCATTTCCAAATAAATTTAAAATTGCGAGTTCAAAAGTTGTAACATATAACATTGAGCTCTCTTAATTCTGGTATCAATAAGTATGATTCAAGCTATTCAAGCATAAAAATTTTAACTTAGAACAGCTTCTTAAAAGCTGGGATAAGATTTAGCTATTTCTAAAACATTGAACTGAAAGTAAAGAAATCATCCTCTGCTATCAACTTATTCTCTCCATTTGTTTTATCTGACTCTAATTTTATAATTTTAAGGATTCATGCCATTCTAAACATTATGCCTAAAATCACATATGCACGTGTGTATGCACAGTGACTAACTGCACAGCCGTGGTTGTAATGCACAGTTACAGCTACATCAGGTCAGCTCAGACGCAAAGTCAGGGATGACAGACATGACATGTTTCCATAAAGATGGTCTTCATTTAATTCTTAAACCCAACATAAATTCCACCAAATGCTTGGGGGACAGGGTGTTCATTTGTAATTCAAGTCAGCAAATAACAAAAATACAAACTTTTGGATCTGCAAGCAATATTGCAAGCATAATCACAGGCTGACTGTTGCTCTCTTGGGGCATCCAAAGCCAACAAGATTAATTCATCTCTTTGCTCCAAGGTTTGGCTCTTGGCCATCTATTTACACGGGACTTTGCCAGTCAGGATCTAAATAATCCCTTTTAAGAGCTGTGGTAAAAACAGCACCCATCCAGAATGACACATTTCTGATGGTATGAAGAAGGCAAAGAATTTGGACAGCTCTGGTCAAGCTGTCACATGGAATATTCAACCTCAGTTCTTATCCTGCAAAAGACCACCCTCCCACAACCTCTTTGCTAGTTTGTACTATGACTTGGCAATGATAAAACAAATCCTAAATGTTAAGCAGCCAAGTAGGATATGAAAGAAAGTTTACATCTCCATCTGCCTGCTTCCATCACACCATCACCTTCTCATTTGAATTTCTCACAGAAGCAGGAAAAGCAGCAGCAAATTACTGGGAAACTGGCCTTCCCTGTTCATGTCTCACCCAAGTCTCCCAAATGTACCATATGAAGACCACTTCGTAAAGTTCTTGAATATTCATAGCATATCTATTCACTACTGAGTTAGAGAAATTATAGGTAAACAATCAAAATGAAAAGGATAAAAATATTCACTTAATATATTTAAAACTTCTTAATAAAAGCCTCATGTACAAAAGGTTAAGTTTCAAACAACCCACATAGGTACCTAACCACATCCAGATACTGCATCCTCCAAGTCACAGAATTATAGAATGGTTTGAGTTGGAAAGGACCTCACAGATCACCTAATTCCAACCCCCCTGCCATGGGCAGGGACACCTCCCACTAGATCAGGTTGCTCAAAGCCCCATCTAATCTGGCCTTGAACACCTCCAGGGATGGAGCATCCACAACCTCTCTGGGCAACCTGTTCCAGGGCCTCACCACCCACAGAGTAAACTTCTTCCTTATATCTAACCTAAATCCACTCTCATTTAGTTTAAAGACCCTTGTCCTATCACCACACTCCCTGACAGTCCCTCTCCAGCTTTCTTGTAGGCTCCCTTCACTGGAAGAAGTCTTTGCAATGCAGTGAGAACTTCCACATTACAGTAAGCTTTTAAACCCAACTAGCAGGCCAAAGATGCTTCTAACAAATCTGCATCGTGAAGCTAAAAGCTGTTACTGATACATAAAATATACCTCACTTTTTAGCAAAAATTACTCAATATATTAATTTTGCATCGTTTGTTTGTATTAAAGTGTATTATGAATTCCGTAGCCTAGTTATTCAGGGTACTTCCCAAATGTTTAAGAAAAACTTTAGTACAGCACTCAAATACAATGTGACTTCTTCCACATGGATGTACATAAACTCCAACAACAGCAAGTGAACTTTTCAAAACATACAAAAGAAAGAATAAAACCGCCCACAATATCTAAAATATTAGTCATTATGTCTGAACGTAGAGCAAAGTGAAAGCAATCAAGGCAGATGGTTCAGATGGTACCACAAATCTTGAAGAAGTATAAGAATGAAACTATTCCTTCTGATTTCTGATTGGAAAACAAGCTGATTGTCTGTTAAGTCAATTAATTATTAACCAGGTACATCCACTATTTTAAACCGTTCTTAGAGCCTGACTTGGGCAGAGGGACACATACATACGTAAAATCAAATTCTGCAAGTAGTTATTATGTGACTTCAAATTGGAGTCTTTCTGTAATATATGGTGTTGCAAACATGAATAAATTTGTATTTATAGATAGACCATTTACAGATAATCTTACATGCCAGACAACAAGAAAGAACATACTTTTTAGGTTTCTAACAAAAAAAAAAAAAAAAAAAAAAAAAAACAAAACAAAACACTATGTGAGGGTAAAAGTTTGCTCTAAGAGCTGGTAGTAAAAACTGTTATATGAATTACAATGAAGAAGTAGAATGTACAATGAAGAGGTAGAATAAAATGAGACAATTAGAAGAGATGGCTGACAAAAAGGAAGCCAGAAAATACAGCTTCAAAGACAATTCTTCTGCTGTAATCTACATATTGTGCATTTCACACTTACAAAACTAGATACCCTAAGCTTCAACTATCCGAGCATGTACTACAAGTATTATATCATTGTGTCAGTTATGCACATTTTGACACTCCACTTCTATCTTACATTAAAGCTGAAATGGAGTTTCTTTCTCGTTAGTCTTGAGTATTTTCAACAGCGAAATACTGCCACCTTTTGGCTTGATGCACAGACCTCCCCCTCGAAATTGTAAAACTTTTTTTTGGGGGGGAGTACTTTTGTCCTTTATGAAGAAGGTTGAACTGCTGTAACATTAAAATTTGATTCAGTAGGAAGATTTCTCCAGGAAAAAAAAAAAAAAAGTTAATCTGTAAGAAAACACTATTTTTCTCATAAATATGAATGCATAACCAAACAAATTAGAAAGTGTACTCCATTTAGCCATATGTTTTTTTACTATTTTTTCTCTTTATATCACAGCTCTTTTTTCTTGGCAATTTTTGTACACAAATACTACTGAATCACATAGTATTTTACACTGCACTCCTTTCAAGTAAAAAAATGATAATCCATACTTTGACCTTCTCCTGACTTTTGTAAACTCATTATAGGACTAACAATAATGCATTACTAGCAAATGATGTTCCTTGTTCATACATATACCTGCAGTATGCCAGAGACAAAATACAAAATACTCAATAAATTAATATTAAATAGCTCGACATTTATATGAACATATATTGAAATATATGCAAGATTACTTACACCAATGACACAATGTCCCCACGTTGCACATCATAATTTCGAATGCTCCAGTGGTTTAAGAGCACTACATCAGATTCTTGTCTTCCCCCAGGATTCAAAGAAGGCTTAGGGAGAGGAAAAAAACAGATTTAAGTCTACACTGCCTCTGTGTATCCTCCAACTAACTCTCATACTATCAATGGGTCAAATCCTGAAGCCGTTAGAAACAGCAAACCATACACAATTCCTTTAAAAGGACCAAGCATCTGTTTTATTCTAGTAAAAATATTTCTTTACTAACTGCAATGTTAAATGTCATAAAGTTATGATAAAAAGCAGTTCGCATCTTTCAATGCACTACTATATGCAAATTAAATTACATAGGATACATATTTATGATGAGCTTCATGAAAAATTTTGTTTGCCTTTGCTGCCTATCATTTAAGATTACAAACGAAGGAGAATCAAGCATGCCAATTCCCAGAAATTACAGACCTTCTGCAGGCATTTTACTGTTTATACAAGGATAATGCACCAAAAATGAAATACATACTTGCAACAATACTAATCTCAATGCTCTTTGCACAGGAAAGAAAACAAAAACAAAACAAAAACCCTACATCTACAGCATATACCACTAAACGTGGGCCTTCCATAACAGGATCCAAAGAAGCATGAACTTTGATAGGAATATACATTGAAATGAGTCTATTGACTAACCTCAACAGTCAAAAACAATTGAATAAGTAGTTAGCAAAGAGTATGAGGAGATATTCAGAACCATACATAATTATTTTGTGTTTTGCAGTACAAAACTATGGTACCTGATTAACCCTGGTTCTGAGTTAACCCACCAGAAACAGCAGAGAAAAGAAGCAACAAATATTAGTACTGTCTTCATTGATGTTTTAGGGATTACTACAATACATGTAACTCTTTTGCTACACGGAAAGTATCTAACAGTAATACAGACTAAAGTTTGTTGGCAGCATATTTTTCAATATGCTTTTTAAGACTCTGCAAATAGAATTATGTTGTGTTCACACTGGCCAGCAATGGTCTCTAATTTAGACTCTAGAGCTATTTGAAATATTTAATAAAGCAAATTACTGGAACAGGCTCCCCAGGGACGTAATCACAGCACCAAGCCTGTCAGAGTTTAAGAAGCATTTGGACTGTGCTCTCAGTCATATGGTCTGAATTTTTGGGCAGACCTGTATGGAGCTAGGAGTTGGACTTGGTGATCCTCGTGGGTCCCTTCCAACTTGGGATATTCTACGATTCTATGATGATAGCCCCATGCAGCACCAAATCTGACAAAGTATTGAGTCTACACAGCTCCTCATTTATTGACATGACAGTGGCAATATTTGCTGAAATTTGATATTTTTATAGAAGAGGTTTTCAGTGTTTACCGTACAGCATAGGGACATTACTGTAAGTACATTAACATAAATTAATGTTAATGTCCTTACTGTCCTTACATTCATCATTATTTTATTTAGTGGAGTCTATTCATTCCAAGAGCCAGAAAAAATGAAAACCAGATGCAGATATGGGGTTATTATTATTTTAATAAGGATTTTCCAAAATGATTTTCCAATTTTGCAGCAAGCATCTTCAACAATGTAATAGTATTTTTACATAAAAATTCACAAACAATTCATAATAGTACTTATGTAACCAAAGTAAGGCATTCTTTAGTCAAAAGCTAACAACTGTATTAAACATTAGACAAAAAGGCTAATCTAAAAGACTGAGAATCATGCATATGGTATACTCCCACAAAATAAACTGCGGGATACTCAAAGTATTTACCTTAAAAGGCAGAAAGAGAAGGTCAAGACAAATGGTAATTTTAAACACATTGTTCCAAAAGCTAATGTATTTCACAGCTAATACATAGCAAAGATTTGCACAAATGTTCATAAACTTGTCCTTGCAATGAAAATTGTATCAACTTCACCTTACAGAGGACACACCATGTAGTTATAGTATTGCCCTAGTCAACTCCTACTGTATTCTGTATTTAAACAAAGGAAATGTTTCACAGGTTAAATACAGTTAGGTATTTCATAATCCTAACTCAACAGACTCTAAATGTAATGCCATATCGCTTTCCATTTTAAAACAATACATCGCTCATAGTTTTGATTTACAGAATGGATATCCAATGCCTGACTTACTAGATTGGGTTTTCAGAGAAATATGAGAATGTGGGATTTTTTTTTTTCTTTCTCACAAAGTAACACTAACATATTCAAAATGTAGTCATACAAATACAAAAATATTTTGGTAAAAGAAGGTACGAAAGAAAAACTAGGCAACAACTTTCACTGTATATCAGCAATACAATCTTCTGTAAAAAATCATCCAAATAATTCAGTAAATGTTTCTAAGGCAAAGAATATAAAGATTAAGAGACAACTTGTTCTCCTCAACATTTTTACTGCTAGTAGAATCTCAAATCTAGCAAAACAAAAATACAATTTCTGAAAAAGCAGTCAACAGATAGGCTCACAAGAGCTCTTTACTTCTATAAGAAACAAAATAATAGTGGGGCTTCTTTCTTTCTGGAGCTTGAAGCATTACAACTTGTTTACCCAAGTTCTTGGCATAACAGCCTGCTACAAATGAGACGCATAGGTCTTAATTTAGAACTATGGTGCAGAAGTCACAAAACATTCGCTCTTTCCAATTACCAGCTAATCTAAAGCTAAAAGCATGCAAATTGAGATCCCCAGCCATATGATGAAGCCTCACAGGACATGAGGTTCTGTAAGTAACAGGGTAAAAGCATGCCCTTTTACTATAAATAATGATTAACTTGATAGTTGTTATGCTACTAGTGAATACCAGAAGGTCGCAACTTACTTGCTTTTAGCTTGGGGAATAGAAAGAATATTCACATAAGCTTCCAGGCTTAGGTACAGTAATCCTAATAACGTTAGGAGAAACTGCAACAGAATAATTACAACTGCCATTATGCATAATGGCACAGAACATTCAATAATATTTGCTGCTGAAACAACCGGGCGTTGTCAGAGATCCCTGGTCAGGCAACTTGCTCTAATTCTTGGTATTGGTATTGAACTGTTTGTGACAGAAACATCCATATAGAGCTGCACATAAACTGGCATCTTTCATCTCACTTGCAAACAGTCCATTTGATTTGATGAATTTAAGAATTTATATATCCATAAGGGTTTCCTTTTTCTACATCATTATATATGAAGAGTTCATAATACCAGACAAGCAATGTAACACAAGACAAAACACGTTGAAGTACACATCCAGCATTACAATAGTCCTAAAAAATCCACAACATTGAATTAAGAAATCATAATACCAATTACTTGTGTCACTTACGTTCAATGCTGTAATTCACTTGAAACCCACTATTAAAGCAATGTTAGATGAGAACATCAATCTGTAAAATTCTAAGCAACTGAGAACAACTCACGTGAGGATTAAAGCAGTAATTTTGGAAAGAAAAAAGAAGGCAATGAAGCAATGCTGAAATTATAAGCTTCAATACTTTAGTATTTTTCCCTGTACTTCAAAGTTAATACTCATATACATTGTAGTAGCACAAGTGAAAGAATTATGCTGTAGAAACACCGAACCAGCTTGAAAAAAATGAAATGCATGGCTATCTTAATTGATTGGGAATAAATGATAAAATATGTACTTTAATTAGAACCTCAATGCAGTGTGCTTGCCAGAATGTGAAAAAGTACTACCAACTACCAGTATCAATAACTGTGAAGCAGCAGCATGGCTGGTCCAAACAAAAACTGAAGGGGGACAAAGCAGGAGAGAGTGAGAGATTTATTCCCTGCTTCTTGTCAGAACTTTTAATTTCAGACTCAGCAGGAGCAACAACAATGGGAACACAAAGTCAGCTAGACATTTTAGAGGACTGTTACAAATCAAATTGTTGGAAATCATATCACGATATCTTCACATTGAGACAATACGGTATCATTGGAAGCATGCAGTTGATGGATATACGACTACATGCTGACTGGGCTTCACCCTCCCTCGTACCCGTAAGCTTTCAGATCCATTCAATATAGATCACTCTTCAGGGAACACTGTCAACAGATAGAATTCCAAAGCAATGACCTGCACTCCTTCAAGCTATTCTGCAAAAGAAGGATATGTTCCTTATAATTATGTTTCTGCCAGACTTACTTAGGTGTCTAATAAATCTTGGCAAGGAAATTAGTATCTTATTAAAAGCACCAGGAAGATTTTTTGTAGTCTGAAGAACATCCATACACACAGAAGCATGTTAGTTTAAAACAAACTTCTACTTCACTACAGTCCAGAATAAAACCAGAGAGGAATTTTACAGACGCTGAAATGTCATTAAAATTAGTAATGTCCCATATTACCCATACTTCAATCAACAGACGGAATGTTTAGTCAACAGATACATCATGGGAAGAGCTTAAATTTTAATCACACACTGACTACGTATCACTTTCCCTTGCCACTATGAAGAGTGCATATCCTTTTCTGTTAGGTTGGATAAATGTGAGAGTATAACTGTAGTGTTTTTCACATTTTCCAAAGATAAATGACAGTTAACTATATGCCCTTTCACACAAGCACAGAAACAACACTCAAGAACAATACCAGAGCGTTCCCTAACACTTGAGACTTTGACTTCAAATGTAAACACAGAAGTGAGGTCTTGACCACAGGCATTCAAAAGACTTGTGGACTAGGCAAATTTAGAGCATTTCTTTCCAGCTACTGAGTTACAACTACCCCCACAAGAATGGTTGGGAAATAGAATATTATGCCAGAGACAGAAAGAAAAACAATGAAAGGCAATAAAAAAATGAAATTAAATTAAATGAACAAAGAATGAAACTGTTTTTCCTGTTTTCCCATTCCTCTACTCATTTCTAGAGCAAATTTCTGGCTCTGCAGCTGTAAGCCCTCCTGAGATTTTCATATATTTGATTGGTCATCAGTGATACTCAGAATAACGTGTATGGAAAGGGAAAAAGTAATGTGTGTTACACATAACTTCTGTTCTTGGATTGTAGAATTACTGGAGTATGATTATTTTACTTATGTCCCTGTTCTTGAGGTGAGAACTGCCTTCCAGAGTAGCTGAGGTTTCTTGACAGGTTGAACACCAGGGTATAGGCTACTGCAAAAGGCACTGTGCCACCCCCCAATCCACCCCAGGCTTTTCTGTGGCATTAAGCACAAATCAGCCAAGCCCAGGCTCTAAACCAAGTTTTGCCTGAGTGAATGTTGTACACTTCATACTCCAGCAGTTGGTCTTGATTATTATAAACCCTGTCTTCAAGGTTCTGAACTTACTCTGATAATCAGAAATGAGAGCTCAGCATCCATGAATCAAATCTTTAGTCTCTGCTAATTGGAATGTTACGATATTAAAACAAAATACATTATAATTATCAGCAGTGATGCACTGCAGTATGCAGGGCATATGATTTAGAAAGCAAGGTAACAATATAAAAATTGGCTAACTACATTACAACATATATTTTTCAAGTCCTAATAACAGGAAGCAAAGTAGCTGTTCATTATCAAGAGTGTTTATCTTTCAAACATTACAAACATATTTGTATTGATATGCTTAAACCAATGCATAAGCATCCTATATAAGCAAAGTAAAAAAAAGTTAACTGATATTTATTCCCTAATAAGCATAGGTATTAATATTAGGTTCATGCCATTTGCAGCATTCTTCATTGAAATAGTGCCATATTTGTTCAATAGGAAGAGTAACTATGGCCAGAAGTGGTTTTACCTTTTGCCTTGCAATTATTGTAACACAGCAACTAAAACAAACAAACAAAAAAAGCTTCTTTGTGAGTCATCAAATAGTGCATTAAGACAAAAGGTAATGCTAAAAAAAAATAATAATCTTGATTTATAAATGATTAGGAGGATAAAAACCAACACTTTTACCACTACTTATCTATATATTTTGCTTTTACATAGAATTTTGGGAAGTTTTGTTCTCAAAAGCTTTTATTTTCATATCACAAAATTATTTGTGTAACCAACTAAAAATTCAACTATTCCATGCTGTAATTGTGATCACTTGGTAACAATTGAGAAAAAAGATTTTCTTCCATCTTGCTGTTGTCAGTGGATAGCCAGTTTATAATTTCCAGACACACAAAAGATATTTTCAACCGTACCTGCATGGATGCTCCTTCCACTCTTGCTACACAGGCAACTCTATCAAGGAAAGTCACTGTCACTGGAACAGCAACAAAGAAACCTTTAAAGAAGGCTTTAATGTATCTTCTCCCAAAACCTTGAGCCTGTGCCATAATCTGAAAAATATTTAAAAAACGGGGAAAAAAAAGTCATTATGAAGCAATTTTTAAGTAATAATATTGTTTATATCATTGGAGTGAAGAGGAGTTAAGAATAGATTTCTTATCTGTTATACTGTTATCTCAATATCCACAGTGAAAAAATGAATGTACACATAAGAACGAAAAAGAACAGAAATATTCATCAAAATTTCAGTCAATTGTACAGAAGAAGATGTGATACTTGACGTTTACCCTTTCCATAATTTGACCATTTCTAGTGATTCTCTGCTAGCAGCAGTACTTGACAAAAATGCCTGGATAACAATTCAGCTAAACAAGAAGCAAACTGCTATAACCACACAAAATTCACTATATATTTTTGAAAAAACATATAGATGGATGTATCAACTATATGGAAATAACCTATTTCAGAACATTCAATTGGAGTTCAAAAATAAAATGCTGCAAGTCATTTTCTCCCCATAAACTGGTAGTTATAAATTCATGAGCCCGGAAATATAGATTGTGTCATGTAAAGTAAAAGCTGACAATTTACCATACATTAGCAGTTCTCTATTCAATAGTTTCACACACAAAAGTGTGTGTCATTTCTACCCTTGTGATAACTGCAAACATCAGTTTACAGCAGGCCCTCCTGACATGCTGCTCATGACCTGGGTGGGCTTGGAAGGAAATGATCTAATGATCTAAAAAGGTGAGATCCTGCAGCGTAATTTACAAAGCTGTCAAACTTCTGGACTTTTTTTTTTTTTTTTTTTTTTTTAAGATTTCACTCGTTGATGTGATGTTAAATAATCTCTCCATTCAAGATAGGGTGTGACAGACTGTGTTAGGCTGTGGAAGCCATGTGGGAGACAATGGCTGAACAGCACTGCATGGAGAAGTGCTTGAGCAGCCCCTGAAGCAGCCCCAGTTCAATAAACTTCTTTTAGCAGAAAGACAAGATTCATAAGTAGTGTATTATAAGAAATACAGTTCTTCGCCTATCGGCAAATCCAATTTAAACCTTTGTTTCTGTCTAATGAGTACCTGGTGGAGCCTGTACAAGATCAGTTTGTGAAGTCCCTGCTCCTTCTATCACATCATCACTCTGGCAGACAGGAATAGAAGAAAACAGGCCCTGAACTTTCGAGTCCTTCAGCATGTTTATATTCAAGGACAAAGAATTATTTTTTCAACAAATATACACAGTTTGTTTCAATGTCCTTAACAGTATACTCAGACTTCCATAATATATTTTTTTTTTGTTGCACTTTCAGAAACATGGAAGTGATGAACTATTTTTATGCAAAGCACAAACTCAAATCACTCTGATGAAATAATACTGAAAGCAGTATTTCTGTCACAGATATGGCTACTTAATTCTATAATGCATTACAATTACGAGAGGAAACCCAGTTCTGCAAAATATACTGTCAGCAGATTCTTCACTTGAATTCTTTATGGATATTAATAGCTTTGCAATGACAAGATCTATCTTCAAAAAGACTGAAACATCTTTACCATCAATTCTGGCATTCACCTTCACAAGGTTTTAAATCCCTTTTACTTTTTTTTTTTTTCTTAAATGCGGAAATATTTCACCATCACCTATAACTTTTGCACACAACTGAAGCTTAGCTAGTAAAAAGAGTAAATATAGTTAATGTTTGTAATACAATTATATTTTCTTCCTGTACATTTCATTAACAAAAAAATCTTATTTGCATCAACAGCTTTTACAAAGAATCTGGAAGAGGTTGTGAAGCAGAACAAAAAACTCACCAATTCAAAACAAATGTTAAAATGCTTTATTTCCATCTTCCTGTGTAAGAACTCATTAGTGAAACCTATCAATCAAAAGATACTTTTGCCTCAATCAGCACAGATTTACCTTTAGAAGTATTCTGCATAAAAATAGAACCCCTAGGAATCAGTTTTTTGTCTACTGTTAAACAACCTACTGTTTAACCTACTGTTAAACAACATCTCATACACCTTAACACCCTTCCCTCGGTCCCGAGTCTGAATCTCATTTCTCCAGTTTTCTGGCTGGAACATACTCCTCAACTGTGAGGTCTGGCAAATCTCAGACCTCTTACAGCAATGGCAGCCTCAAAATGCAATTTTTAGACATCCTCAACTGTCTCCTCCGCTTTCTACGTATAGTTGCTCTTTGACTTGAAAAACTGTCTGACAAATGTAACAGAATATGACTCATTTCAGATTATTTTTTTTGAAAACTTTAAGAAATTAGACAAATTTACTCATTAAATTCCTCATGGTCCAACCTATTTTCATTAATAGTGAAGTATAAATGTTGACTCCATCCCCTTTACCAAAACTATCCACAGATCTTGTTGTAATTTTCTTGCAAAAGACCCATGCTGGTACCTACAGAAAATTCCGACATCTGAAGAAAAGTAATTGGCCAGGCAATCCACAGGAGACCGACCATATGCTCTTGGAGCTACAAGCCAATTAACAGTGACACACAATCTAGCAACCAGGTTAAAAAAAGGTATGATAAAATGCTGTGTTCTCAGTACATCACTTGGCCATGGAAATAATGGGAGTATTAGGCAGCAGTGGGCAAAGCTGGGAGTTTAGGTCCTACTTTTGTGGGTTTGGACATACACAGCATTACAAGGCACAGCAAAACACCAACAGCACCCCTACAGCAACTGATTTCCAGAGCCACAAAAGCCAGCAAGAGCTGAATATTCCTGTTTTCCTTCCTTCGTCTCTATACTACACAACTGAGCAAACCACCAGTTTTCTCTTTTATAAGCACACAGATAAATCTGTCATTTCTACTCATGCACCATGTTCTAGAAGTCTCCTGGATCCCCATACCGCGCAGGAAAGGACAGCTTTTTCCTGGACACAAACTGAGCAAACCTGTAGGTTACTCTACTCTACTGTACAAGTCCCTCTTCCCAAGCATAATAAATATATGCATGCACATTTCAATAGATCGAGAAGAATTACTTATAAAGAAATCTGTCTTTAACCTTAGGTCCTTCTATATAATAAAAAGTTCTTATCAGAAGGGTAAGAAATATCTCTGTGAACTACCATTATTTAATGATATTGAGTGAACTCTCTGGTATGCAAAATTTAAAAGATTTCTAAACTAACCGTAGATTTTATGAGCATCATAGTTCCAGAGTGAAATTCTGAAATCCAGTGCCATGTCTGTTTTATAATGACAGCTAAATACTTACCAGGTTTAAATGTATGCCAATGGAGCAAGCAAAAGACACTTTGCTTAAAAATAAATAAATAAATAACTGAAGGACTCTCAATAAGTTCATCAACACATATTTCTGGATCTCTGCCCAGTCAGCGACACCTTGAATAAAATTAACGAATCTAGTGTTTAAAAGATGGTGTAAAAGAAACAAACAAGCAAAACACGGAAAAATATTTTACAGATGAATACACTTTACACCGTTTATAAATTACACTTATTTTAGGAAAAATAACTAACTGAGTAATTCAATAGAACTGGCAAACTTCAAAGTATCAACCTTGAAAACTTGTTTGAAATGGCAACACGGACAAGAAAATTTCAAGATCAAAAATGCCAGCATACAGCAGGTCAAAGCATTAAGAATTTCACATTGTGCAGCTCAGAGATTAAGGCAGATGGAGCACAGCATTATCTGGACTGAAGTATTTGGTGCACAAAAGGTCCAGGGATTATAATGAGCCTCTTGTGAGTACTACAACATATGGAGCTGAGATGCTATTTAGATAGCTCTCTATGTATAAAATGTTTATTTTTCTTATACTTGCCTGCACATTAGAAGACACTGTTTATCAAACAGCCTGCAGAAAGTCATCAAGTAATACTCAGAATGCCCCAGGTTACAATATATTTGCAAATCTAAGTACTTAAAAATTACCCACAGAAGTATGATAGAAAAAATAGCTGTAAAAACAAGGCATTAGCAGTCATCCACAAAGGAAAGAAACTGGCCCCTGAAGTGTTTCTACAAGAAAGCATGTGAGAAACAGGAAGGAGGGAATTACAACCTGTATGCAAAACAACTACCCAGCCAAGACTATGTTAGTATAAAATGACCTATTTAATCTCGTTCAGGAACGAGTAACTGTACAATACATACTACTGTAAGTCCTGGTTCCACTGAAATTACCAACTTTCCTGCCTTGGCATGTATTTTTCTACAAACCAATGACATCATATGTTCAGGTATGTATGGTTTGAAAACAAGGCAGACTTCCGTAACAACATACCAACACACGAGCCAAATTCCGCTCCATCCTATGAAACACAAAATTCATCAGGGAACAAAAGCTCTTCTTTTAAACAAGACTGGTACAACTTGATGACAAGGCTATACCTGGTTTAACAACCATAATGAATAGAAGGCTGCTCAGTATGAGAATTTGTGTGACCTTTTTCACATGTGCCTTTTCTGCAGTCTTTCCTGAAACAAGGCCAGCGTAACAATGCCATGCAGCCTGACACTCATTTCCCATTTGTCACACATTTCAGTAACTTTTACACTACAGTAATTTTTGTAAGGGGGGGGGGGGTATGCATGCTTTATAGTAAGTTAATTTAATTCATATAAAGTTATCCACATACAGGCTGATGCACACAGACAAAATGGTGATGACTGCTACAGAAGAATCAAAATAGATTAGTTTATGTAAAGTTTTCATTTAAAAATAATGTCTCATTCCAGAAGGAGCTCTCATTTATCCTTTATTAAAGAGAACTCCATCCTGGTATCATTCCACCATAATGGTGACATTTTTAATCTATTAATGTACTCACACTCTCCTTACAGGTTTTCAGCAGCATACCTCTGCCGTATTAATAACCTCCCTGTGTTCCCTTGGCACACAGGCATGACAGTCATTAAAGAACACTGCTCTGTTACAAGGTGGGAAAGGCAACGCCTCAGGGAAGTGACTGCTCCATTACTGTTTGGTAGGGATGCAGCCACAGAAAATGTGATAAGCTTATAACCAGGTATGATTGGGTGACCGTAAGAGCTACATGCAGATGATAGCTAATGTTTAGTATCCAAAAGAGAACTTTGACAATAACCAAATCTAGGCAGCCAGAAGAAAATGAAGTTCAGAATAATCAAATTCGAGTTACCTTCCTGCCCGACAGAAACCAGGCACTTAAAAGGATCTTCCCTGAAAGTTATGTAGGAAATAAAACCCAAACATCCACTGAACTGAGGAGTCAGCTCATATCTGCGGACTGACACCCAATGCAATGCAGGGATTGGACAGAAACACACTTAACTCTCTGTTTAAGGCCTTTAATTTAAGCTGTATGAAGCACTGACAGAGGTCCTGTGGTCTTCTATCACACCAACATAGTTCAACTAAATTCACCAGCCAACTTGGTTCTAGATTTTTCTTTCAACTGCAAATAAAGTTCCCCTCATCTTCAGGTTACATGACCATAACAGCCCCAGCAGAAACAAATCAAGGCACAACTCGAAACAAGAGCAAAACTTGTTTCCAAGTTACAAAACTTGTAGGCTAAGTTAAGCAGCCTGAGAAACATGCAACTTTCAGCATGTCAGTAAAAGGGTCCAGAAATGTGACCTCAGGCAGCACTACTGCTCTACTTTAGTGACCATTCTGCCCTGCAAGTGTTCTGTTTGCATTCTGAAGTGGCAGACCCTAACTTAATCAGCATGTTCAATGTATCAATGTATGTTCTACAATGCATTGCTGTTTTGTTTCTCCTAGGTTAACCATTTTGTCCTGATCTATCTGTTTTAACTGTTGCAAAATGTAACAGCAGCATTTGTTAGCTTTAACTCCACTATATACCATTTGTTTATGCCCTGGTTTTAATTAAAGCTTAATTTAAGAATATTCATGGGAGAGTTCCCATCACTATGAATTATGAAGAACTTTTTCCATTATACCACAGTGAAGAAAAGCAACAATAAAAATCAGGTTTAGTATTCTTGGAGACAGTAACATCCCATAGAAGTTCCTGAAGCAGACAAAGACAAACCAACACAATGACCTTTCAGCTTATAGACCACATCAAAACAAAAATGCTTAAAACACAAGAATCAACAACCTGACCTGTCACAGAATTATTAGTGGGGGAAAAAACAGTTTACCGTGGTTCTTCCTTCAAGCTAGTATTACTACCATATCCCTTCACTGGGATCTATCTCATGTGCAGAGGCTCAATCCACGTGTTGCTTATGACTGGAAATAAATAGCTTATTCTTACTAATGAGTTATATGCATCAAGGACATTAATTTTACCTTTATGAACAACTGTGTATTTCCAATGAAAACATTTTATTCTTGAAATACAACGCAAAAGTGGAAGAAAATGTAACTGTAGATGACAATTACAGCAATTAAAGTAGTAATTAGTTCAGAATGGGGAGTAATCAGTCACCTCTCACACCTGACAAGCTATTCGGGATTTGGTTTTGCACATGTAAGCAACCAAGAAAAAGAACAGTAACGCGATCCTCTTCTATTGTCATTGTGATACTAAAACATGCTCAGTGATTTTTATAAATCAGAACTTCTCAAAGCATTTGAACTTCAGATGGAATGCAAAGTCTTCAAGAACTGTCCCACAGGTGACTGGCAGCGTACCAGCCGGTCTAACCTGAAAAATACAGTTACTGCTTTTATTCCTGTTTCTGTCTCTTCAAAGAAACCAATAATCATTCATAGATATCCCACGTAGAGGGAAGTACTGAATTGCTTCAGTTTTGGAACACATTTAAGTGATAAACATAAAAGACACTTATCTTCTTGCACCTGAAAGTTCTGTGTTGCTGTTCAGCTTAAAGATTCAATGCATGCAAAACAAGTTAATTTTATAAATTGATTTGAAGCACCCTTTGCAAACGACTACCAGCTGCTGCTATGTTTTGGCCTCATGCAGACTGCATAAATGAGGTGCTGCTTCTGAACAGAGTAAACTTCTAAATTATATTTACTGTAAATAATAACATAATCTTTGATTTTTAATTCATTTGCACATTTATCTATGTATTCTTTCAAGTACCACGAAGCTGCCACGGTAGTTAGTTGTGTTTTTTCTGAATCAAACTCTAGGCAAAATAAAGAAATAAATAGTAAACAAGTTTTTCTATTTGGATTAAGATCAAGTAAGCTTAGTACACAAAACAAGGAAGTTTATTCTAGCTGAATGCAGAATCAAGAGAGTAATATAAGAAACAAGCTTCTAAGCTACGAATCTTTAAACTACACAAGTATGTATTGGGTATGTAAGGACAAAATAATAAATGACAACAATGCACAATATAGTATGAGTAAATAATTCCAAAAGAAAGAATAGAGAGAGCTTGTTTAGTATTTGAATGATATTTTCCATTTTCAGTGCACTTTACAAAAATAAATAGTTTTCCCACAACTGCTGCAAGGAAAGCCTTATGTTTAATTGCTCAAAACAGGCAGGAATTAGAACTGACTCCAAAATCTACTATTTCCATGAAACCTAGCAACCACTACCTACTGCCTGTGGCACATTAATAAACTAAATGTACAAACTAACATGCAAAATTATGCCTTTGAAAAATAACTTCTTCATTTCAACAACTTGGGTTTTATCCTTGAACATTAGAGGTCACTGTGGGGCTTTCTAAGAGGGTATTTTGTGTGCTCTGTAGTAACCTTACACCACCATATTGATTCTGAGCCTGGGATTTATGACAAGTTCAGCTCCCAGCTAACTTTCTCAGCTCTGTAAAACTAAGAGCACAACTGAAGACAAATAGTTTGAGGAAGGCATGATTAATCATTTTACTGAAAAATGAACAGAAGCACCCTACAGCCTAGCTACAGTACAAAAACAGAAATTTCTTCAAGTATTTGCAGATTAATTTATTTCTAGCATAAATTGGTAACTTTTGCAAAGCTAGAGGAAGGTTATCCAATGGGTCAGTCCCCCTTGCATGTAGGACTCTAAATAATAGTTCAGTAAAATACCAGTTTAAAAAAAAAAATACTAAATCCCTTCCATAGAAAGAGTAGCATATTATTTCTACAACTCAGTGTATGTTTTATTCCAGCAGTTCAGGACTTGTAGGGTACATCCCAGACAATGGCAATTGATATTTTTCTCTTAATACATGAAATGGAATCATAGTTCTCATATTTAAAGACTAAAAATTTAACTGGAAAAACAAACAGAAGATTGCCACACCTGTGTAAAACTAAGAGTGTTCGTTCCACACTGACAGATATTGGTTTTGGGTTTATAAAAGGAATTCTGGGGCTTCAGCTTGTCCAATCTTTGTAATACAATATGAACTCTAAAATTTACATTTTTCAACTTGGATTTAGATTTTAACTCTTTTTCAAGTGTTAAAATACAGTTATTTGCAACAGGAAGAACTCTAACACATAGGAACTAAGATTTGGTTCTTGCAAAGATTTCAATAAGGATAAAAAAACTCTGAAAATTGTATACATATCAATTAATAGAAAAATGTAGGCTTGGATCACTAATAGGAAGCTGAACTAAAAGCAAAGCATAAGATCCAGGTATTTCAGAAAGAGTTGGTATCTGTGGCAAAATGGTCAAATTATAGGTACCTCAACATAAAATTTAAGCTGTGATTGTGAAACCTATTTAAATCTTAAAACTATTGTTCAGCACAATCAAATACCATTCTCTAGGATCTGGTTACCACCCACTATTACACAAGGTGCATAGCTCCATCCCAGCAATTTGGGGAGCAAATTTCTTTTGGTAACCTTTTGAAAGTTACACAGAAGAATCTGTAATTTTAAAAGTAAAAGAAATTAACAACTCATAGAAATCTCCCAGTCATGGTGGTTAAAACTGTTATATTTCTGGAAAATGCATGTGGATTTGTGGATTCAGTTATAAACTGCACGCTGCACTGGAAGGTTAAAAAAAAAAAAAAAAAAAAAAAAAAAAAAAAGTTTAATTCTAAACTCTGAGAAATAATTTAAGTTAAAAAAATATTTATTTTAAATCCCTGAGAGATATTTCCTTCAACTTATCTTCTGTTGACAATTAATGGCTTTTTTCTTTCCTAACTGTAGTGTTGAGTTGCGGGTAACAACTGAACAAGCATGAACTTCAATGTACATGCACATGTACTGGAGAGAGAAGGGGGGGGAAAAAAAATGGTACAAAAAAGGTAGCTGAAGAAAGGTGAAGCAGCTTTCCTAGTTCACCAGCTTCATTTTTCTTTCAGTATCTCAATGTACTGAATTAATTCCAGTTCAATGGAAGAGAAAGATAAGGAAAAAAAAATCACAATGAAATATTGGCTAATTAAATAGATATTATGAGGTTAGAGTCTTACTTGGTGTTCTGCTGTTTTTCTATCTAAGCTTTCCATAGACTTCCAAAAAAAATTAATTTTCCTTAAAAAGGAGTAAGAACACCATGGAGACATTTCTAGTGAGCGGCTCAGTCTCCTTAGCTACAAGAAGGAATTCTTTACTGAGAGGGTTGTGAGGCATTGGAATGGGCTGCCCAGGAAAGTGGTGGAGTCACCATCCCTGGAGGTCTTTAAAAGACGTTTAGATGTAGAGCTTAGGGATATGGTTTAGTGGAGGACTGGTTAGTGTTAGGTCAGAGGTTGGACTCAGTGATCTTGGAGGTCTCTTCCAACCTAGGTGATTCTGTGAAGAAGCTCTGTGCTCCCCATACAGGGAACCATTTGCACCCAGCCATTGCATCCGCAAAAAAAACCCAAACCCCTTAAACCCCCTCAGGGACCCGCCCCGCCTCGCCCCGCGCCGCCCAACGGCCGCTAAGCCGTTGGGCGGGGCGGGGCGGGGCGGGGCGGAGTCGAGAGCTTGGCGCGAGCCACGCGCGTGCTCGCCGCGGTCGCGCGCCCGCCGCGGCCCCCGCCTCCCTCGCCCCCCCTCTCCCCGCTCCCCCCACCCCTCCCCGGCTCCCCCCTCCCTCCGCCGTTCCCCAGCCGCCCCCCCCCCGCCCCCGCCGCCCCCCGAGCCCTTCCCGCTTACGTCGCGCCGCTCCGCCTCCCGCCCGCCGCGGTCACGTGGTCACGGCGGCGGCGCCGGGTGGTGCGGGAGGTGGGCGGGGGGTGGAGGGGGAGCCACAAAATGGCGGCGGGGCTGTGGCTGAGGCGTGTCAGGCGTACGGCACGGTGTAAAGTCGAAGAATCACAGAATCATTAAGGCTGGAGCAGACCACCACGATCATCTAGTCCTACCATCCCCCTACCACCAATGTCACCCACTAAACCATGTCCCTAAGCACCACGTCCAACCTTTCCTTGAACACCCCCAGGGATGAGGACTCCACCACCTCCCTGGACAACCCGTCCCAGTGCCTGACTGCTCCTTCTGAAAAGAAATGTCTCCTCATTCCAACCTAAGACATTCCCTCTAGTCCTATCAGTAGTTACCTGTGAAAAGAGGCCAACCCTCTGCCTGACTACTCATTTCTGAGAAGAAAATATCACAGTGCGTGGTCCAGTGTTCATTTTTAAGTCTACTTGCAGTTCACCTACGAGTCCAGGAAGACTTCAGGCCACTGTCAACAGCGGTTGTGAATCCCTTCGGTGGAAATTCAAATACTTAATAGTTGTGGCTGATTATTGCCATTCAGATAAAATAAACTGATTTGAATATTAACATGTAGCACTAGAGTTTTTAAATATCATTTAGTTATAAACCAGGTGTGAACATACCACATGTTGTGTTCCACCCAGAAAAAATAAGGCTTTTTGTTCAGTTGGTGTTTCTCCTGGTGCATACCAGATTTCACATTGACTGATGACAACCACACATTCTATGCATTAGCATTCACTAAATGGCTACATTGTCCAGTGTTCAAAAAAAGTTTTTTTTTTTTTTTTTCCTAACACCAATACTGGGGTTTGTGATTTCACTCAGAAACATAGAATGTGAGGGTGTTTTTTATCACCTACCAAAAAACTGCAGGTGCCACTATGGTCTAGGATAGGACAGTTCACTTACCTTCAAGAGCAGATAGGCAAATTTGTGGTAGAGAAAATCCACTAAGGCTTAATATTAAACACAAAAACTGCCCCTGGCTCAGGGAATCCATAGCATGGATGCTAGGAGATGCTGCTACTGTCAGGCTGTTCTTAGAAGTAATGTAACATTACACCTTTGTCTAACTGTGCAGTCTTACTTGTAATTTATTATTACAATCGTGTTGTTGTTTTAATTCAAGTATAAAATTGTTTGTATTTACGGTCAAAATTACCTTGACTTTGGAGGTCAGTTGTGAAAGTATGAATGCATAGTTATCTGTAGTCAGACCATGTCTTTTTGCACATGTGAAATAGTCTTTCCATGTGTTTTGAGACAGGAATCAACCCAAAATTATCACAGAAGACAACACCGTAGATTACTTGTTCATGAACCAAAGCTGAGGATGTGGTAGGTCAAGTTTATGGTTGGACTTGACAATCTTGAAGGACAATTTTTAAATACTGATTAAAGATTTGTTTGCTGTACACCTCTTGATCAAATGATGACTTACTGACAGCTTTCTTCATTTTGATACACACGTACTAAACCAGGAGCAGAAAATATCCGTTCTTATTTAACAGTTGTTTGCAGATAAAATGATATCTCTGAAAGCTGATAGTAAAGTTACCGTCTGAAAATGATGCATTACAAATATTCACACCATGTATTTATTTATTTATTAACAGATATTCTTTTTTATAGATATTCGTACCTTGTCTCCTTTGTTTTGTTTAGTTCAGGACTACACTACTGCAGTTACATCACTACCTGCAAGTAAAGAATAGTTTATTTTGCTTTCAAGTGTAACACATAACTCCTGAAAATGTTTTGATACTTCCATGCTTTGATGCATCAGTGGCTGAAAAAAAAATATAAAGAATGCCCTTCTCAATCAACTCTTCTATTGCTTTTCAGTTGAGAGTAGCATTAAATCATTCTTGGCAATTCATGAAACTTTTGTACCACAGCATACATTTAAAAGGAGACTGCAGCAAGACTGGCTTTATGCTAGAAAAACATATAGTGAATTCTGTTTCTCTTAGTTTATTTCATTTTGCATTTTAAGAGCATGGAAAGTCAGTAAGAGGTATGTAGACCCTCTGAGTTATAACAAGTACTGTACATTTGAAAATACATCTGTCAGTCGGGTATTTAAGGCCTGTTAATCTTCCTCCATATAGTAAAGTAATGAATCTTTGAATAGGACTGAGTATGCTGTTCTGAAGAGGTGTGTGCTGGAGGACATACTGGGCTGGATAAACACATAGATAAACACCTGTGATGTGGCTCCAGTCATTCCCATATTCATATGAAAGCTGGTAATAGATCTGCTTTGGGGGACCATGCTGCAAACTAGATCACTGAAATTAAGTGGGCTGAAGTGTGTGAGTATTTCTTATCTCATTTCCTGATCTGTGTGGGCGATCCCCTGGCCCTGATACAAGATCATTGGAGGCACAAGATCAAGATGCCTGATACTTAAATGCCTATTGCTGATAAAGGCTTTCTGACATCCACCTAGAGTTTGAAAGACCTGTGGCCCATGGGCAAGTATGCTGTGGCACAAAAGAGGACAATAAAACCTTAAACCAAATGTACTGGGAACAAAATAAAAATAAAAAAATAATTTAAAAAAGTGGCCATAAACCTTTAAGTATTATTTTATTATTAAACATTTCCATTTTATTACATTACTAGGCACGTAATGCTTGCTCATCACTGGATTCCGACAACAGCTTGTGATAAGGACTTACATACTGCTTTTATTTTATTTTTTCTTCCCCCAAACACTTCTTTGCTGCAAGTTTTTATTCCATGGGAGTTACCTACCCACATGTATATAACAGAGCTATCTTTATAGGACATAGGATCCCTCTAGGACAGAATTAATGTCATTGAAGTGTGGATGTTGCAAATAAATCAGGTAAAACACATTTTAGAAGCCCCTCAGCATCTTCTGAACACATCTTGATGACTCGCTCAGGTGTAGAGGCATGCAGGTTGTCTGCCATGGGAGGGGAAGCACAACCCCACTTGTGTCAGGTTTCCAGACCTAGTTGAGGGCTGTTTTTACCAAATACCAGCAGGAGCACAGGCCAAAACTTCCTGACTGATGTTAATACCTATGCATATACCTGGGTTGTCTTCAAAGCTGATTATTAGACTGTATGAAAGCTCTTGTATAGAGACTTCTGGACAAATAAAATTAGCTTCCTGCTCCTTAGTGTTGATACTCTTTCGACTGTCGCACATTGTTTCTGTTATGCCTCATGCATACTGAAAAAAAACCACAATCAGAATAAAGTAGATGTTGCTTCCAATTGGTCAGGCAGGCAGCAGAGCATAAAACCTGCAGTGATCTTGCCACTGGGGAAAAAGAGAGGAGTTAAAATACAGGAAAATTATTCCTGAAATCTTTATTGTGGCCAGTGAAACAGATATAATCTCTGAAGGGCATAAAATAGATAAATAATTTACCACAGTCAGCTTCAGTGTGTTGACTTTTCCAAAGGAACAGTTGTTGCCCTCAGATTCTTGTCATGGGAAAAAAGGAAGCAAACCTGATTTGCAAACTCAAGAGTTTATCATCAGTGTATGTAAAACCTTTACAGGCTAATCAAAGAATTATCAGTCCAGATCTAATATCTACAAGAAGAAGAAGAAGAAAAAAAAAAAGTCCTATTACAGGAATAAAAACCAAAAAAAATACAGTTTATTATACAAACGTCCTAACATCCACCTCGCTCTGGTCACAGTGCTATGTTCACCATTCTGTTGTTTCTGTGGGTGCTTAGGTCATTTGCTTGATTTTTCTGGGTGTCTTTGCATTCTCTGCCACCCCTAGAGCTGGCTCTCCCCAGCTGCCAGGTCAGGGTATTTTTAACTGTCTGCTGATGTTTATAGCCCTGGAGTTTCCAGTGTCATGTTGTGCCTCCCCCCACTCCTGTCGTACTATGACTGTCATACCATTCCTCTGCATTGCCTTATTGCGTTAGGGTCATAAATATTTCAGTCTAACAAGGAACTGCTTGTTACCACTGTCCATACAAAAATTATGGCTGTACGACACACATACAAATTTTCACAAAATTAAAATATATTAGACAATAACCTCCTGATCATTAGAAAATTGTTCTAAAAAGCAAACTAAAACAGACTTGCAGGCATGATAAAGCAAGCTCAGCAAAGCCCAACAATTTCTGAGGTTTTGTGGAGTCCGTATGAAGCTCATGTCCTACTAGTAGCCATAGCAAAACTGGATGTACTGAGCTACAACGCTCCTGGATTAAAGGCTGCATGAGTCCTGTATATTCAGGAATGTGAAATTAACTCAACCTCATATTAATTAGCATTTTGCAGTCTTCAATATCAGTATTCAGTTCTTATGTGCAATGTGTAAATCCTTATCTTCTTTTTAACTGCAGAGAAGAGATTACACAACATCCTTAGTAGCAATACACTAATGAAGGAGAAATCACTGTAAATTAGTGGTTATTATATGTCATTTGTAAACCATCTAATCCGTACAGTACAGTCATTTGGCATCGCCATACTTAAGGGGTTAAAATTCCCTTAGTGGAATCAGTATTTCTGTACTGTCCTTTCTCATTATAGTAGTTTATTTCTGAATCATTTCTCCTGTACATGGCTTTTAAAGGTGTGTAATTAACTGGTTGCAAGTTGTTAGGCAGTTGATGAAGTGTGAACTGGGCACTGATTTGTTTTCTTTATTTACATGTTTCCCATAATACTCTGATGAGAGCAGGATGCTGAGGCTTTTTACCCTTTGTATTATTCCTTGCCTGTTTCATCAGATTAGGAGGAGATCTGTGAAGCCATTCGCAATTCCTCAAATTTCATTAACAATTAGTATCCAGGGAAGCCTTAATCAAAACTTAATAAGTGTTAAAATATGAGCACAAAACAGCAGTCCTTTCACTAACTCACATAACCAGTTAAGGAATTAGCTGCATTTACATGAAATGTAATAGTACATCTGAGTTCTCTCTGATAGTTTGAAAATATACTGCTTTTGAAGTCCAAGACAATTTAAGAACTTTCTGTTGTTCAATGCTCAGTCCTCCTCCACATACTCCTTTTTCACCGGAGAGAAAAATAATTGTGTTCAATACCTTCAACCAAGAGGTAGGGAGAGAGACAGCTTCATCCCCCGGGAAGTGGTGGTCTCACGTTTTGAAACAGTGCTACGTGTGGAGGTGTCTGCCCGTGAGAGTTTGCTGCTGGCTTTATTTTAGCATTGTCTCTGGCAAGCGTTATAAGTAGCTTACAACATAAAAAGACCATATTCTTACATGTGTACATTTCTTGCCTTTGCTGGTCCTGGTTCACCTACTGAGAGTTGTTCTATGTGGCTTAGTAGAGCAGCATGGTTTGCAACACTTCACACCCAGATTACCTGCAGGTCTTCCCACACATTTTGTCAGTCATAAAATGAGTTCAGGCGGTATTTCTTCTGAGTATAGTTACTGAATCCCACAGGCCAGTTGACCTAATAGAAAAATAGGAGGCTATCCTACACCTGCAGTGCTGGTGCCTCCCATCAGAAAGTATTATATTTTACACTTAAGTCTGTATTGTTTTTACTTTCATAATTTCCTCATGTTAAATTTCCAATTTAAATTTTTCAAATGTTAAATTTCCACTGTACAATGAAAAAAACACACACACACACACACACGCAACCCTTCCTGTCATCTGTTTTCTGTGTTGTACCTTAGAAAAATGTCAGTGTGTCTGTTTGCACTGATTTTATCTGCCCTGGCATTACAGATTGAGGAGGAGTGAGACAGCGGCTTGTGGGTGTCTGGCAGCCCTGCTGAGGGGACTGCAGGATGCAGCGCTTTGACGGTGTTCATGTGGCAGGCTCCTGGAGCACCACCCAGCTGCCCACATCCACACTACATCAAGGACACAGTGTCCTCAGGCATGGAACTGAGCCTCTGTGCCCTTCAATAACCCAAAACCACGTTCCCCTGTATCCTGTTTCGTACCCCACTGCCCTCTTTACATTCAGAGCCAAGATCCTGCTTGCGGCCCTTCACAGGGCCTACATCCCTCAAGCATATGCCGAGGGACTACTTCAGCGCGATGAGATGGACTCATCCTCTGAGACTGGGCAAGGCAAGAGAAGGACTGTGAGGAGCTTCAACAGCCAGATGGGATTCAGACACCGGGCTCATTTCAGGAGCTTTCCTTCCCCTGCTAGACTATCCACAGACCTGTGCAGGCCACAGCGATACAGGCAGATTCTGGCAGGCTGGGTGAGGTTAACTAAACAAGCATGTGCCATCTGAATCGCAGCAGTTTGGCACACATACCAGCAATATCTGTGTCAGCCTTCAGGTGAGAGAGAGCCCTCCAGTAAGCTGATGGCTGATGGCAAAAGCTGGCACTGGCGAGGGAAAGGTGTAGGTACAGGCCTGCCGGCTGGACAGTGGCCATTCCAGATTTATATAGACGTGCAGCACAGCTACTTAATTCAGCACATTCAGCAGTTTTGGTAACAATCATGTAAGAACATGCACTAGCTAATTTAGGACAAAAAGCGACACCGTGGTCAAGACTGCACAGCATGCCCAGCTACCTTTGAGGTGTAAGCAGAGCTCCTGTTGTTTTCTGTGTTTACTGAGGGGATAGTAATGATCATTACAAGCAGCACTCTGGGTCTTAGTGATCACGAGGGGTGATCCATGCCAGCTGAGAGGTCGCTCTAACCATACGAGAGCCAGCCATGGTATCAAAGTACTCGTTTGCCTTCTTTCAGCCTGCTGACGTTCACCTTGTGGGATATACAGGTGCTTTGTTTTCCCTGCATGGTATGGACAGGGCCAGAGTGAGGACTGCCGCTCTGTTAGCCCTGTGCTGCAGGAACATGTCTCAGAGAAAGAGATGGATGCGACACAGTATGCATATACATAAACTTGCCTTCTCCACTCTCTCTCTTAGATCAGTGGCTGCTGCCGCATCTCTCCTGAAATCAGATCCTTTTCTTTCTCTTTCCCACCTGTCTTCAGTCGTTGCGACAAATTTCTTGACCCTTTCCCATTGCAGCAGACATCTCCCCCTGTTGCCCTAACAACAAGAGCAGCTCAGCTGCACAAGGCAGTCAGGGCTGGAGTTTTTCGTTTCTTCTCTCACTGAAAACAGCCTCTCACTTCTTTCCACCTGTATTCTTTATCATCAACCTAAAATGCTGATGGTAAAATGCATCAGTCTGTACCAGCTGCTGTGCCCTGTATACCCAGGCTGTGCTCAGAGAAGTGATGTGCCCTGTAGCACCACGCTAACATGCACACTGCCATCTCTGCCCAGTCTTTATTTCAGTACTCAAACCACAGTGGTGGTGATGAAAAAAAGGACAGAAAGAGAGCTGATACTATCTTTAGTACCTATTACAAAGGAAATATAAAAGCTGCCCATGGACTAAGCCTCTAAAGTTGCTTACTGGCTACTAGGTATATATATTTTCCAGCTTTCCTTCCCATCCATCTCTCCTGACTTCAAAGCTAGATTTTACTGCATGCCCTGAATTCTTTCATCTTTTCTAAGAATGTGAGTTGAAGATGCGGTTTATCTTATGGAAGTTATCATCTTGCTACAAGTTGAACAGATGTCACTTGCCCAAGTCTTCATTTTGAGGGATGTCACTCAAGTAGGCAGTACTTGAACCTCTCAGGGAAAAAGCAGGAGTAGGAACCTGCTTGAAGACAACAATGTCTAGAGAAAATATATATATTACATTGTATAAAAAATATTTATGTCACTGACAGATTGAAAAAAAAAAATCCCTGTTATGAAATGCCAGAAAGTTGTGTTAGGTTCACATAAAGTGCTGCTGGGAAGCAGCAAGCCCCAAAATAGTCCATATTGAACAGTTACCCAGTTATGCTTGCACCAAGGCAACAGACACGATAATAAGTAAGAATACCAAGGATGGAAGGGGCAAGCTAAAGTCTTCAGAGCTCCTAGCTAAAAATATTTTTAGATAGGCACCTCCTGTTCACTGGTGCAGACACGAGTTAAGAATAAGCAACTCATTCCTGACACATAGACACTTTCACTTAAGCATGAACATTTGCAGTCCCACAAAGTCTATTCAGAAAGGGTGTATCTAAAACTCCTCCATGGAATATGGACAGCTGCAAAATACTTGGAGGAAAATGAGGGCCACATTCTGGGCTGGCATTATGAGATATTATGAGATATGACCATAAAAATACACATGATGAGGAATTGCTGGGTCCAATCACCTTCTAATTCTAGGCCTGGGATTTAGACTTGAGCTGTTGACCTCTGAACTCAGTAAAATGCCTTATCAAATGGAAAAAAAGACTTTTCTCTGTAAAATGTTAGCTTTGAAGAAAAATAATAAACCAAAAAGGAAGCCCTGTCTACTTTCCTCTTGCAGAATCTTGCTTAGATAGAGGGTCATGGCTGGCAGTTGCTGGGTGCACGTAGTGTGTTTGGAAAGTCCAGTCCCAGTGTCTGAGCTGCTACAGAGCTGAAGACCACATTGTTTTGATTCTGTTCTAGTTAGCCCATTAAGGTTGGCAAGCCTATTTTAACATAAAATTGGGATCATGGAATGTGCTCAATTGCCATTTGTAACAAATGCATCAAAGCCATATATATTATGCCATCTGGAAATAGATCAGAAAGACCTTCTCAGCCTCCACTCAAACTGAGAAGATACAAAACCAGGCGTGCCAGCTCTCTGCATCTGCTAGCTATGATAGCGCCAGCACCCAGACCCAGAGTAGATCTCCTGGGAAGTCCAAATCCATCAGCCAGAGAATCTGGGGGCACAGCTGCTCTGGGGAAAAGGCAGTCCAGTGTTTGATGGAGAGGCAGGCCAGTGATAGTGATAAGCTTGGGCTGAGAGACAGTCCACAAATGTGCAGCCATGCCAGTAGTTTCAGAGTCTGATGATATCCTCAAGGCCCAACACTTGAATGTCCTTTTCCTGTCTCTTTACTTCTCCTGGGAAATGAAGGGAGCTTTTAATCACACTCCATCACCATCACAAGCAAACATTAACGTGACAAATTCATATTGGGTCACTTAATTAGCAAGAACTTATTGGAAAACCTGCTCCACAAAGCAGAAGTGCCTCTACCACCATTACAGGTAGATAGCACAGGCATCCTTAATTCCCTTCCTTTTAATGTAGAACAAGTTGCCAGTCTCTCTGTGAACACCTGGGCCATCCAAGTGGTGATTTCCTCACAAAGCTGCCAGACTCAGTGATGTTGGATGCTTCATATATGACAATCATACCTGACAGGACTGGGAAGCCCTGGGTTGCATTCCTTATGGCTGTTATAGTGGAAGGAATGTAGGATCTCCACATGGTTAAATACAAGGCTCCAGGCACGTTGTTTGTGCCTTAGCTCAGGAAGATTGATGCCACGTGTGATAACCGAAGGATGACAAAAAGCATGTGGTAGGACAAGTCAACTTGCAGAGCTGTGCAGGAGCTGTGTAAGCAAATTCCAGCAGATCCAGGGAACCCTGAAGGTCAATCCAGCCAGCTGCATGGTAAGGGGGTGCCCTACAGAGCGAAGTACTTCCAGGCTGCCGCTCTCGTCCTTGCAGCTGACAGTCAGGATGCCACAGGAGGTGCTCCAGGAGCTAACCAGTGTCAGAAGGCCAGGAAATTTAGGCTCAAAGATGTGACAGAACTGATGAAGCAATAAAAATAAATAAAAACATAATTAAAAAACAGTAATTTTATTATTTACATTGTTTCTATACAAATGGTTATGAAATACAGTTTTTAAAGTAACTATAAAGAGCAAGCCAAATCTTTCCCTCAGTGCTAGTCTTCTGTCTCTGCTTCCTTTTTTTTTTTTTTTTTTTTTTATTAACAGCTAAATTCATAGGTGATACTGGCCTCAGGATGGTCCTCAAGCAAACACAAAAAAGGTCTGTACCAATAAAAAGGAAAAAAACAAAAACAAGTGACTGGACATCATTTGCCTTACCCTCAGGACCTCATAGTCTGTTCATAAAATTCAATATCATCCTGTCAACTTTTCCATTCTGTTCTATGAAAAGTGACATATTTTTCCCTCTGAAAAGCCCTACCCTTAATTATACTGCATTAAGTAAAATCAGCGTGAACGGTTTTAAATGAGAGAGTGGGAGCTGTAATGGAAGTAGGGGAGCAGGCTGAGAGCTACCGAGACAGCAACGCGGAACAGCGGAGGCATGAGGAAATTAAAATGGGGCGTGAAGGGCTGAGTGCATCAAAATGGCAAATAGGAAGCTGGGGGAATTGGCAGGGGACAAGCAAGCAGAAATACAATAGAGAGTGTGGGTGAGTATGAGAGACAAATGGCAGAAACAAAGAGCCGTGCATAACAGGCAGGAGGAACTGAGCTGTGTAATCACAGAAGCCTGCTGCGACTGAATGGACGCGGACCCCGAGTGCAGCGCTTTCAAGAGGATGGCAGCAGTTTCCCTCCCCTGCGTTTCAAACTCGACCCCAGTGCCCCAGCCAACCCCGGCCTATGGGAGATCATTGATTCGTGCCCAAGTGGGACGGCAGCCTGCCACACACAGCCCCGACACCACGCTGCCCGTGAGCCAAGATGCTCCTGCAAGCGGGCACGAGGCTGGAGGGCAGCTGGCACGAGTTCCCAGGCAGCAGCCTGGCGCTGGCAGGGGCTGTACTGAATCATTCTTAAAAGGCTTTCTTTGCTAATGCCACCTGAAGCATTTGTTTTTCCATGTATTGTGATTTGGGAAGCATAATACCTTCGCTCCTGATACACGCAGAACAAGTACCTGCACAGTGTGAGAGGAAAGCAGCGGGTGTCGCCGTTAGGAGCACTTGGCACCTCCGCGTGCCTCTGCTCAGTGCTTATTCTGGGCACCTTATTACAGGTTGTCAGGTCACCGTGCTCTGAGCACATCCTGTTTGCTGAATCAATCTTTACTTCTAATTGTATAGAATGGGCTGCGTTAAAATGTTCTTTAAATTAGATCAGTACCTTCTGTATCCAAAATCCCTGTAGAACAGCTAGCTGCACTTTTAGAGCTCCATTTCTAAGCCTCCCACGGGAAAAATCCCTTCCAGACACATGAAGTTAGAGCCAATAAAGGACTAAGGCATCAGATGCAGAATTGAGACACTTAAACCCAGAGTTATGGTCCAAATCCTACTGCTCAGCTGTTGTATAACCTTGTCGATAACTCCTCATTTCACCTGCAAGTTCTCTGTGAAAGCCTGCTTCCCTGCAAGCATGAAATTATGGCTGCAAGTATCTAAACCAAGGCCCTGAGCAGAGCTGTCAAATTTTAGGACCCCACCAAATCTGATACGAATTATCAGAGAATTATCAGAGCATGACTTGCACCCTCCCCCCCCCCCCAAAAAAAAAAAAAAAAAAGGATGAGGGTTCTCACAATATACAAATATTTCTATGTGTTTTAGAGCAGCAGCATTTAGTATGCAGGCACTGTGGAGTTAGAGAAGCCAGGAAGCAGAAGAGCTTGATCCCAGTTTCCATTTGGTTTCAGCCTCTGGAACCCATGAGTTCCCAGGGCTGATCCACACATCCCAGACTGAATGTGCTGTCTGGCCCCATATACAAGAGCAAACATCGACTGCTGTTGCTGAGTGGCAAAATACAATGATGACTTGCTCCTGAATTTGTACGGCTCCTGCTTCAGGAGCTCAGTGCATGTTCTAAAATTGCCTGCTAGAGCAAGCCCCTAAGGGCCTGAAGACAAAGCGAACACTTTCCAGGACCTAATCAGGTTGGCGTGTACCCGAACCACCCACTGCTGTAAAACTCATCCTGTGGTACTTTGCAGGAGGCAATTCGCAGCTTTATAGCCTAAGCTCACCCCCTTGAGGCACATCGTATGCTCTTTGGAATGAAATTTTGAGCCCTTGGGGACCAGTTTTGTAAAACACTCGTTTTGAAAGTTAGTGAGTTTAGATGGGGATGCCTGCCATAAAGATGGTTATATGGCTAATGGAATGGGGTTTGGCCTTTTCTTGTTGTCTGCTCCCTCACCACCTTTACACACATATATATGTATGTACATACAGGTACACACACACATTATAGTTACATTTCTGGATGTAAATTACATCCAGAGTCCTTCTGACTACTTGTGTCCTCTTAGCACACCTCGGTCCACCCATTCCACATGGCCTGAGTACTCTGAACAGGTAAGCCAGCAACCCTGACCTTCCTGAGGGCAGTAACAGGCAAAAAAAAGACACAACGCAGTTGGGAATTTGGCTCACTTTTCACTTTCTGGCTGCTTCTCACATCTGCGTACTAAACTGCAGTCTTTGACAGGCTCACCAGTAATCCGTGCAGTTTCTGAGGGCACATAAACCTGTCAAGCCTGGTGCAGCCATCTATTGCTACACCAAATTTCTGCTCCCATCACTCAACTTTAAAGCCATTTAAAACATGACACAAGGTTTTTCTTTCAGTACTGTGGAAAGGTCTCTGTTTCTCATTGCGCATGACCATTTTTAAACACTTTCTAGAATAACTCATTTTCAGTTCCTCATCTTTATGTTTCAGCATGAGCCACTGATGGTGAGTGTCACAACAAGCTTGTTAGGAGCTAAGAATAGTAGTAGAAGTTAGTGGTAGAAGTTAGGGAAATGAGTAGAGATGATCCTAGAGATTTTCCCAGACTCGCACATATGCGTATTCCCTCTTGCCTGGACAAATGAAGGCATTATAGTATCAGTTTTCAGATCTTTCATTAAAATGAGCTGTGATGACAGCATTCGTAGGTCATGTTTTTAATTTGCTGGTATTTGTGTTCACAGGTATGCTTACAGGGCTCATTTTCTCCCTCAAAATGGTTGCCCCGGGAGCCAAATGGCCGTGAGGGCTGCTCTCTGGCTCTGTGTCAGCAGATGACTATGAAAGCAAAAATGAAATTAGCTGAGCAGACCAGAGAAAGGTACATAACCACAGCTTCCTGCTCCCCAGAGAAATGCGTGAATGGAGACATGCTGTGTTCGACACTACGGTAAATTGCTGATTTTGTCACCCAAACTGGGAGAGCTGTGCCAGGAGAGCTCTGCCCTGGGTGGGTAGCCTGTTAGGGAGAGCGTTTTTGTGTGCTGGGAAGCTGGAGGTGACAGAAGTGGCAGATAACATACACTGCATGCACAGCAACTAACTGCTGGGGCAGAACAAGACGCTAGATGAGAAAGAACAAATGCATCACTCTATTCTGGTGTTTCTGATATTCACCAGGATTTAACTTGGGAATCTGGGTCCCTAATATTTAACTAATACTTAATATAAGTAAAACATATTGCATATAAAATTAATACATGCATACTGATATCAGCATAACTAATTTTACATACTATTAACATTAAATTTGGGAAGCACCTACCGGTACACGCTGCATGTTTGCAGCAACCTGTGGCATGATCTCCACAAAAGCAACCACATTACAGTGGTCTCCACAGTGGTCAAAGAGTAACCACGAAACAAATGGGTCAGCCACATTCTGTCTGAGAGCATCGGCCACTGGACTATGGGGTGAAGGAGGAGCTGCTGCCTCTTTTGGTCATATTCTGACAGAGTCTCTCTCTTCCTAGGAGGAAGGCCAGGAGAATTCCTGTGAGGCTGAGCACTGCATACTTGCACTTGAGCTAAATGCTTGGCGTGCCTCTAGCTGGAGCGTTTGCCTAGAGAGGCATTCATCCTAGAGAATGGTGAAGCAAAGATTCATGTTCATAAAGACTTTTAACAAGCAATAAAGAACAGGGTGTGAGGTCAAGCCTTGACCTTTTGGCTCTCATATTTGAAGACTTTAGGTAACTGCACACCTCAGGTGTCAGCTGGATACCTTTGAATGCATTGTATTCAATGTATTGTACAAATTCAGTTAAATTCAATACATTCACAGATTGGACTTGACTCCATACTGTTACATTGCTGTAAAACCAAAGTAACTTCACTGAATTTACTTAAGTTACACTTATTTTTATATCAGATCTGAGTAACTGACTACAGTGTTGTAACTAAGCCATAGCACAACCTGTCTCTTGTAAAAAGAAAGAGATAATTTGCATTAAGAATTCATATTTTTTTTTTCCAGGTGCCTGAAACCTTAACAGTAGGAATTAAGAACAGAGGGAAAAACAACCATAGAATCACAGAATAACCCAAGTTGTTAGGGACCCATAAGGATCATCGAGTCCAACTCCTGGCACCGCACAGGTCTACCCAAAAATTCAGACCATGTGACTAAGTGCACAGTCCAATTGCTTCTTAAACTTTGACAGGCTTGGTGCAGTGACTAGTTCCCTGGGGAGCCTGTTCCAGTGTGCAACAACCCTCTCAGTGAAGAACCTGTTGTCTAGCCTGAAGCTCTGAAACATTAGATATGAACCTGGAAGCTTTTAACATATGGTAAAATGAATAACAAAGAATAGTGCATCTAGTGTGATACCTTTGCAAACACCAAGCAAGTTAAAATCTTGGAAGAAAAATAAATAAATAAATTATAAAACTGAACTAGTATTTGTGAAAGAAGTTATTTTTAAAGTGTCATGAATACTTTGTGCAGTTAGTATAATGATAGGAAACCTTCATTAAATGCCTTGTTTGAAAAGTGAGGCAAGAACGTCCACTTGTTTTATATCAGCTATAAAAAACCCTTTAATATAATGCACAGAGTTTATAGCAGGAGCTAAAATCAAATGTCAGATTAAAATTCCTGTATTTTCTGGGGAACACTGCAAATCATATGCATGAAGCCCAGTACAGTTTTAGTGAGAGGACTTATTCAGACACAAACCATCAGGTCTACCAGGATAAATTCACCCTAAAAGTATGTCTGCATGTGTACAAATAAAATATAAATTAAAAGTAATAATTGTAAAAATCTTCTCTCATTGTTTAGAGATCAGATTATACAGGTTTGAAGTGAAATTTTTGCTTTATTTGTTTTATTTGGGGTGGACTTTATCATTCCTTCATATGTGTTTTGGCATGAGTTCAGCATGGGAAGGGAAACTGTTCTCTGAATTTAGGACAGAAGAAGTAAAGGGAAAACTGTTTTCAGTAGTTGTTTGGCTCCTGCAAATTGTGAAAAAGTAGTCAGCAATCTGTGGAACAGCATCTGAATGACATTGTAATCTTGTATCAACTTCTGTTTCCAAGAAGTTTCTCTGATAATCATTTGGTTGTTTAAAAGATGTTTTCCCAGTAATGTTGTGTGTTATAGTTCATTGGTAATTGTTGAATCTCGAAGATTTAGTACACTAGCTCTGCTTTTAGACTTCTCAATGTACTTCAAGTTTTACATTTGAGAAGTCGTGTTCGGGGGGGGGGGGGGGGGGGAGGGCGAAAAAAGGCAGCCATGTTGCTATCAGTTCTTTCTGGCAGCTTAGAAAGAGTTTGGATTGTTTTATTTTGTTTTTCTATTAATTGCATGCTGTATATCAAAACGGGTTTTTGACGTTCTAATGTGTAGCATCACGATTTCAAAACACATTACAGAAATCAAACACAACTGCATAGTAATTGCAGTTTTATTGCTTCAATTCTCCACCACATCGAGAGCATTTCAAGACTAATCTATTCAAGATGATTGCCTCTGAACTATTTGATTGTAAATGGTTTAAAGAGCTTCCACTTTCACCCTGAGCATGCACCAGATTATATATACATTTTTCATACTCTTATTAGATGCAATGATCTTACAGGAAGGAACTTAAAGAAAATGATGCAGGTTGCAATCTGCATAGAGCAAAAATATTTTAGAGAACCAATCTTGAAGTTTAAATACTTTTGTTTCAATTGCATAAACAATTCCAATTATGCAAAGAAATGAGTGTTATTCCCAGTTGCATAATGCATAAACAAGAATAAAATACTAAATGTAAAACATTCTTTAGTCTTAAGAGACAAACCAACAGTGAAAGCGAGAATACAAGCGCTGGGAAATTGTTTTTGCTTAAATAATGCTATGAGGTTATTAAAATAGTAATAAACTATTCTTTGTCATTTTATTCTTTTTATCCTTCTAACACCTTCATTCTCCACCACCAGTTTCTGCTATTTATTCCAAACACATTTAGAAAAATCAGAAAATAGTCCTGCAAGCCCCATCACAGCACATTTATGCAAAAACATAGCCCTTTTGAACTCAAAATCCTGGAACAACTCAAAATCTGTATATTACCTATAACATTTTTCTCTAGGTGCTGATTACTCATACTGCAAGGTGTGAAACAGAATGACCTGATCACCCAGGACCAGTCGTCCCGTGGAGTCATTTTCCCAGTTGTTCCGATTTGTTCTTGTTTGTCTGCTACTTTCTGGCCCTGCTGTGCCATGATTTCCCACTGGAAAGCAGGCGCAGGGATGGGAGCCTGCCCTTTGGCTTGCACCAAGCTATTCTCACCATGCTATGCAGAAGCATCATTTAATGGGCACTTACTCAAATTCAGGCAATGGCAGTAAGGCAAGCCACTTGTTCTTCCCTCACCTGCTCCTTGTCGAGGCACCACTCCCAGACTGGCTGCACTGATCTAGCCTGCAGAGGACTCAAGGAGGAAGCACAGCGATCTGTCAGCTCCAGATAAAAGTCCAGCTGCAGCAATGCCCTTTGCAAAGTGCTGCTTCATTGGGTTTACCAGGGAGATTTAAAAATGTTCCGTGTTATTAATGAATTTATGTGTAGCACTGCTAAATATGTTGCACAACAACAGCGTGGCACAACAGTGCCTTGCCTGCAGGCCCCTGCCTCAGTGCTAGCGCTCGCCCCCATTTCAGTGCTCCCCTTTTACACCAACCCCTCACAATCTGGATGGGGAGAGGGGCAAAGCGGGCTTGTCAGGGAGCATATTGGTCCCTGATGAGGGTAGTCCATGCACAGTTGATTTATTGTTTTAATTTTGTCAATATTCTGTCAACAATAGACTCATAATATGCTTTAAAACAAGCCTCTTTTATTTTGGGATGCTGTCTATTGCCTTTTCTGTTGGACACCAAGGTAGCAATCAGTGATAAAATTGTGGTTTACAGAGCAAATTCAGATTAATCTAGCTGCGGTACTTATTCATTATGTATAATAAACATTTCTAAGAAAATAAATCATTACAGCCCTGTATTCCACAATACACAAATCATCAGAGAAAGAACAAACCAGCAAACTCGCCCAGTGTTTAGCCAGCGCAGTAAACCTCCTCACAACAGCTTTCCCTTCTGTCAATAGCAACCATGGCATTGGCTCCTTCACTCACCCGACCACAGCAACTCATTTCAGCAGTCAGCATTTGCTAATTAGCCTGAGTTATACGGTCATGGCTGAGATTTTGGCAGCCTGCTCTGGCACAGGTTTATTAACGATGATCAATTACAACCAGGTGGAATTTCTAACAGATGATTTTTTTTTTTATTGTCACCTGACAATATATTGGAAGTCTTCAATTAGATAAATGTGGCTGACAAGCTGACCCTGCCATCTGTGTCGTTACTGCTCCCTCATTTTAGTGCCTGCTTGGAGCATCCCAGGTCAGTCGCTTTCTTCACACGCAGTGTGGGACACAAACCTCACTAATGAGCCAGAGCGGGGCTGAAGCACCAGCCTTCCAGCTGTGCCTGCTTTCAGCTAGCACAACTGCTGACACCTTCCCTTGCCAGGCGAGCTGGTGATGCTTTCAGTAAAATAGCACCTCGCCAGAAACGGCTCAATAAGAGAATTTGCAACATCTCCCAGGTTTCTCAGTCCTCAAGCTAAATAAGCGTAGGGTTATTATTTTCCAGACTAAAAGAGCAATAACACCAAAGGAGCACAAAAAATAGCTAGCTTGATTTAGAATGTGGTATTTTAGCCAGTTCTGTGTCCTTTATGGTGCTGCAGCTCCCTGCAGTGTATAATTCGCGTGCCGCAGCAGGAGCCCATGGCCCACAGCGATGTGGTGCTCACCGTGTTTTTGGCCTTGGGCATGGGAGTGTGAGTGAGGGGCTGGTGGTGGGACTCCCCCAAACCAGGCAGGCTTTAGCCACGGGCCACGAGCCAGCTGTGGAAGCTCTGCTGTCCCCCCCAGATGGCTCCATCTGCTCTGCCTTAGACTATGCTGGCCACCAGCTGAGGAACAGCCAGAGTGGGTAGGCCACAGGATTCACTCTGAGAGAAAATATTTCTGTGGTGGTACTTTTCTGGCTTGGGATTACCCGACACTTTGAGCAGAATTTATTCTTGTGCTTTCAGGCAGGCATGTTTGGATGTTGGGGGCAGAGAGCAGAGGAGCAGAAAGTAAATACACCTCTTGAGGAACAAAGTGTGAACCTCTGGCCTGCCCGTGGCTGTCCTTTCCTCTCCAGGTACTTTTGGGGGCGGTCACAGCATGTGGAGGTGCTGCACAACCACAACCCTTCCTCTGGAGTGCTGCTGGCTTTCTTGCAAGATTGGGAAGCTATTTTTTTATCTTACAGTCAAACAAGTAACAAATTCACAATTTAGAACTGATCTTTATTTGCCCTTTGAAGGTTTGCAATCACGGGCCAGCCAGAGAACACAACCACCTCTGAGCTACGAGATCACGTATCACTGACCGCTACTGTTTTCTGTCCTCTTTTCTTCTGTCCTTCCCTTTCTCTGCACTGAACTGAGGAAAACAAACAATCAAATGAAAAATTATCTTCTGCAGATACATCAAACCTACATGGAGAAAACAACACCCCCAGCATTATATCACACAGAGGGGAAAAAACATTAAAACATATGGTAAAAGCCCAGCACTTCTCAGAAAGCAGCAAATATTCCAGAAGTGAAAAGACCTTCATGACCTGAAAAACTCTCTTCTCTTTCTCTTTTTCTTCCTGCTTGCTCCCCGATAGACCTTGCCTGCGTGTTCAAAGTTGCAGGTTACGGCTTGCTTTGTTTATTATCACTTATCATCATGCAGCTCAGGTTTTACAGCTATAAAAACTCCACTGAGCTATACCTTTAGGGGTATTGGCAGGATGTGCTTCAATTCCGAGACACAACGTGGAGGGGGACTGCAGAAGCACGAAAACTCTCCTCGGCAACATAAAAAGTCTCTGTCCAGTGTGCACAAACTTCCTTTGCTACCCTTAATGGCCTGAGAAGAGCGAAGCATAGCAATATTTGTTGCTTCAACCCCTAGTGCACTAGCCAAAAAAAAAAACAACCAACCAACCAACCAAACAAAAAAAAAAAAAACAGTTGAGATTATTGTAAAGTGTCTTGTGGTCAGTGTTAGGCTTTGGTTTTCTTCAGGTGTAACTGTTCATTACATACCAGCTGCTTTCACCCAACTCCTCCTGGACACAAGCCAATTTCTAACCGTGTTGATATGAATCTTTGCATTCATTTTAAGGAGCATTGTATCACATTGCTGGACTTACTACAGCAGTGCCTTTATAAAGGTCACCTGAATGTCTCAGAAGGGAGCATGGTGGTCAGGCCACAGCAGACTGCTCCGGAGAACACACCTGCTGCAAGCTGCTTTTTGCAACAGATGGCAAAAATGAGGCTGGCACAGGAGTTCAAAGAGTTTGAGGGGCTGGCTCTGCTGAGACCTTAACTTTGGTGGCACCGGAGCGTATTTGGAGGATAAGGACAAATCACCCTGCAGTGTACATCCCTTGAACGGCTGCCAGCCCAAAGGCCTGGAGCAATGGTCTCAAGTCATGCAAAGTCTAAAGTGTAGACAGAGCATTTCCCTGAACAAGAGTGATTTGTCTCCCCTTATCTCATGCTCAGCAACACTCTTTCAAAACATTGTGCATCTACCTGGCGTATTTTTTTTTTCTGTGAATAGAAGAGGAACTGCAAATGGGGCAAGGGATTTCCATTTACAGGGCATCCTGGGGCTGAGCTTCATACCTGGGTAAGGCTTAGTCCCTGCAGGACATTACCTACAGCACTCCTCCTGGTTGTGGAAAGTTCGTTTAGGCTTTGTCCTTGATCTATCACTGCGTTGGTGACCACAGAGCCCTGCAGGCAACCTGCTCTGCCAAGCTTCTGTTCTGAAGGCCCCAGGGATCCTCCCCCAGGAGCAGACGTGCCTGCACTGCATCCCCTTGTGCTTCTGAAGCATTGCTCGCAGCGAAGGCTGAAGCAGCTCCTTGTTGATGGCCTTTCTTTTGAAAAGCAAGAGGAAGCACTTCAAGGGAAGTCAGTGAGGTCAAGGAAAAACAGCAGCGACAGCAGCTGCTCGCAAATAAACAAGAATGTAACGCGGAGAATCCCTCTGCAAAATAATTTCTAAACAAATGGAACAAATTGAAATACACAAGAGGAACTAGTGCCACTAGTAAATCAGTGGTGTAAAGCAGGTAAATATATTACAGAAATTCCAGCAGCTTATGAGCTATCAGAGCAGCAATTTCCAATGAAATTTGGACACGGATTTGCTCCCAGAAATACTCTGCTCATTGCGAAACACACTGCTATCAGCTATGCACAATGGGGTAAGAAAACAACTGTCTAGCAAAAATAACTTTATAAAATAAAATAAACCAGGGCTTTAAAAACTCTTTTCCCTTGCAACTTTTCTGTCCTCTGGCTTCTCTCCTCTGTTAAACCAACGTATAAGGGGAAAAAACAAAAACCAACAACCCACAACCCAAAGGCTAATAAAAACCTATTTTGTCAGGACTCCCGGCATCCCTATTGCTCCCTACAGCTCTACCAGCAGTTAAGCCGGTATAAAATCATACTACAGCAGCTGAAGGAAATAGATTTGATACTTCAACTCCAGCTAATATTTCTACTTCTCCCATTTTTCCTGGGTGAGTGAAGATACGCTTGCATTAATTACCTAGCTATCATGGGCTTTCCCTAGCTTTCATTTGCCTTTTTTTTTTTCTTTTTTTCCTTTCAACTGTTTACTCCTCTCTTTGTCTACCACACCACTCCTGAAATAAACAGAAACCCAGGATCAGTGAATTAGGGAGGTGCTATGGACTGTGTCCTTAGCACAAGTCATAACCTGGGTGCATTTGCCCAGTCATGCCTGGGGGGCTGGTGTCGTAGGCCGTGTCCAATGCAGTCTTCAAAGCCATCAGTCTGGTATCCCAGGCACACCGAGCTCGTTACTGAAGAATCCAATTGAAACCCAAACGAAATAAAACAACCCAGTTCAAAACAAAATAAAACCAGCAAAATAAAACCTTTGACCTCCCAGGAAGAGTCAAGCATCCTGACGCTTGGTGCACAGGTGAGGTAGGCAGCTCAAAACATTTCATGTTCCTGAGGCTCACAAATCTTTGCCATCTCATGGCGAGAGGTTTTGGTAATGTTATTCAAAGTAACTAATCGCAGACATCTGTATGAGACGCGTGTCAAAAGCTGAATTAGAACTACAGGGAGGAGAAAAAGACGGGTTACATACACAAAGGGCTTTCTCTTACAGAATCCGATGGGGAATGGTTCAAGCTCAGGATCCCACGGGCTCCAGTGGCAAGCCCCCTTTCACCCTGCTCTGTCCCTCAGCAGGTACCTGTAAGGCCCTGCCCGGCCCACCAAGGTGTTGGGCTAAAACCCAGCTACCAGCAGGGCCCCGGAGCAACTAGCAGCATCTGCCAGCCCCTTGGGTTACTGGCACAAGGCTGCTGCAATCCTCACTGCACCCAGCTACGCTCAGACACACTGCTTTTTGCCATTTACACCTCAGCCATTGACCTGTCCTGCCAATAGGTATCTTTTAGCTGGCTCATGGGGCTGTTTGCAGACTCCTTTGGACAATTTGCAGGTAAGAAAGGACTGCCAGGGCAGGACAGCCAGGTGCAGTCTTCACACAGAGATCCACATGTAACTGCTCTGCTCCAGGTGAACTCGGCCATATCCATACCACCCTAAAAACTTTATTAGCAAGAGCCAACTTTAGCTTTGTGCTCTGCTCAGGACACAGGCCGTGATCTTCCTTGGGACTTCAGGGCAAGTAGCTCGCTCCCACTTACAAGCAGGAGCCCATCGGGAGGATGGGGCTGAATGGCACTGTTTACAAGCCAGCTGACTGAGCCTGCAGCCACTTCTGTGGCATCCCAGAGACAGCAGCAGCTCAAAGGCAATGTTTCAATACATGATCACCCCAACCATCGCGTCTATGTTAGCTAACGCTCCAGCTACTGAGAAGAATCAGCAACCTGTTCCTGTGGGTCTGCTTTTATGAGCTGCTGAATTGCTCGCCACCATCCCCAAAGTGACCAAATTGCATTTAGGAGCGATGCATAAAATTCAAACGAGACCTTTATTTACATTAGGGTTTCAAGCTCTGGATATTGCAACATACATAACAAAATTTCATACTACATTTTTATAGGAAATCAGGTTGAAAAGCTGATCTACAGAATCAATTTGTCAAAACCGGCTAAGCAGAAAATTTGTCAGCTCAGTTTTAGAGTACTCTGTCAATTTTATACCATCTGCTATCATTCAGAGTATTCCCGATGTCATGGTTGTAAAAACAGAGCGCTCATGCAGGTTAATTTACAATGAACTCTCACAGTGAATTTCACGTTCCTCACTTGTTCAGAAGAGCAGGTCAGTGCTCTCCACCTTGTCTCACAAAGCAATTAAGGATCCAAGTAGGGAGAAAACTAGATCCATCGGGAGATATTTAATACAAATGAATGTGGATTTAGCAAGACAAGGAGTCAGAACTTAAATTCCATGATAAACTGAATTATAATCTCTCATTCCGTAGAAAACAAGTTGTACTGTAAAGATTAATCAAGTCATTCTATTCCAATATTACCATTATGCAGCAGCCAAGACGAGTGCCTAGGTAAACAGAAACTCGTGAAATGTTTTGCTGCAAAGCTGACTTCAGTAACACACACAAATGATAAATTCAACAACTCTGCTCACTGCCAGAAATAAAAAAATGGCTTCAGGAGCAAATAACACTGATTCATACTGTGCTCAAGCACTAGCCAACAAAATCTATTAAACTACACAGGGGGAAAGAAAAACAAAACAAAACAAAAAGAACAAACAAAAACAAAAACAAAGCAGCTTTGTTATCTTACGTGTGACACCTTATTTAAATCTCAGGCACTACCTCTTTATATCAGCATAAATATGTAGCCTTCTACACCTTTTATGATGTGGTTACAGACACTAAAATGTTATAGTTGGAAGCAAGAGCTAGCTCAAGGAATTTCAGACTTTGAAATCAGCAAGATACAAAGCTAAAATTCATTTGTTCCTTTTCAAGTTATGAATACTTTCACTAAAACATAAATATTTTAACATATATTAATTTTTTCTGACATTCAAAACTGTAAAGTCAATATGGCAGAATTATTGTTAAAAGCACATATTTACAAATATTCTTTTTTCCATACATAAAGTATTTGGCATAATTATAACAATCTTACTGCATACACAACTGTTCGCTTCTTTTTCACATAATGGTACACTCCTTATTAAAATTTACCAATTATGTACAAAAATACTTGAACATTTATTATAGAAAACCTCTATAACCACCATCAGCAGCTTGTAACTGCTGAAGGCTTAATCGAGAGAATATAAAAAGTGGTCACTTTCTTCCAGTTAAACTATCAACAAATCAGACACAGCTAAAATCGACATGAGCTTCCCAACAAAAGAGGGAGAATATTTTTAACAGCATGATTTAAAATGCAGTTCATACATCTGCTCCCAAGCATATGTTAAATAGTCAGTAAAAGAAAGAGGATACAAAAAATACATACAGAAGGTGCTTTTTTTTTTTTCTTTTTTTTTCTTTTTTTTCTTTTTTTCCTCTCCACATTCCTACAACTTGGCATTGGCTTTCTAGATGCCGGTCACCAAAACACAACGTAAGGCCAAACGCCATCCTCCTGCAATAGGCGATGGTGTCGAACTCCAGCTAAAAAGCGAACCCCAAACCTGACTCCACCTGGTACGTGCACACCCCAGGAGCTGTTCAGAATCTTGGTAGGTTGTTATCAAATTGTTAACGACCTTTGAACTCACTTTTGAAATTTGTTGACAGATACCCATTAATTTGTGTTTTCTCAATTTAGTTCATTTAGTGGATTGCCCTGGTGCTAGCCAGCGCCAATTCTTGTACATGAATAAAATGAACATGTTTGTTTGTACCCAAGTAACACATAGACCACATTTTGGGATGAACTCTTAAAAAACAGCAGAGAACCTTCACTGGCAAACTGCTAGTTTTTAAAAACAAATCAAAACAAACCCAGTAACTGGAACAATAAAGGTAAATTGCACCTCAAAAAGAAAAGGATGCACTGGGTACAGCAATACAATCATGGCACAGAAATCTTATCAAGATTCACCATTAAGGTGCTCTCCACTGAACGAAATGCAGGTATTTCCCAATCTCAAAAATAACATGAACCAAGTATTTGCTTCAAAAATTCCAAACCATGTTCCTGCTCAGTTCTCTGCAGTATAACTTGCATCATATCTCAGTTTTTCCACAGACATTTGAAATGACCAACCTGCTCAACAGATAAGAGAAACAACTTCCAGCCTACTTGCTGAAACATCCTAGTCTACAGACTACACTTGGTTAGAAAGCGTGCATTTATTTCTAGTAGTAAAGGTCCAGTCAGTATATTCTGTGTTTTGTAAGAAGCATTCAGCTAGCTCAGATGAGAATTGTAGGGTTTTAGATTCAATTTTTTAAATAAAAACAAAGTACAAATAAAAGCATTTATCAGTATTCACCACCATGAAAGTAAAAAAAAAAAAAAAAGCCTCTCATTCATGCTTCCTGCAATATCTGGCAACCTAAGTTAGTAATTTCATTTAAAAATGTGCAACTTAATATTAACAAGCATTTAAAAATTATTGAAAAGAAAAAGTGGGCAAAACATTAAAGTGCCTAACTAAACGCATTTTACCATTTTTAAAAAAATACCATTTCCTAAACGGTCATGGATTGGTTGAGATTAAATACAAAAAAAGTGGCTTCTCATAACTGAGACACTTTTCGCGGCAGAGGCCTGGGCCGGGGAACCTGCTCAGTCCTCCTGCTGTTGTTCTCCAGGTTGTTTGGCCGCACCAGCTGCGGCTTGGGCGGCAGCGCCGGCGGGTCTGTGGCGGGCGGGATGGAGAGGCTGTGAGGTAGAGGAACGGGGCGTTTCAAAGTCCGCTCGTACACGCTGTAAGGTGGCGGGGTTTTGCTTTCTTTTCTCACAGGCTCCTCCGAAACGTTGTAGCTCGGGACAGTCACTGCTTGTTCGCTGCCTTGGCTTTCGAAGCCCGACGTCTCCGACGTGCTACATCGGCTGAGCGAAGAGATGCCGCTGCTGTAGCTCCCCGACAGCACCGGGGAATTGGATATGAGCCCCGAGGAGTGATACTCCACTGGAGACGGCGTGAATGACTGCACGGACCCCTGCTCAAACGAAAGGGCATAAGAAGAATTTACCCGTGGTAAAGCAGGGAGAGATTTCAGCCCCCAGACTGAAAACAAAGAGGCATTTGCACAGGTTCCATGGTTTGATAGATGTAAAGCGCTGCATTTCGGTTTTAATTAGGAACCAGTGAGAAACCAATAATGAGCTAGTTTCAAAAGTGCCCAAGTACACCCTAAGCAGTGCTCATGCCAGTAATTAATTTAAGTAGAAGCAAAACTGTATTTAAATGTTATCTGATTATCATCACACTCTGGAAAAATCTGGAAGCCTTTAAAACGAACTCTCGAGTTTCTCAGCTCTTTAAGCGCAATACATACCCACACATCGTGTCTGCCTAGTGGTGTCCTGCCCCCTAACGCCAAAACACAGGACTTGCATCGCATTCAGAGCCGATGCTTCGATCTCTTCTTCAACATCCATTTTCCAAAGCTGTTCCCACAACTTTTCGTTAAGTCATGCAACGAAAAGCACATTTAGGCCGTGGCGTTTGCACTGCAGTTCCTCCATCCCCTCTCCCGGGTGTTTTTCAGACGCACCGTGCTGCTCTGCATGACCCCAAACACCACCACAGCCCTGGGGACAAGGGTCCGGGGGAGGGCAAATGTTGCAGGTGCTACACCAGCAGGCCTGCGGGTCTGTGGGGAAAGTGAGGGCCCAACAACAGCACCGACAAGGAGCAGAGGCAGGGGCAGGAAAGCCCTATCTGACACTGTGGAGTCCTCTCCTAGCAAAGCAAGTTCAGCTAACGCTGTCAGATGCTAGAGCACACGTCACAAGTTGAAAAGGCTTTGCGACATGTCTGATTTTGACAAGAGCAGCCTGAGACAACCTAGATTTAATGGTCTCTAGCACAGACTAACAAAGAACTGGAGAAATCATGTCAAAGACACATTTCTGACCCCGGTTCTTATTAGACTGCCTGGCACCCAGCTGCTCAGCTTTAGGTGAGAGAAGTGTGAGCCATGCAACAGGGGTGAGGAGGGGAGGGAGTGAAAAGGGGCAGAAAGGTACGAGCTGGCTGCACTGACTTTATTCTGTTGAGATAATCTCAGTTATTAGGACTGGATCCGCAGCGCCCTGAAAGCAATGGAAAAATATTCATTTGCATCAGTGGGTTTTGGACTAAGACAGCCTTCTCTGGCAGAACATAACAACTGGAACAAAAGCTAAAGATTGAGCCATTCGAGCTACAGAAAAACAGAGCAAGTTTTCTTATAACCTCAGTACATGTTGAAAACATTTCACACGTTGTGGGGATGCTGCTTATTAAATACTTGCTTCAGATTCTGTCCCCCTGTGTGTAAGGAAGCTGCAGCTGCACTCCTATCCACACAAACATCCAGGGTCAAAGTTTTCAAATAAGTGATGCAATAGGTTCATGTTCCAAGAGCACTTGACACTTGGATTAAGTGACTATAGATAAGATCTAGAAGCTTTGCTTTTGTCACTCAGAACGGGAGCAAATATGCGTAAATCCTGCCTGCTTCAATTCAGGAGCTGAGCAAGGGTAAGCACTTAGCTCCTGACAGCGCTGCAAACTGCTCCTGTTGGCGGTGAGTAACAGTCTAGACACCCAAAGTGTCTGGAAACTCATGGATGCCTGAAGCGAGATCCAGCAACTCTCACAAGTATTCTGGGCCAACATTCCTCTCCTCCCAGGTGGCATTCATTCCAGAGTTTGGCTGTAAAATGCTTAAATTCTGCCTGGGCCTTTAAAGAAAAGGTTAGGATGAGCTTGAGATACCCCTAAGAACCAGATGTACTGAGTCAATTGAAGAATGCAGGTCGCCACTCACCTTTTGTACAACACCCTAATGCTCTGACACGCTTCCTCGTAAGCAGCTAGTGCAAAACCTGGCATCAGCACTCGCTTCAGCAGAAGTGTACCATGGCAATGGGACTATGGGCACTTGACGTCAAGCAAAATCACTCTGTGTTGAACCTGGTCCACTTTGCAGCAACACAAGTGGAGAAGTAGCAGGCTCATGGGACAGTAGGCAGAAAAATGACTGCAGACTTGTGGTTAGGGACCTCAAGGGAAAGGAGGCATTTTTGGGGTGCCACTTCCCTTGCCCCCAGGAGATGCGTACCCTCTGATTTGCTCTCCCTCTAGGTTGCCGACCCCTGTAATTCCAACTGCACAATTATCCCAGCTTCAATGGGTTGGCAGAGTTTATCCCTGAGACTAATGTTGTGCAGTCTGTCAGCAGCGGGGTTTTCATGGAGTGTGCACAGGCTGTGTGTTCATGTCCTCCGGTGCCATGGGAGACAGATTTCCTGGTCAGGCTTTCTAACCAATAAGATGTTGCACAACAAACGGGTACCAATATCTTCAAATGTCTTGAAACAGAAATGAAACCTGCTCAGTTTAGCCGCTGTTGCTATGGGCGCCCAGCTTCCACAGAAGAACCAATGCTTATTCACAGGCTGTGCCTAGTGTTTCCTACCGACAAGCTTCAAACTCCTTCCAACTTCTCACACAGCCTCCCTGGACAGCTCTGCAGAGGCACGGGGTGTTAAAATTGCTGGATCAGAGATTAACACCCTTTAACGCAACAGCTCTGGATGCTGGAGGAGTAAGAGGAATGGGCTGCACAACAGTGTCTCCTTAACTGGCATCTCCTTTTGCCACTGCTGGAGACAGCATTCTGGACTAGCTGGCACTTCTTACATTTATTTCTCACACTCCATTTTGTCCACTGACTCAGGTGAGCTTGATTGCACATGTTAGTGCAAGTCTGATACTGACACACTACAGAACCTGAAGGTTATGTTTCTTACCTGCAGTTTTGAAAATCTTCAGACCTGCTATGATTGTTATGACTACTTACTTTTTGGATTTTGAATAGGCATATGATAATGAACTAAATATATATAATTCAGTATAATGAATTAAAGATGTAATCCCAAATAACATATTTAATGTATATGATCTACCTCACAACACCTACAGTCAGTCCCACAAAGGAAATTCACTTGCAAAAAGACAGTACCTTCATTGGTGATCTGCCAGCAGGAGAAGGGGAAACAGTGGCTATGTGTCTTGCTGGTGATGCTGTAAAGTCAGAAAGATTTCACTGCAGTCTTAGCATTACAGCTTTACAATTTTCATTAAGAAATCTTTTTAAATAGATAGAGATCATTCTACATACAAACATTATCTCTGGTTCCCTCTATGTATTTGCTCAATAGTTGCAAATAGTCTTAGAGATACTGTTTATATATTTTTATTCAGGATTATTTTGCCATATAATCAATAAAATACAAGAAATTTCTGCATCCATCTTTTATTTTATACCACTTTAAATTGGTTTACATCCTACCAAATAATACAGGACTCAAATTAAGTCAGTATTTTCTTCTCCCCTTTTCCCATCCTCCTTTTTTTTTTTTCTTAAGAACTATGTTCTGTATTTTTAAGTAAGAAAAAATACAATACAAAATGTACTTACTTTGAGGCATAAGGCTAAAACTCCAAAAAGTTTCCACCCCCTTGAGAGCAATTATATTTCTAATACCACTTAAGAAGTCTTTTCTTTAAATGGAAATTAGTCTTTTGAAGGGCAAATTGGTTATAGGAACAGAACTCACGTACTTTCATGATTGCTGTGCATGTGGTAAGATTCTTTTTCTTTAATGATCATTTCCGATTGCTAACCTCTAATTATCATAAGATCAAAAGATTAAATTTGATCATCCTCCCTAGTTACCAGAATGAACTGTCTGAAACTACACAGTCATTAAATGAAGAGGCAGAGTACTGGAAACAGAATGCTACAAAGAAGCCTAATGAGATGAAAATACTTGAAGTTCTACAGCCTTCTATGTAAGTAATCAAATAATAAACTAACGTGCCCAAGAAGCTAAATGTTAGTCAGAGCGGAAAGAATCTAAGCACTCAAGTAAATCATTTTTTAACTGGAGCTTAGCCTGAGATGTCCATTAACTCACCAGTCTGTGCAGGTCTCGGTGGTACAGGAGGAGATATAAGCTTTCCACTCTCTGATGTGTTTCTGGCTTCTTTCCCACTGTCCAGGCTCCAGCTGCTGGGAGTGGTGTTTACAGCTGGAAGAGAATGCAAAAGCTGACACAGGCAGCACCACTTTTAGCTGTCACATTCAAGCTCTCTTACTTGCCTTTCTCTGCGAGGGTACAAATATGCAGAGTGAAAATGTTAAACAACTGTAACAGGATGCCTGCAAAACTCTCATGGTTGCATCATCATTTGAAAGGCTCTTAAGCAAAGCCTGTCAGTCTCCTGGTTTGCCTGACATATGCATCTGGCCCTTGGGTCAGTTTGAGATTGTATAGCAGTTTGGACCACCAATGACAGCAGCAGCTGATATACCACTCTGGTGTACTGCAAATCTCCCACAAAGGGAGATAAGCTTGAAGCCTGTTAATATCATCAGTTTATCTTTGCACCAGACTCCTATTTAAAGGTTTCTAGGTGTAAGAGAACAGCCTATTCACAAACTGTTTCCATTAACTCATTTTATATGCAGAAGGGACTAGAGAAAGGAACTCACCAAGTTCCAATCAAGATCCCTCAGAAAGCTTTCAGTGCTAACAGTCTTTTGTTGCCTGCATAGGCTATGAACTCAGAAGTGAAAGAAGATGGAAACAAGGGCACAAAATGGAGGGAGTGAAGAGGGGAAGAAATGTAAAAGCGTTTGAACAAAATCAGATTAAAATATTATGGATTAACTCAATTCATACACACTGTCTGTATCTGTGGTCCAGGAGCCTGCAAATTGACTATCACCTGGACATGTATAAAACTGGCCTTTGTATTATCTGTGTTACTTTTACCAAATACCATGTCTCTAACTGAATGATTCCCATAAAGTTTGGAACAGCTTAATAAATGGAACTGGATTATTTCTTGTTATCATAGAGCCACTGCTATTGGAAAGAGTAAGACAGACACAAAGGACATTTAACATGCACAGGATACAAATGAACGAAAAATTTGCAATTTTTCTTACACATCCTATAAACGGTGAACAAGCTGCTTTCAAAGAAAACAAACAAACAAAAAATGAGACAAACAAACAAACTAACAGAGGCGAAGAATACCTGAGAGCTTTAACCTCAAACCTCTTCCACCAAGTTAAAAGTTTTTCAGGAAGTAACATGAGCTCATGCCTTGCATGACAGTTTCCTTGTTGTCTGCTAGTGTCACACTTGTGAGGAACCACGTGGAAGAACTTCATGCTCATTTACTAAGATGGTGTGGAAAGCAAAGTGCTGCTGCTGAATGCTAATTCGTGTTAGCAATTATTGCTATTGTAGAAGCAACAAGGGCTTTCAGACGGACTGGAATCATGCTATACTGGCCTATACCAGACAACACAAAAAAAATTATATATATATATATTATTTGTACCGTATCTGTAACAATATTGTTACAGCATAATTGCACATCAGTTGACCCTGAGAATAGCGCACAGAATAATCTGTCTGTTTTCTAGAGGATCATTTTGCCTTTTTATTGCCAGAGTATGCAATTCACTGTTTGCTTTTTATGGTAGGCTGTCACCTAGCAGCATGGTTTTGCCCTCATCCTAAAAATGACTTGGCACCAGGCCTGGGTACTTCAAATGCCTGAATCTCTTGAGAAGCCAATTTTTTTCCTTTTAAGTTACCCTAGTAGTCAATTCTTTGGACTGCTAAAAAGTCTCCTGGAGAGAATACTTTATTTTAGCAATTTTGTAATGTACTTGGCTGCACAGACCAATGGAAAAGTTTTGACATTTTCATGTTATTTCATGTCTTTCACTCCTATGAAAAATTCCACTCTTCATTTTACACCAAAACTTGCACACACAAATATTTATAAAAATCAACTCTTACTGATGAAAATCTGATTCTTCGTCAGTTCTTGTTTACAGTATGCTCTTGAAATGTTAGCTTTTAATACATCTATTTTATTGTAGCCTTTATTCAGGGTGCAACAAAGGGTAGCACAATGAAATTATGGAGCACAAAATGCATAAAAGAGCACATAACAAAATCTTGGCAAAACAACTGTGCCAATAATATTGAATTTCCCCACGTGAAAAATTATAGAAGGCAATATTGTTATTGAAATTCATAGGTTTCTTTCTTATTTATTCTGATTAGGAAAAAACATACAAACAAACAGAATTTGATCTTTTCCCTTCCAAAGTGTAACCAGAATCACAGAGACATGTTTGATAAAGGGAACTTGCAGGTACCAGACTTCATGATCCTGCCCATGGAACTTCAGCTTCCCTTTGCCCTAGTCTCCAGAAGTCCATATTCAACAGGGTTCAACTCCCTACACTACTCTAACAAAGCAGGTGAAAGGACAGATCTCACACAATCTGCACCACCCTTTCCTTTAAACTCATGGGCCCTTCTGAGTTCACTCAGTTCGAACAGGCACCATTTACTCCTCTTTTCGGCAGTGCTTTGAAACTTGACAACATTAGCGTGCTTTAGTGCTTTGAGGCTTGGAGATGACATTATGTGCTCAAGAGTTGGCATTCTACAAGAACATGACATGAATTTTCATAGATTCCAAGAGTGGTAGGGTGATATTTGTGGTAGAGGGATGGTCAGGCCAGATGATCTTAGAGGATTTTTCCAACCTTAATGATTCTATGATTTCCACTCACCTTTGTCAGGGCCAGGCAGATTGGAATCACTTCGTGGCAAAGCACCATCTCCAACATGATTAAACAGCATTCTCTGTAAATTGAGAACAGCACAGTTTATGTATAACTGCAAATGTATTTGAGTAGCCTTTGAGAAAACAAATATATTTTTGTTGTTATCCCTACCACACAAGTCTACTTGGAGGTAGAGTGATAAACACCACCTACGAACATAAATAGCTTAATAAAAACACATGTATACGAACAGACTAGTTGTCTAAAAATTGTACACACTCAGTGGGAAGATTATCATATACTGAACTCTGTCAGTTTCCTGCTCCCTCCAAGATGAAACGAGGCTCATTCCTCAAGTGATATCTGAGTGAGTTAACTTGATGAAGTGCTAAACATGTGCACGAATAGATTTGCAATAACTTCATTGCAGAATCAGCATCTGGCCAAGGTGTAGTGTTTGAAGATATTTAAATTATGGCTGTTACCTTTGAAGATCATAATGTATTATTTCCTACCCTGACTTTTTAGTAGTATCATTCTTGTTTCTCTTGTGGATAAGACCTGATCCACAAGGTATGTTTTTCCTTTCTTTTTCTGAATATTAACTTAAAAGTGTCACAGAACATTTACAAAATTACTTTAAAATTCCACTAATTATTTCTTTTGGCAACATTCAATCAGTGGGTTACTAGTTTATCCTGACAACAAGAGTAAATAATATACAGTTAATTCCAATTTTACTTTTTTTTTTTTTTTTCTTTTTTCATTTTATTGAGGGAAGATCAGTGAAATCCAAACCTATCAAACCCTATTCTCACACCTCCTCCCAGTGTTCATGAAGGCCCCGTGCCAAGCTGCTGAGTCACTACACTGTGGTTCCACACAATGGCAAACCCATCTCCAGAGCAATCATCGTAGATCTTTTGCAGCACCATGTTTCAGAGTGAAGAATAAATACAGAATCACAGAATCCATGCCCTATTTGACTTGATTTAAAGCATCTTGTAAGTGAATGTATTGGTAGACTTTGACATAGACTAGGTTTGCCCATCTGTGCTGTGCTCTTCACACAGGATCAGGCATTTTCTTTTTTCCTGGAGTTACCATTACACTGAGGAGGTGTAACTATGTGTGTATTCTAATGTGATAGAAAATGCGATCAGATGTTCCTGCCTAGTGTGGATCAAACGTTCACTATGTAGCAAGTTTGCAGTATTTTAGGATTTGGTGGGCAAGTGTAGCGCTACTGCTGAGGTCTGTCTTCTGTTGTGAAGGTAAAGAGCAGAAGCTGAAAAAGCAACTGAAATTGGGGGAGCTAAAAGTGGCAAAAGCTGCATGAATTACAGAGAAATGAAGACATGCTGAAACAATGGAATATAAAACCATATGGAAGAACATAATGAGATGCAAAAGAACCAAAAATGTGAAAGCCAAAAAGCTCTAGTTGGAAGAAGAATAGCACAAAAACTAAGGAACCAGTCAATGACAATAGACAATCACCCTCAGAGCATGGAAGAAGCTGGAGAGACATCATACAATTGCTCAGTCAGAGATCACAAAGCAATCAGAAACAGATGCTGACAGAATGTAGCTATACGTAGAGAACCTTGAGCAGCAGTTTCAATGAAGGATCAGATGCAGTACTGCTGTGGTCCAGTTCTACTCAATCCATCAAACTTCCTTAAAAGAGGTTGCTACAGCCTGAAAGGACTAGATTTGGACTTGAAGAGCAGGAATTTGCCTGTACATCTCATGCTTCCAGGTTGAAAAAATATTGTGAAAATTACATTTGTTAAGCCATAACAAAGATATTCATAAAGGGTGGTCCTTTCCTCATTAATGTAGTGTGAAGCTCCAACCCAAACTGTAAAAGTTAACTTGTGTTAGAATAAAAATAGAAAGTACAAGGAAAAACGTGAGCATCTAAATTCTAATGAGAGTTGTGGTTGTCTCCAAGATATCTCCTTACAGTTGTCCTGAGGATTTCTTCATAATGTAGAGAACCAGAATTTTCCTTCTGATCACTACTCAGGAAATACAGCACTGGAGGAAGAAACTGCACCTTTCCCCAGAAAGATATATCCTCATTTATAGTTAAAAGCGCAAAAAGAAACTGTCAGGCCTTCTCATCTTTGAAACATGCTTCACTGTACAAGCAAGTTAGTTTTCTACTTACCCTCTCTTGGGACACTGAGGGTAGAGACAGATTGGGAGATTTTGCTGCCAGGCGAGTTTCTGGGTGAGTGGGGACTGGGCCTACGAGCTCCTCAGCCTCCCTTATCGAATCTCGGGTAGAGTGGGGAACAGAAGTCACATTCCACTTGGCAAAGCAAGAGTTTGCAGTCTGGGAGCAAAAACGGGATAATTTTTCTTTGCGGCAAGCTGTAAAACCGCGTTATTTAAAGAACATCTCCTGGTCTTTCCTGCACACTGGTTTGGCTCCACTACCAGTGAGAAAGTGCCCAATAGATATATCAGTAAGTACTCACTGAGGACTGTTAAGTCTGGCTAAGCTTCAATACTAGTTCTCAAGCCCTTAGGTAGTAGCATGAGGGCTTAAACTAGAAGATGAAAAACTTCAGACAAATCAGTAACTCAAGGAGCAAGAGACAAGAATGCAACAACTAAAGAGAAACCAACAAACCATGTCTAAAATAAAGGATCCTGAGCTACCACATCGTATTTTATCAGACGCAAAACTTCTGGTGGAAATGAGAATTACTGTTGAAAAGAGGGACTTCCACTATAGACTTCTCCTCTTTCTCATCTTCAGCAAGATGTGCATAGTGTAATGGTGTGGACTGAAATAGTGACTATATTAAAGGAAAGTGCTTTAGAAAAGCAGGTCCAATCAGAAGAAAAGATGAAATAAGGATTCCAAATTGCCTAGCTCACCAAGCCCATTTTGCACTTCAGATAATTCGAAAGATACGGATTGTATACAGACCTACGTAGCAATAATTTTAAATTAAGAACTCAACTCATTCTTTCCTCTGGAGTGACATAACATATTTTCTGAAACTCCACTGAAAATACGAATTGCCATGTGGACCGGGTTATTATCTCACAGTGGCTTAGCACTGTGATGGATTAGCTATTTCAAAGAGATTAAGGGGAGGTCAACATGGATAACTGCTAGGATAACTGGTAGTTTTTCCATTTTAGATCTTCTCTAGATTGAACAAATATTGCTGTTTTAGAGAAGCATGTTACATGATCTGGTAAGTCTTTCCACCTCTCACTCCAGTGAGTAAATATCAAAACCAGATCTAAACCCATAAAAGGAAGCAGAAATGTGATCAAGTACAGTGCATTCTATTCACCCCTCTTTCATGTGTGCTAAGCTGTTATTTATTAAAATATATATGTACCATAGCAGTGAGCAGACAAAATCTGCTCAAAGTTCAAGTGTCTTTAATGTCATCTTCACTTTTGGGGGCCTCCCAGAAAGTTTCCTACCTGTGAGGTTTCTGAAGGAGTAGGGTAGATGGCACTGCAGGGCCTCTCTCTCGGGGACAGGCAAGAGTTATCTCGGGAATGCTTATGTTTGTCAGACAACAGAGGAGAGGCTACAATATAAACGTGTCATGGGATTAAATACATACACTGATATTCAGGCATTTCAGTTCTCTAAGGCTATATATGACAAAGAAATCCTCTGCTACCAATAATTCTCATTCCTCAAAAAAAAAAGGCCAAATTCAATGTCTGGTGACATTGTGCAAAAAGTTATTTAAGGATTCAGCTGTGCAACATATCAAGAATCATTTAATTCAGTTTACCACAGGCGATGAGCACTGACCTCTGGCACTGGATGGAGCAGAACTGGTCACATTAGGTGAAGCAGAATGAGTAGAACTCAGGCTTGAGGTAGATGGACTAGGCTGTGCACAGAAGAGATGGTGTTATCACTGCATACTTACTACTTTGGAAAGCAAAAGTTTATAATACATTTCACTAAAACTTTTTTCCAAAAATAAAGAACTAGTAACTTGCTATAGAAGCTTTTCAACAAAACAGTATAAAGAACATTAACGTAACTACACAAAATGATTAAGTACAATATTGAATAAATAGAAATACAATTAATATGTTAAAATAATTATGTCACTGTGACTACTGGACAGAAATGTCTAAATAAGGTCAGATAATTTTGCAAAGTGAATTGATTCTTACTAATGTGGTCAAAAATTCATACTCCAACTTTGGAAGAAACATTTACATAAAAATTGTCCTTTGTAACTTAACGAGGTTAGCAGCCCGTTTAAATATTTGTTTTAAAAATGTATCAGCAGTGACTTTTAGATTTCTGAATGGAATAATAGAAACACTAATTTAATAAGTAACTTCACAAGAAAAAAATGGTTTGAAGAATGACAATAATTTGTACCTGCATGTTAAAAACTTCATCGGAGCTTTCTGATTGCCCAGTGATATTGCTGACTTCAGCAGAAGCTTGGGATGACAGTGATGACGATGAATACCGATTGACAGCTGGGTAACTCAAGGGACTATTATGAAAATAATGAAATACAAAATGGTTAACTGCAGTTGCCAATCATCATTTTTCATGTGAAAACAGCACATGACATTAACCTCTACAATTTAATTTGAATTTATTGGTGAGGGAGAAGGGGGAAGAGAGAAAGTGAGAAGCCTGAAGATTCATGCCTGAAGATACTTCGGGCTGACCTTAGAGGAAGGAAGTGTGCACACAAAACATTCTAGGGGTCATCTTCCATGTGTGCACACACTTCCAAGTGTGCACACAAAATATGGTACGGGTCATCTTCCATGAGGAACAACATTAACAGCTTTTATTAATTTAACTTGCCTGCGTCGTGGTATTACCCGGGCACCATCTGGACTCATAGAAACAGGTATTGAATTTCGGCATACACGAGGGCTTCCATTTGGGAAATGGATAGGGCTAGCTTGCACACATGCAGAAAATTCCTGCAAGGTGTGAAAAGACTGGTTACAATGAACATAACATCACTAAGTATTTTGTGACACACAGATATTCATTTGAATAGTTACAGCTGTGTTTTAGATCAGCCTCATCATTAGCAAAAAAAAAACAACAACAACAAAAAAAAAACATTTTAACTTTTTGTTGATGATACTTTCCCTTTAGTAAAACATGAATATTTTTCTCTGCACTGCATTGAAAGTTTATGAACTTTACCTCTGCTTTGTCATACTGTAATACTACAAGATGTAATGTGCACAAACAACCAAAAGATGTCACTATATGTTGCTTAGGAAAATTAAAAACCATTAACGCAACTAGACTGTCTCCTGGTTCACCTGTGCACCTGCTCATGTACCTGTATTCCCAAACTGGACTTCATCACAAAGAACTGATCCACCAGCTTTTTGTGCAAAGGCCTCATGTCCTGGGGCACGAACTTCTCATGCACTGCTAAGCCAAACTCCAAAATCTGTGCCTGCAGAAGAGACAGCAGGAAAGAGGGGAAAATATATTTTTTTTAATCTGTTTTCCTTACACTTTCATTACTTTTTTATTAGTAGTAGTATCATAAATGTTGGTCGTTCAAAAGATGAAATACATATTGTATTAAAATAATTTATTTACAACCCTGAGAAAACTGTTATCAAACCATGCCTAAGACAAAAAAAAGGGACACACAAGAGGATTTATGCCTCTTCATATTTTACTACTTGATTTTCCAAAAGATTTGGCTTATGTGAATTCAGTTCTAATCTAAAAACTACTACAGATAATGTAGTGAAAAATCTGGCTAAATGTACAAAGTAGCAGTCCTAAGCCCTAAATGAAATGAGAACAGATATCATAAAAAACATGAAAGAGAACAGCAATAACCACGTCCACCTGAGACCTTGGAGTGTATTTTCTGTGAAATCCTTTGTTCTCTGCTCTATCTCATTTCCACAGAGACCTCAGTAAGCAGTGGCTTTATGTATATCCCCAGTGTAAGGCACAACAGGCTTCAGAATAACCTTGCTAAAACTCCCATCTTGCTCGAATTTAGTCACAGGAATATAAAATATTGAATCAGTTAAATGGTGAGTCAGATAAATCTTAATATCAAAACAAAATAGTTATACTGTGCTGTAATATCTTTGGATGAGAGCTACTGCCGATGTTTTGAGTTGGCCTCTCGGGGGCAATGCAGCTGCACAGCATCACTGACCCCAGTTTATAATCCCAGCTGATGCATCCACACACCAAGCCAGCCTGGCCTTTCTGAATACTTTGTGTTTTCTGTTACATCACCTGTGTGTACCAGACAGGTTTTAACTGAAATTGCTGGGAGTCCACATTTTGTCATAGGAATTTACTAACTCTTATTTTTAAATTCTAAGGGTTAGTACAGAGGAATATTCATGATATAAGGACCACGGTAAATAGGAAAAATGAGGTAATAATACAAAGAACATATAATGAATAGAGCATTCCACTGTGTGGAATTTCTCCCTTTTTGCTCTTATGATAAACTTTGTTGTAAAAATAATGTCTATTCTGTACTAGTGGTAAACTGCAATGTACAAATATTTGGCTAAGCCATCAAACCTTTTAGTGAGAATGTCTGTTCTGTAGTAGTGGTAAAATATGTTGTGCAAATATTTGCACATGATCATCAGAAGACAAAAAATTGGCTCTTGTTCAACTTCTAACTTAGAATAGCTTGAATAGATTAAGATGATGATGAAAGGGACTAGGGAGAATATATTAACGTGACCTGCTTATATAGGAAGTTGCTGTCTATTTGGAATCTAATTCAGAAAAATACTGAAGACCGCTAAGCAGTTACTAATCTCTGAAATTTAATATTTTATTTGAGGACATATCACGTTAGCTAGAACAGCTGAACAGGCAACCTAGCCATTTTTTTCCACACTTTACCTGCTCGAGCATCAGCTCTCTCAAGCGCGTAATCTTCTCTCCATCCTCTGGATGGTTCAAAACATATTCTTTGATAAAGAATGCCTAAAGGAGAATAAAATCACAAGGTCATGTAAAAAGAGTAGAAACAAAAGACTTCTTTTTTTTAAACAACACTTTCTTCATGGTATTTTTGAAACAAAAGTTCCTTTTCCAATACAATTGAAGATGCTAAATAGTGCTAAATAATTAATTATTCATTTTGGCATTGCTGGAGTATGAACAAATAAAATGAATCCATTCTTTATGTGTAATTCTATCAGTTGTTCAGTATCCTGGACAGATCATGAATCAAATTTGGAAACCTGATTTGGAAATCATTGTTGAGACTAAACATCTCTTCCTCATTTACTGTGATCTAGAAGTTTTAAATAACTGCAAAGATTTAGGCAGGAAGTCTTCATACTAGGAGGTTCACTATCCGTTAAATATAAAGATACCTTAAGAACAACACATAATTGTATGCTGTTACATGTATTGGAGCTGTGACACAATCTTTTTCATTCTTAATATGATTAAGGTTTGAAAGAACTCAGTGATTTCAAAATGAAATTTTCAAAATTTCAAAAAGCCACACTTTTTTCCACTACAGGAACATCTGATAAACATCAAGGCATGTTAATGAGCTTACATGACTTTCCATGCCATCTTCAATGCTTAAATAGCACCAGCCATAATACCCTGAAGTCATTTTACCTACCAGCAGTAGCCTGGACATAGTTCATGCAACATGTTCACGGTTGCATCTTCCTTACCATGGCACCTATCCTACACTGCAAAGGGATTACACTGAATTCACAGCACTGCTCGGCTCTGTTCTATAAAGAAAATCCCCAGATGCTCCTTTGAGAGATTTACAGACCTTCTCAGAAGTGCATTTGTCACAAAAGGTCTCCGTTTGCATACTTACATACACACAGTTTGCTTTCCACAGAGCTAAGAGGATGGTAGTTGTTACTCTGTGCTCTGATTTCCACTTGTGTTAGTGATTCTCTCACTTAAATCCACCCTCCATCCAACTTCAGCTGTTAATATCTCTGCTATGCATAATCATTTGTAAACATAGGGAAAGGTGGAGCTGGAGATTGATATACCCCTTCCTCTGACAGTTCCGAAGTCTCATGCTGTGGCAACTCATAATAAGGAAGTGCTGAGGCCTATCTAGAAAATGCTGATACTGTAGTGAAGAACATTTATTTCACATGGCCCTCTCACTGCAGATAAGTCAACATGAAGTCTTGTAAGTCTAAACTGTAGAAAGGAGACCTCTGATACTTGCTAAAATCCCAAACCCCAAACTTCTGCCAGCTGAATTTTTTTCCCTTATCTAAAATCTTAATATTTTTTCAATATCAAGCAGGTGGTGTCTCAGTAGTTTTGAGCTGAGAGAAAACTGCAAGAGCTGTAATATGAGTCAGAGATGTAATAATCTAACTTTAAGCAAAATCTCCAGTATTTTAGGAGAAAAAAGCAAAACCACCAGAATTTGACTAAATCCAGTAACAGCCTTGAAACTGGTGGTTTCCAATAATTAAGCATGAAAGTGCCTCTACTCTATTTATAGCATATGCAAAGGAGATTAAAGAAACATATGTTATAGCATAAAGTGCAATCTGAGAGGTGTTAATGGGCACAAAACACACTTGATGCTTTTTAGCATACAGAAAGGTTTTGCATAACTATCACTTCTCTGGATTTTCTTGGGATCTGCTCTGTACCAAAACCAGTGAAAGAAATGGTACTTCTAACAGATGCAATATCAAGTGCACAGTAATTAGAGATGAATCTTTTTTATCCCATCAGGAGAGAAGAAGAAGGGAAAAAAAAAAAAAAAAAAAGAGGGATGAATCAAGAAGGCAGTAGCTGGCCAAAATCCATTATTTGCTGGGTCTTCTATGTTTTAAAGCTGGGAAGTTGCCAAAAGGGAAATAAAGTATCTGTAAAGACACAGTTAAACTTACCTTAAAGACCACATGCTCCAAGACTGACTGAGTTTTGTACAGGGGAAAAGGCTAACGCAAGCAAACCATATGGACAGAGAAAAGCACTTACAGAGGCCAGGAAAGAAGGAAGAAAGAAAAGAGGTGAGAAATGGCGAAACAGCAGGAAAACATAAAGACTAAAAAGGGAATATGAAAAGGGTGAAGAAAAAAACACACAAATCTCACAGCCAGTACAATCAGTTTGGGCATTTAAAACACAAACTGGTGAAACACAAATGTGTAATATCCTATTTTAGATAGAGAAAGAGAGAGAAATGGGTAAAGGACAGAAGGGAATCAAAAACTAAAAGTGAAGACTACCTAGGAGATCAAGAATTGAAGCTAAGAACAGTAAAAAGAATGGAACAAGCTAAAACCTTTAATACACTCCTGAAGAATGGGAAGAGCCATGCAGAGACACCCAGCTAGCTCTGACCAAACTCAGATACTACTAATTCAAACCAGACATAGCTCTGACATGATTCTATTGCTCCAGGGACAACATTCGTGGTGTTTTGCTATGCTAAACAGCTTTGTTGTCCTTTTTGTTTAAAGGCAGCTGTGAAACATCAAACATGGTATTGCTTTGCGTTAGCCCCACAGCTTTCATAATGCTGCAGTATTAATGACAGGTTCTAATACTACAGCAGACTCAAATCTCTCGTTTAATTTAGGTGCAGTTTTATCAAATTTACCACTATTGACTGAACACCAAATCTTGTAGCCTTTGACACAAGTGGATAACTACTCAACTTGACATTTTAAATGGAAAAGGAACAAGCAGTCAATTCAAGTATTTCATAAGACTAGTAAGAGAAACAGAGAGATCAAGCCGAGATGAAAAAAAATAGTCCTTCCTTCTTTTTATTGCAGTTTCAGTCCCACATAGCTTCATGAAAATATAGCATCCCAAAAATGTAAGCTTTTTTTAAGGTGATTTAGAGATCATAATAATCAGGAACAACTTTTGGAGACAAATCTAGTATTGAAGTAAAAGTTTGGATATTTTTGAATAATACATTTTACAACTCACTAGATTTTTCCAGAAAACAAAAACTTGAGAGGAGCAGAAGGAGGATATAATAAATAAATAAATGAATACAATTCTATGAAATTAATTAATTTGTTGTCAAGAACTATGTCCTGTAAATCAGAACATGAGAATAGAAAATGAAATCTGCTGGTTGGCCAGAAGTACCTCCAGACATGGGCTCAGAGTGTACATATTATAGCAATACAGTTAGAACTGACTGTTTCTAAAGCAAAAAAATGATAAAGAGAAGCATTAACCACTAAAGAATGCAAGTGATTGTGAATCTGCTCATCAGTGGAGTGTGTTTATAGAGCTATCTGCACAAAAACAGTTGTTCCAATAAAGTTACATATATTTAACATCAGCTAAACATAAAATAACTGTAATTAAAAGTATTATTGATGTAACAGTTTCTGTCCTCAGTTCATACAGAGAAGCTGTATATGTATAGACAAGGAATCAGAAAGAAATTATCATATAACAGATTTTTAATAAATACAAAATAAATTGCTTACCTCTTGGTATCTAGCAACACCACCATTAACTGCTGCATCAATGACCCCATTTAGACACATTGTGAGAGGGTTAATGTTTTGCATCTGTCGAGTTTGACACTGACTGATCAATGTTCTCAGCTGTAGGTTCTTATTTTCTAAAACTTCAATGGCATTCTCAAGGGGACTCATTTCCACCTGAAAAAAAGAAGTGAGGAAAAATTGCAAACACGCTTAATCTTCAGTTAAAAGATTAAATAAATTAAAGGTAATTTTTGTTGATTTCTAAACCTGAAAACAACATTATTCTATGTTCTAGTGTGTTGGGGCTGAAAAAGTTCTTTCTCATCTGGCCAACACTATAAAACATACGAACACGGAGAACTAATTTTATCAAGTAATCAAGGACTAAAGCAAACAATGCTCTCTAGTAGATTTATTGTCTGACACTGGGAGAATGCTCAGCACCTGCTACAAAATGCATACACATCAACATCCAGTGAAACTGCTGGGACTTGGGGCTATTTTTGGACTGTCCTTGTTAACTTTACCTAATCTGGGGTGAGATCAGTGCACTGGATTTAAGTGACAAGGTTTTGGTAGTGGGGGACTGGCTGCAGGGCTGGCCTCTGTGAGCAGAGCCCAGCAGCTGTCCCGTGTTAAAGGGCCAGTTTCAGCCAGCTCCAAAGGGATCCACCGCTATCCAGAGCTGAGCCAATAAGCAATGTTATTTGCTTCTCTGTGAGAGCAGATTAAAGAAAGGGAAAAAACTGCTGCACAACAGCAGCTGGGAGAGTGAGGAGTAAGAACCAGCCCTGCAGCCCCCAAGCTCAGCGCAGCAGGAGGGCAGGAGGTGCTCCAGGCACACAGCAGCAGTTCCCCTGCGGCCTGTGGAGAGGCCCCTGGTGGAGCAGGCTGTCCCCCTGCAGCCCATGGGTCCCACATGGAGCAGATCTCCACGCTGCAGCCCCACCATGGGTGGAGGAGCCCCAGGTGGAGCAGGTGGATGTGGCCTGGAGGAGGCTGCAGCCCATGGAGAGCCCCCGCAGGAGCAGGCCCCGGGCCGGAGCTGCAGCCCATGGAGAGGAGCCCACGCAGGAGCAGGGGGTCTGGGGGATGCTGATGCCCATGGGGGACCCGTGCTGGAGCAGTTTGCTCCTGGGGGATGGACCCCATGGTACAGAGCCATGTGGGAGCAGTGCTTGAAGAGCTGCTGCCTGTGGGCAGCCCCTGCAGGCTCAGTTTGGGAAGGACGGCATCCCGTGGGAGGGACCCAGGGAGGGAGCAGGGGCAGAGAGGGACCGTGAAGGAGCCGTGGAGATGAAGCATCAGGGACTGACCGCAGCCCCCATTCCCTGTTCCCCTGTGCCACATGGGGAGAGGACATAGAGGAGGGTGGACAGGGGGAAAGGTTGTGGCTTTTTATTTATTTATTTATTTTTGTTTGTTTGTTTCTCACTGTTCTAGTTTGTTAGTAATGGGTAATAAATTTTATTAATCTCCCTATGCTGACTCTGTTTTGAATGTGGTTATTATTGTTGAGCAATCTGCCTGTCCTTATCTTAACCCTTGAGCCCTTTTCATTTTATTTTCTCCCCCTTTCCCTTTGAGGAGGGGGAGTGAGAGAACAGCTGTGGTGGAGCTCAGCTGCCCACCCCATTAAAAACACTACAGTCAGAGTGCTTCACCTTGCTTAGGGGCACAGACCGGAGTTTAAGTTTGGGTGAGCTAGTTCGCACACCCAATGGAAAGCCAATAGCTAGACATTATGGCTGAGGAGTGTGAATGCAGGCTTTGAGATAAGATGATAATCAAGTTACAGTCAAAGGCAGTCACTGAACAGAATGTGCCTGTCCTCTCAAGAGCACGAGGAAGCTTTACTCTTGGCATGAACTGCAGGAAAAGCAAAAAGCAGAGGGATGGGAAGAATAAAGGCCTGCAGTTGCTGTAATTTACCAAAAAATACAAGGACAGATCTAAATCACAGTCCACTACACGCCTAGTAAAAATTATTAGAGTTAACTGTAGGAAATGGTGATTATAATGGTAACACAGTAACTAACTGAGGTGGTTCTTCTATTTTTCATTTTCTATGTAGTAATCAGATTGGGGTCTTATTAACCTAGGAAGGACTTAGTAGGAATCAACTAACAAAATTTCTCGCGTCACACACTGTTTTTTGATTTTTACTAATTTCCATTTTTGGTTTTCTACAGAAGAGTATCAGGACGGTGAACAAATAATGTTTTGTTGCTATTATAAAAGAAAAACACAATAGATTTTTAGAGAAAATCTGTTGTAAAACAGCGTTCCTATATTTAATGGAATTATTGTAGAACTGGCTTTGACGGGAAGGAAAGCAGTTGCAGATGTTATATTCCCTGGTTCGACAACTGACCAATTATTTAGAGATCTTTTTATTAGGAGCACTCCTCAGAATGCATATGAGAAGTATTTAAGGATTTTCTAAGAAATAAAACAAGGAATTAAAAGAAATTACAGTGTGTCAGTAACAGATTGCTACTTTAGAACCTATTCCTGCAAGTCCTGCGTAGGCATGCTTCTGTGCCCATGCTGAGCACTGGTAACTTCCACAGAGCTGCAGGCAGACACAGAGATATACCCACATGGAATTTATTACAGTACAGGAACTTGGAAAATGCTTACTTTTCAAGAATACTGGAAGATATGTTAAGCTACAGATATTCTAAGTCGTAAATGTTATGTCATGCTGAGTTTTAAGAAAGCAATTTGCTAACATTAAATGTTGCCTTTTGTCTGTGTTCTGACTCCCCATTACTGTTCACAACTCCTTATTTCCTCAACTGTTTAAAATGAATCCTGAGGGTGGTTCTTATTAGTACATTAAAGGGCAAGAGAAACTGGACAATGCAAATTATTTAATACTTTGTAAATAATTTTGTTGTAGCTAGCTTGAAAACTTCCAAAAGAAGTTAGATATGGGTAATTAATCTTACAGTACTTTTCAAATAACATATAGATAAGGAAGTAAACCAACACAACACATATTACTGTCAGTCTCATACTCACTACTTCACGTTTTTCCACTTCAAACCAACGGGAGATTCCAGGTAAACTCTGCACCAAGATCAGTGTGGTTCTCTCCACCCATAGGCTCTACAATATGAAAAATCAATTTATGCCCCTAATTTGTCTCTAGAATTTTCTTAATTATTCACACTTTTATTTGTGAATATCTCCATCTAAGAAACAGTATACATAAAAATAAAAAAGTATTAGCTTCCAAGTATATACTAAAATGTCAAGCCTAGAAGCCTGACTTTCACTTTTCTCCTTACTTTCTAGGATTTGCTACTATGCAGTAATTTCTGCTGGTTCTGCACTCTTAAACAAGGTACTATTTTACATTATATATTGTTCCCTCACCTCCAAAAGTCACTCACAACTAAATTAGCATTTTGATATTTCCTTTCTGAGATAACAAGCGAGAACAAGGAGAGTTCAGAAGCAGAACAGCTTACACCAGCTCTCCTCTGTGACGTCTATTTTGAGATTCCAAAATGCATGGCCAATGTGGTACTCAAATACTATTAAACACTTAGAGCAAGAGGTTTTTAAAATGACAAATTGCCTGAAGTCAGAGTAATGGTTAACTCACAGTATAGCTCTTACACAAAATATATACAAGCCGTAAAATTAAATTAAAACCCTAAGCTTTAATTAGAGGACAACACAGATTTAATTTAGCTAATTTATTACCCTTGAAGTTCTTTTCTCTAACTTTCTAAGAGCATTATTATGGGATAATTGTCTTTGCTTGTTTGAATATCAGAATATGTTCCCATGTGGGGATGTAAGCATTTCTAGTGGATCAAAAGTGAAATTACACCAAAAACTGCAAGATGAATTTCCAGTTGATATGTTACTTAGGAGGAACAGAAGTCATTTACATATCAGGGAAGGAACTATTGCGCTTCCCTGAGACAAGCTGTAAGTTCAGATGCAGTTTTTAGTTTTGATGTCACAGGAACAGAACATTATGCTTTAGCTTAGTCAAAACTGTCTTTCCCTTGCTCTGGGGAGAGATAATTTTTGGTAATTCACAGATAACCATTCTTAGCGACAGTTTCCCATCTGCCTTATCAACTTCTCTGGAGGCTTCTCCGCTCTCTCCAGTTGCGCTTTCACTATATCACTGATGCAAAAACAAACATGTATTTTTTGCTCTCTCATTGTCATATTGAAAAAAAAGACATTTAATCTCCCATATACTTATCACATTATTTTAATTAAAATGAGTAGTGAAATACTTGACCTGCCGTATCCTCTAGAGAATTTGTTAGAACACACTCAGTTCAATAACAAAACTGTAGTTGATATTACAAATAAATCATTAGGTTTAGTAGTTCATGAAGGTGCGTAGTACTTTACCTTGAATTCATTCTCTTTGTCCTTGGTCCCTTTGTGAAACGGCCTGTCATATCGGAATCGCCAGATGTGATTTACTTTGTAAAAGCTCTTGATGTTATCTGGAATGCCATCTCTCTGCAGGACTTCCTGGTTTTCTGGGATTGGTGTCACAGCGTAGATCTGCAAGTCTATACATAAAGAGTTAAGGCTATCCAGCTTCATTGAAATTAGCAAAGCACAATGACTCCTGAAGCAAGACAGAATAAAAAACTCTTTTGAAAGTCTGTATCATTAAATGCTTCTAGACTATTGATAGTTTGGGAGAGAAACTTGTGAGATTTTTGATGACCTGTGGTTTCTTTTTTTAACCCAAAATAGTGTTACATACATGTTTTACATGTACAGGGAATAAAGGGATTTAATTAAATATATTCAGTACACAATGTTGTGCTAACATTATGGTGTATTGTAAGAACATAAATTACTGTACCTTGAAATCTGAGAGTGTTATACTAGTATTTTTGGTTAAAGTAGGAATCTTAATTATCTACCAATGAATTTTTAATGAAAACCAACAATTACACAAAAATAAATCCAAACATAATAGAGCCTTTGGGACAAATTGCACGGGAATTCTCACCTACCATTTCCTTCAGTGTGGCACATTGTGACTGAAATTGGCTATAGGTGTACCTACGTTTTTTGAAAGCATGAAAGACAACTGCAGAGTATGGGTTTGTGATTATGCGGATACACTGTGCTTCTGCCTGAAAGATGGTCTCATCTGGCTGATTAGCATGTTGCATAGCAATGGCATGTGGGAACTCATTCAGCATTCGCTGCTGGAAGGCCTCCAGCCTTTCATAGTCATGTCCTCGGCAAACAAATTCCTTATTCTAAGCAGAATAAGAAAAAAAAAAGAAAAAGAAAAGAAAAAAAGAGCAAATTATGTAAAAATAAATGGGTATCATTAGATAGATCCAAACACAATTTTAAATACTAAGGGCAATTCTTACATCATTTTAAGAAGGAAAAAATAAGAAAGAAGGCAAGGATGAAAATAAGAAATCTGAAAAGAGCAGGGCAGTTAAAAGAAGAAGGAAATTCTACCATGTAAAGAATGTTTTATTCAGAAGTCTGGAAAAATGACATGATTATACTTAAATCTTCAATAAAAAGTTGAAGGGAAAAATTGTTCTTATTGGATTAAAGTGCGTAGCTAACCTAAAATATCAAATGGTATAAAATATGTAACAAAAATACAATGCAACAGACAGTTAAGACAATGAAATAAGCTGAAAGTCGTTTCCATGAGGAACTAGGGAACCCCATTTCTTTTAACCTGGATGCTCACCATGAAGCTGCACCATTATTTTCTTGAGACTGTACAACATGAATATAGATATAACGTGAGTCCCACATTAAACAAGAGATGTCTGGATATGAAGTACACGCTGGAACTAGTTCCCAACTGGGTTGGTGATGAGGGCTTCCTGTCTCTGGACAAATCTTTTTTGGTTTGATTTTGCTCATAGACGTGTTTGAAATAAGGAAATATCTTAACTATTTTTTTAAAAAACACTGTTAAGTGAACTTCATTTTAAAATCTTTGTTAGAAAATTCTAAAAAGTAATTACTAAAGTTTACTTGAAGCAGATTTAGATAGAAACAGTGTTTGTCCTTATTGTGCCTTTACAAGAGAGGGGAAGCATTGAATTCTGAGATCCTAGACTTTAATGGGAACGCTATACAAAGCCAAATGCAATAGTGTTAATGTGCACCTACAAATTAAAATTTGAGAGCTTTATTCTGAAGCTTTGTTCTTTATTCCTTCTATAGAAAAAAATAGCCAGACTGCGTAAAAGAGTTATAAATTACTTTCCCACAAAAACATTAAATCAAATTTAGTTAAGTTTTGAGGTGTTCCTCATTGGTACGGCAAGCATAAATCTGTTCTTTAGGAGTGCGATGTACGTATGAATTGGAAAACACATAAATACTTCATGTGCGGATGCATAAACATTGGAGGCCTTACAGGTCTGAAAATACTGCATCCTTTTCTGCAGTGCATGTGCAGACTTTTTCCAGTACTTTCACTTTATTGGTTGACACATTTTTAGGAACACAAGCATTCTATTGTTTCTAATTAACATTTTCAAATTGGTTTATCCATAAGATATACACAGATGACTGTCAGACAATAAAAAAAATTACATGCCCATCAGACTAATTTTGAGCATTGCTTTTAATGGGGGCTTTCATGCTATATTTACAATTTGGAATTTGTGACTTTCCCTGCCACCAAGGCAAAGAAAAAATAGTCTTTTAGGCCTCCGCCACACAGAGGAGGTTCCTTCATTGCTTATTTGAATTACCATAGGAAGAGGAGCTTGGATTACGACTGCAGCGGCTCCATGAATAAGATGGATTCTGTTCTCTTCCCAAGGTGACAGTCAACACAGCTAAACCACTGCAGACTGTGGAAGAGGGGAACAGAATAACAGGAATAGTATTTCCAAGGGCACTTCAGTAACTTCAGAATCTAAGATTAATGTTCGAGAGTAACTTTATGTATCTTGTCAGCTTTAGTACACTCCTAATCAATGAAACTCAGCATGTTGAATTTTTAACTCATTAAAAAAAAAATTGAGATTGGGAATGTAATTACTTAGATGCTAAATTACTGATTGTCCATCTGTCAAGAGATATCTCTCTTTTGATAGCCACCTTCTGAGCAGCCATCAGAATAAAACGAACAGAACAGTGGGAACAAGCTACAATGAAAAGAAGATGGTCTGTGGAATAATACAGGTGGATGGATTGCAATACAAACAAGAATCTTAAGCCTATGTGGGACTCTGAAAGCCTAGCATTTGTCTTTCTGTTAGACAGGATCATTTCTCAACCCTGGAAACATGAGGATTTTCATTAACTAACTCAGAAAATTCCCTATTTCTCATGGTAAAACAACTCATATATGCTATAATCAAATTATCAGGTAGGGAAAGTGATTATGAATGACAGCATAAATCCCAGAATTACTCCATTCTGTTTATTTTCTATTCACTTACTCTCAAGAAGAATGGAAACTTTTTCCCATAAAATCCAACTCTGAAAAATTCTGGCTCCAAACGCTGTTGATCCATAATTTTATCATACAAAGATGCTTCCATCATCTGGGTGAGATTGAGAAGAAATGCAATTAGTGTTCTTTGAAAACATATCTTTTCCTTAAGCTGTCAAAAATACAAGGTGTTTTAGCACATTGCTCTGAATCACTGGAACTGCATTGCATCTCTAGCAACAGCAAGAAGAACTACAGGTCTCTGAATGTATTAGATTGAATATTTATATTTCCTAGAGACCTGAAAGCTTCCAAGAACTAAACCCCTGCTTTTAACTGTGAAGTACCTATATTAAAAGAGTAAAAGATTAATAACAAAATGTATAGCTCTTTAATGAAAAGCTGAAGTAATAGAAACACGAAATACAATTTGAAACATGGCCTAGCAATCTGCTAATTATTCAAACACGTGGCAGTAATGTGGTCAGTTTGGAGAGCAAAGCGTGATTTCTGTGGAACCATATTCCACATGACTGCATTCAAATCATACCAGATTCCAATGATTTAAGTGTCTGATGTGAGTTCCTTGATGAATCTCACAATAGCAATTACATTTTTTATTTTATTTTTACTTGAATTTTATACTGTTTTAATTTTACTCAAAACACTGGCAAAAACTGATCTTTATGTCAAAGTCCCTTTTTTTCTAATGATTTTCTCCTGTTTTCAGCAAAACATTCTCAGTTCATAATCTTTTTTATACTGTGAAAAAAACAGTATTATCCCAATTTTAGGTAATGTAGATACATATTTGATGTGTATATGATACCAGCAGCTGCTAAGATTACATTGGTATGAGAAATCCCTACCCCTCCTTTTTGGGTTAACGCATAGGTGGCAGATATAGTAAAGGATATTAACAAAATCAAAAACAGAACACATTACGTGCAGTTAAACATCTATAAATATTTTATTCACATGATGATAGTCTGTTTTTGCTTACAGGATTCTGCCATTGGGATATTTAAGTATGGAGTAAGCAGATCACAAGCAGTATTGCTACATAGCCCTGTGTTGAGATTTTTGTATCATGTCATTAAGCAGCTCTGGATTAAAGTCAGTCCCAGCAGCAAGCATACCACATGTACACAAAGTTTTAAAAGGAAACTAATATATAAAATTGAATCCATCAAAAACAGACATGAAAAGGGAAGACCAGATTATCTTCAAAATACCACAGCAGAAAGAATGAGCATACAAAGCTCTAAAAATGACAGAGAAAGAAGGAAGACTGTCAGAAAAGATTTCTTTTGGCTTTATGATATTAAGCAGATCACATTTTTATACAATAAACCTATTTGTAAAGTTGCGTGTTGCTTGCTGCAAACTGTTTCCAATTACAACTCCAAAGACATGTCACTGCTCCTAGCAAAGGACTGCATAAAGAGAACATTCCCTGGATAAACCTTACAAAATAAGTGAAACTGAATTAGTAGATACAGTATTTTTGCATAGACATACACACAAAGGGGGTGCTGTAGAGGTACAAACATTGCAAGACCTCTTATTTTTCCATTTTTCTTCAAAAAGCTTACACTCCTTGTTATTATCTTTGTTAGAGAAAACAAATACAAGCTAAAAAAAAAAAGAAAAGATATTTTCACAACTAACTGAAGGGCCACTCAGTGGCAAACTTAGGTTTTTAAGTAATATTTTATATCCGTAATTAAAAAAGCTTTTTGATCTGTGACTGTTGAAAAGTTCTCAGGTACATTACCCTCATCTTGCTGAGGTTTCTGTAGTCATAGTAGCTCTCATACTGTTCAGCAATTTTTCTGCATAAGATAATGCCATTTTCCCAACACTGCAAGCAAGTACAAGACATTCAGTAATTTCACAGCAACTGTTTGATTCATGAGTTATTAGCAAAGCCCGTTCTTTCTACACTAAGTCAGACTTCAAGTAACTGAATCTAATTTAACATAGTGTTCATTAGACATACAGATAACTGCTGAGTAATAGCGAGGAATTCTTTGAAGGATCTATTTAGAGACTTACTTAATTTATGAGTTTTAGGGAGCAATCGCTGCACAAGATATAGGTCACTGTAAGAGTGATCCCTGTCTCTTTTGAGATATGATGCAACAGAGTAAGATTTTCACATTTTAAAAGTGTGTTTTTCTTAACATACCCTAATTAATTTTTGTAGTCTGGAAAATAATTCATTGTAGCTTATAATTTAAACTGCAAACTGATTACTGAATTTTCTGAAAAAAAATCTAATTAGCATAGGTTTGATTACATTTACAATGCTTACCTGGATATTATACTAGCTATGCCAAATTGCAATGAATTGCCAGTTTATCACTGAGACAAATCATCACACAAAGGATATATAAAATATTAGATTACAGGATAATCATTCTTGCTTAATTCATAAGATTTCTCAGAGATAACAATGAACTGTGACTTCCCTACTCCCAAATTCCCTTTTAAAGATTCTGCAATTGCTATTCTATAAAATATAACATGATTTAGTAGGTGCAAGCATAGTCCTTATAATCCAGACCCCTGAATGTTATTCCTCACTTGGTCACTGAGTGAATTGCATAAGCTTCCTTCATTATATGGCTTGTTTTCATCACCTTCAAAATGGGGAGAAATTATACCATCTTTTATAAAGTGCTTTGACACAAAGAGAACTGCTACACAAGTGCAAATTATGCTCACATTTAAGTGTGGGAGATTTCTAGGATACAAACACAGGATTAGAAGGAACCTACTGTGTCGCTAAGTAACTGCTTAATCAGGCAATAACAAATACTTCCCCTGTATATGAGAAAAGGCAGCAGCACTGGAAGTAATGCCATAAAGTGAATTAACTATCTTTTCCAGATCCATTAAGTACAATAGGTCTATTTTACCTTTCCCCTATCAAAGTTTTGTATGATGGTCAGATGAAGATATTCTTTACGTTGCCACTCTGTTTGCATGGGGTAGTTGAGAAATTCTCTCAGTGGCCGATCAGACCACTCCAACAGCTCATCGTACAGCAAGAGCGTGTAGGCAGCCTCTGGAAGACAAATTACACCACAGGACATGTGAGCACCAGACAAATAAAACAGACAGAGAAAGTAAACAGAAATGTGAATACTCTTACTGAGATGCATCTTTTTAATGGATAACCATTTTATTTCAAGTAAGAAACCAATTGTAGTGGTAGTTTTGGATGGCTACTATCCACAGCTATAAAAATTTCAACTGACAATTTTCAAACACTAAGTAAAGTGGAGTCTCTGGGACAGTTTTACTGAATCTGACAATATAAAGGAAACAGGGAAATTAAGAAACAATTTCCTGCTTAGCCTTAGACTTTCCGTCTGCTAAGGAGAAGCTCTCAATGGTTCTGCTGTCTGAACAAGAGAACTCAGGCTGGAGGATGAGGAACATCAAGAAAGAGGAAAGAAGATAGATAGGGCTATGGATACAGTCCAAAAGAGGTCAGGGTTGAGAGGGAAATGGAGAAAGAAGTTTTCTTAGTAGTCTTCCCTCTTTCTATAATTGAAATAAATTCCTCAGAGCTGAGCCTTAACACTCTGCCATAGGAAAAAAAGAAATGCACACAAAATTTCCCCTCCCCCCTTTTTTTTTTTTCAGTTTTGTATGAATCAAACTTATCATTGCTCTCCAGTATCAGAGAACTGTGAAATAATCTTTAGATCATGTTTAGTAGATCATGTTATCAGGTAAAAACATTACTTCTTTTTTTTTTTTTTTTTTTTTAACCTTGCTTTAAGGAATTCCTCAGAAACAGTACAATGAAACAAACACTAAGAGAAACTCCCCAGTGCAGTCATACTTTGGCCAAGTACAAAATGCCAGAATTAATACTGGTTATGACAATTCAATTTGGCTAACTATGTATATGCATTATTGTTTTCTGAATTAGCATTCAATCTACTTTCCAGCCAGAGGACTATTTTGCATTATTCTGTACAAAGATGGGCCATGTTCTGAAGACATTCTGTGCTGCAGGAAAAAGTTGTTGACAGGCTTTTTTTTTTTTATTGCAGGTTTTATATGTTGGGTAGGCAAACTTGCCCCAGACAATTATATTCTGCTTCTGACTCTGCCATGTAAGTTCCTGAAAAATTTCAACCAAACTATACAGAGATTGTTTTCTAACAGTAGTGTTCCTCTTAGATGTCCAACTTTAAAAACCCTGGATGAAAAAACATCACTGCAGCAGATGTTATGGCTTTGAATCCAAATGTTGTAAAATGCTAAGTATGGTGCAAAATGATGCTGTATTGCATACACAGGGGGGACCAGCTGAACTTGCACAGACAGTCTCGATTTTGGTATCGCACTGCTTTCAGATTGCTAGACCAGTAACGTACTTTTATCCTAGTTGTTTCAAGCTACAATTTGGTAGTCAAAATATGCTGCATGTTTACATAACAATTAAAAAAAATCCATAAAGTTGATAATAAAGTATTCAAAATTCAAAGAAAGCAAAATAGCAGATCGCAAACAGAAGTCAGTATATCTCACTATGATCCTTTCTTTCTAACTTGTCATGTAAGTCCTTAGATTTTTCTCAGCCATACCAGTATTTTCTGTTGTTTGTTTGTATGAAGTTATCATAAATGTATATAGAAGGTATCTAAAATTGGAATGACTATACTGGACAAAAGGTCTGAAGGGTCCCTCTACCCAGCATCCTATCTGTGGCAGAGGCCAGTATAACAAATTGGTACTGATTCGGTGCAGAAGAAGTCTGTAACTATTGGCTGTGCCCCAAAACAGTAAGAAGAGAGAAACAGGGTTGATATGCATTGTGGGAAATTCAATTTATACAAGAAAGATTCAAAAAAACTAAACATTTCTAAGATGGATGTTAACAAAGACCATCTCATTACACTTGTCAGGTGACTGAAGGGACACACATGGATCCAGCTCATTTATGTGCTTCAGCCTCGACAGAGTTAAATTTATAGCTGTAACTGAGTGCTTGGTAAAGAGAGATTTACAGGGAGATCTTTTATTATTAGGAAAAAAAAGGGGGGGACTTTTTTCACAGAGAATTATTAGAAACAGTCCCATAAATTATACTGCAAAAGAAGAGAAGAATTATTTTAAGGGCAAGCTGGCTTCATCCCTAGATGAAGAAATGGTGAGAAAACTATGCAGTACCAAACTAATGGTACCTGTAGTAATGCTGTCAAACTGGAATAATTCTTTTCCTATTCCCATGTACTTGAATTCAGACAATTTACAAAATGTTTGTGTGTTGTTGCAGATTGATAAGGCAAGGATAAGGCAATGGATTACATAAATCTGTTTTCTAGCGGAAAGACTGTCCCTTCCCCTATGCCATGGGTGTGAGCCAATCCTTCCTTAAGTTTCCCTCAGAAGAAAAATCTTAGTCATGGAATCTACTATGGCAAAGAATGCTAAAATCACACGTGTTAATAATAGATACACAGGAAATATAACAAAGTCCTGGAGTTACACTGTGAGCAATTTCAGATAGGAATGGATGGCAAAACAATAATAAAATAAATGCTGAAGGCAAACTGGACACAGGTTAGCAGCCAATGTGCAAAGGGAATTCAGCATTGCTTGAAGTGTTACTAACATCTGTTATGTAAAATCAGGAAATTAATAGTTTGTCAGAAAAGCCAGTTTGGACAAAGACACTGCTTGATAAAAAAAATTCTTACTGCCAGGTCACATGAGGAAATGAAAATCCTCTCGTTAATACACCCTGCTATTTAGTTTAGATTTTAAACCCATGAACTGCAAAGGGATGGTAGAAATTCCAAGCTGAGGATCTTTCCTGTGGATTTTAGAAAAGCATAAGGAAATCCATGGTGGCAGTAGGTACCTGTAGCCTGTTTACTAGTGCCCCCACCAGCCAACTAATCTACTTTTAAGAATGAAAAAAAAATCTGCAGAGATTCTGAACAAACACTGTTGCAATTGCAATCACTGGGGAATGGATAGAGGTACTATAAGGTCAGTTGAACATTTTGGCAAAGACTATTTAGTTTAAAGAGACACTGATTTTATCCACTCCAGCTATCCTTGATAGCATGCAGTCACCCAAATGAAGTACCCCTTTTGCAGTATAAACAACAACCGTGCACATTATCCTTTTATTTCTTCATTTAAATGGTAATGGCCTGCCCTGCTGCTAAATTGGCACTGAGAAATACTGGACAATAGTACTGCAAATGTGGTATGCAAAGATTCAAAAAGACATCACTGTTTCACCACAAGGAAGTTATATGGCTCTTCCTTTTTCTTTTTTTAACCTAAAAGTTTAGACTCCAAGACAAAGCTGTGTACAAACACACTGCACCAAAGAGCTAACCAGCAACATCTAGGGGAGAGAGTTGGGGTAGGAAAGTGGCTCAGATACTACCAAGCCACTTCACAAAAGCTTCCTCTAAACTTCACCCCTCTTGGGTGAAGAATGATCCATCATAACATTTATTGATAGTGTGTATCAGGAGTAGTTATTTCAATACCGCTCAGCAAGTAGCAGAGTTGCAGAGCTGAAAAAAAGCCTTTTTGGGGGGGAGAGAGAGAGAAATTGAGCAAGAAAATTGAGAAAAGAAAAAAAAAGAAATTGAGCAGGAACAGCTGAACCCAGCTGTTGCCTGGGCCTGTATGATCTGCACTGCAGATACAGTTTGTAGGTTTACAAAAGGCTGCAAATCACAGTCTAGTCCTAAATACCTTTTCCAGTTTGTACTCTGTTACCTGTGAAGTTTTGTGCTTTCAGATGTAGGTCATAGAGCTTATGAATGTAGCGAATATACATCTCTTCTTTGTTCAGTTCTGTCTTGTAAAAATTCTGCAATAAAATTAATTTAGTAATGAAATCCAGCAGGTAATAAATACATTAATTACAAACAAAAGATACTGAACATAATGCTATAGAAGTACATCTTATATTTAAAAGTTTCACATGTACAAAGGCATTACACAGAACTTCAGCAATACAATGGACATTTCCATTAAATTATCAATAGACCAGTCAACATGCTCTTGATTTTTTTAAATTATCTTAGAACCTGACAAAACTGAAAGCTGGTGCTTCTTAAGCTGTAACATTTAACCATTTAGCATCTTGCTGAAAGCTCTTTGTTGATTTTAAAATGCTGACAGCACTCTTAACTTTAGTATTCATATTTTAACAAAATATCTACTGCTTGATATTTCTACTCTTCATTCTGTCATAGCAAAATACCAGGAGGACTTTGGTAACACTACAAAGAACTGTTCAATACTGGAAACAGCATAATCCCAAATGAAAAACGTGATTTCTTCAGCCCTGATGCGTAAATATTGTACTACATGATTGAAATATAAAAAGTTGCACTCTAAAGTAATATTCAGGACAAAATTTCTACCAGACTTCTGGCTAGAGATTTCTGGATGTATAACTGCTATTTGTTGTTGGATAAAATATGGGAAGCAACATAATGTTAGAGGGAGAGGAGGACAACTCTACAGCACTGTCCACAAGTGTTGCCATACTCACTAAGGGGCATGCAGCTACAGTTTCTCTGGTAGCTACACTTACGGTGCAGGATAACCTGCTTTGGTTAACAAAAATTTATAGGATACGAGAATCTTGCACTGGTTCTCCTTAGCAATTAACAATTTGTGTTCTATTATTCAAGTCTCCTACTATTTGAATTCTAAGCAAGTAGCCAAAATGCTTCCCTTATTGGCAAGTATTCTTACTGTGTGACATTTTCTTAGGTTGAGATATTATCAAAGAGAAAAGTAGGAGGATCATTATGAGAGTATCATAACAAAAATACTATAAAGTATTTTTTAACTGGCTTGAGAAAATGGCTAGTCATAACTAGCTCTGTAATGATATGCCCCCTTTTAGGCTACCATATGACTTTATAATCCAAAGACTTCTCTTTTCCTTCCACAGTGTGTAGACCAGGAACAGATGCTTTTCTTAGAAGAGAAAATGAAAAATATCTACGTAAATGTTCATGCTTACCTGTCTGAAAAAAGCAGAGTCAGTAACACACAAGAGCATGCAATAAGGTCTAAAGAAAAAATACAGCACTGAACTACAGTACTGAACCTGCTGGCTCTTACCCCTGTGCACTAAAGGCTCCAGTACTTGTCACAAGTCTAAACTATACATATCAACTGGTTTTCTGAAGCTCAGCCCTGACATAGTCCTATTGGTCTGTAAAGCAGACAACAGCAAGACAACCCAGTCACAGCTCAGGAGATGTGTCATGCCAATATAGTGACAAAGGTGGTTTTTATTTTTATTTTTTATCAACAAACTATTTCAAGACAGAAAACATAATAGATAAGGTTTTTGAAAATGGACATGAAGTAAAAAGTAGACTTCCTTAATTATGACAGACTTTTTTTTTTTCCTAAGAAAAAACATCTTGAAAACAGCATTCAAACAGGCAGCATGAACATGTTCTACTTAAATGACATCATGTCATAGGCCAGTGTAGAGCATCACAGGAAAAATCTCCCTTTTCTAATAATATTTAATTCTAAATGAATAGGATCTGAAATATGAATTTAATGTTAAACAACAATGAAGACCAAGGATGCCTGAGAAAATTCAGAATGCTACCAAAAGTTACTCTATATTCTTTCAGTGCTTTTGTATGGTTCTGTGCTGAATTCTTTCATCAGAAGTTCAATTTTCAAATGTGAAATTAGGTGATTTTTACATATAACCAACTCCACTAGACCCCTCTTACACCAGCTATTCTGAACAGACATTACTAATGTGAAACCCAACCCTGATGATCTAGAGTGAGGAGAACAGGAAAAAAAAATCCTACCTTTTCCTTTCATCTAAGTTACTGATATTTATACAGAACCCTTCAGCATATTTCATGGTGCAGCATAATTCCAGTGAGTTTGATAACTTGGTTGACTTGGACAATTCTATTTCCCAGAAGAGCACATACCTCTACAGCAAAACAACATAAATATTCTCTTTTCATGCCAACCAGTCCTCTTATCTTTGGAAGTCTGAATACCTTCAAAGTGCTGATGAAAAACGAAGTGTTACTTCCTCCTCTAGCCTTTTATTTTATACATCCATCTAATTACACTTTGCATGAAACGTCTTTTGGAGATGACAAGCAGTTCATCCATCATATGGACAACTAAATGTCTTAAGTGGTGTGCTGCTTTTGTAATGAAAGTTCCCTTTTCAAAATTTAACATTAGTTATTCTCTGATAGGCAAATAGTAACAACATTTGTCTGAATTTTATTAGGGTAGAAAATCTGCCTTAGCCTATACAAGTCATGGAAAATCACATTAAAAAGCTTTATGATGTTTTGAGGTTCTTAAATGCTTCGATTTTCTTTTTGTGAAAATCTTGAATGAATGATTTACTAATAATAATTTAAAAACTCCTTAGTGATAGAACGAAAATAATCCAGGTGCTTTAAAGAATTCAAGTCATGCCAGAGATTCTGACAGAAAGACAGCTGCTCTATGGCTGTGTAGTAAACATCGTCCCTATTCGGAGAGCACTATATCCATGCTGAAGAAATCCTTTATTCTCTTATGTATAACTGCTACTTAGGAGTGATACCAAATTGTTTCACTGACGTCAAAAATGCAGAATTACAAGTCAGCTTATTCTTTTTTTTTTTTTTTTCCTCCCCATGGCTAAAAATAAAGCTTTCCAAAACAATCACCATGAGAATGGAAACTTTCCAAGGTTAACAGAAATCAACAAACTTGTCAGTAGAAATTGGCCTAGAAGCAAAACATACCCTCTATACATAAATGAAATATTTTTCATACTATGGATTTGCATTGATGGTTGATGACACGAGGAGCTCTGGAGCAGCATTTCTGACTCTTCTATTGGGAAGAACCTGCAGTCTTCAGAAGATATCCCTTACATAAGATATAAGGGATATCCCTTATAAGGGCTATATCCACTAGAAACAACCTGAACAGGCTATTGAGGAAGAAAGGAAACTAGAGAAATCATGTCAGTTCTGTTGGGTTTTGGGAAGGAGGAAAGGTTTGTTTGTTTCTATGAACTTGGGAGACCAATTATATTTGCAAAATACTCTGGTGAAATTTATCTAGCAGGGAGAGACTGAATTTATCTAGTAGGGAGAGAATTGAATAAAGCAGTACAAGGAATCCCTCAGAACTCAACTATACAATACCAGAGAAAACTACTGTATCAATTTCATTCTGAAAAAAATATTAGCAATACTAAACACAGTATTTCTGTCAACTAAAAATGAATTGAGAAGCAGGCCATCTCCCATTCAAATATGTGGATATATACCAGAAAATGCTCAATTAGAATCAAAAAGGATGAGATAAAGTATTATACAAACCAAAAGGCTAACAGTGCAGCCAATCTTTTTGCCATCCACTTCTCCCATTTTCATGCAGTCTCTGAAACAGAAAGCAATAAAATTCAAAAGGAATGAAGTTTTTTCTCCTCTTAACGTGAAGCACATCTGTCATTCGCCACATGACTACTGTAGATTCATTTGATTTCTTCACACCTTGTGCTCAAACTGTGGCAGCAGAAGCCAGCAAGACAATGCTGTTCACCTCTGGCTCTCAGGCACTCGTTCCCAGTCCTGCACTGTGGCCTACAGAAGCCTCATGAAGCAAATCTGGCAGCATCTTCTGCTGTGTTACTTTTAGCCCATCTCAGTCAGATCACCACAGTGCAGCACAAACACTTGTGTTGGCACGAGGAAGAGGGTGATGTGAGTGAGGAGATCAGTCTGCTTTCTTCAGAGACAGTGTAAACCTAAAGTGGTCATAGACTTCTGACATTAGTTGCTTTGTGAAAAAGCAGAATGACATTGAACTCTGTAAATGCTATGAGGTCCACCAAATTTTCCTCGGTAGCACTCTATAATCAGCATCATTTATGTGTTGGTGAAGCAATGGATCTGATTCCCAAGTCAAAAAAAAGTTGGAACCAAAAGGGAACCATTTTAAGAGATTTTGATTAGCCAACAGGGAAACATAGTGTTAGTACAACCACACTGGTGCAAAAAATAACAGGCAGGCATGACCATGCAGTCACTAAAAGAAATTTTACATAAATTTAAAACGTTCTTGTACACATGAGCTACACAATTGTCTCAAATGCTCTTATAACCACTAGCATGCACATTTGTTCTGAAAGATGTTGGATTAACAGCCCTGGAGGTTGTAATCCAACTGATCCCTGAGGAGGAATAGCAAGCATTTCAAGATAAAAAGAGCTCATTTTTTTGTTGACAGAGTAGCTTTCTCTTCAAACTATCAGTGAGGATAGCAAATGGAGTTCCAGGTCTCAACAGTGGTTCCCTGTGGAACTGGGGAAAATACAAACTCTTAAGCTCTAGAAAGTGCTACAATTGATGTCAATGAAGAGGACTAAACTGAATCTTAAGTTTTTACAAAGACTTCACAAATGACTGAGAAAATCACTTGTAGTCTGCCACATCTACAAAGGAGGATATGTCTCTTCCTTCCCTATCCTTTTTTTGTGCAGTACATTCAGATGCAAGCTCCTCAATCAGAGATCATATCTTTGTGTACATACTTACTGTGCCAGCTGACACTACAACTAGGCATGATTGACATTGTGATAATAATTTTACATATTTTGTAAGACAGCTGTCAAGTGATTAATAAGCTTGGTGACTTCAGGTAGACTTGAGTCACTAACCTACTGCTGAAAGTTTCTATATTCTGGATAGGAAACTGGTGCAAGTCACTGCATTTTCATCCCACTGGAGGGATAGGTACTTGGGTTGGTTTTCAGCCAGCTTGTGTCATTTGTGGATTGACTAAGCAGCTGCTGCCAGAGATCCTGAGCATGTACAGATGATGCATCCATGTGCAGTCACCATTTGTGCAAGATGACCAAGTTTTTCGCCTAATATTTTGAAGATGACAACCCTACTGATAAATTGATAATCACCCACCTGTAGTCCAGTAACCTTTCCATGAGGCGAGTCACTGTAGCGATTAACGAAACACCACTTTCTCTCCATGTTTCCCGCTCAATTTTCTTCAGCAGACTGAAAAAAAAAAGAAGCCAGAACAATTTCGCTTATTTTTAACTGTCACTATGACAACCATTCTGCTTTTACCAGTACCTTAATACCTTAGCAACATCTTTGATAGTTAGATTTTTCCTTTACAAACACCCTCCCAAGAAGCACAATTTGCAAACAATGTCTTACCTAGGATAAGGACCAAAAAGTGGAATTCTAGTCCAGGAAGCATTGACAAAACAAACGATTTTTATATTAGCTGCATCAGGTTAAAATATATCAAATACCTAATTTTCAGAATATATTAATATCCCAAAGACTTAACAAAGCTTTTACATAAAATTTATATATTAATTTCATGCTGATACTTCATAAAATGGGGAGTTTGAAGACATATCTACAAAATAATATTTACCAACTCCGTGAACTTTCTGAATGGGACCTCAGCTTTTTTAACAAAGATTTTTCCCCTTCAGTTCTCAAACATTTTGGCACACATTAAATTTAAGAATGGGGAAGGGATGCTAATAAGATGATTCCTCTCCACTTCACTTAATATTTCCTTTGGAGAACATACTATCATGTACATGTAAAATTCCATTAACTTAAATTGCTGTAAGATTCTTTATTAAGAACTGTGTTGTGCTGAATTTTTATGTAAATACAAATTACAGATTGAAGCAAAAAGATTTTAAAACTGTGTTATAAGTGGAGCTGTCAGTAAAATTATACTTAATATCTTTCTGTTACAGGCCTCCAATTTTCACTACTTACGTTTATCAAATATAATAATTTGAGTATGAATTTCCAACATTTCCTCTCTGTCTGAAAATGAACATGGAAATATTTATCTACAGAGTTCTGTTACTTGTATGCTTTGGTGCAGAACCTCAGATGGATGACACGCCCAAGGACACATCTTGGCAGTCTCCCTGAAAATGCACTCGGGTATGGTTTTCTTAGAAGTCTGAAAATTGCCACATCTATACACTCGAAGGTTTTTAGAGAGCTGCTAATAGCATCTCCGAACCTTCTGTCTGCAGTGGGCAAGCTGTCAGCTCCACTGACCTTCATCTATACTGAGCATGTTCAGTCCCATAAAACTCCTACGTCCAAATTTCACCGAACACATACCAGCGCCCAGCAACTCCTACATGCCAACTGCACTAGCTGTGCACTCCAGCTCTGTTCAGCTCCTTACATACAGGGACGTTGCCGATGTAATTCTCCAAGCTAATCTGACCTAAATGAAGCTCTACAGTGCTGGAAGCAAGGAGGAAACATTGATCTTCATTCTGCACCCTTATATCGATCTTAGACTCACCACTTCTTTTTAGGAGGCAATCAGATGTCTTTCACATTCAAAGACTGGCTCCCAGTCGCTGCTGGGAGAGACGGATGACAAAGCCGTCCCCTACAGAAGAGGCTGAAGCACTAATCCAGCGTCTCTGCTTTCCGTAGAGAATGCATCAGCTAACTTAATTTGCTTTTAAACCCCTGATGTTTCCTTTCAATACAAATTTTTGTGTCTAGCAAGAAGTAAGAGTAGAGCCTGTTACATTATTAAGCACTGATTACTGCACTGATTTTTCCTTTCTATTGCCTTTCAACCTTTTGTTAAACAGGAACATTTCAACCTAAATTCAACAAAGTAGTTACCTACAGTTCCTGCAGAAAAACTGCAGAAGTCTGAGTTCTCTTTTAAAACAGATGGGTTTAATCTGTATTAATTTACACATGTTCTTTATAACTCTATTGGCATATTTGTTATAAATATATAATTTCTACAAATGGGTGGTGTAGATGCATTCAAAGTACTTTTTCAAACTGATATCAGTGTTGTCAGCAAATAATTTTATGCCTTGCCTTCTGATGCATGCCTCCCCCTCTCCACCTCACCATCTTTCACCACTCTGCCCAGAACTACCATTCAGAACAACACAGCTACTCAGAGAGAACCCTTGGCTTTCTCATGGCAATACCTAGATAGAAATAGAAATGAATGACTGGCTTAAGCTTTTTTCCCCCACCAACACACTGTGTTTGAAAATACGTTCACACTTTAATACCTCTCTTCTGTTTTATCCCTTTGTTGGATCTATTTATTTCCCAAATGCAACCTCTTCCCCACATACACCAATAAACATGGATAAACTCTTCCTTAACCTGTGTTGTGCCTACTTCCCTCATACAATTTCTGGTACGTATAGGTCCCAAAGCATAGCCAAGAGGCTATGTAATAAGGGAAACAATGAAAATGTTTCTGCCTACTGATGCTACTATTGTTTAACATCTGGGCTCCCTTGAACATTTTTTTTTTTTCTTGGGTTCCTAAGAATAAGGGTGTGGAGTGGGGACCTGGAGGATCAGAGCTCTCCAGGAAAAACACCAGGCTTGTAAACATGTTCAGGTTAGCTCAACCATGTAGTTAAGTCCCAACTGAAGTGGATTTTATATGCCTAAGCTACAGAGTTATTCTCAACTGACTCAAAACTGACTCAGAAGCACCTAATCGTAGCAGTGCTTTAAATTGTCTAGATCTCCACTTTGGAGTACAAAATCTTCCAGGTATCTCACTATAACCAGAGGTTCCCTCATTTAGTCAGACAGGTCAAAGTCAAATTTTGCTGCAGTTCAGAGATGAGAGAGGAGCTTCCCAAACCTCACAAAATGTTCAAGGCACACCAAAACACTTAGTCCAAATGGGGTCTAATGGACCAGGCAGTGCTAAATTTAGTCATGCAGCTGGGGGAAGAAATTCAGAAGACTGAGAAAGACTGACTGCACGGGAGAGAGAGCAGTCGTCACTTTTCATACAACAGCCTTATGGCTAGTGAAATCACCCAGGAACTGACAGAGTTGGGTATTAAGTGCCTGCTTAGCTTGAATGCTAGCTGCAGTTTCTTCAAACATCAGTGGAGCCTGCCAGCCCAGGCTTTGTGCTTCAGTAATGTGGCCACCTACTCTCCACACCTGAAATGACCAAACTGCGTTAGGCCAAACTGGAGTGCAACTACACATGTAACAAACTGTCAGCATCCATGAGATTCAGAACAAAAGAGCTACTCAAGTATACCCCTTAGCTTCCAAAGAAATTTTCTAACCAGCAACTGTTTAATAAAATGGAAGCAGGCACCCCGTGCTAATTAGATCAGGGGTTCCTTTTCAGGCTTACAATGCAAATGTAGATCAGGACACCTTTTATATCACAATTAGACTGGGTAGCAATTACAACATCTAGTTCCTCATGACAGCAAAATGTTCACCACTGCAATGTTCTGCAGTTCTTCAAATGACATCATGAGCTAATTGCTGTGTGGTCATGTTCAAGTCCCTGGAAAGACACTGATCCAAAACAAATATCAGCCGTCTCCTTGCTACTTTCACTGTGTTTTCATTTGATAAAGATAATTCCATTATAAGCAGTAAATTCTAAGCACAGTGTATTTTAGAGACATCCAGAGATGCTTTTAATTTGTCCCTGAAAACAGAAGGTATTCAAAGGAAAGATGTAGTGATTATCTCTGGGGAAAAAAAAAAAAAACACCAGCAGTTAACGTGGGAGTCGAGAGATTTAAATTCATTTTCTGATTCAGACAAAATAAACAAAAAGCATGACAAAAACGGAATGTGTCACACCCACTGCAGTTACTACTGTGTATCCAGAGGAGGTGTGTGCATCTCTGTGGCTCCCAGTTGTACCTATCAAATCCAACCATGCCAAATCTTCAGACTAGGCAGGTAACATTGCAGCATTTGCTTTGGTTAAAGACTGTGTAATCACTGCTGGTCTCAGACCTACATTAGTTTCACATTCCTTGGGTAAATACCACATCCCTGTAACTTCAGACTAAACAAGTCTGCTTTCCTGCACTGTGTGAAGACAGTTTAATTTTGCAGAAAATCTCAGGGTAGCTCACTCCCTAAGTTGTCTGCTTTTAAATGATTTTTCTCCACATACCCTGGAAAACTATCATCCTCCATTTTAGATTAGCATCTTCTCCAAGCTTTCCTGTTGAGAGGTAGTAATGTATAGACTATAATCAAATTGAGACAAAAACAAAAAACAAAACAAAACAATAACAAACAAACTAAAAACTAATGGTAAATAGTTTTCTTGAGCTGGAAGTGAACTTGAGCTGTTACTCTGAAATTTGCCAAAAAGTCTAGTTATAATTCAGTTATACCAGAATAGAAACAACAAGTATACTGATGCTGTGAGACATTTTACAATTTAGATTACTACATGTCTTCAGCATTTAGACTTAAAAAAAGCTATCACCATTTTTCAACATATTTTAACCTCCCCCAGTTTAAACCCAACTCAAAAACTTAAAAGAAATTAAGAACTATATTTCAAACTAATATGCTTTACAGAATTTTAAGCTTTTTCAGTGACAAACATCCTAATGTATTTTGCAAGAAAGTGCAATGACACTTAATTTTATAGAGATTCTTCCTAAATGACTTTATTTTGAAGTTAGAATACTGTTACTGAAATATTGAAACATTCTTACCTTTTATTCTCTTTACTCAAGACTATGAAAAAAATCATGAATAATTGCAAGAAAGTTCTGCTTCAGCATGTGGTACTGCTGTTTACCTTTATTCATCCATTCCTATATTACTTCGCCTAATCTCTCTACCCAATTTTGTTTTTGAAAAGGATAAATATCTAGGAGTTCTATCTTTTTCAACTCCATACAATTGCACATTATTATGTTTGCTATTCAGAGACATTATATGCTGGAGACTTTAAAGCAAACCTATGTTTGCTTTTCTGAATGTTGTTATTTAAGCAAAGACAACAGAGGTAAAAATTATATTTAAAGAAGAAGGAATGGTTAGGAAGCTACTTAAACAGAAAAAGATTGTGTGTTTAACAGCATTAAGGAACAGGCAGCTTGGATTCTTGAAGAGGAACAATACATCTCCTACTAAACACATCAGAAATGAGAGAAATCTTCCACTTAGGTGGAATTGAGTTCTAAGGAACAGCAAAGGAGACAGAGTTCAGTTAGTTATTTTGTACTTGTACTCTGTGACAATCATTCACTTCAATCAATGGGATAACTTATGGGCAACCTTAGACCTTAGGAGTTTTACTAGCTTTTGCTATTAGAATTCAGTGGTACTTCACTTATTAAAATATAGTAAATGTTTAACAAGTAATTTGTAGAAGAAAATAATAAGAAATCATCCTATCAGAATAAAATAAAATTGTATACACCAATCAAGAAATCAACAAGTGACATTACACAGATAAGTATACATTTCTGGTGATAGAAAATTACTTATTAAACAGCTTTTTGTTGAATCCTCATACTTGTTTTTCAAAATGTCTCATTTGTGCACTACCTGCACTCTATGCAATTATGAAGCATTTCTTGCTTTTCTGAATTTAAATCTAGGCAGAGAATGTTCTGTGATATAACAGATTTAGCCTTTCCCAATTATAGCTATGTAAAGAAGTAGAGCCAGACTTTACAGATGCCATACAATACTATAAAATGTTTTTATTCCTAGGATTTTCAGGAAAAAAAAAAAAGATTCACAACTGCTGTAAGCATTACTTCTCTACACTGACATTAGCATCTAATAAAAGTAACCGAATTGAATGAACTGGTGTAAGATAAACACATTACTCACATACTGTTGAAGAGCTCTCGGTATGTTTCGTCACCTTTACCTTCCGACATTAGGCTGTCCAGTTTGTCAATCAATTTTGCTTCCACCTGCAACATATAAGTGTGGTGTAAACAGCTTCTTTTCCCTTTACTTAGATTACATAAAAATGAAGGTGGACTTATTTTTTTAAATGTATGGGACTTAGCTAAATTAGAATTACTGGTCATTCATGTAAATCTGATAAGTCATTTCATCTCTTTGAAGCTGTTATCATTCCCAGGGTTTGTGGGGTTTTCTTTCTTTGGTGTTTTTTTTTTTTTTTCCTCCTTTTTTTTTTTTTTTTTCCTGGAGGGAGGGAGCTAATTTAAATTGAGCAACGTGACTTTAAAACTACAGGCTGAGTAGCATTTGCTGCTGCTAAGGCAGCTATCTATTTATGGAGTCAGACAAAAAGCACACAGCCCAAATAAATTGCCTGAATTCTCACTGCAGGGTCTTAAGCACAAGCCATTTTCTTAGACTTCAATAAAAATCTCATCTTTTCTAACCTGTACCCCACTCTTTATAGATTACATTTTTTAAAAATGTCTCTACTGTTCAACAGAGGCTTAGGCTTACATTCCCAGCCTTGCTTACTTTCTAGTGTGCTTGGCTAGAAATTCAATTTGCTGGATTTACATATTAGTTATCAAAAAAAAAAAAAAAATACTTGGTGGCTAATGACTTCAATGAATATTTTTAAGTGTTTTAATTATAACAAAAAAAGAGAGAGATGAGGCTACACTGTGTGCTAATTTTTCAAAGCTCCTTTTTAGCAGTAATATATTAGCAACCACAAATCTAGGGGAGAAACCAAGATGTTGTCAAGATATTTTATTACAAAATAAATCTGTTAGAACTTACATTCAAACCCAAGCAGAAAAAAAACAGAGAAGCAGAACAAGCAGATTTTTGCCGTCTCATTCTTAAGACTTCTTAGCATCTGAATGGTTATTTTAACAATAAGCTTACATACTGATAGTGAAAAGCTACCTGCTTACATCACAGGTACTCCTCCATTCTTAATAGTTTGTTTTGTGTTTGTGATACAGCTCCCACCCTAAGCATTATGATTGCTTGGTATCAATTCAAATACTTCTGATTTCCTTCATTTGACAAAGCATGAAGGACAGCACTGAGAAATAGTTTGAGGCAGCCTTAAAGAAGTGAGTGGGAGCTGTGGGAGCAGATGGCACGCTTGGTCGTTCCTTCCTAGCCCGTTAAGAAGGTGTTTGAGCTGCAAGAATACTTGGATCCTTACAGAAGAACATTCCTCAAGGACCATCTGATCTTTTTTTCATACTAACCCAAAGGGAAGCTAGTTGAATTTTATCTACTGCTGTAAAGTAGAAATGAAAAACCCCACAACAAAATCAGCCTTGTTAAAGACAACTGAAGTTTTGTTCTTCCCTTCAGCAGGCCATAGATTTTATCCTTCATGTTACATCGCTAACATGAAAGCAGAATTTCATTCCTTGCAGAATCTTACTACCCCTACACACAGTCAAAAGGGAAAACCCTGGTAATCCCTCTCCTATGGGTATAATGATACTGTGGGCACCTTCTCCACCCTCAACTGCTAATGAATTGGACTGGCACTCTCTGAAGTGCTTGAATTTCAGCCCTCTTTTATTAACGGCTTCACATACAGTACCTGCTTAAAGTTGCCACTTCGCCTTTGCTCCCAGTCCATCATGTCATGGAAAATGGGAATCATTACATTCCTCAGGTCTGGCTGAGGGATCAAGGTCACTTCCAGGAAAGGGCCAATCAATGCTGGAATAAAGTGAAGCTTGTGTTCCCCTAAAATGAAAGTGAACATGAACTTAAATGTGAATTAGGAGTTATCAAGCAATCCAAATACTATCTGAAGAATTAAAAAATAGAACTCTAAATGTCTATAGACATTTACCTCGCCTCCATCAGAGCACGGGATACTTTGTAAACACAAGAAGCAAAGAGAAAAGCTGCAGACAACAGGAGAATACATGGCCGGACTAATTCAGATCATATCAGATTTGGTTATGCAATACTGAGTTCAAATGTGACAGTTGGTTACCCATATCCCAAGTTAGTCTTCCAGGATGAGAACAAAGACAAAAAGCACTCTGGGCATTTCACTTTTTTTTTTTCTTTTCCAATAATGGTTTGTGTTCTGTGCTCTACATTCTTGAGTTTACAAAATGCCTAACTATCTGATATTACATGCTCATCAGAGTTAAGTACTTTGATTTTTACCTATCTTTAGTTTTGTGAGTACAGAAATGGAAGTACATGTTTTGACTGCAGCTAAGGAAGATGTGACTCAGCTGTTCTCAAAACAACTCCTTTTCTAAATCAGTGCTAAAACACCTTCCCCATTAGCTTATCACATTCTACTCAGCAGAAACTACAAAACTAAGGTCTTGTCAGGAAAGGTAGGAATGGTATATAGCAAAAACTGACCATTGAGTTTCTCCAGGCTTAAGACTTCTGAGATCTTCAGAATAGGAGGATTATAACCACAGTATGCTGACTGTCCAAGCTAGGAATCCATTTCCATCCCAGCCTATCTTCCAGTGGCCAGTCACACCAGACTGACACTCTGTTTGGTATTTGGACAAAGGAAAGCCTCAATCCTCTCTGCTGGAAACCTTCTGGGATACATACCCATATGAACGCAAGGTGACCATACAAGGACCAAAGCTTATGATGAATTGTACTGCCAATACAACTTTGTAATGCTGACTAGCATAACAGCAATTACATGAAATACCCTGCCTGCAGGATTTAGTTGGACACATTATGAGATGAACTTCATGGTGTACACAACAGTCCTTGACCCTATTAAATGGTATCATGATTCCCTCCTTGCCTGCATAGCAGGCTTCTGTTCAGCAGAAAACAATGTGAGGAGGGAAATGATGCATACAGGAAGGAGATGGGACCTAGGAGTGGATCCCTGATACACCAGTTTAGAAACATCCATCGTGTACCCAAATAAGTTAGAGTACGGATACCTTAGTGTCACCAATCAATACTGAGTACTGTAAATAAGTAAAATATGCTACACAACAAATATTAAATACATTAATAAGCAAATATTTCTAACTTTGGATATTTAACTTTCTAGTACAGGCTGATCAGAAAGTCCAGTTTTATAACTACTACATATCTTGCCACGGAGAGGTGATAGATCTCAGTAACCACTGATGACCTTCACATCTTTAATTAGCCCTTTAATGTGTTAAACTAATGAATAATTGAAATATAGAGATGACAAACTTGGTATCCCAAGCTCATAATCGGTTTTGATTCTCTTCCCAAACAACATCTAATTTCCCCAAGGCTTATATTTTTAAACAGTTTGTACGGTTATTACTTATAAATATAAAAATGTTCCTCAGTTTATAACCAAGCATTATATTTTCCTTTTGTTGTCCAACGTGTCATTAATGCTGATTTGTTTATGCCTTTATATTTTAGTGCAGCTAGGACTTAAGGGAAGATTTGATGCAAATCCAGCATCTCAGGAGAGCTTCAGAATTGAGATATATGCCTGTTCCATAAACTGTTTGCCAGCAGAACTAAAATTGTGAACTTAAGTATATTTTCAGGCATAATAACTCTGCCCAAAATGAGCAGTACTTTCTCTTCTAATTTTCTTTGACAGGTTTCTTTTAGTTCTCTCTGAAGAAATAGGGAGAGGTCCAACACAATAGAAGTATCAGTGCTTAGAAAGCTGGGTTTAGCTATAAAGAAGGGAATTACTAGGGTTTTCTTATACTTGAATCAAGGCTTCATGTGGACTTAATTATCATCAACTCCTCTGTTACTGGTAATTGTATTTAATAGTTGAAGTAACAATATGTGCTTTTCAGTTTTTGAGCTTCTGACAATGTGTTTAACTCCTTACCTAAATTTTGCCACATGCTGAAGATTTCACATCCCATCGTTACCCGCATGTCACCATATCTAAAATACATTAAAAATAAAGCAAAACAGTAAAAAATCATTTAAGAAAATCAACTTCATACATAATTGTGTGACACTGTTAAATTAAATGTCTAATATGTTGTTCATAAAAAAAATACTTTAAAGAGACGCTTTCTTCCAACTTTTTCCTCTTCCCATTATACTCAGCTAAAACTGGATTTCTGCATTCAGGTGGATTTGCAATATTGTCAAAAGTATTGGTTCTTTCTAAGTGCTATACATCAGCAATATAGCTGTGAAGCAGCAGCTGTTTTTTGTAGTTCCCTGAGAACAAATAGTTTTGCTCTAGCTTAAAGAAATACAATTAATTCATACAGACAACAGTGCAGTGCCTGGCAGAAATACCTGAATGAGTCTGAATTAACTAACACATGAACTAGAAATTAGTGTTGGCATTGCTACAACACATCTATTTTGCTCCCAGTATCTGAACTAATTTGGGCACATCTACGAAGGCTGATATCAGCTCAGGTGACCCATACAAAGGAACAGAACCAACTCTCATTCAAGCCAGTGGAAATATTGTTACTGCGCTCTTTTGGTAGGCCTTTCTACAACCTCCCACTTCTTGCATTTTGGGATGTGTTTGATCTATTACAGTTTTCTAGAAGCTGACAGCAATACTTACTTTTCTAAAACCTTTTTTTTCTTGGAAGGTGTGAACATCTCCAGTTGAAGACATAACTGGTTTATAAAAATGACAGCAAGAAAAAAGTAGGAATCCCATATCTACAATAAGCATATGGCATTTGGTTATTTCATTTTCTCAGTACTACCATTTTATGACCACTCAACATGCAAATTTGCAAATCACATCACTTGTTTCAGTCTCAGGTAATAAATTACTCAAACTGTTTTTGACCAGATTTCTTTGCATCCGAGTGTACTTTCAACAGCCCCAAAATGTTCAGCAGAAATAATCTATTTTACATATTCTACATCTTTTAAATGTAAAAGTTTCAGAATTGGAGATATATATATGTGTTTTGTTTTTTTTTACAACCCTGAACCAGAAAACCAGAAAATCTTACCTTCTAAATTTGGAAACATGTTTTTGGTATATTTAAATAAGGACTACAAAAAGTTCCGCATCTAAGTTCTGCCTTTAAACCAAAAGCTTTCTGACACCTAAAAAGCTATTACATAAGATAATGATCATTTTCTGGCCTGTTCTACTTTCTAACTTTATTTGCAAGTCTCTCTGGACAAAAGTTACAGGCTTCCCTGGACAACACCGAACCCAGGTTTTGTTATAAAATTGTAAATACACAGATGTCTGTGTATATGTTTTTAGAACCAGGTGTTGAAATTTCTACAAAGAAGATTAAAAGATAAATTTAGCGTCAATTAAAATATGATTTCTTATTACTCAATTATAGATGCTCCATGGCAGGAGGAATGAAGAAGTGTAAGGGTAGCCCTATTGCAGACTGCAGTTCTGCAGGATAGTAACAGTGCTAAGGAGGTTTAGGAAACATAGATGCCTGGTCTGCAGGTAGTTCTTTCATCAGGTTTAGGCCCTGTTGCAGAACTTTGTAAAGGACAGGCTTCCTCCTTTTCAGTTATGCCCAGTAGATAAATATGCATTCCTTCCAATCTCTCCTACAGGAGTCTGGATTTTCAGAGATGCATCCACAACTCTGCCTGAAGTCAACAGGAGCTCTCTGTCTTCTCAAAGAAGAAAAATTCTGCAGTTTTTATGATGAAGCAATTAGGCTAATGCCTCTGGGTTGGACAGAATATTCGTTCCGGTTTCCATGGGAATGGGTCATTTTGGACTCACTCCCAGTCTTGTCATCTGAATCCTAAAAACATAATTCTGTAATTCATGGTTTATCATAGGTATTATACCTCGCTGTATGAGGTACTCACTAACAGGCATGCATCTTTAACTATATTTGTTATGGTGTCAAAATTTTTAAATTTTAAGTATGCAGCAAGCTAATCGGTCCTAAGAGAAATTAGAGAAACACAAAGCCATATTTTTGATAGATTTACATTGAGTCAAAAATTTGATTAATCTTCCTTTCTGAGGTAACTGGGAAATAACAGAGAAATAAAGAAAAATAGGTTCTGTAATAAAAAAAAAAAAAAGCTATACAAAAAATGAGTAAGTCTACCATAGAGTCTGAAAAACAAACAAACAAACAAAAAAAGCACAGAAAATAAAACAAAATAAAACACAGCATTCTTGATTAAAAACAAACAAACAAAAATAAAAACACAACACAACACAACAAAACAACAACTTAATCTCTGAGCACTTAGAATTACTGGTGTCGTATATGTTGTAGGTGATTAGATGCTGGAGCTAAATATAATAACAAACAACCAAGCCACAAGATGATGTAGCAGTTATTGCATCTATCTTACATTAGATAAGTTTACTCTACCTTGTAATCAAAGTTTTCATTCAAGAAGTTTTTACGAAGGGCATCCGAAAGGTACAAGACTGTTGTAATGATCACACTGGTAGGAAAATAAAAAAGAGAGTAGTTTTCATTAAGTGGAAATTCATAGGTAATAGTCAGAGCCAGACAATTTTTCAATGAAAGAATAGATACACAACGTTGGGTAATATTAAATACTGCATTGTAAACATACACAAATGCTTGACTATTAACAGCACCTATTGACAAAGAGCTTGCACATCAAGAAAAAGAATGAATGTGCTGAAAATAGATTATCTCTATAGAACAACAGAACTGTTAAAAAAGACAAATGGTAAACTTTGTTATGCAAATAATGCTGGTATCACATTTAATAGTAATATTACAATTGGGCAATTTACTTTTAACTTTCTGGGTCCCACAGTATGTGCATATACATTATAAATGCAAAATATCTAGTAGTTACCATATATCCAATACTGACAGCCCTATGGGCAAAATGCCTTTTTAATGACAACAGTAAAACTGCTTGTACTCTGTGAGAAATATTGGCATCTAAAGATCTCTGCTCTGATTGTTGCCAATGGTCATACATCCAGCATCTCCTGGCGAAGCTGGCAGCCCATGGCTTGGACAGGTAAACCCTTTACTGTATTAAAAACTGGCTGGATGGCCAGGCCCGGAGAGTGGTGGTGAACGGAGTGAAATCTAGCTCATGACCAGAGCTGGGGGTCGGCCTCTTCTCACAGGTAACTAGTGATAGGACCAGAGGGAATGGACTCAAGTTGTGCCAGGGGATGTTTAGGTTGGAAATGAGGAGACATTTCTTCTCAGAAAGAGCAGTCAGGCACTGGGACAGGTTGCCCAGGGAGGTGGTGGCGTCACAGTCACTGAGGGTGTTCAGGGAAAGGTTGGATGTGGTGCTTAGGGACACGGTCTAGCAGGTGACATTGGTGGTAGGGGGGGATGGTTGGACCAGATGATCTTGGAGGTCATTTCGAACCTTAATGATTCTGTGATTCTATAATTTTCATACACAGACACTTGGCTGAATTATATTATTCTTAGATAGATATAGACAACCAAAACCTCTTCACAGTGATCATCACCAGGTGTCAATAACAATCTTCATCACTGCAGTAAGCAAACAACACTTGGCAAATTGGAAGTTTGATTATCTACAGAAACAGAACATCCTCAAAGATTATTTAAATATATACCATTTCACTATGTCAGCCCTTAAGCCGACTTCTGCTGCACTTGTGCCTACCAACATATTTGGTCAAATTAAAAATCCATATAAACCATTACATTCTTTTTGAAAGTAGTCAGTAGTGAATGCTTATGGAGTAGGAAAAAAAGATAAATACAGAATGATCTTTTTGCCGTTACGCTCATGTATTTCACAACAATCAGATGTTTAAAGACCCTCTGCAAATAAGGTTACATCTCTGCATTTTGTGCAATTGCCACCTATCTGCTGTTAATATATCTAGATCTTCTTTGTACGTGGTTCTTTACCTGTACTGTATTACAGTGCTAAGATTTGTTTCCTTTTCTACAGTTTGTACTTCATTTTTCACTTTTTGCAATGAATTTAAGATAAAATGTTTTATTAAGTATAATAACAAATATATAATAGTATATATTTTTTATATTATATTTTTCACCTTCACAGCAGTGAGGAATTATACATTAACCAACCTACCTAGGAGATAAATAATATTTTTCTTCTGGCACTTTTGACAAGATTTCAAGCTTATACATACAAAATGGCTATATATCATTTAGCTTCTCACCAGCTGAAATGCTTACTTCCATTTACCAACTTTTTAAAATTACTGCCTCTGTCAAGCTTTACCTTCTGGTTCAATGCATCTTAACACCTGCAACAGTTAAGTCTGAGACTGTTTTTAGACCATTGCTTGATTCTAAGGTTTCCTTATTTCTAGTTCAACTGCCCAAAGGTAACTTTCATATGTATTATTTTTTCAGCAACTATATTGTATCTTAGCTTTTTTATCCAAGTAGTGTTCCACGTTTAGCACTCATTTGTGCAGTTTATCCTACTCTTCCACCAAACCAACAGGGAGGTACAGTGTTTGCACAGCACCCCCTACTGTAGAATGGAAAACAAAGTGAAATGTTAACAAAATGTAAATAAACAAAGCTAAGAATCAATGCAGGAATAATAAGAAGAATCCTCTCGTTCTTGTATTTGTGTGTGATTTAATTTACAGTCCATCTGTTTCACAAAATTTGCACTTTTCAGGAAGATGTTCTGATAGAAAAGGTCAGTTCATGAGAATCATTGCTATGCAAAATTTCAACCTAAGTCCAAAGTAATAAATCTCTGAAAAACTGAATGCTAGAGAAAATAGTTTTCTTCCCAAATCCCCCAAACATCCCCAAAGCTGCAGTCATAATGCCAAGTTTACATTACATAAATCTATTTATATCTGAAAGAATTCCTTTCTCGCCACATTCAGATGTCAGGTGAAACTGAAGAGAATGATCTGCTTAAATCCATATGAGAAAATAATTAGAGTAGAATTTTAACTGCAATTTTTATTAGACTTTTTCAGAATTTTCCTGAGATAGCAAAATAACTGCAGAGCAAATAGTTGTTGCTATAGGCAACATAGCTCCACTTTGATTTATTTAGTAAGCCAAATATATGATATGGTTTAGTTGATAAAATGTGGGTCTGTAGAGTGAGATTGTGTATGTAGTAGATTAAACAAACAAATAAACAAACAGACTGAGCATAGAAAGATGATGCCATTGTTTCTGACCTACAAACTGCATCCTCAAGAACTAAAATCAGGTAGGACAGAAAACATTGCTAAGTGTAGGGGTTCTCTCCTCTCCTCCTACAAATAATGTAGGTTCTATAAAAGAAAAAAGCAAAAACGTGCAAAGCAGAGAAAGCAGCCAGAGGACAGATGGACAGCTGAATGATCCAGTTCAATTACCCACATTCCTTGTTGCTTCCCAGCCAACAATTTCAAAATAACAAACATTTATTTAAAATCTATTTGAGTATTAAACTAGAAAACATTGAGCTTGTGACAAAACTTTATTTTCTTCCTCTTACCACCTGCTGCAAGTTTGTTCAGAAACCCCGACCTGAAAAGAAGAAAATCTCTGCTTTTAGCTACTCAATTATTCTGGGCTCCTATACAAAATGCTAACCCGAGGTCTGGTTAGGGCACTTCTGACAGAGTGGCATCTCCATCAAATTTTCACAGTAAACCTTTCTGCAATAAGCTGTTTGAAAAGTTCATGGCAGCCCCCAAAAGTTCAACAACGTTTTTACTGCCTGGAAAGTGCTTCGACAAATCTTCAAAAGCACTAACGTGTTTGAACAGAAAAAGTTTCTTTCATATTTCATAAATGAACAATATTCACATAAATGTGTATATACATACTATTGCACGTATAACTTATTCATACATGCATATCTCTATATACATTTGCTCTGTGACAGATAATGGCGCAGAACCATTTTTACAGGTTCAGTTGTAAGCAACATTTTGTATTACATAAAACCAAGGAGGTTGTTAGCAACACTTTGTATTACATAAAAGCAAGAATTTTTGTTCATTGTAGGAGTCTCAGACTCCCACACCATGGGAACTAACAGGATTCTTCAAAGCAGCCATAATGATGAAACCAATGCTAATTTGATGTCTTCCTTTATTGCGTATTCTGTTTGAATTAATGTTTTTAAATGATAATAATAATGTCTTCCAGTCGTCATTGAATTAGATAACCAAAAGGATCTTCTGTTAAAAGTCAGTATGCCCAACTGTCAGCAGATACATTTGTAAATGTGTTATAAACAACACATTATAGTAAATCTTACTCTATAGATCACTGATTTTACTATAAATAATCATATTCATAAATCCATTTTGTAGGCTTGTAGAATTCCAATTGAGAATTGGATGATCTGGCATCTCTACCATTCAACAAAATGCTCAAAGGATGAGATCTTTAAAATGAAAGCTTCTTGCACAGCAAGTGCAGTGGAAAATGAATTCATTGTTACATAATATGTGGGCACCGTATGGTAAAAATATCAAACCTTTGCTCAGCAAGTAATAGGAACCTCACTTTACTTTCTGACAGCCTTCTCAATTGTTAATGAAACATGGCACACCTGGAGTTCAGCTGAGCCTGTTAAAGGCTTTCAAAAGATGTCAGTCATTTAAAGCACTGGGTAAGTGATCCTTTTCCTAACCTCAGGGTAAATTGAGTGACCATTACACTGTTATTTCCGGTTGAGAGAGACATTATGAAGGTATTATGCAAAAGCTTCAGGTTTAGTCTGGCATATCTTACTGCTTAGTTTATGTACAAAGTGGGTCTGCCCTATAATGAAAGACAGAAAGAAAGAAAGAAAGAAAGAAAGAAGATTTCCATAAAATATGTAAAAGAAATGTAAGTTGTCACTCTATTAAAATCCCTGATAGAAATATTAGATAACCATAGGTAATGACTTTGCTTTGCTGAATGCATCCCGATTAGCTCAATGCAGATGTTACATGGTTATGTAGTTTAAACAGAGTTACTTTGTCTCATTGCCAGAGGCTAATAAACATTAAAAATTTTTTGCATGTACTTTTCCTTCCGTCACACAACTAAAAAATTTCTCTGTTTTAGTACTATGTATGCCTTCTTAAATGTTACTTTATGTCTTGAATTTTAGCAATCACTTGATGATTATGTAATGCTAGTCATTAATTCTTTCTCATGACCAATATTCAGACATTCAGAAGTATAGACCATGAGTGTATCATGAGTGTAAAGTATCTTAGTTTTTGGCTAGTTCCAGATTTGTGTTCTTGAGCTTGCAGTACCTTCTCTTCTGTTTTATCCCAAACAGCATCCAAGTATCAGATACTACTTAATTACTGAAAATACTGCAACAAAAAAAAATTCTAGAAGCCAGGGGGCAGCAATATTTTTATATATAATTAATACATATTGAAAGACTGTTATGGCATTTTGACCTAAAAATCTTTCAGGTAATTGAAGTTCTGCATGTATAAATATGATAAGAAATGATTTTTTTTTCCCCCTTAGGAAAAGCTTATTACCTGATTATACCCTTGCTAGGACTCATTTCTTCCCTAGGCTCAGACAGTCTAAATCTCTCTTCCTGTAAATACCAGACAGTTTGAATTTTTATATCACTCTGGGGAGAGTGGAGAGAAAAGACAGTGCTGCTGGTGATGTGACTGCAGCGATGGTGAAGCTCCCAAGACACACGCTGCCTTCAGATTAGCTGCAGCTTCTCGGGCTGAAGCCCAGACAGCTGAAAAGGGGTTGTCTGACTCAGGAAACATGACAGTGATTTTATTCCTGGGAAGAAGGAGTTAGAAAAAAAAAATCATTTTTTTAAATGATTTGATTATGCTCTTAAAAGGATGGGCTACACCTTGCAGTTTTTCCTTGTAGACATGAACAGGGCTAGAGTTGAAGAAGTTTTGCATTCAGTTGCAAAGGGGCTCACATTACTGGAAGCACTCAGCAAGTGGAGGGAAGAAAGAACAGCTCACAGGCACTTCTGTCTGGTGTCGGCAGTGCCCTAACCTCTCATCCTGCCTTTGGGATCTTCCCTTTCCATTCAAAGATTGTGGGTTGGGAAAATTCTAGGCAAGCTACTGCTTTGTGTCTCTTTGCCACTTCCTCAGGGAAGTTGACGGAAGGCAGCCTCTGAAATGGCAGTGGGGGAAACGAGTGAAAGGATGGCATTCCCATTTAGCAAAACTAGTACAGAAAAACAATTGTCCTGTGGCTGAGGAGAGAATTGAAGTGCAATTTCCTTTCTGCTGCCTCAAAAAGAAATAGGAACAAAACATCAATATGTAACATGGGAACGATGACTCTTCAGTTCGCACCACACTTAGCCAAAACAACTGACCAACCCCCATTACACACAGCAAAGCAGAATCTCCTCCACAAAGGCACAGATACCTAGCAAAGTAAATTATTAAATGCTGAATTGGTAAAGGTGTGCTAACATGCCATTTGCTGACGGTAATGCTTATGTAATTGCTTGTCAGTGAGTTCAGTTCGCCAACTTCTGCCTGTCTTCTGTGACTGACAGGACTGGACACAGAGTCACAGTTTCACCAGAGATGGCTAAAAGCAACATGACACCGAGTAATAAAAGATGTTTGATGCTCACTAAAATACTAATGCAAGCAAATACTCTTTTTGCAGAACTTGCTAACAACATCTTTAGCATATCTGAACACCACCACTCCAAGAAACACATGCCAAGGTCGTTCCTAAATCTTAGTTTTGTACATGTCAGCTGTTGCAAAGCCATCTGCCAAGCCAGCTGTTTCAGGAATATGTAGCGATTTCTAAGATTAAATATGAGGCTGAGTTCCTATGTTTTCCCCTCTTTCCTGTGTTTCTCAATTTATTTCTTTAGCATGATTACCAGATGCATCATATCGATTCTTTGATTATTAACATTTTTTTTTGCTGGAATTCAAACATGGAAGGATTAGCACTACTAAATCATGTAATAAAAATGAGCAAAAAATGTTATTTTCTCAAGCCGTGATAGAGCTTGAACAAACACTATGTCACGCACACACATAACACCTATCACATATACAAATTTTGCCAAATTTAATTGTAACCAGAAGATCAGTACAAGTTGTCAGTGCAGCACTATGAATTCATATTCTTTTTGGAGCTGGTAGGCACAATGCAGACTAAAAAACAATTCATCAGGCATTGCAGTTTAAGTAAATCCTAAATTCTGGATTCCTAGGTCTGCCTAATACAACCCCCCCTCTTCTGCTGACACTGATTTTTAGATAATTGTGTTGACTGTTCAGCTGGCTTATCTGATCCAAAACTAAGCCTACATAAAAGGATAGCTGGTGACACAGGTGAGATAAAATTAAATAGTTTTAGACTGACCGTAATGACTTCTCAGAAATGCTGGGAACCTGTTTCTGTAAAAATAAGGCCAGAGCAAAGAAAGAATGGCTCAAAGGCAGGTTATATCCCAAAGTATCCTGCTTAGAGCCCCACGCTACAGTTGCCTGTGCTGTGCCTCGCTTCCTGATTTGTGATTTTTTTCTAACAAGCACTAAATTAACAAACATGCAAAAACGTTGTTAATAATATTATAGCAGATAATTTCTTCTTGAGAGCAAACAGATCTCTACCAACTCAGCATTTCAACAAACAGATTTGAAATGAAGTTCTGTTGAGATCTGTCATTTGCTGCTTGGAAAACAAAGCTGTTGATGCTTAGCATCTTCAATCTGTAGAAGTGTTTCTGAGTTACCAGTTCTATGTTCTTACTGAAATTTAGAAGATAAACAGGAACAGATTATACTATGAATTTGTTGTGTAAAATAAGTGCAGGGATTTTAAAACTTAAACCCAATCTTAAATTCAAAAACGAAAAACTGCAACCAGCATTATAGAGTATATTTTGCATTTTTATTATATACAACTTATAACTGTGTTTACTTATACCATGAACTTCACATACACCCCTTATTTTTTTGTTATCATTAAAAATGTCTTACTTGTTTGCAACCAAACGCATCACTGTCCAGTCTTTGGGAAACATCTCTGGTCGTATCAGTATCCGAAATACAGTGAAAATCTGCAGCAGGAAATCCTGTGGAAGGAAAAGAAGCAATCTTATACCTCTGGTGCTTTAAAAAAGAGCAAAAGAGCAATGAGCTTTTAAACTAATCAGAGGCAGAAAAAAATCATTATAGAAATAGCAAATTGCACATTTATTTTCAATGTATATACCTTTTAATATTATTTTCATTGTTGATTCCCTAAGAAAGTTTCCAATAGCAATTTAATTCATTTTTTTCTTAAGAAGAGAAAAACAATTTAATCTGCCATTTGATTGACAGCAATACATAAGATAAATGTCAAAGATGCATTTGGTTTCCACCCATACACTTCCACAAATGTGATCCTGAGAACAATTTGCAAATCAAAAAAGCACTTTACAAACACCACAGAGTTCTGAATACCTCCTTAATCATGCCAGGTTTTCATCACATTCAAGATTTATTCTAAAAGTAGCATTATTTGGTGGGAAAGAGAGAGAGTGCAACGACAATTTTATCATTGGGTTTGCAAAGACCAGTGAAGTCAACAGCAATGTCCAGACCTCTGAGCTGCTAACACAGGTGTCTGTCTGTGTGCAGGTCACTTAACCCTTCAGCTTTACTTGCTGAATATATACAAATAGTAAATGTACGTGTGCTACTTTGAATGTAGAAAGCACTGCTTAGGAACTTAGCATTATCATCTCCTATGTCATTTAATTCACTAACAACTAAATTAATCTATTCCTGCTGTTCCTCTCAGCACAAGTTTTTCCAAATATTCTTTAATAATGTTTAAACAAAGGTAGTAATGGTCAATCTCCATTGTGTATAACAGTGCTTTTATTTTTTTAGTAAGCAAAATGGAGCTTTTCAATGTCATGAGGAACAGGAGGCAAATGATATAATCCAACTAACAGAACTAGTGTTTTACCTGTCCTTTAAATGTTTCAAATATTGATTCTGCCCATGTCATTTGTAGAGACTGAGTACAAAACAAGGATGAGATGAAGATACAACCAGAGGTACCAACTAATTTTGAACACCAAAATGTATTCTCAAGTGCATTTACCGAAGCGTAGATGATGGGCATTGCACAACAGATGTCTTTCATTAGAGAATCACTGTAAAGGGGGACGAATGCAGGCGCTGGAAAAGGCAGCTGAGATCCCAGCACCCACCCACCAGAGAAGATTACATAAAAGAGACAACCTGTTTTCTGAGTAAGAGGCCAAAAAATCCTCAGTATTAAAGAGTGTAAATGAGACTCAGTGCAGATAATACAGCATGTGAATTCAGGTGACCAGCTTTACAGATAAACAAGTACCTCCACGAGCAATATATTTATTCCAGACTGCCTACTTATAGTTTTCCACCCTGTAGTTCAATCTCAACACTTCTGCCTCTTCCTTTTTTCTTTAGGGGTTACCTCCATTCCCTGTGCAGTACTCTCTGCAGCCCTGTGCTGTAATCCCCAAAACATGGCAATGCCCCAAAAGCTGTATGACACTTCACAGTATTGACCCACCATTCTCCCATATCCCATTTCTATCCTCTCCACTGTCTTGACACAATACATGTTGTTGCTGTTACAAAGCTGCTGAATGGGTGCTGACCTGAAGAGACCAAATGCCTGCTGTTGGGAAGCCAAAATGTGGTTCAAGGACCACTTAAAACTCCAGGGTTGCATGGGGTATAAGATTTAGTGCCTTTGAGACCCAACAGGTCACTGCCAAGCCTGCTGAAATTCATTGGCTAGTTCATAAGTTGCCAAGAAAAGAATGACAGACAGAAAGGAAGACCACATATGCTTCATTTCTTTAGGCAACTAGGCTAAGAACAGAATGAAACTTTTATTCCAAGCAAACTTGAAAACAAAGAAAATGTAGACACATTACATTTTGAATCAGCAACAACAGGGTAATTATTTTTAATTTTAACAGAAAAAATAGAAAATTGTGTAATCAATTCAGTAAAGTGATTTATTAGATATAAAATATGAATTTGAAAAGCCCAAGATTGAGGTTTGTCTGTATTGTAGTAGCTGTTACATACAAACAAAAATGCAGCATAATTCAAAGATAAAAATGTAACTTGAGGAGAAACAGAAAATTCATTAAAAAAATTTAGAAAAAAAAGTCATGTTTTGCAAGATTTGCAAGATACAGATACTAAGCTTCTATTTACAGAGTCAAGCTGTGCCTAACTTATTTTTCACCAATGAATTTTTGTTTATTTGATAATACATTTCCCTAGGAATCCATAAGCATGAAAATGACCAAAGAGTAAAATGCCAGCTGACTAGCCTGATACTTTGACATTAATGCACAAGTAGCCTTCACGTCTCAGGTCTGCTCCTCAGTATTCAGTGCCAGGTCTCTGATACCCAAGGACCTCCCCTCCAACAGTTCCATCCAGCAATTCCACAAAGCATTTTGATCAGCATTACAGTGACTGGGATTTTGCATGATGTGATTTCTCATTTTTCTTTCGTGGCCCAAACATTCCCAAACCATCACAGGACATAACTATGAAGCACCATTCACGGTAGATTGATCTTGTAACTATAGCTTAAACTGTTTTCTGTGCAATAAGCTATTATCTTTCATAGTTGTATCTGCTCTGCTAAACACTTTAGAATGACTTAGTAACAGATTTCAACATTTAAAAAGTGTTTTTGCCGGCACTGTAAGTGAACTAACATTTGGTTGGTTGAATACAGCTATAATTGATGTCTCATATGCCTTTTAACTTAAGTGACAGTAATGGAGTAATTTTGTCCTTTTACATACTCCATGCAACTAAATATCATCTCTTAATACTCCTACCTAGTGTATATAAGCTCTAGTACTATCTTACAACACTCAAATAATATCACTGTTAAGTTTCATTCAGCTGCAAAGCTGCTTGATAAAAATAAGAAACTGCAATTCAGTGAGAAGCATGGCCTTCTGAAAGACTGAAAACCATTTATTCATTTAATAAACAAGCATCTTCGAATTTCTTTTGCATCTTCCTGTATGCATGTAAAATCCTCTGTAATGCCGGGCAGACTATACAGGATTTCTCAGTGTAAATCTATTAGCATTTTACTTTGGGACAACAGTCCACTTTTAAGCTAATTGCTTGATCCCCAGTGCCTTGGTTCATACTGCAGAGTTATCAAGCTACTTGTTATCAAGTCTTTGTACAGTGTCCCAGAGATGTTTTGCAGAGTGCCTGGGTGCCTACAAGAAAGATGGTTGAGTTGTCTCTGAAAATGAGTTGTTTACACCAGGACAACACATCCAACCCATGGCCAAACCTTTTCCCAGATCCTCTTTCCTTCACTGCTTCTTCAGTCTACATCAGAAGCCACCTAAATTGCCAACAAACCCTAAAAAGTCTTTGTCCAAGCAGTCATTAGAGAAGAGAGCTGTGGAATAAATTGCACTTGCTGGTAGGGTTTAGCACCCACCTTACCCTGCTCAGGCTCCCTTAGCTGGAAGAGAGGGATCAGAGAACCAGTGAAGTTTACTCCCAGCCCCATGAAACACTTTTCCTACAACAGATCTCTCCTGTGTATCTATGTTGCCTCATTATCTAGCATAAACCAGCAGTGGATAAAGACTAGGCCTTCTGACAGGTGCTTTTATTTTGCTTTCTTTTAACCTATTAATTAAAACCCCACCCATATCAATCAAAACCATTTTGCTGTGGTCAAAGCTGCATTATGCTAACATATACTGTTTTTCTCATTCAGTTTCCCACTTCTCTACCCCTATTTATAATTTCCACTGTAATCTTTTGTCATAAATTAGATCTGAGCTTTTTTGTGGCAGCAAATATCCGCCTACAAGGGAGCCTCTGTTATGTAAATTGCTACAAAATATATTTACCAGAATAAGATGGTATTTCATGGTAAACAAAATAAGCATATCTAAAAAATAATACCGAAACATAAATTAAAGGAAGCACTGAAAATAATTGTCTTATTAAATTAAACGTTTCAAAAAGTGAGTGAAATAGAATATCTGGCACTACCACTCAGACATGAATCCCCTGACATTTCTTTCTTACTTCATTTGCACGTTTTCAAATATAAAATGCTTCTTCCATCTTCTGCTGTCTGTGGAAAAAAACTGACTCTTGAAGAAACAACTAAAATAAAAATAGTCAACATGTCAATTACTTACACTAAATATATTTAAAAATAGAGGAAATATTTCTATGAACAAGCACTTGTTTAAATCATCACTCAGATGTGTGTCATATAAGATATGCAGATATGTCTGTCGTTTTTAAATTGATGTTATTCCTTCAAACTCCATTTTGCTATACCTTGACGAACAAGCTGGAAACAGCCTTTAATAATTTTGGTATAGATTGTTATCAGAAAGAATAACTTGACTTATGTTTTGATGACAAATGACAATCTTCATTTCCTTTTTTTACAAGTACTTACATGAGTGAATTTTTGTTTTGAAAAGTGGTTTGATGGGGATAGTTTTTGAATAGGAGCATAAATGCTGAGCAAACATGCATTCCTACAAACACTTGACATAGTCTTTTTGAGAATTAGTCAAAGAAGGAAGAAATGCTTTGTAATATCAGTATGCAATCATTCAGAATAAAAAGATACCTATAAACAGGGGTAGTCAAAAAAAAAGAGGCACAGCAGACAGCAATTCAAAAGCTTGGGTTACACTCAGATAAGTCACTTGCAAACCCTCTATTATATCTGTAGTTTGTAATGTGGCTTACAGAAGACCCAATCCAATCTGACATCACTGACCATGGTGCAGAAAGAGGATTCAAAAATAGAGCAAGTTGATGATATTTACCATTGCTTAAATCCCAAAATACATACTAGCCACCAGAATAATAACTATGGTTACTATTTCAGTCTCTAAAAATACCTCAAATAAGAATATCTTATCACAGATATTTACACCTTCTGAATCCCGATTTACTCATACTGACGTCAGTTCCTAAGGAACATTTCTTAATGAAGTATAAAATATGAAAGAAGTTCCATGCTTGGCAAACAAAGCATAGCACAGAGATAAGCGGCAAGATCACAGAAGCACAGAATCATAGAACTGTTTGGGCTGCAAGAAACCTTAAAGACCACCCAGTTCCAACCCCCTGCCATGGGCAGGGACACCTCCCACCACACCGGGTTGCCCAGCCTGGCCTTGAACACCTCCAGGGATGGGGCATCCACAGCTTCTCTGGGCAGCCTGTGCCAGGGCCTCACCACCCTCTGAGTGAAGATGGTTCAAGACACACGCAGTCACCTCATGATTAATAGCAGTGTCAGACTAACACATTAGCTCTCATCTTTCCCTCTTCCTGTCAGTTACACATTGCAGTGATATTTGATATTTCTAAGTGAGAGGAAAAACAATTTCTTATAATATTTAAGATTCAGAAGAGAAGCAGTGCTGCATTAATTATCATCGAACCTACTGCCACTTAATCACTGGTGGAGTTGATGCTGATTTGGTGAGATCAGAATGAGAAAAATAAACTCTGGACTTGAGTTCTTACGACCTCTATTTTGATAGCTGATGGCACGAGCTACAGCTGCTTTCCATATGTCTTTGTGTAATAGTAGGGTATGCGTGTGCGGGGAATATAAATGTGTCTCAAATCAAACACCATTCAAGCAATAACTCTAGAGATGTTCATGTTCTAGAAGAACAAAAGTATGAATAAACTCAACACTGTACTCACAGATACATCAAACACAGAAATCAAGTGTGAAACCTCCAGCAAATCTAAAAATCTAAACCTAAGAACACATATCTGATCAGAATTCAAACAAAAGGGAAAATACTTTCAGAAAAAAAATGCCAACAACATATATTAAAAATTGTCTAAGAATACTAACTATTCCAGGTGAAAACAGATGGTCTAGTACTAGTCTAAAAATCCTCCCCTCTATATAACTCCTAGGTAGTACTCTTGACTCATGATAGAGATAACCTCTCAGTACTATTTCCTTCCTACCTTTCAAACTTAATATCATCACCCCACTACAAAGAAAAGGCACTCGTGAATGGTATGCTTTCTTCAGAACATCTCTAAACAGCTATCAGGAATTTAAGAAAATTTGGAATTGCACCATGACTACGCTCTCCATTTCAGGGCAATAATTAAGTTTATAAAATCGTAATTTAAAAGTAACATCTAAAAATATACTATTACACCAGGATGTCATGACTCTCCTATCTAGCATCATTGGCTGAATAATGGGCATAAGTGATCACTCAAGATTTCTTATGTGGATCACATGCAGACCTATACTTGTTTCTCAGGGTCTAGCAGAGTTGAAGCCTTGGTGTTATGTCCTTATGCAGAAAACCTTAACTACTGTTTTGTGTTGTTGTTAATCCATCCCTCTCCTCCAAAAAGGAATTAAAAATGCTGCAACTCCATGAGGCTGGTAAGTCCATAAATAAAATTGGTAAAAGCTGCCCTGAAAAAGTTCTGCAGCTATTATCTTCTATGAAAAAACAGTGCAGACAAACATTACAAGTCTGACAGGTCCTCCTGCCAAGGGACCTTGGAAAAACAGATGGTTATTTGAATACACATTTCTCAAGCTGTGTGTTTGCCATTGCCATATATAGCTTAATAAACAAGTAAATACATAAAAGAAGACAAACAGCTGACAGGAAGAATCAAGCAGACCTGTGTAACCTTAGACTGGCATCATCTTTAGGCTATTATATACTGCTTAAAAGCAATTATATAATCCTCCCATCTCTACTCTATCAATTGTCACTGTAGAAGCCACAGAATCCTAGTCCCATCACAAGAGTTGCCCCAAGTGCACATGAAAATCTCTGTAAAAGCTAGCTAATCCAAAAAACATATTGCATTTAAACACTGTTGTATTTCATCAAAGCACAGGAATATCTGAAAGAGGGAGGAAGAGAAAAGAGACCTGAACAAGTAAAATTACAGTTCTGTTACTTACCCTCAGGTCTTCCTTTGTACTGAAGCTATCAAGGAGCTGTTGATAATGTCTATCAGTCATTTGTCGCAAGAGTGACAGCAAACAAGAGACAAACTCCCCCTGTTCAGATAAAGCCATGAATAAACATATGAGAGATTAAGCTCAAATACAGAAGACACTATAAATTGTCATATGATAAGCATTTAAAGTAATTAACAAATGCAAGGGAAATTAATGACAATTAGAAAACATTATTCCATACTTAATGAAAACACATTAATTTAGCTATAAATTTCCTTCCCATTTAAAGAATTAATTTTTACTCAAAACAGTTTGCTTGCACAGCATAATCTAGATCCAGAAGAGCTAATGCAGTAAAAGTTTGTTTTGTCATTTATTTCCTTTGTATTTTTTTTTAAACAGATTATTTAGATTGCTAAAATTACAACCTCTTTGTCAACTCAGTTTTGAAACAAAAAATAAGTATTTTGCAACAATTCTGGGAAAAACAGTAATGTTTTCCTTAAGGGAAGAAATAGCTGGGAATTTTTCATAACATTTCTAATTGAAATACCATATTTCTCAAAAAAGAAAAGTCATTTATACAACTGGACAAAATTTGAAAATGTTTTGATAAAAAGTTTTCTTGGACCTACAGTGGAAGTTCTCATTAAACATACATAAATATATATATATATATATACACACATACATATATAAATGGAACTTAATCATAGGGTCTGGATTGCATCCCAGTGCTGTAGAAGAAAAATTCTAGTATCTTGCAAACTTGTTCAAAAACGGGAAATAAACTCTGGCCCTTAACTACCAGAAATGGGAACAAGACTTGGAAAACAGACGGGTATGGAAACACTCCTTTAAAATGCTGTCTTTCACTAGTTTTTCAAGTGAAATTTTGGGAGTATTTTCCTCCTTCTTTCCTTAAAAACAGAAAGCAAGATAAAATAAAGGAACATGTCTTCACAGAAATGGTTGTTTTGGATTTTACATTGGAAGGGCTAATACACTTGTGATTATACCTTATATACTTGGTGGTATGCCAGGTGCAGGCAACGTAGTGGTAAACTAACAAGTATGCCTTGCCCATAATAATACTCTACACTGAAGTAATGATCCCAAATTAATGACCTTCCTGCAAAACCATTGCTGCTTACAATGGGTGCAGCTTTCTCAAAACAACATCCTAAGTTTATAAAGTATGTTAACCTTCATGGTCTGGGCCTAATCAGCAAGTTTACAGCTGTTATCTTGTATATACTCATAAGGTAGCTGAAAAAAAATATATTTCCAATCATAACAGGTTCTTTTCAGAGAGCAAAAAGACTTGGGTCTTTTATCATTATTTTTTAAGAGTTGCAGTTTCATTCTGTCGAGTCTCAATATGATTTTATCATGCTATTTAACATAATGTAGGCTTATCTAAATAAGCGAATTTTGGAGACTTTTATTCCAGTTATAAAATCTGAGACCACTCAGATTTGTCTAATTAGCCAAAATACGAAAAGTAAGTAAAGGTCTAAGTTTACCTGATTGTCAGCTTGAGTGACAAAAGTTGTGTATGAATCTTTTGAACACTTCCCTTCCTGCTTTAGCATTTGAAGCAGTCCTTTCTAGTCACCTTTTCTAGTTACCTTCTATGATTCCACACTTACTTTGACATAGAGGAGTATACTAAAAATCACAGTCTATTATAGAAAGCTGTACTATTACAGCTGACAGACAGATTAGCTTTAAAATGGTACCAGCTTTAGCTAATTGTTAACTTACTTCTAAATTTGAGCTTTTGATTTAAATTTAGGTAGCTATACAGGCAGCTAGTTTTTAGAACAACAATGAATATTCAGCTGCATTTGTTGAACTCAATATGAAAATATATTTTGTTAAGATTTCAACCAGTGCTAGCCACAGACTATCTAGTGAGGGGATATGTCGGTCATGCACAGAAGCAAACTCTACAAACAAAATTGCCTTGATAAAGAACATGAGGACCAGATCCTACTGCCCTAAATCAAGCCGTAAACCCAAATTCATTTAGGTAGAATCCTGAAGTAGTTTTCTGTGTCTCATGTATTAAACTACATGAAGCTGACAATTAAATTGCAATTCATTTAAACTCTCAAGGACTAAACTTCCAAGATTTCAAATAAATAAAGATTTGCTCTAATTGGTTTGCTCTCCGCTACTACATTTTTGTTAAGAAAACCTACAGATCCAAATCCTTGATATCCTAAAGCAATTAAAGTATAATTTTCACTTTCACTATTCCACTGAATTCAATGTTAATTAGTGCAACACTGCCCCTTCCTGCCCCCTCCCCCCCCCCCCCCCCCAGCCATGTTTTTTATTTTCTTTATGAACTGCAGAAAAACAGTGACCTGTGGACCTATAAGATCACACTGCAACGAGTTTGGGACTATGTCCAAAAGTAAGATTATATCTGGTAAAAAAGGTATGATGGAATTTTATCCAGTATGCTGCCATGATACATCTCACAAAGGATATTTTATGATGGGTGCAGCTTGAAATACTGGTAACACACTGGAACAGACTCTACGGCTGTACTTGCATCGGGTACTTCATCATACTTGCTCTACAAATAGTTCCAAGAATTTGGCTCTATGCATTGCCATAAGCCCATGCTGCATGATGTTTCTACATAAATGTATATAATTGCCTTATGCTGTGCTGTGAGTCACTTCCACATTAAGTATTCTTTCAGATGCCTGTGGTGACAATGACATGGCTTTTCTTATGCATAAAAAGAAAATTTTGCAACTTGAAAGTATTTTCAGTCTTATTTTTGATAGCGTGAAAGAATTAGGCTGTCATGGTGCTTTACTAAAACTTAATCTGAAAGCGAGTGGATATATCAGAAGAAACCAATAAGCTCAGAGCTTTGCTGCACTAGGAGTCTAATACTACAACCCCTGCTTCAGCTAAGCTTTCTTGTAATGGTCTGATATGCCACACAGAGTAATTTGTAATTTTATAATTTACAGATAAAAAACCCAAACTCTTAGATGTATAGTCCTACTGAACCACAGTGATTAAACCTTGGTGTTATCCTATTACAGAACTTGGTCAGCTTCAAAAATGCTTCAAATAATGTTTGCTCTTTGTGGGATAAAATAAACAAACAAAAAAGGCAACAATGCATTTCTTTCACAGGTATTAAATGCTTTTTCAAATGTTTCATCTCAGAGGAAATTCTGGTTTGGAAAGCAGCCATCTATTCATTAATAAAAATGTTACAATGTAAAAATAAGGCAATTAATTAAGTGTATAATGAGATGGTAAATCACAATGCATAGTATGTTCTCTTCACAAAAAGTTACCCCCTTACTTCATACTGGGGTCATATCCCCTGCCATATTAGAAGAGATTTGTCCTTCAAATGCAAACTGGGAACCTTGCTGGAAACAAAGCAAAGTAATTCTTCATTTTATTTCATCAATGGCTCAATTTCAACACTCTAATTTGCATGAGTTGTTGTATCACATTGACCAAAATATCATTCGTTAATCTTCTAAATCTATCCTCTATGCCCTACCTCAAGTGACAGAAATGAAATTCAAATGCTCAGTCCAGAGAACAATAGAATGACTTGTGATTAATAAATTTGGATTGATACAGGCTACCATCACAGATTCTGAAGGCATTTTTAGAGCTGTTTCATCATGTAAAAATGTATGTGTCTTAGGAAGTAAATTGTTATTAGCTGATACGCTTTCAGGAGTATCCACTCTCAGCAGTTCAAACTTAGCGAGAGATTCAGAAAGCTACTGAAAATCTCAACAAAATAAACAATGAAAAAGTTACTCACCTGAAATAACCTCAAGAGTTACTTTTTTTTTTTTTTTTTAATTTAAGGTCACAAAATATAAATAATATAATGAAAAAATATTATAATTTGAAAATGAATAAAGTGCAATAAGTTCTCTCTGTTCCGCTCATTCTCTGTTTAATACACAAAATCTTACCATTGAATAACAATACAAATGCAGAATTCTCATGAATCTAATAGTGACAGTTGTGAGGTATTTCATTATAAGAAACTTACAGTCACATCTTGAAACTGGAGGCGCATAGCAGAGCCTGATGGCTGCGGTCGGCTGGTGATCTCTAGTATTGTCCTTAACAGAATATCTAGTAAGCTGTTTACAATCACATCAATTTCTTCCAGGACAGATTTTTCCTTAAATAATCAATAAAACATTTAAGTTATAAAAACAGAAAGATGACCACAGGCATATTTCTTTTGATGCGACTTTAGAAGCAAACAGAAGCTTTGCAATATAAGCTTTGTTACAAATGTTTTACTTGAAAAACAAAGACTATTATCAAGTTGAGATATTATTTAATTCTACTGATGTTACCTTACAGTTCTTAATTAATTACGTTGTATTGAATTGCAGAGGACAGTTACAGGGACTTTGAATAAATAAGCATTCATCAAATTAGCACAACTATTTTCAATTAATGTTTAGAATAATATAGACGGGTTTTTCAGTCTGGATAATTATACATAATGCCCATATATTTCCTGGGGAAATTGCCAAGAGAGGCTTAAAGTCCAAAAAGTAGAATTCTGTTTTCACACTTTGAAACTATCACTAGAAACAAACAGATGGTGCTCAACCTTCAAGACCTGCTTCAGCAGTAAGGACCAGATACATTGCTTTCCATCAACTGAGTAGCACAAACAAATTAGTCATTTATGTAAGCCTACAACTTGTACACACACAGCAACAATACAAAGAAACCAGTGTTCACCACCAAGAGAGACCATGAATACCTTAATTAGACACAAGAAAAGACTTGATGAAGTCAAGTTGTATTTTTCCCTTTTAAATGAGATGAAAATATGTTTTCCCTGTTTCAGCAATGTTTTCTGTCTCCATGGCAGCAGACAACACCATCTTAATCTGAGCCATTTTATCCACAATTTAAGATGACATTTCTTTGCAGAAAGAAACACTTCATAATCAAATGCACACAACCAAGCTAAAATTCAGCTGACAAACAGAATCATTCAACTTTGTCGGCATTGAGGTGTAGGAGTGAGATTTTTTTTCCCTTCCTACACACCCTAAGCATATGATTTGTAACAAAACTCAAAACTCTTGTTTGGACTCAAGATGAGTCTAGTGTCATGGCCGTGTTCTCTGTCACTTCATCTAGTGTCAATCAACTGTTAACTTTGCTACTTATGAAGTCAGACAATATTCAGTGTACTGAGGAACTGCTGTCTCAAGATGTACAAAACTCATGTACAAACTACTGTTAGAATGGCCAACAGAAAAAGAAAAAAAAAAATCACTTTTCAAAGAGATGTCTCTTAAATTCACTTGTTTCATCAACCTCTGAATTATCTGGATCACCACAGAAGGAATAATATTGTGAACTGATCCACAAAAATCAAGTGGCATTCAGAAAGTTTTTAATACTCTGTCACTCAAAGACTACTGAAAATAACATTTGTGTATCCTGCCCACTGGAGAGAGTTTTATGTAGACATCAATTTATATTACATACTTCTCTAGAGTTCATGATCAGAGCAACTTGGTGAATCCAAATGAAAGATCTCCTGAAGTTAAGACCAGGCTTTGTCCTAGTCCAAAACCACAGCTATGCTAATCATCCACCCCTTTCTCTTGCGAAGGGGTACTAACACTAATCCAGGAGCAGCTGCAATAAGAACATTGCAGTGCCAAAGCTGCAGGTCACATCTGCACCAAATCAGTGACCATGAAACTTTAATTTCTAACAGTAGTATGAAATGAAGAAACATACAACAGTTCTCGCCAATACATTACAGTGTAAGGTGTGCCGGCCTTGGTTTGTATGTACTGCACTGAATACAAGCTATGTTTATTTCTTGTTGTCTTACATCCCTTTGCCTGTCAGAACTTCACCATCATCTTCATGCCTGCAACAGACCTACCTCATCTAGCTCTCATACTCATTTTTCTCAAATGAATTTGCAAACACAAACATTAGATACAGGCCACAAAATTTACCAACTAATCCCTAAGTACAATTCCTGCCATACTCATACTAATCCCTTCCCTATATCATCTTTGTGTCCCCTATGACTAAACAGCTCATGATAAATAGCCCATGCCTCTACAAAGAAGTGGAGGTTTCTTTCTGTCCAACACAACACTCAAAAAGAGAAAAAGCTTGGCAAAAAATAACATGCCACAATTGAAGTATTCTTTCATGGAAAGAAAAGGTGCCTGAGAAATCAAATTTACGTTTGACACAGAGAATTCTTTAAAATGCTCTTGGTCAAGGTCCAGCTTCTGTCATTACTGGGTGCCATATAAAGAAGTTCAGTACCTCGTGGATGTGACATGCTGTTTACTTACTGAGCTGTTCTTCTTGATGAGACAAAATATGTTGCTAAGGATACGTGCACACATTATAAGATCCTTCTGTTCTTGTAGATGCATGTGGAGATGATGTAAAACTACTGGAAGAAGAATATATCGAGAATCTGAAATAAACAAAAATTTTTATGAGTAGGAGCTTCTAGCAGAATCATTTAGTTTTAATACAGATATGCAAATAAGTCTTCTGTTCAGAGCTCTAGTTCTGATAAGCAAAAGTTTACTTGCTTAAACCAACACTTTTGATAGGTGGAAGCCTTTACATCATAATATCATAACAAACAAAAGCAACTATTTGAAGAATGAACAACGTGTGGAAAGGCTGTATGTTGTACCATGGACAGAGACAAACACCACTGTGTGCAATGTAATGGGAATTATATATTTATGGAATTACCATGCAGAAAGAAACATAGCACAGTAATACTCAAATTCAAAACTATGTGGAATTATGCTCTAGCCTTTCCTGCTATGTGACAGCATCCCTTTGCATGTTAAGGTCACAACAGACTTTATCTTGAAGTTTTGTTATTCTGCAAATGAGTCCTAATTTATGGACCAGCAGTACTTTCAGACTTCTTTCAGGATTTGTGCTTTTCCAGATTCCTCACTCCTACTGAGTATGAGCAATTTAGACTACTGGTGTCTACATTGAATAATCTGCCTTTCCTCTAACCATTTCCTTTTCTAAACACAGCTTTTTGGTGCTATTTTTAGTCCTGAATTCTCTCAAAATGATGCAAGAACTTCATTAACATGCTACTTCTTCTTGCTTCTTTTTCTTATAAGTGAAGACAATGTTAAATGGGGAAAGTCCTAATTCTTAAACTTGTTATAAAGGTGTTATTCAACACCTATTTACAACTTGATAAATTGAATGGGTGTTATCTGTTCTCATTTTTTTGTTTGTTTGTTTCTAGATCTTTTCCTTAATTGAGAAAAGATGCTTTCATAGAAGTATACTTGAATTATTTCCTCTATTAAAACTTTAAAGATGATTATATTACATTATCTAAATATATACACATCTACTCAGTTCCTTTTGTAATGTAATTATTTCCTAAAAATTAAATTTATCTAGCAGAAAAATTTCTCCTTTAGAATAATTTTCCAACCAGGAAAAACTCCAGGTTTCGTCTTTGTATAAATACATTTTCTCCCTTCAAATATTACACCTCTATCATTTTCCAGGAAGGAGAAAAATTAGGTTTATTCTGGAATTTTATTTATTGAATGTTTCCTTCATTTGCTGAAATATAGCACTTATCTTGTTTTTCTCTATTATTCCCTTGTTTTCACTGTCTAATTATGCATATAACACAAGTAAAATCATAGGGACAAGTTGATTTGTACAAACTATTTAAATATATTCTTGTTTTCAAAAAAAAGCTTGTCTGCTGTTTTTGAATGGGTATTTCACGCTCAGCATTTGTTCAGATGTTTCTGAATAAATGTTTTCTTCCTGAAGAAAAAAATATAAACAAATACATTTCACAATAGGTGAAAGGCCATAAATGAATCTGGAACCAGTGGTACTAAAACCCCAAATCAGAGAACAATCAGCCTGTATCCAATGGCTGCTAGTTTCTGCAGGTATCTCGTAGGTTTTCATCAGATTTGGTCAGATTAAGAGTCCTTATCTGCCTGTGGTAGAGCAGATGCATCTCAACCAAGCCAAGAAGGCATTTTCTTTTAGTCTGCCTAAAAGACAGAAGCATAGTAAGGTGTTGCCCCAGGTAGTCTGAGACATGAAACATGCACAGCTGCCACCGACCCAACCACTGCAAGACCTATTGGGTGAAAATGAGAGTGGGCAGGAAGATGGGCTAATCAGCAGAGCTCTCGTTATGAAAGTACCACCTTCTGAACCCCACTGCCAACGCTGTTCATTGCTTACTGATGGGTGAAATGGACAGAACTAATGCCTGCAGCTGAGGCAAAAAACAGGACTCTCCATTCCTATAAAAATGACCTAACATTTAGGCTACACAGCCAACTCCTTTTTCCCTGCTTTGCCAAACGTATTCAATTCTTAACCACGTGGCAATCCATCTTCAAGAGCAGAGATGAAGGGATCACTCTGTAAACCAGCCCTTGGGTCTGCGGTCAGGGTACTCTCCTGGGAGATAAGTGATGTGAAGCTGACTCCAGGCTGACAAAGCACTAGGCCTGGTCTGCCATTCCCAGGCCAATACTTGAATCACCACTCAGCTACACAACTGTCACAGAGCAGTTATGGTACCTCCTTCACACACCGCTGCTGTGAGCCTTACCATGCAGGCTATGGATCCTGTGAGGACAGCAGGTCCTCAGGTCCTCCTGCTGCTACAACTCCAATCCCTTAGCCCAAAAGGCAAGGAGAAAATTGTAGCAGCCTGTACCAAGGTGTTTCATCCTGATTAATTCCAGGCAGCATCCTGATGAGCACCTGCAGGATTTGGTGCCTCATTTTCTGAGGTGTCCCCTCCTCTGTGCACTGCACAGAATGCTTCCATACAAGCCTGGCATTATGAACTCCATTTAGAAGACCAAAGAAACTATGTGTGGCAACTCCTGACTTGTAAATAATCAACTTCCATATTGTATAGCCTGAAGTGTCTCAGGTATAGCTAGGCATCCTCGGTCAACAGTTTGGACTGTCCCATTTTTCCAAAAGCTCGATAAAATGATCAGAAAATGTGGTTTATCAAGTGGATTAGCAAAAAACATGTTACGACTTGCAACTATATACTGGAGATAACAGTACCTCTTACTGAACTGACAACCACATATAACACAGCTTTGGACATACTCCCTGTAAGCCCATAACTTATACACCTCGCTGTCTTGACCTCTTTAGAGGAGAGACCTCTTAGACGAGAGATGTAGTGATAACACAGAAGAGGACAGCTAACATCTTCACCTCTGATCAGGCTCTGCCAAGGACTATGCAGGTAAGTTTTGAGAATGTTGCATACACCACTTGTCTCAGGTTATTTTTTTCCTTAAAAATTGCCAGCTGCAATGTCAGCCACCGTGTATAACAAAATTAATGAGTGCAGGGAATGGTGCAATAATCAGAACTCCTAGCCATCAGTCACTGTCCTAATTTCTCTTCTGTTCAGAAAGCCAAATTAGCTGACTGTTTAAAATGTTAATACTTGTCCTTTGCAAATATTATACAGAAAGAGAGAAAAAAATATGACATTGAGCTTTTCAAGTTCGTGCTTGGCATGACTGGAAAGAGAGACCACTCTGGGCAATCCTTGTGCCTTTCCTGTGAAAGCTAGGTTAACATTAAACATTTAACCCACAGCACAACTTTCCCCCTTGCTTTTCAGTTAATGGTAAAGCACCTGCACAGGCATACAAAATTTTCTGCACTCCAGTGTATTTTAAAGCTTAGAAAGATGATATTCATTTCAATGAGTACATCTGAACAGATGGTCAAAACTTCAGCCTACTTGGAACAAGAACTAGTCTAATTGGACATCTTTAAATAAACAGTGAGAAGCTCTTGAACAGTGAAAAGTGAGGAAGTTGCTCTTATTTTTGATAGTTTTATTTGCACCTATTCAATTTATGCTTGCCTGCTTGGAAGAACCACTGTACTTGGGGGACGTAGGAGAAGAAAATGCTTAAGCCAAACGAAGTCATCGCTTCAATTCCAAACCAAACATATATGCCTCTTCTGCAACTGCACTGACATGTCACTGCTCTCAGTCATTTTTCAAACCTTTATGAAGAACTGCTTTCAAAATTGCCTGTAGTGTTGCAGAAAAACCATGGGTATGGCTGAGAAACTCCTCAGTGCCACAGATGCAAAGAATTACTTGCATGGCTTTTACAAAATAATTTCTGGTCTTTGCTAATGAAAGCTGATTTTTTTTATGCATACACACACCCCTTCCCCAGGAGGCTGGGGTGTATAAGCACACATACACAGACTACTCCAAGGAATAATAAATTGCTATGGAAGACAAATTAAGAAATAATAATTAATCTGAAAAAGATCCTGGAGTACTAGAAAAAAAGAAAAATCTATGGATCAACGTATAAAGTCTTTATATTTTGAAAAATTTGAGTCAGTTTTCTGAAGTGTGTGTTAATGGTAGCTTGCAATGAGCACTAAAATATGTTACAACTGTTATTAAAAAGAAGTTGTGAGCCTTTTGAAAAAACTGTGGAATCAGAGGGATAATATAATACTGAGCTCCCAACCTGAACCTCCTTATCAGTTAATAGTATCTTTCCCTGATCTTGCTAGCATTTTTTTTTCCATTTCAATAGTAAGTGTAACACGTAACAGCATCCACTCTGTGAGCTATTTCAAAGATATTAAATTATTCTTACTGATTGCGTCTAGATATTCACCTCTGAATGGCTACAGAAATATAGTTTCCAACATGTATACTCTCCTGTGATACACAGGATGCAATTCTCATATAAACTCATTCAACGGGACAGACTAAGGGAAGCAGTCAGTCTCAGAAAGAAAACAAATAGAGATTTGTCACATTTCTAATCTATTGATCGTAGATTTCAGTGACAAATAAGGAAAATAATAAAAAAGCAGGTATGAAATACATTCTATATTAAACAGAAATTTTCATATGAACACAATTAAATAAACACATGAAGATGTCCTTAAAACAACAACTCAGCATTTTTCCTAGGTTTCTAATTTTTGGTATATATGATAATTATAGTGTAAATGGTCAGAGAATTGAATTCCTCCTTTATTTATCTTGAACAGTTTGCCTCACTAATAGAGAAAGTCTTACCCAGCTACTCTTGAATAGAGGTCCAAATCCTCATATTCTGAGAAGACATATTTCTGATATGTAAGAACACCTACCATGAGATGAAGAGCTGCAATCCACACTATAACTGGTCTATGATACAGACTTAATCATTATGATGTTTTCCTTTTCTAGTTGTTTACCCTACTAATGTAATCTCTCTTCTGGGAACTGATCCACAGTGATTCCAATAAAATTCTTTCTCTTTGGAGGAAGAGACCTAGATGTCCCACTTACACATTTCATGTTTTCTTAGCTATTAAATTCACAAGCTCCAATCAGTACCTTTAGAAACAAACAAAATTATTGGTCTGCTATTTGCTATTTAACCACGTCAAGAAGGATATGGTTCAAGATGCATTTCTCTCTTATTGGCCTTAACTCTTCCCTAAAGCAAGCTATAATGATACCTAATGTATAAAAGACAACGAACAAGAATACTAAACTACTGACATATCAGAAATGACAAAGGTAGAAAATTTTCTGGGTACAGACATATATGTAGGTCACCAATTTGGCCACTCCGCAAGTGACAACAGGGATGCATCCAAAGGGATACACCCAAAATACCAGCAAACTGGAAGACTGACCAAGAGACAAAAATAAAACCGCTAGTTTCTATCAGCAGGAAAACCAACACCTGTTACTTTTTAGACACCAAATGTAGCTTACTACACAGTAGTATATATGGAAAAATGTACAAAGAAGTACAGTGCTACCTGATAACTTTTCATAGGAGCCTGGCACATAACTGCTGTTAACATCTTTTAACATCCCTGTAGTTGTTACTAGAAGAGCTGTAGTCTAAACTGTAAAATTGCTAAAAATAGTTTCCATTGTATTTTAGAGGCTCAAGCCAGAGCCTCAATAACAGAGACACTTCAGACTCCTATCCACACATTTTCAGTAAGTACAATATATAACCAATGGGACACCTGCATTCTCTAAAGAGAAGTAGGCAGAGACCAGGTGCACTGAAATTGCACTTAACGTCTGTGCTTGGGCATCTTAAATCAACCTTGGCATGTCTGACATATGTTTTCAATAATATACCCAATATATCTCCAGATTTCAGCAAAAGCACAAATGCGGTGTCAGTTGATTTCCGCAGCAGTGGGAGCTAATGTGTTAGTTGTTCAAGCCTTAGCAGCACAAAATGCATACCATTCCCATGCTCACGTATTCTCACTTGCTTCTCAGCAAGCTCCACAAAATAGAAAATGTTATCAAAGAAGTGCCCTCCTCATTTTTAGGAGTTTGAACAAATAGTTATTTTCTGCATTCCATATCTAGTCACAATGTGTCAGCTAGTACTGCAGTTTGAAGTGTTCATTATCTTCATCTGTGAGGCAGAAATCAATTATTTTCACAGCAGCAAGCCTCAACTTCATGTTAGGACGTATGGTTTACTTTACACTTTAACATGGCTTAGTGCAGTATTTATTTTCTCAATAGGATTTTCAAAATACTTCCCTCTAGGGATTGACTAAGGAAGGTCTATTTATATTTTTATATATTAGAGAAAACATTACCAGGAAAGAGACCAAGACCCTGATCTCCACAAGACCCTTCAACTCAAGGATGACTGAAATTACACTGTACAAGTATTTGCCTAAGATTTCCATCATGGACACTGGGAGCTTACATTACTGCCCAATGTCTTTCACATCAGTTGCCCTGTGATTTAAGGAATTTATATTCAATTTGTGTATAACCTGCACTCCATGTAAATTTTAACATGCAACTTTCATTGCTTCTATAGCTGAAACCAATTCTGATGACTTCTTAGTAGTGAAACTGCATTTCAATGAGAAGCACTTTTACAAAAGTAGGCTACCAAAAAAATTTCTCATACATCTGAATCTAGATTTACAGTTCTAAGAAAGTCACCAGGAGTCTCTTATGTGCCAATAACTAACTTTCTTTAATTACATTCATTCACTTAGATCCTCTGATGAGGCTGACCTCAAGATAATGGGAAGAAAATGGAAATGAATGCTACCTACCACAAGGGCATTTGGAAAATGCAAAATATAAGTTAGAGTGTCCTTAAGATTGCTTCATGAATATATCAGTGATCTAACGTATTGAAGGCCTGATCAATCAGCTGTAAGGAGACCTCACTGTTGTGGAGGAGACTGCTGTGGAGACTCACAATGGAAAGAATAACTTGCTTTTGCAACCAGAAAGAAGCAAAGTAGCTAGGATCCCACTTCTTTGAACTCAAACTTTTAAACTACAATCATTAAAGGCATTTTTTAAAATGTCCTTAGATGTTAAATGTTTTAAATGATCTAAGTAAAAGTTAATGTTTCTATTGAACTCCATCAGCCCACAACTCTCAAGAGCACTTTCAGTAAGCAAATAAACACTTTTTATTACAAAATTAAATCCTCTCAAAATTAATATTTTATCATTTCTATGTGTTTTACTTGGGACTGAAAAAAATAGAACATTGATGACACCAGCACACAGCATTTTTTTCTTCCATGTAGCACATATTGTTATATACAATAAACACCCAAGTATCACTTGCATCTGTATAGGCTTTTTATGCTACATTAAGAAAACAGAGGATCAAAAGTGCTGAACTAGCAAGATTTACACAAATAAAACTTAATGGGTAAGTGAGAATCTGTTTGCTGAACTGCCCCCCAAAGGAGGGGAAAAAAATCAATTAGTAGAGCTTTTTCCTTTATAATTACTTTTAACGTATAATGAAAATTCCTTTCACGGACATATAGCCAGCATAAGATCAAAACAAAACTGTACTTTACGAGTACTTGTCTCTAAAAATGTAACCCCTAAATTTAACTATCTGTATTCTTGTTATCAAGCAGCTTGTACAGAACAGAGATTAAAGAACTGTTACTTGGGAAGCACTATTATGAGGGGCATGATTCCCCTCAATACCTGCAGACTTGTACTGCAGGCAGCCCAGGGCAACCTTACCTGGGTTGGTGTACAGGTGACTCTCTACAGTTTTCCCAATACTTTGAAGTTTAACAGCTTGAAGGGATTCATCCCCATGCATGACTGTCGGCAAGCTGCCCAGAGCATCGTGAACCAAATTTGCCACTTCTCTGACATCAAAGAGCTTCAAAAGTTCAGAGTACACAGATGGGAATGAGCTGAGAAACACAGCCTAGAGGAAAAGGAAAAAATTGGTATGTCAGATATTGCAGTACAGGTTTGATATTTATAGAATTTAAATAACTATAGACAAGTAAGTAACTGTAGAAAAATGTCAATTTTTACATTTCAAGGGCAGTCGGTAGCTTTAAAATTGGTCAGATTTTTCAGAGGAAATATCCTCACAGTCATTAATGGGCTTACACTTGTGACTATTTCCCTTAAGCATTATCAAATGACTGTTCATTTCTTTCATTACAAAGCTAAAGTAAAAAGCTCAACTTAATACAAAAATTATTTACAGGTTCCTCGTGATCTGTGCATGAGAGGATTTTTTTTCAAATGATACCAGAAGCCTGCTGATGATACCAGAACAAAAAGATTTGAGGAGGAGTTGTTTGGCTTCAAGATAAGGAATATAACAGCCTCTATATCTTTCATTTTTCCAGTAATGACAATTTTTATTTTGGAGTGAGACAGCAGTGCCAGTCTTGGTTCACTTCGACAATCCTAAAATAGGGTTAGGAATTTATTGGTGAATATAATCAATGTGGAAACACTGAAAAAGAAAAGAGGACAATGCCAGAGAAAGGAAGCTAGAGCTAACATTTCCTTCTTCCTCTCCAAATCCTGTAATTGAGAAAAGCTACTCCTACCTCTTCCTTCTTCACTCTGGTGTCAGCTCAGATGACATATAAGGTTAAAGATACCCAGGAAGAATTCCAAACACATTTGTTCATATAATTTTGTTGTAAACATTTCACTCCAGCTGCTTATGTGATAAGAGATGGAAGAACCATCTCTCCACTCCTTTCTCTCTGATTTGCTGTCTTCTTGGAAGAATAATTTTCTACAGAGCTTAAGAAATGAGTAATTCTCAACAGATCTTAAGTGCCCATGGTTACAGAAGCAGGGGAAGAAGACTAGGAAGTACATCTACATTGCTAAATCTACCACACTTAATGTAGAGATCTGTCTCCTGTGTATTTTGCCTCTTCCCTGTAGCACTAGTCAATTTTAGTAGTCAGCTGAAATAAATATATACCAGCTGAGTACTAAAAGATACAATTTAGCAAAATTTAAAGTCTTCTGCAGAGAACGAAAAGTCAGAGAGCCTTTGGTTGGGTTCAAATTCTTCAGGTCCAATGTGGTTAAAACAAGCTATAAAGTGCCTAAACCGGAAAAATCCCTTTATTTGTACCCAGCAATTCTGAGTCACTTGAACCACTGGCATTGCCGAAAACATAACATGAACTGTTCGTAAATTAAAATTAATATCGGGTTTACTTTATTTATTAGATTCAGGATTTTCTTTGCCAAGCATATTCAAAAGCTGGTGATATGAAAATTTCACAGTACAGGACAAAGGTATGAGCATGAGCTGAAAATGTCATTTTGCTCTAACAAAAGCACGTTTTCTTTCCTGAAAATATAGGTAAGGAACATCAATTTTTTTATATTGCATGTGCATTGCATTTATATTGCATTATCAAGGCACACTCGCAAACTTACTTGTAGTTGGGATAAAGCATTAGCTCCTTTGCTCTCCTGGGACAGGAAGAAGCGTACTGACATAAGTAGTTCTTGAATACAGCAGCGAAATTCTTCCTCGTTTTGTCCACCGGTGGCAATAGAGAATAATCTTCGAGACTGAACTATATATTTAAATATATATTCCTGTGCCTACAAATGTCAAAATCAGAGATAACTCATAAAAATAAACTCATGTAAAAAAACAACAAATGCTATGATTATATAATTTATATAATGACAAGGGTCTGAAATGGGAGACTGCTATTTAATTTTGGCACTTTAAAAAAATATTTCAAATGAAACACTAACATTACAAAAGCACTCAGAAATACTCTTCCCTTGCCTTTTGAAACCTCTACAAACCAGGGAACATTTGTTTATTTGACAAATGTAAAACTGCAAAATTTCAGCACTGTCCCTCGTAATGCATCCTTGCATGTCTGTGGCTACCGAAAGATGTAGAACATAAACATGCAAGGCCAATATAAGAAACAGACTCTAACTTTTGAGCTGTTCTGGTATTTCCTCTGCCCGCTAAATGTTAAAAATGTTTTCCTGTGAATTGTTAACAAGATAATGCCAAAATATAAGCTTAGTTTAAGTTGCAAATATAAGCTTAGTTTAAGTTGCAAAATTTAAGTTGTTAAGAATGCAACAAATATACAGCCTTTTGTTATTACTGAGACACCTAAGTTAACAGCAGCTTAGAAAAGCACAGAGTACCACACTGATATCTTATTTCCAGACCACAGCTCCTGTTTCAAATGGGATTATCATGTTGTACAACTCAGACCGTCTCCACACTGTGCTCTGTTGATATACAAAACAGGATGAGAGCTACCAGATCACCATTTTTAGCAAATTCCCTCTTGTCAGGATTGAACCAGAAAGTCAGCATTCGTCTGCCATTTAGATTCTGTTATTGTGACAGATATTAATACTACCAATGCAATCTATCTTTGATTTCTTAGATCCAATTCCTACTCATGCATATCCTCCTTCAGTAAGGAACATAGACTTCCAGAGTCTAGTGGTACCAAGCTCCATTGACCACCTTATTGACAAAAGAGAAAAAAGAATAAACTGACAGCACTCAAAAAGCCTGCAATTCCCTGGAATTAATACTGCATTTCCATCATTAACGCATACTGTGCTCCTTTTCCTCAGTTAAACCTGCTGGTGCCTTTGAAGATTTCTGTTACCTTTAGTACTTCCTGTATGTGCTCATGCAGCTCCACTTCGGTGACTCGATCAATATGCCACTTCAGTACTTTTATAAGATCTCTAGAATAACACATTAAAAAGTATTACGACACAGAAGTGGAAGAAGAGTTAACTTGAACTTAGAATGCAAAATAATCTTTCATATAAGAAACACTGAAAAAAAAAACCACAACACAAAGTTTTGCTACTCACTACAAGCCCTATATTACAGCTAGTTTCCAGCCTGCCGATAGACCTAACAGACCTCTAATGAACAGGAAATAATTGTCATCATCACATATGCAGTAGAATTATTTCAACAGGGATACATAAGCTCATTATGATACAAGAGTCTCTGCCAGCATAGACTACCCCTGCTATTCCATGAATTGGTTTGCAGTCTCATTAAATTGCATTCACGTTAATGAAAGTTTAGCTAGAAAATAAATACAAAGTACAGCATAGTAAGTGATGCTTATTAGTGTACTGATCTACACAGTGAACACAGTTGTAACTGAATGATGTTAAGGCTCCAATGCTGGTCAAAGTCATTTAAATAAAGAAAGCCAATGAAGAAAAACAGGCAAAATTAAGCCAAGATGAGGCCTTTCACAAGTAACCTTTATGGTAACTCAAAATTATTTTACTCCTTTTTTAATGGCCTAAATCTGGGCATTCATATAAGGATTAAATTTTATTCCTATTGCTACAGTTTAATTTAATCTGATGATTGATTCTGCTTAGCACACCAGTAACTTTCAGTATTCAAATCAGTTAGAAAAAGTACAGACTTCACCTGTATGCAAGTGCTCCTGCAAAGTGACTTTCAATGTAAGTGTCCATTACTGGCTTAAAATGGTGAAACTTGCTGTCCTGCAGCAGATTTATTATGTGAACCTAAATGTGAGGGAAAAAGAATAAAAGCTTTTGCTTTTTTTTTTTTTTTTTAACTTCGTTCTTAAGTAGTGTTAAGCATTCTCACAAAACAAAACTTACCAAACAATCGAATACTTTTGATCCATATTTTTGAGAGTTTTCATCTAAAATTCCAAATAAAGTGTCTAGTGTATCTTGGAGAAACTGATTGAAGAATAAGAGGCAGTTTGTTATTAAATATGTACTTTTGTGACACACAAATATGTATACTTGTGACAGACAATTATTTCCCTCATATTATTTGAAAACAAAATAAAGGAAGAAATGAAAGAATGGTATATACCTTCACTATTTCAGAACCATCAATTTCTTTTAATTTTGATAGGCAACCTGCAATTTTGTCTGGGTGGGTTCTCCATTTCAGAAGGTCAAGCATATCTCCTGCCAAGACAAGATGCAAGATTAAAGCTGGAAGCAAAGTGGCATTTCAGATTTTAAATTCTACTGTTACAGTCCACTCAGCAAAACTGGGCTTCATTAAAACAAAAGAAAACATCTCAAGATTTGCTATAATATGATCTGCCCAACAATAACAATTCTTCATTCCGCCCTATAATTGCTTCACCAACAGGAAATAAAAACATGGTATTGGGTCACTAGAATCAATCTCTTGTGGCAACTACATTATGCAGTCTTGCTTAGAAATTTGTCAGCTGCCACCTTAAGAAAAGTAATTATCTTGCTGTCTCTCATCCCATTGAAGGACACCTTCCAGAGCTGTCTTCTGACAGCTAGAAACAGTCTCTTGATAATTAGGTATGAATTGTTTGTGAGTATTTTAAAATACTCATATCCCTATGTGTTTTAGAGTACAAACATTATGCCTCTGCTTTATTAATAAGCAAGACAATCTCTACTGGAAAATAAACTCTTCTGAGCTAAACCACTCTTAAGTGTCTTCATGCTTGCTCCAGTTTTAATCCACTCTCCTTTAGCATTTTTGATCAACATGGTACACAGCATTACAGATGAGACCTCATCACTGTTTTCTGTATCATTAGCAGGCTCGTATGTCTGCTGCAAACACCTGGCATGTATGTTGTAGAATTTTCTTTTTTTGAGATACATTTGGTGACACAAACAACGCTTTCTTCTTTTTAATGCTGTTTGGCTCCCTGGCAATAGCAGAATCCCCAGTAGTCTCCATTAGGGCATGATCCTGCCTTTTGTACCATTAGATTTCATCTAATTTCTACTCTAACTGATTATTTAAATCAAAGTTGCCTTGGTTTGTCTGTATCATATTTTCATTTGGTTCCCTCAACTGATGAGCCTTTTCCACTGCCTATTAGCAGCAAACTTCATTAACAGGCTTTTTATAGTCTCAGGTTTTAGCAAAGCAACTCCTCCTCCTCCCAAGCCTTTCCAGCCCCCAGGCCCACTCCACCAAGTGAGACTATCTGTACCAGGCAAAATTCTTCAGATCCTGTAGTATTTTCCTTCCATTCAGGAAGGAAATTCCATCCATTACAGTGCAACCTGCTTTTTCCCTTTTAGCCTGTTACTTATCATTTTTTAAAATACTTATTCTAATCTGTATCTCCTCTAATTTCCCATGTGGTGTGTCACTGAAGTCCAGATGGTTTAGATCTGCTGTGTTTCCTCTGAATAACAACAACAACAACAAAAAACTTAGAAAAGAAAGATTAAGAAGTTTATTCTGGCATGAAATGCCTTTGATAAACCCATCCTGGTTTTATGGCATATTCCATTTAGCTACGTGTCTATTTTTTCATCTATGATTTGTTGTAAACACTTGCACAAAATTCATCAGAGGGTGATGGCCCAGTTAACATACTCTTCCAGCTATCTTAAAAATGGGTACTATATTTATTATTCACGTGATATGTTTATTATTTGTGGACTCATAGGTACTCATTTATTACTAAGTCATGTGTTACTGCTCTCAGCTTCAGAGAGATACTAAAAGAAATTCCAGCTTGCTACGAGATGGGGAATTTCACAGAATCACAGTCCAATAAATACCATTCAGTATCTGAAAACAGAGTTTTGTGAACTTTGCTTGGCTTTTTAACTTTTCACTTCATCCTGACCCCTGCTGAACCCTGACACACTGCTGTTATTTCTCTCCCTTTTGGTGCAGGTTCAGTGCTTACTCCTCACATTTTTTTGCCCACGACTCACTCAGTTCAGGCTGCAGCATTCCTTCCAAGTTGCATTCAGTGCACAGAAGTTCCACACGTTTTCAAACTCTTGAATCAAATAAATCCCAAAGTTCCTTTACCTTCAAGTTTACTATTTGCACGTTTCACTAACCAGCTTTTCAGAATCTCACGAAGCGTGGCTGCTCGAAACAGAAAACCTTAACCACTGTCCAACCCTTCAATCAGCTTAAGCTGAAACTCTTTCTACTTGATCACAGTCCAGTATTGTTTTAGAAGGATCCAGTTCTTCTGAAACGCCCTCACTACTTATCAAGCGAAGTACATAACTGCAAGTTTTCCTCTTGGTTCAGCAGCTATTTGGGTTCCTTCTACCACCGACAGTTTTCACACTCAAATAACGTTTGATCCACACGTTTTGTGTCACTTCTTTCCCAGCTTGCTCCAGAAGAGTTCCTCTCTCCCATAACAAGGAGTGAAATAGCATTTCTGCCCTTAATAACATTAAATTAACCTCCACCTGTACCGAAATCTTGCCAGAACTGTTAACAGCAAACCCTCTACATTATCCCAATAATATTTTGCTGCTTTTGGTGGGCACTAATTCTTTTCATGCATTTATACCTTTCTTTTTTGTTTTGCTTCACGATATGCTAGTGTGGAAGGGTTTGGATTAAGAGAGGTCTTCGAGTTCCGCTAGGAGTGAGGAAAGGTCCCAGGTGTGTCAGAGACACCTTCCAAACATCAGGGACAAATGATAGGTCTTATTATTCCTCCTGTCAGGAGTTTTCAAGTAACAAACATTACAAAACCATATCGAACTGCATTTGTCTTCTGGATAATTAATTGAACTCCTACGCTCTATTCTGTTTAAGCCTTTACTTAAGTTGAGGAACAGTGAAACTAGCTAAGGTTGTCAGTTCATAGTAGGAAAATACTTCTTTACAGGTCTGCTGGAGGAACTTTGTGGGTAGATAGTTGACACTCAATATTAGGGATTTGTTGGAGGATTAAAAAAAGAAGGAGAAAGCCAATGTAAGACACTCACTTCAAAGCACTTATTTCAAGGAAATTTCAAGAGGAAAGACACTGCTGAGATGGCATTAGCGAATAGCCCAAGCATAAATGACATGAATAGAAAATCTGACGTGAATCACAAGGGAAAGGGACAGTAATGCATCATGTAGTAAAAGAAACGAGAACAAAAATGTCCCCAAAAGTAAGTCCACTAGGAAAACATCGTTTTGGAAAAGGGAAAAAGTCAATGGTGCTGATAAACTTTGTTGAAGAAGAAAAAAAAATTAATGCTTTCTCTATACCATGCTCTGATTTGTACATAAAAAAATAGCCCACACCTGAGCTACCACTCTTGCCAAACAAAACAATTCCCTTCTCAAAGTCAGTAGTTTACATCCAAAGTGCCAGGTGTAACAAACGGTTTAGAATTAGGTGTATAAGGAACAGGTTTGGGATGATCTTTCCATCTCTGTCCTATAAATCCCAAGACATCAGCAGTTGGTCTAGTGCAGCACTCTAGCACTTCAAAATGAGAAAGCCAAATTTTTAACCAGCAATCTGTATTCCTCTTCCACCAGGCTGCTTCTGGAGCTGCCAACACTCCCCACCAAGAGGGGGTTGCTCTGAAAAGTTACCCTGTTACTTTTGTTTTATTAATCACGAGTTTTGCCTTTTTTTTTTTAATCTTTCCCCTCTTCATCCCGATAGATGGATTACACCCCTGCCTTGCAAGAGACACACTGTATCGCATGTTGTTCTGCTGATGAACAGCTGCTTACTGGGGATGTGCTGATCAGTGCTGAGAAATCAGTGGATGCCAGCTTGCTGAAATACTCCAACTTGCTGGATGGATCCTGACTCTCTGGCAGGCAGAGATCCCTCCTAAATGTCAAAAACTACATGGGACTGTTTTGATAACTACTCAGTAGAAAAATACTATATTCCCTCTTCTTTGCTTTTTAGGAAAATAAAACTGGAATACAACTCAAATTCAGGTAAGAAACAGGCATGTTTTCGGTTTTGTTTTTTTGTTTTGCTACCATCAACTGATTAACTATCTAGGATTAAAGGTCACGCTAAGGAAAAGACAACTGACAGAGAGATTAAATAAGGATGGGTTCTCACAAGAGCTGTTGATGAATGCACAGGCTCCCCTGTTAGAAGCTCTCTGAAAACTGCTTGGAAATAATCCTCAAGTCCCCCTCCAAAGCACCTAGGGTAAGGAAGTTAAGGATTCCACCAACTGGAAGCCAGCCTCCTTCCCCCAGTCCCCATAATTTTAATATGCATGAGGGCTGATGGCATGTGGGAACAGTCAATGAGAGAATGACAGCTAAGTAAAATTTCCCAGCAAATTAGGAAAGCTGTGGCCTAATTCAGTCACAAGTCTGGGTTTGGGGTCTTCCCCCAAACCACAGCCAGACCAACAGCATAATTTCCAATTCATTTCCAGGACACTGGTGTTTGCAGACACATGCAAATCCCCAAAAACTTCAGAAAAATCTCCACATTGACAAACAGATTAAAAAAATCATCAGTTTTCAAAAATACTGATACAAATATCTACTACAAAAGTAAACAAAAGTAAATACAATACACAGAGCTTTTAAATCCTGTATTTTATTTTATTTTTTAATAAATATGCTACATTCTCTCAGGGGTAACTGAAGTAATGCTCACATGATCAAGCATCCACATGCTTTGCTCTATGTTCATTTTCTGAGCATGCAATAGATTTTGGCAAATTTTTTTTAAAAGAATGGGGATTTGGAAACTCACCAAGATGAACTTCCCAAAGAAGATCCTTGGAGAAAATATGAGCCTGTCTATTGAAAATATTTCCACCCTCTGAAGTACTGCTGAAATAATTGTTAACTCTTTCAGAGCTGAAAAGGGGATCAATATTATTCAGATATTCTACACCCTCTTACTCTGTATATGGTAAAATAAAATAAATGGAAATTTCATGCCCTATGTCACACATCTATTTACTTCAACTATAAAATAACCCCTGTACTGTGAACATAAATTAGTGAAATTCCTATAACCCCAGTCAACAGCAAAACTATTCATCAGTGAGACATTAAGTCCCAAGCAGCACTTTCAGGCATGTCTAAGCACCAGCAGATTCATGCATTTTCCTAAATCAAGGCCTTTAACTGGAACAAATTTAGCTTATCATTGCCTATTATCATCTTTGGGGAAAATCTTTTATTGACTAACTTTTATTACTTTGAAGCTAACTGTTATGAGAATACAGAATGGATGTGCACAGTGAAACAGACCATTTACTCTTTGCGCATAGTTCTGTTTCGGAAACTTGCTACTAAATGGTGAAAATTAAGATGACTGTTTCCACTTAAAAAGCTGCTCTAGTTTTTGTTATATACCTATAATCAATTTGCAAGCAATTAGTAATTTTATCATCATACATGTGAGAAGGGTAAAGATACAATCATTTCACACAAGAGGTAGCTAAGCAAGATTTTTCAAATGAAATAAATACCTAAGGAAAATGTAAAACTGAGGTTATCAAAGAATAGTCAGAAGCATTATCAAGGAAATACACAATATTTATAAGCCTGTGGAAAATTTGGCAAAAATATAAGCCTGTTTGAGTAACAGCTCTATATTGTAATTAGTATGGCAAATAAACAAGAATTTTAAGAGTTTTATGCACAGCAATGGTAAGGAGCGTATCACACATGTATTTCTATCTCCTCATAATATCCAGTGTGTAAGGTTGCTTTAAGCAGTAGTAAATGTTTGTTGGCATAAAGGAAGAGAAGTGATAAAACAGGAAAGCAATATGTACCTAATAAAATCCAAACTGCCACATCCTAAAGCCTACAAAATAAGTATTTCATAAAAACTCCAAAGCAAACAGATTAAAAGGGTTTATAAAGCAGCTGGGTTTTGATAGTTGATTCCAAGAGTGCTGCATTTGATTCCAATATCATGTTAAATTAAAAAGCATTCTTGAACTACTTAAAATCAGTGGTTTATCATGCTGCATTGGTTTCCATCTGGGTATCAAAAATTGTGAAGAAATCCAGTTTGTAAAACTGATAGAACATAAGCTATTTCTGAGTATATCCATCCTTGCTTGGCATGGAAAAGACTAGTTATCACACTCATTTGAATTTATGATGTTTCAAATAATCAACATATCCTACCATTTTGTGTGAGCTTAGTGGAGCAGAGAAAGGACGTAATCCAGAAGGACTCTTTAGTGGTTTTCACTGCTTGGCTGTTATTTCCTAGGAAAATTCCCTTTGAAAAGGGGAGTTTGAGGTAGCGACTAGAATCCTGAAGGTTTGTGTTTTCTTCACACTGTGAAAACAAACCAGTTAAAATCAATGTACTGCATGCAACTCCCTAGATTATTGTTTCTCTGACAGAAATTAAAGAATTTTTAAAGGTCTCATACAACTGAATTTGAACAGGTCAAGTCCATTGAACATTGTTTCTACAATGAATCAGAAAAAAATACAATGAAAAGTTATGTGTTTAATATTTTAAATAAATACCATTACCTTTAGTCAAGTAGAATTTAAACTATGAAAAAAATACTTTACAATACATTCAATATCTATGTTTAAATATACTTTAAAATAGCATAAATATTTAAAGACTGATGTCCTAGAACTAATATTCAAACATTTTTATAACTCAGAAAAAAACTTCATCAAGCCATCCTAAACATGCATTATCTATTTGTGTGCATATATATATGTATCTGTACACATGCATAGACATTATCAATATAAAGCCTAAGATACCAAAAATAAGTTATTACATGTCCTTGGTATTATTATTATTTTTTTCTCTCTTCAGGAGCTATCTAATCCATATATACAATGGTTAATTTATATAGACAAAATGAGTCAGCACATTCTTTAATGCAAATATACTCATTTCAAATCAGAAAATTAGGTTAAGTGGTCACACATATATATAACATAAGCACATTTTCCAGCTCACTGCTTTCATGGATAATTCTCCGTAAGGGAAAATGCCTGTTGCAACTATTTTTGAATCGTAGCTTCATATTGGACATTGAGATAATAACAAAGCAAAAACTTTGAACAGGTTATATCAAATAAATAGCTGCAATTTTTTGTGTTCAAATTTAAAATCTATCTGGAAGCATATCAAACCCTCTGCACAAAAAGGTAACTATAAAATGGGGAAACAAATAAAAAATCACTCAGGATAGAAATATCTTTAAAAAAAGATAGCATTGAGTACATCTGCATAATAGATTGCTTCATTTTCCATTTTTAGCAATTCAGGAAGTGGTTATCATTATTCTATTTTAATTGAACTTACTTTTATGAAATTAATTATAATGTAACATAGTGAGACTCCACAGTACATCCGGTGCACTGAAATGTACACCTAGATTCTATTGCCATTTATAACAAGGAGCAATTAAACAATCAGCAATGGGTATTTTAATGGAGACAAGATTATCACTCATTTGGTAATGAATACAGACTTTCTCAACCTAATGTTTCTGGGCATTCGTAGTATGTTCCAGAGGAATCATTACAGCTAATGATTTCTAATTCAAATTACCTTGTGTACAATGAGTTCATGGGTGCCATCTGGCAGTGTCCTCCCATTTTCCTGCATCAGGGGCACGAAAGAAAAGCCAAACAACTTCTTCTCACCCTTTTCTTTTGCTGAAAAACATATGTAAATAGATAAAATTAATGTTTCATATTTTAGACAAAATAAAAGGGTATAATACAGCATAAGGAAGTATTCTGGAACTATTTGCATCTAGTAAGACTAAGAAGATCTTACATTTCTTTGCAGATTTGTATGTTATCTCCTCTACTGGTTTCTGTTATCTCACTATAAATCAGAAAGCAGTATTCTGGACTGACTTGGTTTTTATTAATGTCAAATAGTGGAAATCAGCAAATACGAAACCTTTGCAATATACAGAATGCCAGGAGACCTAAATGAATGTGATCTAGCTATTCCAATGTGAAGAGAAGGGGGATTGTTTTAAATTTTGTTTTGTGTTTTACTGTATGTGTGTGTATGTTATTTATCCACTATAGTAGCTTCTACCTACTGATTTTCATTTTAGGTCATCCTTAGGCTAACCTGCACTACAGTTTTCAAATAAAGTATCTACCTCTATATATAACACTGAAGATGTCACTGTTTCTTATAAATACAAAAATACAAAAAATACAAAAGTGCTGTTAATTGACCACACTGCATCTGTATATTTTTTCAAGGGGTTGGATTGCTAAACATCGACTAAGGAGCAGGTATCATTTTGGATTCATTTTGGGTAATTCACCAGATAAATTCTAAATTTGCATTTTGAAATTATGCTTGCATTTGCACCTGCAGTGCTGCCTATTACTATTTAATAAAACTAGACTGGTTTCTCCGAGTATTTAGGCTTTACCAAAGCACCAAGTTCCATGAAGCAGAGCTACAGGCCTGAAAAGCTGTGTCATAAAAGCATTAGAGAGAAAGTTTACGCAGCTATCTTTTTCCTGAGGTGTTAGGGAAACTCATGTGCTCACTGCTGCTGTAACAGAGAGGACGAAGAGAAGTTGTGATCAGCGCTTACTGGAACAGTGCCGGAATTCACAGCGGATGTGGGCTCCTCTGAATTTATCCACAGGAATAGGAAGTTTCAGCAGCTCAGCCCATCTGGGACCATTGTTATGATAAAGCACAAAGGAATGGTACTCGCTGGCTGGTGGCTCTCCAGAGCCAAATGAGATAAAATCCTAATGAAGAAAAAATATTGATTAAATATTTAAAGATAGATTAGATCACTCCTAAGATGTCATCAAGAACTGTTCTTACAAAGAACACTATTTAATATCCATGTTATTATCATAAATGCCACATGTGGGATAGTACTCAATATTGTAAAACCCACAAAAATAGTAGCAATTTGTTAACATTTGCTAATTAAAAAAAATCATGGCAAGAATCATCCACACAAATAAGAATTAAAGCATTTTATAGGGGAAACTGGGTGATCAGGAAGGCTTAAGCAACATATGTTAAGTGGAAACCCATGATACAGGGTGTTCCATCCAGTATTTATGCTCAAACACTAAATGAGAATTTATGCAAGATGAGAACAGCCCAGACTCCAGGATCTTTAGTCATCCGAAATAAACCCATAACTCTGCTCTTGTCAGTGACACATCCCAGCATGAAACAGTAAAGAAATCTGGATCCCTTGACCAGGAACAAACACAGTATTGTGTTGTTTTTGCAAAACTCATAATGGTTTCTCCATAGCAAAGTAAGCAAATGGGTTTGTCTAAGTTCCATCTTGGGTATACCTGTCAATTCTATGCATGAAAAATAAGCTACTGCTGTAGCTTTTCTCCTCAGCAGTAATAAAGGATTGCCTTTGCATCTTAATATCCCTTATACATATATATATCACAGAATCACAGAATTTAAGGAGTTAAAAGGGACCTTGAAAGATCATTGGGTCCAACCCCCCTGCCAAAGCAGGTTCTTTATATATATGCATATATAAAAGAAGTTTCATATATAATATGCATTCATTTCACTCCATGCATTTACACACACAACCTTACTTCACAGATATTCACACACACACACAATTTGGTTCAGACTATCTCTGTCAGGCTTTCTACATTTTGTCAGCCCTTAGCCCTCAACATCATGCAGAACCTATGAAAAAGTACCTTCAAATAAAAAGAAAAGAAAAGAAAAGAAAAAGATGCTAAATATGTATGGAAAAGGTTGCAGGTGAACAGAAATCATTTGGTACAGAAAAATCTGAGAAACAGTCAGCTATTAATAATGGAAATCTAAAAGGACTAGTGCCTATAAGGTATCACCAGCAGCATGCAAACAAACCTGAAGAAAAGAAGGAACAGTAATTTATTCTTTCATTAAAACCCACACAGGGGTCATTTGCATCAGTGATCTCTCATTTATTTCAATTAGACAATAAAAATGACAATGCAAAATGATTGAAACATGTTCTGCATTAACATAAGAAAATGTGTAACTACTAAAAGTTATCAAATCAAAAATTCTCCAGAACTTAATCTTGCTTCAACATTTTAGAGCACCTTAATGGAATCACTAGTTATTTGGGTGGCAGTTTTAGGTGCTTATCTGGATCATGTAATTGATCACATAAATAAAACACACATGCACTTTGATAGAGGTTTTAAGCAAAGTGGAAATGCTTTGAATATCTAAACACAGCGAAAGATACATATGACCTTTCCAAAGCAATTTTGTATTCATCAAACAAAGCCACGAAAGAGTATTTACATGTGAAAATATGTATCAAAATTAACTGCAGCAAGGAAAAATACACAACAGAGGTACCTTTAAAATCTGACCACTGCTGTCCACAACATGCATCGTCACTTCCACATTTCTGGCCACACTTTTCCCTCCCTTCTCAAATTCTCCTCTCTCTACAGTGATGTATAAATCATTCCTCATTTCACCTATAAAAAAAAAAAAAAAAAGTGAGCAAAAGTCAGTTAAAATTGATTACTTTTCACTTTTACTACTTTAAAAGACTTTCATATTTTCTTTCAAAGAACAGTATCACACAATTTATCAGCATTTTCAGATTTTCATCCCTCTGGAAGCCTGAGAGATCATCTGCCGTGCTGAACAATTCCAGCAACTTTTATTCATATTAGCTGGTTTTGGTATGTACCACGGCGTCTCCAGTTAGACTGAAGCTGATGTCTGGCTTCACTTCCCTTCATTCCTCTTTTAGTCTAAGGAAATATCAACACGTTGTCCTTCATAGTAATCTCTACATTTCTCCATTTAATGGCTCCTCATTAGAACTTTTTTACACATAATCTCTTTCACACTTGAAGAAGGTGTATTACTTTCCTAATTACTCTTTGAAAAAGTAAAAAGCCAAGCTAGCATTCAAATCTTTCTCATCTAAAAGACCTCACCATATTTTACATTAACTGTCAATTCCAAAGTTTAGTAATGAAAAGTACTCTTATTTTACACTTGCTGGCAAGGATTCTGAGGCCGAAGTCTTCATCAACACGTCAAATTACAAATCCAGTGCAAGCACTGCCTAAGTGTTACATAATATAGGTAAGTTATTAAATACTGCTAGCATGTTTTACTGGAAATTCCTTGCACATTTATCCATTAACAAATTATGCAATCCATCAGGACTTAACCAGAACTTCAGATCTATGCTACTTTTATTTTAGTTTCACCTGACACACAACGTGAACTTTATAGATGATGAATGGAAAAATTGTTTGCCATTTGTTGAAGACAGAGGGAAGAAGCATTAACCATGGTGACTGGAGTGAGGTGGTAGGGAAGCCCCTGTTCCCTAAGCAGATGCTAGATCTTTTTTCTAAGAAGTCAAAACTAACCTGCCTCTGGACAAACATTACTAAAACTACTTGGAAGTGATGGGAGTTTGTAGAAAAACAGCATTGTCAGTAGGAGCATCTTCTAAAGTTCTAATTTCTAGACTTGTCAGGAACAAAAAGATCAAGAATATATGCCTTCATAGAGTGAAATGCAAATGCAGAATTAAAACAGATTTTCACTGAGCACTGATGAAAAACTGAAGTATGAGGTTTGTGTATTCACAGGCATACTACTTGGAAATCAAACAGGAGATGGATGCTTGTACTGTGGGTAAAATTAATTAACAGATATGTAACTGATAAATGATCAGTGCATCTTCGATTTTCAGCTTCATTTGAATATGCAGGCTGAATTTGACTCGCTTGAACATTCCAGGATACTCTTGTGTTTGTTTTACTGCATGCAATTCTCCAGCAATTTCCAAGTACCAGAAGCTTTAATATTGCAACAGTTTTCTAATATTTTTATAACTAACATTATTCCATCACTGTATGCAAAATAGTTAATTAAACAATTCCTCCAAAGCACAATCTGAACCACTGCCAAATGCAAAAAAAAAAAAAAAAAAAAAAAAAAGGCAAAAGAGGAAACTGATAATATTATCAAACTCTCAAGAATCATGCCCATAAAAAGTGGTGGAAATCTGCCATTGTATTACCTTATTAATTGTCTTTTGAAACAAGGATGCTAGATGTTAGAGTACAGATATACAGCATGAATAGAAATAAATACCAGGACCAGATGGTATTCACTTAAGAGCTTTATGTGAAGTCAAGGATGAAAAAGCCAAATTACTAATAACAGTGTGTAATCATTGAATCTGTCTCTGATTCCCAATGGAAACCAAGTTTAAAATGAGCAAAAGGTGGTGGCTATTCTTGTGATAGACAGAAGACTTGTAAAAAACAAGCAGAAAAACCCTTTCAAACGGATGTTGTGAATGTCAGAAATTTGTAAGGGTTCATGGGGAGAACAGAGAAGTCTTGGAAGGCAGATCCACTGAAGGATATGAAACAGACGGTCACAAGCAGCTCCGGAAATCCCTTGGGCTGAAAATAGCTGGAGGCAGGGGGAGCACCAGGGGGTCATTACCATACATGCATATATGCATGTCTCTTCCTTAGGGGGCTGTTTACAATAGCTGGCTAGATAGGCCCTTCGAGTGAATCCGTAAAGATGTTATCGGGATTCAAGTCACAAAATTACCCTTAAAACTACTAGTTTCTGATTATTTCTATATTTCAGTAGTATTCGATTATAGAAGTTTTAGAGGGCAGTACAGTCTGGATAGCAAAGAACACGCAACGTGCTGGGTCTTGCTTGGCAGATGCTAATTCTAGGACTGCTTCTAGTCAGTGCTGGCACTTGGTCACTTTCAGGAGTTTTACATTCAGAAAAAATGACATCCACACATAAATCAAGAAGAGAAGCTTTGTAATATAACTGGTTTTATCAAACAAGTTGTAGTTGCAGCACAATCTCTTTAAAGATTAACCTGAATTCTGCGTGCATTTGGGCTACATTTTGTCATGATTTTTATTTGTCAGGAAGAAATTCTTTCCATTTTCCAAGGAGTCCTCACAGAAACACAACCAAAAACAAAAAACACCTTTTCACCACAAATTCCGCGATCTAGCCCAAATAAATTTCAGTGAAAACCGAGTTTTCACTTTTTTTTTTTTTTTTTTTTTTTTCCGCTTTCCTTTTTAAGCTGAGCAAACTGTACAGGATTTAAATGAAAAATAAGAGAGCATTGCTAAAAATGTAATGACAGCTTTACAGAAGTTAAGCAGGCTTTTAAAAATGGTGTCTACATTTTGAGGTTTTTAAAAAGTTCTAAATGCATTGAATTTCACCATTGTAAATGTCAGAAGAAGTCAAATCACTGGGACTAAGGACACAGGTGGATGAACCTTCATAATTCCTGTCCTGTTCTCCTCTTACAGAACCCTCTGCAGGGTGCGCAATCAGTGCCATGAGAGGATAGTTCAGACATTTTTGTCCAGATCTACATCCGGTCAGGACTCTCTATTCTGTTTTCAATGTCTCAGAGCAAATCAAAGCACGTGGGTCACCTTATTGTAAAAAAAAAAAAAAAGTCATATTTTCTCCATTATCATGCAAGGCAAATTAAATCCAAGAGGAAACTAAGCCTCTCACACTATAAGAGAAACAATGACGTACATGACATATGATGATTTACACGGAAACAGATGGATAGAAAAGCAGAAGGGAAACAACTAAAATACACTGGAAAATTAAACAAAAAAGAATGTAAGCTCCAGGCTATATATCACGGGTACTGTCTGCATCAGGCAGATGAAACACCAACTTCCTTTCCTCAATGTATGTGGCATATCTGACATCTTGTGATCCTTACAAAAATGTTTCTGGTTTAGATTTGGCTTTCTGTGTCTGGATTTATACTCACACGTATTTCACTTTTGCTTTAAAGGAGATCACTCCTTGCAACCAAAATGTACGAAAACCAGCTACGCTGAATTTGTACAGTTCAGATAAGCATACTGGAAGGTTAAGAATTTAAAACCAAGCTCCTGACAAATCTGTAGCACAATATTTATGTGAACATATTATGAGCGAAAGCTCATAAGATTAAAAAGTCAAAGGGGTTGTAAAAATCAAGCACAAAGCCTTATCAGAAAATAGAATTGCTGACTGAAAAAAAAGAAAAGGCATTTGGGAAGTGAACGTCAATCTGGAAAGGAAAAAGGAAAGAAAACTGTGATAAAAACATACAAAAATATATTTGGAACTATTTTTTAAAATGTATTTAGCTCTCAGTATATTGTTCTGGAGATATCTTAACCTCTTTTACTTCCCAAATGTAGAAATGCCGTTGCTTCAAGCTTCCTTGACAAATATTCTCTGTCCAAAAAGTGAATTTTTATGTGTAAAACTAACCTGGGGCATTCCTTTGTGGACCCCCTTCAAGTAAAAACAATTCCAACTTGATCTATAAAGTATTGAAACATCAGCAAATGTCTGATTTTTTTAATCTATATTCCTTTCACGGATCTTTTTTATTTCTGAAAACTATAATTACACATTTGATTACAAGAATATGCATCCTTTTTCTATAGTATTTCTTCCTTGACAAGTATACCAGATGGATAATTCTCACATTATATCATCTTGTTTTCACCAAGAGAGACAATTGCGGCCACAGGGAGCACTGAAAGGCAAAATTCTGCTGAATACCTAAGTTCTGAGGTAGACTTTGGTGAGTACAGATGGTACCTTCTGCTAAAGTATCTGCATGACTCAAATGAATCTCCCCTAGGTGGGTGTGTACTGAGATTTTTTCTACTGTCTTACATTTGACCAAAAGTGCAGAATTTACACAGAAACAAGCAAGGGACATCTCGGACATTAGAGTCAATCAGTTTTTAATTACTGGTTGAAGACATGCCTATAAAATTGAATCTCAATCACACATGATGAGCTTTTAAACATGGTGAAAAAAGCAGCAGGCTTACTCCAGCTAAATATTCAGAAGTACCAATGTCACCTTTTCTAAATATGCTTCAGTGAAAACATGCAACAGCTATTTTCAGCATAGAGTTTGGTACAGGAATAAGTGACTGAAAACAACATGGAAAATGTTGCTCAACTTTAACGTGACAAGCCTACCGCTACCTATAATGAAGTTGTGTGGAAGATCTAGACCTTTTGAGCGGTTCTCTTTTGAAACATAGGGCAGCTCATCTTCACCTGTTCTTACAGAGCATCTCCATCACCTCAATCCTGAGTGACCAGAAGCAGTTTTCTTTAAGCTTTCTGAATTCACCAGGACTTGTGGGCTGGGCAAGGAACATGTAGATGTGGACATCCAGTTAATAACAGAGGTAAACAGTGTGAAGTTGAAACATCCCAGATAAGTCAGCCTTTTCTAGGACTGACATACAGTTTTCTGAGAAAGAAAAAGCTGTAGGAAGCTGAACCACACACACTAGGACTCATTAAACATGTTTTGTGAAGCTAAACCACCTAGGGCTCCTGGGAAGCAAAGGGCACTTGTAGACATGTGCGTTAGGGACTGAGTCAACAGAAGATGAAGAAAAGAAAACTAAAGAAGTTATGCATTGCATTTCTGTGTTCTCTGAATAATGTTGCTGCATAAAAATACTGCCTATCTTAGCACAGCCACCTTCTACCAACTATCCCAATAAAAAACGAAGTTAATGAGATACAACCAACCACAGGTAAGACAAGGTTGTTGTAGATTAGATGTAAGATGACAAATAACAAAGCAGAAAAAAAAATATTGGCATTAGTCCCTGTTGGAGTAAGAATAAGCTGTCTCTTGGAAAAATGGAAGAACTGTGAGGATCAAAGAGTGTATCTAGGGAAGCTGTTCGCTATTGCTCTTACTTCAGGCAACAACACAATGTGTTCAAAAATGGTATCAGTAGCTTCTGTCCTAATTATAGAAGCAACCCATTAGACCTTGACACTACTAAGTTAGCAGTCCATCGTTTCATCTGTTTAGCTAATCAAAACTACTTTTTTAAATATTAGAAGCTATAGACTGAAGCATTCCTACAAGAACTTCTTGTACCGGGGAGGGCTAGAGAAATATAGAAATCTCAGTTCCATGGAATTTAACAAAAAAAATGTAAAGCTGTAGCAATGTGGATGATTATACTGCCTTCACTTTCCAATGCAGCACAAGTATTTAGTGTACACACTGAAGGGACATTTGGTCTGGTAAGTGAATTTAATTGTATGTAAAAGGTGAGGAACTGAAATGTCTGGGTTGCTAAATCAAAATGTGTACAGCACAGCGTTGGCAGTAATTGCCTCTTCATATGGTCCTGCCAAAACATTTCAGCTTGGACCTGGCAAAAACATCTTGAAAGCACTATTTATAGGCTAAGAGGAAAAACTCCAAACCATGACTGCCCCAGATGTAGGTGCGAACCAGGCACACTACAGCTCAAGGTTTCTGACCTGAGAAGAAACAGAAGAAGCTTCATTCATGACCTCAATCCAACTAGCAATGAGGTATCACGGGCTAAACCGCAGTGGAGGATGGAGACCTGATCAGTACCAGTTACATGACAGAGGCAAATACAAGAAGCAAAAGAAAGGCCAATTAAAGCCCCAAAACAAACTCAAGAAACACTGACGGAGGACATGCTTAAGTAATGAAGGTTGGCCTTGCTGAACCGGCCAACAATAAAACACAAGTTTTAAGTAAACAGAAAAGAGAAATTAGGCAGGAATAATTAGCAGGCTGACAATGCACACTCAGGGGTCCTATTATCTTCACCCCGCAGTTTCATTATGGGATGGTTCTGCAGACTACCTTTCCTTCATAGATAGGAAGTTGAATTATCACTGTTCAGGACCCTGCTTACAAGCACTGTCCGCTGCTCCTGCTGCTCACAGGACGTACCCCCAGATACAGGACCTGCATGTGAGCTGCCCCTGGCCCAAAGAAGCTTCAGTGCTTGCATCTCAGGTGATGAGAGCAACATAGGTAATAACTAGGGAGAAGAAGGTCAGGTCAGGACAAGCACCACGAGAACATTTGTATGAACGTATTGTTTGTTCTCTTATTTTTCTAGATATACTCGTACCTTATCTATGTGTCAAAGTAACGATCCCTCATTGCAAAAGTGTTTTCAAAGTTCCACTGAGGGAGCTGTGAGCTGTAATTGCAACACAGATTTTGTAACAGCAAGACTTTCTTCATATTCCAACCATATTCAGAACTGTAAAATTTCTTGTAGCATATTAATATGGAACAAGCTTTTCAAGCTGAAGATAGCTGTCAAAGATCAAAGGTAGCTGTCTTGGTTAGAAAGGAAAGAGTGTTTAGTTTGCCAGTCATCCTCAAGAAAGCTTTCTAGTGAAATAAATTCCAATTCAATTATTTACTGCTGTAACAAAACACAGTGTGATTGTATTTGACTGAGATAGCATCTCTGATAGTTACAGCTTACAGTGTGCAAATCTAAACTGTCCTGACAGCAGCTGCTAATTTGAAAATAATTACACAGAACTCACTGGGAGCTTTTGTTAGTAACTGCCTTTTTGAAAGCTTTGTTCAGAATTATAGGTCCTTTAGAGCCATGAATTGAGCAGGAGCATAAAACAGTATTTGGTTTACAGAAAGTTCTTGTTAATTTACATCTCTGTAAAGTGCAAGCTAATGAGTTGCTGTGCTTTATACTTTAAACGTGACTTGAACAGCTCTTAAAACAATTTCAGTTTGAGGGAGTGAAACTCTCTGGACATGGCACAGACAAAATGGTACTATGTGGGATGTAAATCTTGTGGAGGCAAAACACATTAGAGTAAAGCTCTTGAAAAGACTTTGTAGAATAGGGCGAGAACTGTGTAGCCATAATCAGTAAGGAGATCTCAAACAAACAAACAAACAAACAAAAAAACTCGAACACATTTAAGGTGATTTTAACTTGAGGATAGGACCAGAGACATTTTGTCCAGCCGATTGATTCAACACATTCAGTATCTCTTAGCAGCAATGAAGTTATCCATGCTGATATTCTGACAGCAACAAGCAAAACAAAATTAAAAACAAAACACGGGAAATCTTCCACTCCTTTTTTAGCCCAGTAAATGTGTGTAGTGGGTTTACGTGGCAAGGTTTTGGTAGCAGGGAGCCATAGGGGTGGTTTCTGTGAGAAAGATCTAGAAGCTGCCCCATGTTTGGGAAGGGCCCCATTGTTTTCCAGAGCTGAGCCAATAAGCGATGTTGTTTTGCGCCTCTGTGAGAGCATATTTAAGACAGGGAAAAAAAACGCTGCGCCACACAGCAGCCGGGAGAGTCAAGGGAGTGAGAGAACAGCCTTGCAGGTGCCAAGGTCAGTGTAGAGGGAGGGGGAGAGGTGCTCCAGGTGCTGGAACAGAAGTCCTCTGAGGCCTGTGGTGAGGACCATGGTGAAGCAGGATGTCCCCCTGCAGCCCATGGAGTACCACGGTGGAGCAGGGTTCCACGCTGCAGCCCGTGGAGGAGACCACAGTGGAGCAGGTGGCCCTGCACTGACGGAGGCTGCCACCTGTGGAAGACCCCTGCTGGAGCAGATTCCGGGCCGGACCTGTAGCCCATGGAGAGGAGCCCACGCAGGAGCAGGTGACCTGGCAGGAGCTGCTGCCCGTAGGGGAGCTAGGTTGGAGCAGTTTTCTCCTGAGGGATGGACCCCGTGGTACGGACCCATATCTGGAGCAGTTCTGGAAGAGCTGCTGCCTGTGGGAAGCCCACGCTGGATCAGTTCATCAAGGACTGCATCCCGTGGGTGGGACCCCACAGCACAGGGGACGAGAGTGACTGAGAAGGAGCGGCAGAGAAGTGCTGTAGACTGACCATAACCCCCATTTCCCTGTTCCCCTGCGCCACTCGGGGGGAGGAGGTGGAAGAGGGTGGATGGGGGGAAGGTGCTTTTGTTTTTTTTTTTCCTTTGTTTTCTCACTTCTCTCGCTTGTTAGTAATAGGCAATAAATCTTACTATCTCCTTATGCCGAGTCTGTTTTGCCCGTTACAATAATTATTGCGTGATTTTCTCGTCCTTATCTCAACCCTTGAGCCCTTTTCACATATTTTCTCCCTATTCCTCTTTGAGGAGGGGGAGTGAGAGAGCGGCTGTGGTGGAGCTTGGCTGCCCACTCGAGCGGAACCACGACAACGTGCAAACTGACATGGGTACAGGTATGGTAGGTGGCAGTTTACAGAAACACTGGGAACAAGACAGAAGAGGTGTCTTGCAGCAGTGCAACAATGCAAAAGAAGGTGGCCCTCTAGCTGGGTGATGCAACACTGACTACAGATAACAAAACAGCATATAGCTCAGATTTCACTGCAAGCTGCTGGTATTGTACTGCAAGCTGATGGTATATATTTGCAGTAGTCTCAACCTGGAGGTTGTAAATATTTTAACAATCAAAATATATGTATTTATTAATATACCAGTTTAGAGAAAAAAATAAATATGTCCTGGAACACTATAGCACTACTAAACACTCGCTAATGCCCTTCTGTCAATTGAACTTTGATGATTTGTCCTCCTCTAGCATATTAAAATTTCAAGTCAAGCTTCACAGCTGCATTTAATTAAAAAGGTCAATTTAAAAATAACGTCAAGTTAAGCAATTTGGCACTATTCATGAAAATCACAGTGCAAAATGATGTTATCTGAGTGAAGGACATTCTTAGAAAGATCAAGTCAGGAACATATAGGCACACTGCATTTCACAAGGAATTTAATCACTGTAGTAAGTAAAATCCCCTTCCTGAAACAATTGCTTTTCACAACTGCTTTTCTGTTTAGCATTGTAGAAAGTACTGAAAAAGAGGCTGGCTGTATATCAGTGAATGTATTCTTAAAAAAAAAAAAAAAAAAAAAAAAAAAAAGCAGTTCTGAAGGGTGAAATACTATCAATACTTTTAGAAACAGGGCAAATCTCATTGACATGACTGAAGCTGCCAGTGAACATGTGTGTCAGGTTTAAGGGCTGTGACAACCACCAGTCAGATGTCTGTTCAGTGCTTTCTCTCCGTTTAGCAATATCTTGACTTCTTGCTTACTGCTGCAAAGAACAACTTTGCTACTTGCAAGAAGCACAGACCCACCATAATTACTGTTTGTCAGTAATATTCACATATGGCTCAGGAATGAGAGAAAACTGGGATCTTTTTGGTGACAGTTGACAAAAACTTATTTGGTGTGTGTGTGTGAATGTGCAGCTGCATTTCAGTACATGACAGGGACTGGGCAGAAAGAAATAAGACAATTTCTGTTATTTTTGTACTACTAGCAAGTTTTTATTTAACAAGACTCAGTAATATTATAAGAGAAGAATTAGAACAATGTGTAAGAATTTCAGGAGCATTGGTGACTTTGGTAACAGTTTTACTGTTTTACTATTAGATTTAGTAAGCTTTGGCATTTAAACTGAAGGCCAAGAGGAAAAAACAGACTCCTTTTCTCAGTTAGCCTACTGTCCTTTCTCAAGAGAACATAATTTACATTTCAGCTTTATTGCACAAACTCTCAACAAGCCTTAAAAAAAACTCATCAGAAAGCAGCTGACAAAGCAAATGAAATGCCCTTTACAAATGGGATTCTCAAACTGCAAAACTTTCAGATTTCAAACAAAATGTAGATCTACCAAGTTCTCTGTGACTTCTCTTTGCTTTTCCTTCTAACAGTGAGATGTAAAACAAATTGATTTGAACAGTGGGGAGTAAAAGATTTACAATCTTGTTTAACAGAAAACAGACCTGTTGACTTTCTAAGGAATTTAACAGGATTTTGAGACTATTTTTTCAGAGTTAATGCATTCACTTGTTAGTGTCCTAATGCTATTTACCTGTTTTAGTGAAGAAAGGCTTCCAAGACGTAACTGCCTTGCATATACTTCCAACATATCACTGCTACTTATTCTATGCTCAGAAGAAAGTCAGCTTACTCTTCCAAATACACTATCTGCGGAAGGCCCTTTTCCTCATTTTTCACTTCACAGAAACATAGAATATCACAAGTTGGAAGGGACCCACAAGGATCATTGAGTCCAACTTCTGGCTCCACACAGGACCACCCAAAAATCAGACCCTATGTCTGAGAGTGTTATCCAAACCCTCCTTGAACTCTAGCAGGCTGGGTGCCATGACCATTGCCCTGGGCAGCCTGTCCCAGTGCCCAACCACCCTCTGGGTGCAGAACCTTTCCCTAACCCCCAGCCTGACCCTCCCCTGTCCCAGCTCCATGCCATTCCCTCGGGTCCTGTCACTGTCCCCAGAGAGCAGAGCTCAGCGCCTGCCCCTCCGCTCCCCTCGTGAGGGAGCTGCAGGCCGCCATGAGGCCTCCCCTCAGCCTGCTCTGCTCAGGGCTCAACAGACCAAGGGACCTCAGCTGCTCCTCAAATGTCTTGCCTTCTAGACCATTCACCATCTTTGTAGCCCTCCTTTGGAGGCACTCTAATAGTTTATGTCCTTCTGACACTGTGGTGCCCTAAACTGCCCGCAGTAGTCAAGGTGAGGCACCCCAAGATACGGCTGGCCCTTTTGGCTGCCAGGGCACACTGCTGACTTGCCATCAGTTTGAACCACCAGATCGCTTTCTGCAGGGCTGTTCTCTAGTCTCTCGCCCCCACTGTACATATCGCCATCCCAGGTGCAGAATCCAACACCTGTTTTTGTTAGATTTCATTTGGAACCTTTAAGTCGAGGGAAGTTCATTTAAATTCTAGCTTTTCTTCCCTTTCCATATTCCTCTTCTATTTTTCCTTCAGTTCCTAATGAACCAAAAAAATAAGACAGACGCCATGGGAAGGAGAGGGAAAGCAATATAAAAGTTCTTTGCACTTGCCTAACCAACTATGGAGTCACATATTAGCATCTTTGTTTTCTCCAGCGATTTTCCTTTGGTAGAAAGGATCAAAGTCCTATTTTAAATAGTATTAAAATAGGATTTGAAAGCAGAGGATATTCCCCACGGAGCGCTTCAGTTTTGTGAAAGGTCAAAATTCAAGGTGTCTTTACTTGACAATATTACTCAAACATTTTGTGCAACTAATATATCCAAGGCAATATTAGTTTCAGTAATTAAAAATACATATTTCTGGATTCTTGGAAATCAGAACAGCAAACAGTGGCAGGTGGAAATTTAGGCTGTTTGTACTCCATACGGGCTGATCAAGATTGGAAAAAATTCATACCACTCCTTGTGGGAGAAAAATGTTTAAGTGTGTCAGACATAAATTTCTCTTCCTAGAATCAACAGCTCTTTACTAAGTCCAAGCTCACTGACAGCTACATAGACACATACACTTACCATGATGACGAGAACAGATTCCATAGCTTTCTTTACATTTTTGCTCTCCAGACTCTTATTCTAAGCTTTGAAAGGGGGAATATGCTTCTAGTCAAAATCACATCGTTGAAAAATGCATGTTATCACATGGATAGCATTTTGTGAGATCATTTGTATAAAAAGACAAATATTTTAGTTCTAGTTTCAATTTAAAAGCTTCTGAAAAGGGAAAGAAAGAAAGATTGGAAAGAGTGTACATCCACATGAAAAGAGCAAAAGACCTTTTAATAATCTAGATGAAGGAGTAGTAAGTATATTCAGAAGCTTTCACAGACAATTCTGGTGAGATATTATAACTGGTGAGCTAAAGGACACCTCATGGATTTAAAAGTTGACAAATGTAAAGCAATGCAGTTGTGATGGTAAAAAAAAAAAAAGTTACTGTTTCTAAATTAAGCATGCAAAAGCTTGTATGTAATATCAAAGTACTGAAACATCCTAGGCAGCTCGTTGTATATGCTATATGCTCGTTGTATATGCTGAAATAGTTATAAAAGACAACACGGAGAAACAAAACACGACTTCTGTTGTTGTCAGACATAAGAGAAGTCTAGAAGCACTAAAATTCTATTACAGAAATTAATGCTGCAGCTTCATGTAGAATCTTTAGCTATGCTATTTGTGAAGGGAAATCACAGGATTAGAAGAGGACCAAAAAATTCAGAGAGAAGTATTACAAAGAATATTCCGGTCAGGACTAACTAGCACAGATACTGATAGCAGCATTGTAGACCACTTACAGTTACATACAGGGAAAACAATGGTCAATGTAATACCATTGTGCTGACTTGTCAATTCTTTAACCTCTTCTAGTTTCAAAACAGTTTAATAATTTGGATGGACAGAAAGAAATATAAACGTTGATCCAAACTCAGAGGAAGTGGTGGTCAGATCTTAGCAGTGGTAATGCCACCAGCTGAAATCCTAAACCCAAAAAGGGTGCCTATAGGTAAATGGTATCTGTCTATGAAAATCTGTTGAGATGTCAGTCAATAGGACAATTGTTTATACTCTGCAGTACATTTTATGGACTAAGGCATTTGGAGGTGAAATGCTATAAAATATATATACTATTTCAAACGTACATCTCTAGCTGTTTAAATTCAGAATTCTCTGTTATAATATATAGAAAGCTACATAGAATAAATTTCTAGGTAGAGTTTCAGGAAATAATGGTTGGGCTTAAGTGTATTTCTTAGTGAAAAAATAATTCTTACAGAAATCCACAAGATTTGTTTGCTTTATGCGCTAGTGTCTCACACTGAATGTATTTTGGCTGTACCACGTAGTAAGACAAATACTAACAACAGTAGCACTATTAATAACACTCTAGCTTAAATAAAGTAAACCAGATGCAGTTCTAGTTTGACAAGCACAACAAAGTAAGATGTGCAACTATATAGATGATTACCACATGATAGCTTACAGTCTGTTTACAACTGGCAGCCCTGGCAGAGAGCTCTGGCTCCTCCAGTAAATCTTCATTCAGACAAACACCTGTCCTAGGGTTTATTCTGATTCTAAAATATTCACACAACACATGCTAATGATCAGGCTTCTTTAAGGAATTAGGTATCTTCCACACAGATGCACACAAGTGTATGCATATGTGCCAGAACATGTGAGCATAATACACAGTATTGATGACAGGCAGTGATGCAGATGTTCCAAGTTAAATTTGAAACCAAATTCCATGAGTACAGAATATAAAAGCAGAAAAAGCAGGTACAGTTATGTATAGAAATATACAAAAGGGCTCTCACATTCTACCAACTACTATGTACATTAATTTAAAGTATTTCTCAAAAAGTTTAGCATGTTCATAGACATCTGATGTACATAAGTAAGTAACTATGAGGCTATCTGCCCTTTCAGGAGACATTGAACTGTTAAAATAGAAATTCAGAGTGTAAGCACAGTTGTCCTTTGATGCGGTACAAAGCTTTCCAAGAATATCGGCTTGCACATCTGCCGACTGCCACACAAGGATGATGGAAAGGGGAGTACTAGTGGTTGCACGTAGCCTGCCCTTATATCCTTGTTAAACCTAGAAAATGTATATCAATTACGCTCATAAGAGGAGATTTTTACTTCCTTTCCTTATTCTGCCATCTAGAATAGAGTGAGTTACCTATTTCACAGCCTTTTTTGAATCATGTATGCCTTTTTTTACTTATCTACTTCATGTTCTAAAACACTTGAAGTTCTTCATTAAAAAATTCCATTGGTCCTGAAAAGAAGCTTCACCTTGTCAGTCTCCACTGACATAAAAAGTATTGCGCCATGAAAAATATGCATTATTATTGTCATCAAGACTCTGGTATGGCACCTATGTTGATCCCAGTTACTTTTAGAAGCAAAACCTCTAAAAAGAAAAGGACTGATATAATGTAAAACAAAGGTCAGTTAGAGTTTAAATATGCCAAAATAGGAGATGGACTTAAAATCTTGCACTTCATACAACAGATACTTCAGTTTAGCAGCATGTAATATTTCTTACTAAGTAATTCAAGACAGTCTCATTCAGAACCCTAACCTAAGTGCTAATTAGCCGGAGCAACACATTCAATTTCAACAAAAAACAACAAAAAAGACCTAATTAGTGACCATTTCCAGTGGCAAAAGATGAAGTTCTCTCATTCATCTCTGAAAAGAGACACTAGAGAGAAACAAAATGAAAGGGGAGCTTTAAAAGAAAAAATCATTTCAAAGGCTAGGCTCCTGCAGGCATTTCACTGCCTAGAGCACACTGCTCTGGTTAGCCCTTGGAACTTGTCGTTAGAAGAATGAGATGATTATTTCTTTTTAGGAGAAATCTCCTCTATGCCAGCAAACACTGACTAAAAGTTGTACTTTTTCTAAACTGAGGTATGCATACATTTTGACCAAAAAAGCAGTACACCAAAATCCATCTATTATTTTTTCAATAAAAAAGGACAAAATGAGCATGTGCATTTCTTTGAATTTGGCTTGGAAAACTCCTCGAGCAGCTCACTACACAGTTCTCTGCTATAAGATGCTTTTAGCAGTTTAGTACATCGAGTTATTTCACAAATGGAAAATGAGAACTAAGAAAAGATCTGAGAAAATTTGATAACAGAGAAGAAGGCCATTAAATCATAGATAAATAATGAGTAAATGGAGAAAGGTTTCTTAATGGGAATTATACTGTGCTTTTTGTAGCTTTGTAAACCTGCTTCCATTGTTATCAGATGTATTATCTACAATACACATTTGAGTCATAAGACAAATTCAACAGTCACACACACAAAAAAAAAAGCTTAAAAGCCTTAAGACTTTGATTGAAGACTTCCATTAAACATGAGTATATAATCTACCTCTAAATTAAATGGCACCAGACTCATGCGTTTTACTGTTCTAAATATCATGGTGACATCAGCAGAATATTTTCATAATAACAATAAACCTGTTTTATTAACTTGTGCTCTGTGAAAATTTTAAGTGATTAGTAGTACTGATGAGGGATGCAGAAGGACGGATGTTTAATTGGCAGTAAGAACACAAGAGTGAATTCTCAATTGTCAAGTTTCAGGCAGAAATTCAAGAGAAATACATGCCCATAGCTAAAGCCGAGTCTCATTACTAAGTTTTAAATGCCTATTATGACTTCCTTGATTAGTGAAGCATTGAAGCTTACATATTCTTGCCTCAAACCTCAGTTTTCTTCTGATTTATGTATAAAGGAATGCAAAGCATGTATTTGTAAAGAAGAAATAGTCCCTATTAAAAAACTCCAAGTCCTGAGGATGACTTACATCTGAGAGAGTCAAAGCACTGCATGTGGACTCAGAGCTGAAACAAAGATGTGAGCTCCTCCCTCCAACATTTCTCAGTAATACAAAAATCTTTCCTAACTCATCTTCTTGTAAGAGTGCTTCTCCTTTAAAAAGATACTGTCTGTATAACTTCCTGCAACCCATTAAACTTAAAAAAAATAATAATTTATTGGAAGGAACTATAGATATTACCTTTGTCTTCTTCCTATATTTGCTTCTTCATGTACATATTGACACATTCTTTCAACCTTTCTTCCTTCAAGCACTTAAACAGGTTGAAGTATATTATCCTACAATCTGCTCAAAATAAAGTCTCCACATCCCCACATCCCTACAATGACCTATTTCCAGTATCTCTGTCTCATCAGTTGAGGCACAAACCTGGTGGAACCAGAAGCTGTACAGTGTCAGGAAAAGTTTGTGAATCTTTATTTAGGAAGTAACCAGCTCTGAAGAACATAATGTTCTGCCGGTTATTGCCTTCTCTGTGCAGAGCTCAGCAGTCTTGGATTCAGTCATCTCCACTTCCATAAAGTAGGGTTTCATCTCTCAAAAAGAGACTGCTATAACTGTATGCCCTTTTGAAATTGATGTAGTAATTATCTAATGTGATGGGGCCTCTGGGATACAGCTTTCTTTTGTTTATATCAGAAAAAAAAAAAAGTTTATGGAAAAGTTTAAGGATTTTTAGAATGATATACTTGTTTCGAAAGCAACTGAAAGATCAGTAACTTCTCATTAGTTCTTCCTCCTGCTGCTTATGGAATTTTTTTTCTTTTAAACTTACCAGGCATGATAATATTGGAAAAACCTAGCTTCCTTGTTATGGATACTCCATGGGTAAACATGGATGTATACTCTCTCCGAATCTGTTCTATGTCTCCATGAAGCAGCTGAAGAGAAACTGCCAGACCTGAAAGCGAAGAATAAAACAAGGGAAAATAAGACATTCAAACAGACTGTGATCATTATTACTTCTTCAAAACTTTGTATGTTTGCAAGTATATATGCATTCCTGACAGGTAAGACAACTGAGAGGAAGTTCAGTTATATCAAGCTATTATATTATTACTCTATGTTATATTATTACTATATTATTGTATTATTACAAGCTATTATATCATGTTATTATATTTAGTAATATCAAAACTATTAATGTATTTAGGAATGGTGTCAACACCCAGAAATCCAGAAGGCTGAGAAAACAACTACCCATGAAAAAGAATTAGCAAATTATTACTGATGTAATGTAACTACAATGACACGTCAGATCAAAATTGTCTCAATAGAGATGGACAGAGACCTTAACTGGAAAAAAAAGTTAGAGAAGCGTCAATTAGGAGAAATGTCAATTGGTAATACTTGCTACAACTTAATTTTTTCATTTACTTCAACACAACACTGCCTTCATTGGTATGTAAAAAAAGATGCAACCATGGTTCTTCCTATCCATCAGAAAAACAGGGACATCTCATTACAAAGCATCATTTCACCTTATACAAAGTAATACAATTATTCAACCAAATTTTGAAGAAACAAACTCCAATAAACAAATCAAGCATAATCAATATTTGTTACATAGGCAAAGTAATGCCATAATGACTGAAATTACTTTTTTTTTTTTTCAATGTTCATCAGATTTAATCAATCGTGCTCTTTTCTATGTTTGCTAATAGACATGCAAAATGCAGGGGTGATAATATAATAATTTCCCAACATTTATTGCTTTACAATTTAGGAAGCATAACTTCACCTATTATATCTGCAGTATACAAAACAAATTGCAAACACAATACTTCATCACTGCTGAAATTGTCAAAAACAACAGGCATACTTTTTGGTTATTTCAAATATAATCACCAAGACGAGTGTCAGGATGATAGAGTTTGCAGAGATTAATCTGCCTTGACCTTCAGCATTACTACAGCATATTATGTATCAAAAGATCAAGGGGAAGATAAGAGGAAACTTTTCATATACACTGAACAACTGGAGAAACAAAGACAACTCTGATTAACTTCAGATTAAGTTTAAGTAAATAACAAACTGAACAACAAGGTCAATGGTCCTTTGGGCTTTGGAAGAAATTTCCCCTATGAGCATGTAACTGTTTAATTGAATGAATTTACTTGAAGTCTGATGATTCTTAAATCATAACCTGAAAGATCTGTCCTAAGTACTACTAGTTCAGCCTACTTCCTGGAAGACATCAGAGGTTTAATTAGCATAACACCTTTTATGTTCTTCCTCTTATCTACTCTTATATTTTATAATTTTGGCAACTCCAGAGAATATGATGCTCTAACCAGACTTCAATTCTCTTAACATGAAATAGAGCTCACCTACACATCTCCAAATCAGTGCATAAGCAAATATTACAAGGAAAAATGTTAAGTCTATTCTAGTTTAAGGACTAAATTTAATAATGGACATTAATTATCTTGGTAATGGTAATTTGTTCTGTGATTAACCACTTAAAAACTTCTAGGGAGTAGGGACAATTGCCATCAGTGTAGACCAGAAAACAAACTCTTGGTGGCCTGCTTATGTCTGTGGTGGTTTTACCTTGCTGGGCAGCTGAGCTCCACCACAACCACTCTCTCACACCCCCTCCTCAAAGGAAAAGAGGGAGAAAATAGAGTGAAAAGGACTCAAGGTTGAGATAAGGACAGGGAGATCACTCAGCAATTATCGTCATAGGCAAAACAGACTCAGCAAAGGGAGATTAATGAAATTTATTACCTGTTACTAACAAACTAGAGCAGTGTTCCAATTCAGTCTGTGGGATTACATATAGCCAATTCTACATACAGTAGCTACATCTTGTAACTATCTATTAGATACAAAGCACAAAGCATTCATATCAATGTGTGTTGCACTGTAAAACTGAACAAAGCTAAGTAAGAGCTAAAATAAAGTAGATGTAATTTATTGTTTTGTCATTAGATAAATGCTGTTACAAGTCAAAACAAATCTGCAGGCAGGCCAAGACAAGTCCAGCCAGCCAAAGCCAGAGAGGTCCTGAGGACTGTGCTGATAGCTAAACACAAAACCTGTAGCCAGCTATATGCAATATCAATTCCATATTTATGGTCTTCAAAAATACCACTTGACAAAGAAACTAGACCCTCACCGTGACCAAGGAAGCATTTATCTGAAATACAAGTCATGAGAAAGAGGTATTTGCAAAGACAGAATAATTCACATTTTACGAGGGACACTTTACAAGTTTGTATCCTTATTATAAATCAAATTACGAGGCTATCAAATTGAATTAACTAAGATCATTTAAATTAGGCAGACACACCACAGAGCCATTCAGATTTTTATAACACTGCCTGCACATTCAATTGAAGTGAAGAGGAACTCGCTCAGACACACTGCAAAACAAAGTGCAATGAGGAGGCACCGACTAGGTGAAAGAAATCACCTTCATCACTAAAAATATAAGCAGAATTTTATGTATCTCTGTAATGGCTAGAAAGCCACTGAACTCAATTTGCAAGAGATTATAGCCATCTCTAGGGAGAAGGAGGGAAGGGGGGAGATAAGATTGCTGCTCTGAGAAAGGAAGGTTTCATCACCAGACAGTAATGAGACAGAGTCAAGGTGGAACAGGCTTCCAATTTGGTCTGTAGCCAATCTGAGGGAGATGGAGAAGATACTCAAAGAAAAGGAATGCAATGAAAATAATAGAGATACTCTTTTTGTATAAGGAAATAGAAAGATAATTCATTAATTTTTCTTTTAAGAAAACATGAATGCTTTTTCTGTCATATGACAAAATTAGTATCCTTTAGTTTCAATTAATACCACTCTGATGATGAAACTCAATACCAGTTTTTTCTCATGTAAGTTCCTTCATTAGACTATAAAATTATCAGCCAACTCTAATGAGTTCAGCTTCAAAAAAATATAAATATATAAATAAAAATTGAGCTGGAACAGCTGTACATGTACAAAGCAAAATATAAAACTGTAAAATGCCACCACAGGTGGCATCTGACAGTGGCTGATACAATCATTGAAGCACTTATGAGACCTAGAATCTCTCCAAAACCTCATTACTATACGTTTTCTATTTCTAGAACATTTGAAGCTAAAATATGAAAATAAAAATGATGATCCAGTCTCTAAATGACTGGCATACTTTCCTTAATTAGGTACACGGTCTAGTTTTGTCCCCTTCGAAAAAAATCCAATTACTTACTGCATGTTTAAAGTACCTCCCTCATAATTAAAACCTATTGTGTTAATTATCATTCTTCATTTACTCCAGTTTTGAAAATATTACTACAAAACTCCATGTGCTACTGGAAACAAATCTTCTTTTACTTCTTTTGCAAACACTAGAGATTGCTCACAGCTAACTTGTACTATATTTCATCATGGATGATTTTTATCATTCAGATAATAGAGAATACAGAAAATTGACAAGCTGCTGAATAAGCATCCTGTATTTCTGTTAGATACGTGATTTTTAGCTTAAGGCAGCTTTTATACTGCATTATTGATTTCTGCAATTAGTTATAACAAAAGGCAACTGTTCATTATACTTCCACATCTCTTATTTGCATTTGAGCTTCTGGAGGAGGGGAAAGCATTTACATTCAGCTTCTATCTACTGGCAACAGAGCATCCTAGATCATATTAAGAAGAAAATGCCTAGCAGCTGCTCAGGAAGCTGACAGAAAACAAAAAAACAAACAAACAACCCCCGTCCCTCCCCTCAAATCAAACCAAAACAGACAGAATATTATTCAGAAATGTTTGTATTTTAAGAAAGGTAATAAAATAAGGCATCTGTCCAAATAAAGCTGCCTAATGGTGTTAATATTCTGGAAGCATACAGGTGTTCACATTTCTCATAGTATTTAAAATGCCCAAATTACAACTCTAAAGATAAAACCAGTAGATTTTTGTATTACAATTGGTGAAAAAATCTTTTATTGGTTCATTGTGATATGGGAAAAATAATTGTATAAATCTTGTGAAATTTGGTTACAGCAAAAACTGTGCAGTAAATCCCACAAATTACAGTCTGGGAACAGAGAGAAAAAGAGGTAAATTCAATCCCTGCAGGCCTCGTTAAAGGTTTGATTGTGATTATTCTGAATGAGCAAACTCCAAACTCTTAATCTTTCCCTCAACTTTACATTTATTATTTTTTTTTTTGGCTCAGTAAAAAAGAATGAAAGAAAAAAAGTCTGTGCAAGATTTTCACAACTTTCTTGAGGCTCACAAATTAAATGAACTCTTGTGCCTAAGAATTTTGCCAGAAATGCTACCAAGAGAGAAGGTTTTTTGTTCCCTCACACTTTTTTTTTTTTAAAAAATTCACATGGAAAATAAATGCATAAATGCAAATAGAATTATATTATCACAGGAAAACTGGCTTGGAATTTCTTTACAGGGAATAGCACAGCACCTCAAGCATTGCTTGCCAGAATCACCATGAGATGAAGGCTGCAGGACCAGAAGGCTAAGTGACTGTTCTAGTCTAATCTCCTTATACAGGCAACTGGGTAATGACTATTGTAGTCTAATCTCCTTATACAGGCAACAAATATCTCAGCAATAATTTCTCCAGTTCTTACCTGGGTAAGCCCATTAATGCCCTTTTTCTATTAACAATGCACATAGCATGCCAATTCCCATTGCCACATTATATTGTTATATTGCAAAAGCAAATCATCTTGTTCAAAAAAATTAAAATTACACTTTTACACAGCTTTGTTAGAATAGGCAGTGCACAAAACAATTTGACATTTTTCAGTGTATTATATTGCTTTCATTGCAAATAATATACAAAAGGTTCTAGGAAAACACCCGTTTTTTTCCTTCACAAAGTGCAGCTCTGTCACACAAACAACTTTCATGCAACTGCATGAGAAATTTCGGTACATGGCATGTTTCAAATTAAGTAACAGACAACATTTGACTGAGACCTCCAGAAAGTGTTAAAAACTTTTAAAACCATAAAATCCCAGGTAATGTTAGCAATGAATTTGTAACTATAACCCTTGGAGGAGATAAAATCTTGCATGAGCGTTCATTAAATTTATCATCTGAAGCTGTCTTTAGACATATTATTCTTTCAGTAGATAAAGTTAAGAAAGTCAATAATGTTATATAATAGTAATTAGCAGACTAATTTTTTGGAAACAGCTTAGGAAAAACTCACTAATAAGACATAACCCAGTGCAAAGATGGAAATACAAGCCAGCTACACCCGCTATGTAGACTTATCTGGGAATTTCAGTGTGCCAGATCAATCACATGCATAACTGCAGTATTGAGATGAACAGCAAGTTATTTTTTTTTGTGTGTCACCGCATTGCAGAATAGCACGTTTTTCATTCTTCTCTAATAACTAAGTCTTTTTGCAACATCTGAGAATACGGTTTGAATTTAACTTTATTAGATTATTCATTTCCAGCACAGCATACAAATCATGCTACTCATGACACTTATGGATGACTACCCCCAAAAAACTATCTTGAACTTGACTTTTGAAGTCCTTTTGGTAAAACAAGAACCTTCACAGACAACAACACAAACTTGGACTGCCATGTAAATATAGAAAATTATTTCTGAGTGGTTTGTGAGTCTGCCATTTTTATGGATTAATATCCCAAAACTACCATAGTTAATACTACATACTGCATGCTACATTAGGTTACAAACATTAAATATATTTCCTTATATTAAGGAAAGTTCTACAAATGCCCGTCTAAAAACCTGCTCTAAAACTAGCTTGTCTCTCATGGACAAATGATCTTCAGCAACAACTTATGTGCAAATTCTGTGTATATTTAATCGTTCCGGTTTAGCATTTGTTGAGAGCAAAAAAGAATGCTTTAATTCGTTGTGTACTTACAGTGAAGCACATACAGCTGCTGCTCTTATTTTAAATGTATTTCAAATAGCAGCCTTCAGTGACAACTAATTCTTAAACACATCAAAATAGAATACGCATAATCTCCTTGTCACAAAATTTAACAAAAGATTAAAACTGGCAGATTAATAAATTGTCACAGAAATAAAGTAATTAAACAAATGCACTTGCTGTTTAAATGCTAGTGATGTGTAGCTCCAGAAAACATTTCAGAGCACTGCTGACACATCTGTGCACTCTGCAGAGAACAGACAAATGCCAGAGAGCTGCTGTTCTCAGCTGTGCACAGATGCAGGGCACAGTTTGACGTGATGAATCATATGCTCAGGAGTTACCTAGAAGTTATGTACTTTGTTCTGTTCCTTCTTCTCTGTCAGGTTCATGCTACCAGTCCTGCCCTCGTTCCTCCTCATTTTCCACTAGCCGTTACTCTACTAATCTCTCCACCATGAGCCTACACCTTCTCGTTGTGGCCAGCAGCTGCCCCCAGCAGGGAATGAACGCGTTGTTTCCCATCTGATATTACTTGCATCAACTCACAGGAAGAAGGTTTCCTTGCAATAGCTCCAAGGGGGCTAAGGTTGTACTCCTACTGCTGGGGTAGTGTCTTGTAAACAGAGCTGCACTACTTGTATGCAGAAAATACTGTGTGTATGTTACTACAGCTCTGTTCACAGAAATATTAATTCTATAAATTATTATGCTGAGCTACCAATTCCCTGCTACACTTGATCTCTTGCAGCTTTTCACCATACGAAGTGTGAAAAAATGATGTTCCTGATGGAGCCTCTGCAGTTTCACCACTGGAAGGTATATACTAACTCTAAAAGGCTTCCCCTCTGAATCGAGTAATTTATAAGCCAAAGCTTACCTCTGATGAAATATGAAACAGCCAAAGTATATTGTTTTCCACCTGCTTTTTTTTAAATCTCTAGGTATTTGATGGTAACCATGGAGAAAAGACATTATTAGACTGTCAAGAAGTTGATGAATGCAGAGAGAGGTGAAGGAAGACTTAATGCCCCAGAGCACATACTTCTGTTTCTACCCAAATGCCTCCACTGCCATATTTGTCTCAGAGCTTGCATCTTGTCGTATGGGCTCATGCCCTGGGCTGGTCTGCCTTGTGGCTTGCCTTCTCCAACCAAGTCTTAGATGACCACTGAGCTACCCTGAGTTTCAGTACCAACTGATGTTATACTTGGGGACAATAGTTCCCCAAAATAATAAATTGTTGCTTTATGAAGCTTACTTTGGTCTTGTTGAATTAAAATAGTAACAATGTAGTGGGATTTGCCTTTGAATGAGCAACCTTCCTGCTCTTCCAAACAGCTAGTTCCCACAAAAACAGAAGCTGTTCTTCCTTCGAGCTGGAGTCAGACCACATGACCCCCCGAGGTCCCTCCCAACCCAACTTACTGTATGATTTGATGAGTAACTTTCCCCTCAGATGACACCTTATCCTTCCTTATGATGGAATTCTTGGCTAACATCTGGTAACAACATGGGCTTCAAGTCCTCGTCTGGGCATTAGGCAGTTGACAACTTACCAAGCATCTTTCTTTTGTTAAGCAGCATCACTTCAGATGACCCTATGCCTGCAGATTTTTATGCAGCTATCATGGGAACATGTTTGCATTTATTATTGACAGTGAAACATCAATTTGAAGAACCTACCTGTGCATCTTCCTCTTTTAAAGAAAGACATTTAGTTTTGTGGCTGACAGGCTTAGGAACATGTTTTACAAATCAATCCACAACCCAGATTTGCCTGAAGAACAACCTCCCAACTCAGACCTTGTCTCTGCTATATCTAAAATAAATTATTGTTCCTGCCTACTACTGGGTACAATAAAGTAATTTCTGATTTTATTCTTTTTATGATCTAAACTGTATATAAGAGGGCATACACGATTGATGTAGATTTTCCAAGACCTGTATTCCGACTGTATTTCAACTCCTATGCAACAGATGAAAAATTAATACTGCTACCATGTTAAAAATCAAAAAATTGGAAAGAATCATGCTCAAGCCAGAAGTGGTAAGAGAAATCCCACCATTTTCAGTGTGTCTCCTCTACAGTTTAAGGCCCTCCCATCAATTAAAGCTAATGTGTAATTACTGGTGTTTTCAGTGGAGTCACAGAGCAGTTTTGGCATTACTACCACCATGCTGCATTCGGTAAACATGCAATTAGGTTACCTCACCCTTGTCTAATTCATCACGGACCTCCAAAATAATGGCACAGGAAAAGACCTTCCCATTACATTTGTTATTTTTGTGGAGTCCACGCAAGAGTCCAAGGCTACAAAGCAGCTAGATAAGCTCGTGATTTCTTATACCAGTAACTTAATCGCTGCAGGATTTGAAAGGATTTTCACCTCCTTTGCTGTAGCAAGTGAAAAGCACGTGTGTCCTTGTCTTATCTCTCCAAAACTACTGCATCAGGCACACGTGGCTTTTTAAGACTTGTTATAAGGGAATCTAAATTGGCATTTACACAGGAGCTTACACTTGGAAATGTCAGGAACCTAAAGTAAAAACTGGAGCCAAAACGAATGTCTTGGATCCTCTTAGAGGAAAACAGAAGAATCCAGTCTTTCTTTTCAAAGGAGGGGTAAGAAAGAAGAACTTGCAAGTACATTTAAAATAATTTTTAACATGCCTTTTATAAGATAATTCATTAGGGAGAATATTCACATATAACACAAGACCGAGGTTTAAATCTCTCGTCTATAGGATTTGCTAAGATGACACGAGTACAGATCTCACTTATGAAAATCATGCACTATTCAGCAGGTTTTAGAGCCATTTTCACTCTCCCCACGGTATAATGAATATTTTCTGATTGTATACAAAGCTGAAGAATTGCTGCAGGGAAGTCTGAGAAGCCAAGTGATTAGCATTCTCACCTGGGACATGTGAGATAGACTGAAAATCCTTTTCCAAATCAGAGTCTAAACCAAGACATTTTCTTTCCTTTTTTGACGAATGTTTCAATCACTGGAGTAAAAAACTTTTATGGTAAACCCAGTGAATATTTATATATTCCTTGAAACAGCACAAGCACAAGACCCACAGCAATCAGCTGCAGCTTTTTTTTTTTAAGCCTAATGCTCAGGCAGCTGAATCCAGACCACCCGTATCCTGAGGGAGCAAGTGCCCTGGTTGCACCCAGCCACCCACCCATTCTCAACTTCAAGCAGTAGCAGAAATCAAAGACACCTTTAGGTATCCACAGGAAGATCTTGCACTTGAGGAGGTTCTTTTAAAATGCTGAGCATTTAAGGAGGGATTACAGCAAGGACCGTTACTGTTTAGCAGTGTAACTTGCTCACAGTTGCAAGTAGGTGATTTTTGCAGACAAAACTCTCCACCTTCAAGCCTCAAAAGACTACTCTAGTCAGTAGACATTCTTTCCACCACGGTGTGCTGTATTTAATAAGTAGTGTTTCAGCTTTTGAAAGTATAAAGAACTAAGGGAAAAAAAAAAAAAAAAAAAAAAAGTAGCACTGTAGGCATGAATACAAAGTTATGCATGATAGAAGAATCAGAAGAAAGAAATCCACAACTCTGTATGTGTGTGTACAATCAGAAATGCACTCACTATTATTTCTGTATAAAACCATACTGAGTGACAAACAGATTTGGCCTTGTTCTTTTGCCCCTTGTCCTAAAATGCACTTCAAAGCATTTTAAAAATCAACAGGCAGATTCACTCACGCACAGCAATTCTGTGGGCAAATGAAGCAGCTATTATGTGATCAATAACAGTTTACAAGGCACTTTGTGCATTAGTGTCTGCTTTATTAAAGAGAAAAGCAGTCCACATCCAATACTATTTATTTACTGAAGTCCCAAGAAAGGTCCAGAGTATAGCTGCAGACACACAGTCAAAGAATTACGTCTGCAACCATGACCCACACAGCAAACCCTTCAGAAAAAAATTGCATTTGACAGAAGCCCAAGCTCTGATGTGAGAGCAAGAACATTGTCTAGGCTTCACTGTCTAAAATACACCATTACTTATGACTGTGCCATCATAGGCAATATTTTATTTCTCTGAAATTACATATTCCTTTTTGAAACTTTTCCATCAGAAAAAAACATAAGGTTAAACCTGCTTTATTTTTCCAGTTTACTCCAGTTTTTGCATTTTAAAATTCAGACAGCTACAATAAGAAGACAACAACCACACAGAAGTTCTGTTTGCTTATTTATTGCAGCCTCAGCATAGCAGCTGTATAAACTGGAATTGCCCGAATCTGAATGAACTGCTTAATGAAGGTAACAGCGAAATGCCAGCCTCCGACAGCATGAAAAGAAGGGGATAAAGGACAATTTGATATGGCGCTTTGAGATAAGCCATGAACGGTTTTCTGTATCTGCAGTATACATTTCACTGATTTTTAGCCCTACAGATACAGAAATATAAATGTGTTTTTTTCCTTGCAAGATTGGTGTAACTGGGTGTGATCTTTATGTAGGATTACTCATTTTCCACAGACTGTTTTTTGCAATAAAAAAACAGAATAGCTAGTCTTTAATTCTAATGAAATATATTATAGTAAAAATGGTTTTTAGTCAGCTCCACTTTAGAGATTACTGAAACTTGGTTTGTTTAATAATTAAGAAATCATCTAGATCGAGCAGTATTTACTCTATACATAATACACCCTGAAGATAAGAAATAGCAATGCTTTTAATGCAGCAAAGGCTGTATTACTTGGCCTTTACATTCATGGTTTAATCTCTTATATGAGGCAACCAGCTGTTTTCCAGTAAGCTGATTCCTGACACCAGCAAGAAAATACCAGAGGTGACTGGAAATTTGATCCACTACCTGCTACAGTGTTTGTTTTGCCTGAATTTCCAGCAGAAAACACACTCCAGTTCCCACTCTAGCAAATGATGCCAGCTTATCCATGGGACTGAGTCCTACCAATCCTGCATCCACTGTGAAGAGGAAAAGGAATGAACATTTGTCCCCTGATCCTTTTTCGGCTTTCTGCACTGTCATTTGCCTTTATTCGATCCTCTGTTTTAGTTCAAGCAGAGAATAAGATAGAGGAGGATTCTGCAGAAGTAAGAATTGTCATGTGTTAAAGTAAAAAAAGCACATTTAGGGGGGCATGGGCTTGAATGTTAAATACAAAAGCTATAGCGTGACAATTTGCACTTTACATGCAAGACACAAAATGTTTGGCGGTCAGTTTCAGTTTTCCCCAGAAAATTGGAAGATGTTTTTTTTTTTGCTGAAGAATAATGTCAATTCACTGATAAAACTATTTCAGCAGCGGGAGATACCCAACTGAGGAAACTAAAACTATGTGTGAAAACCTGCTGAGCTGGAAGAAACTGTACAGGACAGAATGTTAAGAGGGAACAAGGCCAGAACAGAAACAATAGTCTGATGAATTTCTGCTGTTGTGTGTTGATTGTGTTTCATTTCTTAAGTGTTTATAACATAATTTGAAATGGACAAGTGGGATATAAACCAAAAATTCAAGTTTTCCTATGTTTGGTTCATACCTACAATGTTCCTAAGAGAAAAAAAAAAAGACCTGTTTCCTGTAATGCAAGATTTTCCCTTTCTTCACATTTTTTGAGAGCTACAAAATGGCAAATGAGGCTAGTGGGTCATCAGAACAGCCATTCAATACTATAACAGACAAAGACAGCAGAGAAAAAATACAAACCAGTGTAACAACAATATTTTCCATGAGGTGTCAGCAGAAGTATCTGAACATATTGCTGAAGCTGTGCAGTGCTTTTTCAGGCAGCTAAGCAGTCGCAGAGGAACAAATTTCATGTATGCAATGTAAATAATCTTTCATGGTTTAATTTTTAGTTCCTCAGTACTCAGTGACACTGCGGCTCACATCCTCTTTCCCTCTCCAGCCTTTACATGAGCTACTCCCTTTGTCTCCTTCCCCGACAGCATTTTTTCAAAATGTAAGTGGTATTGCGTTTCCCAGCTTTAGTTTCCAGCACCTGTAACCTGGAAAAAGTTCACGTCCCACATGTATTTCATGCTGATAGGTGTATAATTAAGAGTATTCAAATTTATCAAATGTCTCCTAGGACAAGCGGGTATTTAGTGGTGAATTCTTTATTCATGAGAACGAAATAAGATAAGGGATTATATCACAGCGTAAGCAGGTATTGCTGTACAAATGGGCATAAATGTTTTTAAAAAGATGATTTTTAATCTCAACACACTCCAGATTTCTCCCTTGCCAGAGTATTTCAGATCCTGCTGTTAAAACAGTGAAATTACCACTCCCCTACCATGTTTAAGGGTCAGAAGGCACACGATCAGCAGCAAATGAAATACCAGTCTGATTCTAAACATGGAAAGAAAAAGGGCACCTCTCCAACACAGAGGTTGTTTCTCTGATGAATTTCAAGTTTTCTTTCAGGCCTGTGTTTTAATCTAAATATCCCCCTTTTTCTAGTCTCAAATCATTTTTATTTCGAGAAAAAATGAGATAAACAGACAGCATGAAAACATAGCCTGAACTTAAGTTTGGTAATTTTATAAACTACTGAAAGGAATTAAAAATTGAAAGCACAAGACACTTAGGGCTAACCATCAGCTTGGCCTACGTTACCAATGCAATCTTAAATGGGAAAATGACTTAGCTAAAATGTTACAGAGAAATAGCAAAGACAGGTCTAGTCTGCTCCCCAAAGCATTACATTTTTCTGATTTATGATCATTCAAATACTTAAGGGAAACTAATACTATTTAAATAAATACTTTAAATGAAATAGAAATGTTAGCAAAAAAAAAATAAAAAATAGCATTGCCCCATAGCTCTTGTCAATGTATTTTCAGGAACACTTGGATGAGTGTAAAATGTCACTTATTTGGATAATATAAAATTTGTATTTTAGATTTCTAATATAAATTGAAGATTTACTACTCACCATTCATTGACATTAGAATTGTGTCAACCAGTTCTGGCAAAAGACTGAATTTGGGAACTGTCTTTATTGCTAACGGCTTACATGCACAGACCTACATGTACTTGTATATTCTTCAAGACAGAAAGACTTGTACACAGCAGTTTCTACAAGTTACTGCAGCTGTCTGGTGGTTAACATTGCCGTGCCACCAGCCTTATGGCTTCAATCGTCCCACTGCACACAAGAATCAGCTGGAAGCACACAGCATGCCACATGAGACTACTTTTGCTGCCTATTCAGAAATTACCGACTGTTTCTTTTTTTTATTTTTCAAGTGAGGACATAAATGGACAAGTTAAATGTTTCATAGCAACATTTACACAGAAAACCTTGTTTATAAATACACAGGCACCTTTTGCAAACTGTGAGATTTGCATTAATGCCAAAAGCAATATACCTATTTAGAAATTGAAATGCATTTATTCTTTAACATACATATTGAATCTTCATTTGATATTCAGAGAAAGAATTTGAACAAGTCCTGAATTATGTATTTTCAAACTGTTTCATAGCTTTGCAAATGTGACACAAAAGGTATGCCATCATGCAAACAATGTGATTTTTCTGTGATTCCATGTATGCTTCATTTTAGGCCAAATAAGTATAACTGAAATAGTCATTTTTAAAGTAGCTCAGTGTACACCGTAGGAAACAAAAAAGTTGCATGAGAAACAGAAGAGCCTACAAAAACAACCCTGAAAACATCAAACACCATAGCATAACTTTAAAATAACTTGAAATAAAAGGAAACACTACATAGTGGAATTTATATACATCTGGTAATAATTTTCCCAGATTATTCTTTTATAGCCGCATATATATTCATTTATTACAGCTATTATTTATAATAAAAATGTGATCCATATATAATTGCTACCTTTTAAATAGTTCAGGTCACCTTTTTCTCTAGACTGATTGTGAAAAAAAAGACTAAATTCAACATTATCATTTTAAACAATAAATAAAGCTATTGGTTTCTACGTCAACAAACACTGAGCCTACTCTTTCAGCAGAAACTAAGTCAAAATGTAAACTCTTGATCATATTCACATTAAGGAAGTTGAAATTAAAAGCATTTATTTCTGAATTCATTACTAAAGACTTGCTATATAAGCTCCAGCATAGAAAGAGGTGTTGAATAATTACACTAATAATTAAACTATAATTAATAATTATAGTTTATATTTAATTAATAATTAAACTAATGAACTACCAGAATGACAAAACCAAATAAATATGGTTATTATACTTAAGAACACTAAACTTAGTAACGTGCTCTTGTATTTTCACTATATTAATTGCATATTAATTGTCCAATGAGATACACTACATTCTAAACTTTAAATATATGTGTGTATGTAGACTTTGTATTATAACATTATAAGATCAGAATGGTTACATACATATAGACAATCTCAGCCCTGATAATACCATGAGGTTTTCTATGTGCTTCTCAGTCATCCACTAAAGATTGTTGAATACACATTTTCAAAATAAGCTCCAACATCTCCTTTGGGTTAAGACACCATCTCACAATAACGAAGGTCAGTCATCTCCCATTTCCTATGTCTCCCAACTGCATTTATTTTGATGACACTTTGTGACACACAGTTGACTACGGAGGACTACTGTTAAGTTCTTAAATATCAACTTTGCATCTTGCTCAGTTAGCCAGTAGGAACGCAGAGAGCACTGGCAGGTCTGTAGGTCCCAGCTAATTTTTTATGAAGTTTAATATATCATTTCAACAATGATAAAAATGTAGATCAGAAGCAGAAATCATCAAGCAATGCAGATTAATAGTTTTATCAGCCTTACACATGAACAGGGCCATTTGATTTGAAAAACACTAAGAATGAAAGAAGGAAAAAAAAGAAAAGAAAAGTTGAAATTTACTCACCTGCATTAGAGCCTGTCAAGTTGTAACGTGCATTCAGCTTTTTAATGATGTTTTCATGGATCTGATACCAGTCACTCTCTGTGTTGCACCTATAAAAATGAAATGGGACCACAAGTTTTTCAGACCAGCTTCACCACATATCTACACACAAATCCTCTTCTGTTCACAGAATTATCTCAGTAGGAGCAAATAAAGCCCCATGAAACTGCGTGTCTCAATGAAAAGGGTGAGAGCACTCTTACCATTTGAGAAAGGCCTCATGGAAATACCTGCTTTGTGTGGCAAAGTGTGCGAGAAAGATAGGAGCTGTTAAGCTCAGGAACTCAACCATGACCAAGTTCATTATCTATATAGATCCATCCTTCACCTCCAAAACACACAGATATCTGTCTTGTGACACTCAGGGAGAGACACAGAACTCAGGGCTGTTCTGTACCTGTGCTGTACACTTTGAAGTTATTTAAAATGAAACACGATCTTCAGGAGGTAGTCAGTGAAAGGCCAAATTACATTTCAGTATGTATTTAGAAAGTAGCTGCTTTTCCACAAGGAAAAATCTGCCACTATTCATGGTTTAGACTGGAATTAGTCTTTGCACAAAATCTGCTGCTGAGACATGTTTCTTAATCTTTTTTATTTATTTATTAATTTTTAAGAACAATCAGGTGAAATTTAGAAAATAGAATATAATAAGTGAACTTAAAAATTCAACAATTTGTTATCCAACAGCAAACACTTATTTGACTTTAACGTCCTGGACGTCTAAACAAGAACCAGCACACGTTTTCACTGCTGTACTGGATAGCTTTTCTGCAGCACCAACTTCAGCAGCTCTAATTCAGCACAGTGGGGGAACAGAGGAGAAGAGAAAGGCTGCCTGAAAGCCCACCATGCCTTCAGGACTTGAATGCTAACCCTGGGAGAGGCAGAACTTCCTCTTGTGCATGATGTGTCCCAAGTCTGTGTACTTAGAATAGACCACTCCACAAAACGGTTCTTACTATAATACCCAAGATCAGCAGGAGATTACATGCACTGTGTTGCTACAAATAGAAAATTTAACTTTATTCCAAATATTATCTGTCAAAATCCACTATTTAATGAACCATTCATTTCAAAATCTATTTTTGATTTTTATTCTCCAGCATTAACTGCCTTTCACACTTTTGCTATTCGCATCCCATAATAGCTTACCCTGTCGGCTTTTTTCTCTAGTTATAAAGTACTTTCACTAGCTGCCTAAGCAGCACAAGGTGTTTAAACAAGTCTTAAAAGCACTTCATGTTGCCATAAAAAGAGAGCTCCAGAAGCACTTACAAGGATGTGATAAATGCTGAAACATACTCAAAGATCTAAAAGGATGCAACCTTCGTTTTTCATTCTATAAGCACATAGAACTAGCCAAACTTTCTAAAATGTGACAAAGAAAAAAAAAAAAAAAAAAAAGAAATTAGCTACTACTCTCTTTTGGAACAAAAAAGAGCCACAGCTATTTATTCACATTTGCACTTAAAACCACTGTTTTTGACGTAAACCTACCCTAATATACTTCTAAGAAAAAAACACACATTCCTTACATGTATACTTTTAAGACGAGGTCATCCTTTGAATCTCCTGCCAGCAAATCTGCAATACTGAGGACCGCGCAGCCAAAGGGCCGTCTGTATTGTACGTTGCAGGCATTTTTCTTTTCTCCAGCTCCCATTCGTCCTGCCAAAAAAAATCACATTCGATGCATAATCCCTGGAACTGTCTCCCTTAAAACCACAGAAGGGAGGCAGAGAGCAATCCGGCTTGGTATGGTGACAGGTCACAGCAGACGATGCCAAGTGTACTCTCTGCGAATCTGGTCCATCTTTCTCCATGGTACAGTAGGATAACAAATGGTCTGGGAAGCCCATTAAAGATGTGGTGATCTTGTAAGGGCTCAGACCAGAGGCACTGCTCATCCTCGTATGACCTCCAGTCTCCAAACAACTCTTTCTGATGCCCAGTGACAGTACTACTCGAGACACCACCAAATTGAATTTAGAGCTCAGACATGACAGAGTGTTCAACATTTGCTGTCCAATAACAATTATTTTACCGTGGTTGCTGTTATTTGTGATTTATATGAGAGGTCTTGTGACTGAGCCACTGCAATTTAGAAATCAAATGCTGACTCCAAACAGGCAACAAGCTAGCAAGGGGATAACTGACCAGCTGCAGAAATCAAGAATGAAACTCTTGAAGGAAAGATGACAAAGAGCAGGAGAACAAATTATGATACGGAAAGAAGGCAGCCAAGGAAAAGAGAATTGAAACAAAATATTTTTCTATTTGATTTAAATTCAATTCATCAATCTTCTCGCTGTGTTTCTAGTATACAAAACTGCCCTCTTTCAAAACATTTTATTCAATTGTGTCCTGACAGCTATGTATCTTTCGCATATCGTATGTATCTTTTTCGCATATAAAGTTATCTTAACTTTTGACAAGAAAAGCCTCTGGTTGCAGTTGCTGCAGGGCAATGACTCCTCTGAACACTCCTATGCATAAAAGCAGTTAGAAGACTAATTCATGTATACACCATGAAGCATATATGTCTTATTTTAGCTTTTTAGTCTTTTGTTTCATTTACAAACTTGGCATATATTTGAAAATTATACAGTAGGGAAAAATCTACTCGTTACTGTTCTTCCAAGCATTCACTCTTATCAAACGTACTTGTGTTACATCAGTTTACCACACTTTTCCCCAGTCCTTACCAATAAAAATACAGTATTTTGATATTCTGATGAAAGACTAGAACAGCATGAAAACACAAAGGAAAGTTATTCATCATAGTTGTAAAATAATGCTTACTTTGTAACAAGTTGTTTCTGAACTCAGCACATGTTAGAGAGACTAAATTTCAAAGCAAAATACCTTGCAAAAATAGGGAGATGTATCACCACATCTAAGAAGTCAGAAGCAGCCCCAAAGACTCTTGCTTCAAATCAGTACAACCCAGAGGATAACTTCTTAAAATACATATGTAACACATGCTTTTCATCTCTTCAGCTTTGTTTTGGAGGACATTATATCTGCCTATATCATTATAAGACTTCCTCTACTGCCTTCCCTCTCCCCCTTTTTAAAGAGATCAGAGAAAAAACAAAATTTATCTGAACAATTTCAGGTATACATCAGATATTATACACTAAGTAGGTACATTATGTTTCTAGGCAAGTTCTCCTGTGAACAAAATATGTTTGAAATTGCTCTCTTTGGGACAAGAGTGGACTCCCAGCAACAACTCCATCATCTTAAGACAGTTCATATGACACTTTCTTTTTGTTTTGCAATAGTAACAAAACATCTTGCACCTAAACTCAGCAGTACACTTGAAATACGACACAAAAGAATACTGAGAAATCCAAGGCAATTTTCTCATCAGAAGAGAGGCATTTTCTTTACCAAATTTATTCAAAGGCCTAGTTAATGTAACGGAACCAAAAGCTGACCTCAAGCAGTTTTATTCATTGCTGTATATCTACCAAATGTCAGATGACTACTCACAGACAATTATACCTACCTATTCGGATAATGTGCACAGTGATATAGATGTCCTTCCTGAGTTCACTGCTACCCAAATCCTGCAAGAGAGCAGAACCTCATTATTTCTGACTGATTAAAATGTGACATTTTAAAAGATCTTTACACATTGCTTTTGCTGCCAGCGAAAGTGATAAATGAACAGTGAGTTCATTTATACGGAATTAACAAATTATCCATTTAACACTCTAAATTGGTGGTCATGCACTTAAAATGACTGTCCTACAATATCATGGGCTAGAATACGCTGTAAAGCAGCATAATTGGACAGTGGGAGGACAGAAAAGACTTGCTGTGTGTCTTGAACAGCAATGATGCCTTTGTGCAGTTCCTTATGTCCTGAAAGTACAAAGAGCACTACACAAACCATCTTTTGGCTGTAAAATGCAAAAGCAGAAAAACTGATTAGTTCTTGTTGCAGGGAGAAAGACTGCTATATATGGAAGTATATATATATATATATATATATATATATATATAAAAAAAACATATGGAAGTTTAGATAGGAGTGACCACATATTGCCAGAAAACATTCAGCTTGGGATTTCAGTAATACCCTTTAACCAGGCTTTAGAATTGATGTTCATAACAATGTAAAAGCGTAGGGAGCACCACTGAGTCAACCACAGAATAATTTAATCCAACTACTATTTTCAATACACAGCACAAAAAAGATTGAGAATAGGAATAGCTCACCACAAAAAGAGAACAGTGTCTTTCAGGCTTTTCTGGACATTTTGGCAAACCATTCCTATTCAGTCTTAAAAAGAATCTTTCACTGTAAGAAAACAAATATGACAAATATGTTGAACAACATTACAGCAAACTAGATCTCATATTGATCTTACATCTAGAAGATGTAATCTTCCACAAGATATAAAAGAATGAAATTATTTCCTTTTAAAAGCCTCAGATGTGACAAGAAATAAAGGAAGACACTAGATAAGGGCTATGATTTACTTAATGATCTAACAAAATTACTGAAAACTCGATACAAACCAGAAGACTGATTTAGTTTGGAAGAATGACATTGTATGTCCTGGTGCATACAAAAGCGTAAGCAATAAAATCCTTTCATCCTAGAACTGAAATTAGATGTTTATTATGGTGGCATTGATTCTTGCTAAATAAATGTCAACATTGCCACATTTGTATTCAAACAAAATTCTTTTCAAAGATAAGAAGATGATCCCAGGTGACGTTTTTCCTACCTAGCCCTATGAAAATTTCTTTCTAGACTGCACCGATTTTAGCAGTCTTATAAGTTCCAGCAAGGCAAACTTCATTTTCAGAATTCTGTTTTGCAATCTACTGAGGGGTGCTAAGTGGTGTAGCTGATACAAAAACTAATACTGATAGTAGTGAGATACAGAGAATTCTTATTTTAGAGTAGAAGAGGGCAAAAGAACCCACTGAAACAGAAATTACTCCTTGAAAAATTCCTGTTTGATAATAGGTTCTTTATGGACAATCTCTTTCCAGTTCATGCATGGGAATAGCAATAATATTTCTGCAGTGAGAGACAGGGAAAGTAGAAGCAAAGATGTCAGAAATGGTAAGCTGTGCAGAAGTGTTACATGTGTTACTTTCACCCCTTTCGCCCCCATCCCTAGCTGGCCAGACAGCTGAGTCTGGATGCCCTGTAATGCTCAAAGTAAAAAAGTAAATAAAATAAATCTAGACTGAGTTTATTGCAACTAGTTTTTTTCACCTCTTCTGCATATTCCAAAGGCCAAACATGGTATACCAGTGCTCTCTACCATCCACAGCTTTTCAACGTGCAGCTGGAAAATCACTAGGAATATGTTGGATTAGATCCAATTCAATAGAGACTAATTAAATCTTTATTGCACCAGCGTTTGCTGTGTACAAAATCCGTATCGATCATTGACAGAATCAGAGCCATTCACATTGCAAAGGACCTCAGAAGGCCTCTGAGTCCAACCTCCTGCTCAAAGCTGTGTCAGCTGTAAGGTCAGATTGGTTTGCGCAGAGCAGCATCCTGCTGGGTCTTGAAAACCTCCAGTGATGGAGGCTGCACAACCTCTCTGGACAACCTGTTCTGTGCCTGACTGTTCTCAATTTTTCTTAAAATCTGACAGAGCCTCTGTACTCTGCTCTGGTGAGGCTGCACCTCAAGAGCTGTGTTCAGCTTTGGGCCCCTCAGTACAAGAAGGACATCAAAGCCCTGGAGCATGTCTAAAGAAGGGCTACGAAGCTGGTGAAGGGCCTGGAGCACAAGTCCTGTGAGGAGCGGCTGAGGCAATTGGGGGTGTTTAGTCTGGAGAAGAGGAGGCTGAGGGGAGACCTCATTGCTCTCTGCAACTACCTGAAAAGGGCTGTGGGGAGCTGGGGATCAGCCTCTTCTCACAGGTAACTAGTGATAGGACCAGAGCGAATGGCCTCAAGTTGTGCCAAGGAATGTTTAGGTTGGAAATGAGGAGACATTTCTTCTCAGAAAGAGCAGTCAGGCATTGGGATGGGTTGCCCAGGTGCCATCACTGTCACTGAGGGTGTTCAAGGGAAGGTTGGATGTGGTGCTTAGGGACATGGTTTAGTGGGTGGTGACATTAGTGATAGGGGGATGTTGGACCAGATGATCTTGGAGGTGTCTCCCAACCTTAACAATTCCATGATTCTATGACTCTACAAATGCTTAGATTTTTTATTGTGAACATTTAAAAACATTTGTGCCATCCTCAGCTACACAGCTTTTTTTAATCAGACAGCAAAAAAGGCAGAAACTAAGAATAGTAGAATTGAACTCAAATACCTCAAAGCACATGAAATGTATTTTCTCAGAAACACTCATGTTTTATGATACAGCCACTTTCTGCAGCTTACGTCTCCATGGAAACTTTAAAACTGAGTTTTAAAGAATGTTTACATGGATATATTTTTAAAGAGAAACAAATTAGTATTTTGCTGTTGATTTTAAAATGTTATTAAAATAATTCTGTCATTTCATTTACATTTAGTCCATTTGTGATAGCAGAAAATACAGTAAAAAAAGTACATGTACAATGTTTGGCTTACAGTACTGCTCACTGAACGAGAATTATTATTTCTATTATCAATCAGTTAAAGCTTTAGGACCCATTATTTTGGGTACTATGCAAAACTGAATAAAAAGAAAAAAGACTCTGCTCCAACAGTAACAATACAGCTTCTGTGCACTGAAACCCGCAGTGCATTTGTATGCATCAATCTAAATTAGGCCAATTCAAGGTTATTCTCTATCTCATCACCTTACCTTCGGTCTGTAGAACTATTTACAAGTAATGCCCATATATACATATTTCACTGCATTTTTTTGCCTTAAAGAAACCACGAGAAATGTTAGTTAAAAGAAAAATACTATTCAATAAGAAACTACCTCGCTGCGGATAAGCTAACTTTACAGTTTACCTATGAACCTGCAATTCATAGGTATTCATAATGCTGAATTTAACCGGCAGTGTTCTCTTTCTTTATTGAAGCTTACATTCTGCAGAAATCAAAGGCACATTTTTTGAAAGCTTCCTACTCACTATCAGCTTGGATATGGAATTTTCAAGCTCTGCTTACACTCACAGACCATGAGATTATGATTTACAACACAATTAAAAGCCAAGGCCTTTTGTCATGCCACAAAGAAATGCACTGATTGCAATAGACATCTAATGGCTATGCAGATCTAATTTCCTCATTTGAATTTGAAATTTTCTTTGACTGAAGCACAGGACCTAGAGGCAATGAAAAAGCCAAACTGAAAAAAAAAAAATCCAAAGAAATCTTAATCCTTGTTTAGCGCTTCAATATGTTTCAAGCAAAAAATATAGCACCAGTTCCAGCTCAGATAAAAACAGTTATCTTTGAACATTACCAGGGAGCAAATGCAAGCAGTTAAGACTTGTAAGTCCCATAGTTGTAAGACTATGGAAACAGAATGACATTCTGATAAAGTACAGAGAGCATTTATGTGTATAAACAATTCAAAGCGTTTCTATAGAGAAAAACAGGTTAGAAAATGGTTGAGGAAAGTAAATAGCCTTCCTAAAACAAAATAAAGACTGAGAATTCCCAAGATCTGAAAGCCTGCCTTCAAACAGCAGCAAAAGCTCCAGAGGGTGAAATCTAGGACTAGGATCTTATTTCACAGCAGCTTTCTCAGCAGTCAGTTCCACATACATACATACAGCAGATACACACAGCAGCATCCCAAAGCAGAAATACCTTTCCTTTGTATGAAGATAGGTTGATTTTAGTTTAAATTGCAATGCATTTTTTATGAGTACCAGTCTCACCACTTAAATATGCTGCACAGATTTAAACTCTGCTGTCTTCCCACTGAAAATAAGGAAATAACTAATGCTGGAGAGATTAATTTAAGAAGGTCAGCAAGGGATTTCTGTACTGTAACTTCCCGTGTATTAGTAAAGCAACAATGTGTTCCAAATCTGCAGGCTTAACACATGAATTTAAAAGAAACATAGCCACAAACTGTTTTATTTTCATACGTGACCCCTATTTCCTTGGTATTAGCAGGAAAATGTTACCAGTCACATGTTAGCAGTCTAGACAGATTGCTTGTTCCATGATTTATAAACACACTAGAAAAAAATAAATAAAAAATCAGCCACATGGCATATTCTTGCACTAAAGCTGCATCATCCAATAGTCCCAGCTCTTAGTATAACAACTTCACTTTCCGACATCTTTGTAAGTGTTCTCTACCTAAATATGGGTTATAGCGATTTCTAAAGCAAAGGATGAGAGATAACATTAGAATATTGCCACATACGTCACCAGCTCGGGTCTATCACATTCCAGATCACCGTTAGGGAATGTTCATTACGAACTTGAATCCAGATAGACTGCATTTAGACTCATTGACTTCATAAAACCACTATCAGACACAAAACATTATCCTTTTAGTTAATGGTGAAATGCAGAGGAATGTGAGACAACATGTCATAAACTACTGAAATAAATAGATAAAAAAGCCTTAAAAGTATATTCTTAATCGCAGACTAACTGGATGGTACACGTGCCAACATGACTTTGCAGTACAAGCTGTTCCACAGTAAGTCAGCCCCTGCAGTTTAACTCCATTACGCACTTCTGCTAAAACCATACCCAAATTTCTGACTGTAAAATAAGTAGCAAAGGGGAAAAGGAAGAATGAGTACTATAAAAAGAAGATTTTAGCCAATTTCAGATAAATATCAAAGCACCAACAAAAATAAATCAAACAAACCAATATTGTGATGCTATATTGAAGCTCATCATCACATCTCCTGGATGTGCTGACAACATGTGGGACGAAGAAAAAAAAATGTTTGAATGCTAGCTTTATGCTGAGGAGCCAAATTTTCCATAGAAGTAGAGTTAATGAGGACAGCAGGAAAAAAGAAAGGGGTATGGGAGGGGAGATTGGTGGAAAAGAAAACCAGACATACATAGCTAAATCAAGCTGTTGCTCCCATCTTCTGTCTCTCTCTCTACTAACAGAAGACAGACTTGAGAAGTTAGCTTTTGTGAACACACTCTACTTTATTTTAGATATTCACAACTGTACTTTAACTGAAAGGTGGTATGACACATTTCCTGAAAAGATTAACAAGTTGCATAGGAAAACAACAATTTTAAATTACTTTGTTAGGTACCAGGAGCCAGAGGAAGATGATGTGGCAGAAAGCACACTGGAATTTCTCTGCAGATATTTACAACTATGGAAACAATGTACACCAGAAGCTGGAGCTCTCAGTAATTGTGAGCTTAGTCTGCTACCACGGATAAACATTTTGCAGAACAGCATTATCAGTGCACAGACCTACAGATCCCTTAAGCTGAATTACAGTCTTCATCATTATCCTAGTAGCTGGCTGAAATAACAGCATGGATCCAAGCAGATTTGCTCTATCTTTCCCCTGAGATGGAAATTCAACTTGAAGAGAGCAGGAGGAAGTGGCAAAGGTGAATGGAAGCAATGGCATGTAGAAGAATTCCCCTCCCTCCAACAGCTCAAGTGCACCTGTGTATTCTTCTCCATTTGGGGGTTTATAAGTGGCAGCTCTGTATTTTTTTGTGCTGACTCTGACATGCTTTTTGTCAGTACCCAGCGCAACATGTTCTTGGTACGATCACCTACAAACCCACTGGAATAGCTCTATTTTTCAGTATTTCTCACCATTACCTAAACCTGTCACAAATACAGAGCGGCTGGTGCACATACTCTCACTCTAAAACTTCACTCACTTCTGAATGTAATCTCTCATTTATGCTCCAAATGGTAAAACACCAGCTATAGGAAAAGTCACCCTTTGCAGTGTTTTTGTCACGGCAATTTAGAAGAATGACTCCTTCTGTTGCTCTTCAATTTTTAGCATAAAAACAGTAAGGGAGTTATTTGTTAATGCTCAAGGGAGACCTAATCCAGACCACAGGTTTGTCTTGTTTAGGTTGGTTATCTGCTTTAAAGAACTGTGTGTCTACACAAACCTCTGCATAAGCTAGCATCATTACTCCAACCACAGCAAGCAGAAGGTATTTGAGACAGAATCTTTAAAACACAGATAGGTGGGTACATTTGTTTCACTGTGAACGGGCTTTCATGAGAGGAACTGAGCTACGTGATGAAACATAATTAGTTTCTAATAGACATCAACTGGGAATAATCCATGTGTACTTGTTGACTTGTTGACCAGGCTATGTCTCCCCATAAAATACAAAACCTATAAAGAAACAAAGAAACAAATAAAAGCATTTCCAAAACATTTTCTTGTTAGATTATACTCATGTCTGTCTTTGGCGGCTCATTCCTATCATATTCTACCTCATTTATTACCCACAAATGTAGTTATTTTGCTGGAAATCTCCTTGCAGTAGCTCCCTTACAACTGTTAAATAGGAAAGTCTGGGCAGTCAGGCCAATGCGAATGGGCCTGCTGAAATGCCAGCTCCTCAAAAACCACTTGGAACTCTACCCTGAAGATGCTGTTCTCTTGAAGGTCAGGAACAGTCAGTATTAAAAAGAAATTTATCAAAACTACTGTTAAAGACAGCAAATTACACAGTATCACATGAAGTCAGATTAGAGGACTGAGCTATAAAAATAAGTATTATTAAAACATATAGAACCTCTTAAAGCCAGGACAAAATGTTTTGATCACCTGGCAATGAAGGGTGATGCAGATCTGTAGAAAAGACATTTTTTTTCACAGAGACTACCACAAGGCCAAAACATTTGGAAGCTGCAGCTGCGCCAAACATTCCTTTCATACACGTTCTGCCTGCAACATAAATCACATCTGCTTATGCTATTGCTGTTGACAAGTAAATAAAACTGGGCTACCAAAAATGACCTACTTGAGAAGGATTAATAAAATATATTTTTGCTGTTGGTATCTGAGTGCCGCACACACGTACACAAGATGCTAATGGAAACTTATTTTGCATAAGAGACATTATTATGATTTTGAACTTAGCTGCAATACCACCTGTGGGGAGTGGCCACCATAAATGGCAAAAATATCCAGTCCTTTTATCTTCCTTCAAACATACTGTTAGAAGGAAAGAAGGACAAAAAAATATTAATTGGCACAAGGGAGAAACAGGTCAGATATATAGAAATCTTTGTAAGATATCCACCCACCAATTTTGAAATTTCTCATTGGTCAGGGTATGTTCCTGCAAAGTTTCTAAATACAGAATAGATTTTTTCAGATCAAAAGCAGACTCAGAAAAAAGAAAAAAAAAAAAGAAAAAAAAAAGAAGAAGAAATCCTGTTCACACTGAGAGAACAAATTGCTTGAATGTGGTACCTGACAGGCTCAGGTTCCAATGTATTTATTAGTGACTTTAAATGTCAGGTGAGTACGGTGCTTTTGGAGCTGTTTTGCTTTGTAAAACAAATGAAAATGTAGCTAATCGGGCAAACTAACTGACTAGGCCAGCACTTTGGCACTCTTCCTTCTGATGTGGAAGAACACCACAGCAGGGAGTTTAATTCAGTATTCTCAAACAATGAGCATTATTCACTCGAGGCACATCCTCTGCATTTCCTGCCTGGAGTAATCCACCTGACAGCAACCAAAAAACATCTTTGTTAATCTCTAGTCACCACAGAGTCATCAGAGATCATCAAAGAGTATAGAAATTCTCTCCAGAACTTCTCCTTGTTCTAGGATCAAGTCGAGATGCTCCATGACTTCTACTACTTCACTGTGCTTTCCAAGAAAAGCCTGGATGTCCTGAATATATTCCTGCACATAGGAGTCTTTCACATGTTAAAACATGGGATTCTAAGAGGAAAAGGTACCTGTAAAGATAAAACAAAGTCCAGTCTGAACTGTGCCTCTCTAATCAGAGTTCACCCCTTCCAGAAATTCTGTGCTACAAGAGGAGGCAACGTAGTCTGAGATATAGTTAAAACGTAACCTTAAATAAAAAAGACACAATTTCTGTTCTTTCCCCTGAATATTAATTTTGTAGATAACATTGGAAGCAAATACCTCTTTCTATTAACAAATCCTCTGAATTTCCATGACATTCAGAAACACAGAACTTAAATATCAAACAATCAGATAAGCACCAGAGCAGAAAATCTGAATTCCAACTAATGTGTTTGCATGTATGCACATATACAAAAATAAATGTGTGCACACTCTCTCTCCAGCTTTTGTATTAAAAATACATTGCACCATCTAAACTGCTTTCCATATCAGGTTTTAAAGTGTCCTCCTCACTGTTCCCCCAATCCTCTCAGTAGTTACAAATAAGAAAATAAAGAGTTGTGTTTGGAAAGAACCTGAAAAGAACAGTAGATGCACATATTATAAATGACAAGAAGTGTCCAAAATAACATTTCTAACATTTCATTATCATTTTCATGATGATAGTGCTATGAAAAGAACCAAAAAGAAGTTGAAATTCAGCAGTAGGTGGTTCTGAATCGGAACCTCTGTGAATATCACATAAAGGCAGCACGGATGATAGGCAGCTGGATTATTTGTTTCTTTATGGCGTTATAGTTCTTTATACATTCCTCTCCACTTTCCACCTCTGCTAGATAATAGCTGCTGTGCTACAACACTTTACCAATTGTCTTTCTTTTCCCTGAAGTTCCAAATGACTACAACTAATGAACTGCTCCCCACAACTATTGGTGACAATTTTTTCATAGCTATATGGCTATCCATGCAGGATACTGCTGGACTCTTTTAATAACTTCTATAGCATTGCACTGAGTACACACCCTACCATTTCACAAATCTTCTTTCCACCTCTTTTATGGCTGAGCATTCCACATTACTGAGAAGCAAAAAGGAGCTGAGCTATTTGCATCTCCTGATGTCTGGAGCACAGATCCTAAGTAAACTGGATATTGAAACTCAGGTGTAACCCCATTGACTTACATGCTCAAAGTAATATTGACTCTGTGAGCTGTAGCTCAAGAGAGGTCACAAGGACATCTTAGCCTGTAAAGAAGAAAGACGTCATGGGTTCAAAACAGTGAGCCTGCTGGGTAAGGACGGGTATCATCAGCTAGATTCAAGAGGAGTCCAAGCCCTTCCTTGCTGTTCTGACTTTTAACAATTAACACTAGCCAGTTCTGTAAGCTTCTAGTTACAGGGAGGTTAGAGATTGGTTTCTTTCAGCTGCCATAGAACAGAGCAAATCTCATGTTTGGGGACTTGGAGGGAAGTTACAAAAAATGACCTTAAACATTTTTTTTTGTATACCAAAATACTTAAAGATTTCCCTTAATTAAAGGGGAGGAGAGCATTTGTTTCTTAAAGGGGGAAAAAATGGCTTTTTTATGAAAAAAAAAAAAAAAACAAAAGAATAAATTAGAACATAAATATTTTGAGTATCAAAATGTGGATTTCAGCTTTCCACTGAAAGTGAATTAGTGATTTAAGTCGTTTAAAGTAATAACACAACTGAGAGAAGAAAGGCGTGAACTGGTTAATGTGTATGAATGTCACTAAAAAGTTTAAAGTACAGCAAATGAAGGGTAATCTGCTTATTCTTTGATATGGTATAGAGCCTACACAGTCCTTAAGCATATAGAAACTGCACTTTGCCTTTATGGCCTTGGATAAACTGCCTGCTCTTCTTTGTGCTGCCGAAGAATCTGCGCCCATTTGAGGGCAATACGATAGTTACAAACAAGGTTGTTCAAGGTGATGGGAAAAGGAGGATTAGCATGCCAACTTATCTCTACTTCTCACACAGATGGGGCCAGAGGCATCAATCATTTGTGATAAGACATTCCTATCATATTGACACAGACACAAAGTGTACAGCAGTGAAAGAAACTCTTAACACACTCCATCTTTCTGAAGAGCTGCCTTAAAATTGTTCTATTAATAGCATTGCTATTTGGAGAAAATGATAACATTAAGGAAATGGCTTAGCGGAGACACTGCTACACAAGAACCGTGTGCTCCACTGCAGATTTGAGGAAAAAAAAAGTGTTCTACTGCAGCATGTTGTCATAACACACAGAAGCACAAACACTACACAAATGTAAAGGTCAGCAGAGCAGCTGGGACTTTGGGCAGAAGATGATGCAGTATCCTCATGCATACTCATCAGTAACAAGAGCAGAGACCACTGTGTTAACTGGACAAATGCAGGTAGACAGATTAATACCCTCTGTTCCCTTTTTCACAGTGCACCCCCAAGATGACAGTTGCCTGTGTTTCTAAGTTTCTTTACGGAAACAGACAGGATCTCCAGATAGCAATGTACTGCAAATACAAATATGGCCTTACAGTAGCTACAGAGAAAAGGAGGCATCTCAGAGGACATTGTGATATTTGAGTTTGGAAAGTAGTCATCTGGTACACATTTTTTTTTTTTTTCAGTAACAGCAGAATATTATTGTGGGAAGAAATAAAGTTAGACTCTCGGTGAACAATGTGCATTGTCTGGAAAACATCTAAGCTGTTATGTTGTCCCTTGCAACTTGTTAAAACAATTCTATTAAAAGCTGGTAAGTGAGATCTTTCCAGGATCTGATTAAAAAAAAAAAAAAAATCAATATATTTTTGATTAAAGGATTGGTCGTAGAGCTCCAGCACAAATGGTCTTTCTGGCTCCGCTAAGGTCATCGCTGCTGCAACAAACGGCGGTAATCGGCAAATGATATGAGCACTTAAAGGTGAAAAGAACTTACCATCATCAAATGTCCTTTATGTCTCAAAAAATCTTACATTGTAAACTGGGATCTGTGTAATCAGTTAAAATACATACTACAGACTTTGTACATGTGATCCAACTGCTGGAAAAGGGTTCAGTTCATTTAGTTAACTTTTGGGCTGGTAAGTGAATAAGACACCCAAGGCACACAATCATTGTCACATTCTTTGGTATTCTCAATGTTGGGAATCTAAGCACCTTCATACTCCAACTTTACAGAAGAGAAGCTCATGATAATTTCTTAAGAATAGAAAAATCCCAAAAACTTCAGAAATCTCATAGGTATTCACAAATTACAATATATATATAAAACAGCTAATGAAGAACACAAGGTCGTTGCACTCTTCTGAAATGCTGACAACACACATTTCCAGCCTTCCTTTGGAGTTCCACGATATCGTATCTTTTGTCATTAGTTTAAAATTAGTTATTTTCCTATAAGTGCATCTCACTCTAAAATCAACTGAAATCTATAATCCCATGTAAATCTGAAAATGTTTTTGCAACGTAATTGCAATGTCTAACACCCAGAGTAAAAACTGACAGAATTACAACTGAGTTGCTCTGTTTTACAGGAATTTTCCCCATTCAAACTATAATCCTGTAACACTCATTTTATATACACTATTATATATATATACATACTATTTTATGATCTACCTGATCAGCTTAATTTGTATCAGGAGTCTGCTTTTGAAGAAGATCTCCCAATTGCCTTCACAAGTCATGTTTTGATTCACAATACAAAACAGTCTAAATTATTGAACTGGATTTCTCCTGGATTAAACTGGCAGATATGCTCTTGCCATTCCTGAGCAATCAGTCCACACAACCACATCAATTTGTCCTTAGTTTAATCCTCCAAACATTCACACATGTTAACACTGAGCTCTTAGCATCAACTGATGCTCTACAACTCTACTCCCGCTGGCTAGCACTGCTTGTACATAGCAGTCTTATAAGAAAATGAGACAGTATTAAAACAAACCGTTAAAGCTCGGTACTAAATCGATAAACCCTTTGGATTTTGCTTTTCTCAAACATTTGTTGAGCGTGCCAGATACAAGGAACAGATTTTATAAAAGCATTTCTGAACAACACTAATTAACCACCGTCTGGAGTCTCAATAGATCGAGGCAGAGTATGTTTGAGACAACATACTTCAGAAACAGACAAAGATGCTGTACAACTCCGAGTACCCAGTAAAAGCTCAGCAGTAGCCAAGCCCACAGGATTGAACTGAAAGACAAAAAAACCTCAAGAGAAAAACTGAAGATACGATCACGGACTTCTTACATTTTCCAGATACAAAGCCAATACTACTCTACAACTATGTACATGGAAAATTTTGCTTGTCTATTATGATTCTTACAATGTAATTAGTGTTACAAAGTAAAGCTTCATCAGGGCAAATTTTTACTTAAAAAAAAGGCAAACTTTTACTTAAAAAAAAATAAAAAAATGAAAAATTCACAAACAGGTTTGTGACCTGGACAGAAATAAAAGGGGAAGAAGAATGTAAGGTTAGTAGAAGACACAACCAAAGAATTTTACTGGGACAAGTCATATGGCTGTACCATGTTAAAGGAGAGCCATTCACAAATTTGCCATGTACCATGAAGTGACTGTTACTGTCCTAAGAAAGAAAACTGCAAAGCAGAAAGCAGGAAGCAAATGGAACAATATAAATGAACACAACAGTGAAAACTATGGGACTCATCAGGGGCTGACTTCATCTGTTTATTATTAATGTAAAGGCAAAAAAAACAAAAACAAAACAAAAAAAAACCTCCTAGAAACTCCTAGTAGTTAGTCTAGCTGAAAAGTATGTATAAATATGTATACATACACACAGAGTCAAGAGAAACTAGTATGTACCAATTAGTCAGAAAGTTATTTGCAACAGTAGTCTTAATGCACCAAGTACATAAGTACATTATCTCTCAGATTTCAATACTTGACTATCAAGAGCAAACTTCTGCAATTTTCTTGCTTCAAAAAGAAGTAGATGTGCATATCCAAACAGCTTTTTGAAGCATGAAGGTACACATAAAAATTAGTAAAATTATATCAATACAGAAATACTCTGCAAAGTAATTACTCATAACTGTTTATTAACTATAATAGTCATAAATAAGCCTGCATTTTACTATTGCATAATTAATACTCAACAGAATTGATGCTTCTGCAGACACCAACATAATTAAAAAATTAATTTTTAATAGAAATTTCCAGCAACAAAAAAAATGGAGAAAAGTACAGTCCCCAACAAAAGCTAAGATTCCTATCAAGAGCAAGACAGTGATCACAAAAGAACGTTTATCTCTATCTTACGAAATTTGACAGAAGAAAATTCTGTTGCCTAAAGTGTGTGTAAACTGGGTGCAAGTGATACATCACAGCTGCTCCCAATCTAGAGAAGTCTTTAGACAGGAAGTCTGAAGGTCAGACACTGCCTTCCCTCCCCCAGCATCATGCTGAATCTCTGTCACTATCTGATTTCTTCTCTAGGCAAGTCACTAATTCGTTTCTACATCACAATTCTCTCACATCTCACCTGAAAAGCTATTACTGTCTAATTCTTCTACATATTGGGAAGATCGTTAGCATTTATCCATGCTGTTAAAATGAAAAATTATTTGAAAATAATGTATTTATAATTTTAATTAATTTTCTTTTCCTTCATTTTCCTTTCATTTGACACCTAAAAATACTAAGATACATTATCAAAACCAGAGTAATGATATTATGGTTTTAATCTTTTACTTAACAGGTGCTAGTCTAGAAATGCACTTGTAGGTCACACGCAACCAGAAAACCAATTTCTCTGTTACACTGGAACATGTACACTGCCTACCACAATGTAACAGAAGAGTCACACAGTCAACGCTTTCTTTCTTAACAAAAGAATTTCAATATATACCTAAGCAACAGTTATAAATGTGTGCATAAATTCATCATGTGGTTTTGATCTCCCTACTTTTTGCAAATTCTTTGCAAATATTTTAAGAACAAATTCAGGGTACTTTTCTTTTTGGTTCCACTCTGAGAGGCTAATCTCAAGCAGTCAGCTAATTAATATTAATATTAATATCCTTTATGATTTCAACAACAACTCTTTTGAAACTTTACTGAGATCTGAAGTAGCTGCATAGAAAACAAAAAAGAAATTGGATGGATTCAAGTCAAAATTACTTCACAGTACGCTGGGCAGCTCTTTAATAAATACAGCTGATGGATTCTAAAGAATGCCCTAAAGTAGACACAGACGTATTATCAGCTGACTCACTTTCTCATCTTCACCGATTAAAACTCAACTAAAACAGTCCGTATGCTTAGCAGAAGCCTAGGTATGTGATTCACACAAAGACATTAAGTTTAGATGTCACTGGAGCTGTATTCCAATCCTAAAGTCCATTTATTCACCATTAAGCCTTCTAAAACAAAAAAAGAAAAGCTAAGCATTGGCATAAATCTTAATCTTGGTATTTCACTCATGAATACAGAAAGACACCTCCACCAACACATATTCCAGAGCGTAAAGGTATCCCTCCCTCTTCTTTTCTAATGAACCACCACCAATTAGAGAAAGAAAAAGTGATGAAGAAGCGTATACTAAATTTACAGATATAGTGTGCTGTGACCACTTTGGGCTTTTTTTTTTTTTTTTTTAAAGAGAAACAAGGTTGTGGTGTAGCTGAAGAATGGAATTATATTAACAGGTTGGACTTTTCTTTAAGAAGACAAAGACCCATGCTCAGTTTCTTGCTCTGTCTTCAAATATTCAGCCTTACATTTTCTAGCTCCCAGGGAATCTCGACTGTTTCTTAAGCTAGAGCAACCATCCTTAAAATATTCTGTAAAGGGAATTACAATCTTTAGTATTCTCCTTTTCCTCCTCTGGTTGTTTTTACAAAGACAAACAGTGTCTAGCACTGAAGTGTTAGAATCCAGCCCTGCCAAGAACACACATACAACTTACCTCCTATGTAAAACATAGGGATCATGAGAACTAGATAAAAGTTGTGTGCTGATATTCACGATCATAGTTTTCAATTTAATCAATTTAATATCTAAATTTCATTCTACTTTATACACCTATATTCTTTCAATCTGGTCTTTTCATGTCATTATGCTGTATTCTCTTATTAGGAATAATTCTAGCCCTGCTAAATCAAATGCAAGATCTGTTAACACATTGTGCTTGCTGCTTGTACCTTGGTTTGACACAGTTGCTATGGCACGCTTTTTTTCAGAAAGAACCTATAACTATAGCAACAACAACAATAAAAAATGTTTCATTACCTTTCATTGTTCAATGACAATATAAGTCTGGGCAGTTGTTAATATTGCCTGAGAAAACTACAACTTTACAATGGCCTAAAGGCAACCTTATTCTTGCACTTTAATATAAGGTTCAGCTATTAAACCATACCTTCCCTATGTTATCAATTGCATTCCTTTTTCTTTTGGTTTTCATATCGTAACATGTTATCCACATTATTAATAAATTCAGATATTTTTAAATTAAAGGAAGAGGAAAATGAAACCCTTTCAAAGCATACTGCACTACAGTTGATCAGAAAAATCAATAGTTGCAAACACTACAAAGTGACTATCACAAGATCAGATTGTTTTATCCATGTAAGTAAATGACATCCTCTTATCAGTCATGTTTAAACACTCCAAATGTAATGAAAATATTCTGTATAAATTCTCCAGTGATATCCAGACAGATTTGTATTAATAAACCATAAAATAATCTATATCACAATAAAATATCTTTATATGCTTTGGTTCCCTGCAGGCCAATAAGATGAAGAAGTCAGGTGATCTGTGAGATGAAACATGATATATTCCTTTTTGAATGTAGCTACCTGCACTAGATCAGAGCATCCTACTCACAGTCTTTTTCTTGCACGAGCCTGGAGCTGGACTAGGAAAAGTGCTGCTACTCAAGCTTCCTAAAGCCTTACTATTCCCTTTTGTATGTACTTGCTCCACCTCAGTATCTACAATTGCTTTTTTTTTTTTAAACCATGATGCTTGAACAAACATTTCTGCTCAAACAGCTTCATAGAATGTACAAAACTGAGAATGTAATATATTATATTTTCCACAGTCTCAAAAAAGGTGCACAATCTATTTAAAAACAAACAAACAGATAATATTGCTTCTATTACCCCAACAGTCTTTTAAAGCTGTTATTTCAACTGTATAAACCTGAGGTTATAAATAATGAAACAAGTATATAGAGATCTTATGTTTGCAGGTTGATCTGATAAGAATATGAGTTAGTCTTAATAAGGAAATATATCTGAACAGAAATTCCATCATTAAATCTCAATTCTGCTTTTTTTACTCTCTCCAAATGAACTCTTTCTCTAAGAGGCAACAAAGATCACCTGTTTTATGTCAATTTACATCAGGCAGACAATGAAAACCAGATTAGAATCTACAAGCAGCCACTATTTTTGGAGCAATTGTACCTCTAAGCTTGTACTTAACATTAAGCATTCCAACTGCCTCATTAAAACAAGCAGCATTACCCACTTAAGGAAAGCTTGGTATACATATAGTGCTTGAAAAACTGAAATCTGAGGTAAAAAGCAAAAAAGCCCAAAGAAACAAAACCCCCAAATTCTAATACCATAACCGACAAATTCAAGAAATACATAATAAGTTACATATATTCATATACTTATATTTTTAATCAAGTATCTTTCTATTTCAGGACATAAATTACCATGTACAGTTCCTTAAGTTCATAGGTGCAAGAACTTCATCTAGTATTTTCATTGCTTTTTTCTAGTGGGCTATAAAGCAATGACTTGGGAAATCAACAGGCAAATCACCCAGCAAGGTTGTGACAGACACTAAGGTGTTGCTAAACACACCTTTTTGACCTGCTAATTTCTTCCAGAATTAGCATGTACATCCAGGCTCCACACTTTGCAGCTCACAACTCTGTTATTGCCAGTAGGCTTCGGCTTCATGGCAGAGTTGAGCTGAGGAGTAACTGAGGAGTGCACACAGTCTCTTCTTACACATCATCTCCTCCTGAGGGAGGCTGTTTATTGCATGCGTGTATCAGCTGTAGCCAGGGCATAAAGACCTCTGAAATATCTTGCCAATTTGTACTGAAAGAAAAATGTAACTCATACTGTATTGCTGTGTGTGCAATACATACGCAAGACTTCAGACTTATTTATGTGTTTACAAATAGCCAACTGTCTGAAATACAGAGTAGGGCTGGGAACTGTGGCCATGCATGTATTGAGCATGAGCACAAAAGCCTCTTAAGTCTGAGACATCATGGTGATGTCGCTTGCAGATCCAGTCCACAAAGATCACCTGTCTCCACCTTGGATACATCTGCATTCCAGTTTGTTCTACAATACAGATATACCTTATATTTTAATTTGTTCTCGTGAAGACCCTCTCAGGTTCATTTTTTTTCAATGCATTGAGGGGATTCTTGTTTCCTGGCAGGGATTTTTGTTATTTTTTGTGGTAGAGGGGTGTGTGTGTGTTTGTTTTACAGGTGGTAGCAAACCACTTTCACAAATATCACCTTGTCATTCCTCCCATGCTCTAGAAGGCAGTTTGGATTCATGACAACACATTCCTTCAAGGTTTGTCGGTAATGGGATGAGGAAGTTTACACATAATAAAGCAGCTGCAAACAGACACTGGAGTCAGAAATCAATAACTAAAGGTCAGATCACAGCAAGCATGTGACAAACAGCTCGAAAATTTGTGCTTTCATGTGAACGTGAAATCCAATCCATTTGCTTTCATACAACCACTACTGCCATAACCTTGTTTTCAGCAATCTATAACTCCCAAATTGTTTCTGTCAAGGTCTGAAGCTCTCTCCTAAATCCATCACCTGCTATGCCATTCACTGGAATGGACACAAAAGATGTGCCCTGATGCACATTTAATTCTCAGAAATGACAGTAAACTGTCTTTCAGTGACTAATGTCCAACGTGCAGGCCAGAATGAAGTGTCAGTACTTAGCAGCTAATATCCCAGCAATAGTTACACTATTTCATTAACAATAAAAATCAATTTACTCAGTATGATCTTCCTTAGAAGTAGGTAGCTGTCTTGCACAATTTCAAAGCAAACATCATTTTGTTAAATTCAGCCCAATTTCCTCATGCACCTCAACCAAATTCATATTGCCATATATACAAAAAGACAAGTAGTACACAATCATGACTTTGTATGCATTTAGAAGAACACTTTTTACCCTATTAACAAGCTTAGCTTTTCTTTCTGTTGGTGTATGTGTGTGCTCTCTTATCTGAAGTATATTTTGTTTTGAATTCTAGTCTTTCATTTCTTCAGTGGCCAGCCTTAAAGCAGATACTTGCCGCCTCCAGTACACGTTCTTACTACAGGTAGGAGAACTGAGAAGAATACACTAACAACCAGCAGCAAATGATGAGTGGGAGCCTTCTGACCAGTCTCGCATCACCACAACACAAGCATTTGTATGGCATTGCTTATTCAGTCTTCCTGCAATATTCCAGAAGGTTCTTCACACAGAAGGTTCTTCCACTAACTGTGTTCTCCCCCTGTGCTCGTATTTACAAAGTGCATCATGGTTTCTGCTCCTGTCCTCTCTCTTGGCCAGAAACATGCTGGGAATAGAAACAGCTACTGATAATTTTAAAATTAAAAGTGTTGTCAGGGCTTGCACAGAATTTCAGCTCTAGGACAAACAGAAGATGAATGGTTCCAGGATCAGCTCCCAGATGAAAAAAACGAAAGCCAAACAAACGCTAAATAAATGTGAGACCAGTTTTGACTGTTTCATTTAAGAGCACGCACCTCAGGCTCCTATCATAAGGAGATTTATAATTCACTAAGCTCTCCAGTCTGAAGTATCTAGGAGAATTCATTTTATAAATATTACAGAGCAAGCAACAGTTCTAAGTGCTGAATGTGTGCTGATTAGGAGAAAGGAAAATAAAGATACTGAAAAAAGACCTTTGGGTCACAGAATTAATATTCACTCTGTATGCATCTATGTTCCCACTCAAGCAAAACAAACTGGAAACCGAAATAAGTAAACAACATGGAGAAAAATAAATTATTTACGTCTAGAATGATACTGCCAAATATTAACTATAGGAACTAAATTACAAAAGGAAGCAAAAAATAATAATAATCCTGAATCAAGACTAGATTTTGCTTGTTTCTAAATGTGAAATTTGTTACCAGGATTGAAAGAGACACACTGACAACATTTACGTAAAATCAGTATCCCAGCAAAAAATCATGTTCTACCTGATGGGCCGATTTTCTTTACTATCAAAGAGTGAGAAGATCACTTCCAGTTCCTCTCCCAGGTTGGAGCACATCAGACTCTTCATCTGAACAAAAAGATGGTGGCTGCTAGCCGGTACTGGTGTGTCTTTTTTTCGATGACGATGCTCCATCTAAAAATAGAACAAAAAACACAGTAGTAAATTTGAACTGTAAAAATGTCAAAATAAAAAGAGGTAGAAAACATAATACTGGACTGTTTTCTTATTCCAAATATTTAAACTTTTAATTCAATATTAGTTTGCAGTAGGGTTTTGTTCTTTACATGTTTTTTCCCTGTCTGAGAAGAAAGGCAAGAGATTTTCCAGTGTTACACTGCATCATAATTATCACTGGGATACAACACTAACCTCTACAAGATTACCTTTTTTGTGCTCTGAGAATTTCAAGCCATTTTAAACCTCTGTTGTAAACCTACAGGGTTGTATTTCATAGCTAGCTTAAATAGTTAATGATCTGATATTCTCGTATTCAAATACACACAAAAATGCTTTTGCAAAAGACTTAGCAGAAGTATTTTAAAATGGAAAAAATCACTTCATTATTTTCTAATCTTTGACAGACTTGCCAAGAGGCTACTAAGCTCTCTTGGTTTGACTTTCCAGTTTATACCTTCACCATTTAAACCATCAATTAAGGGTATACTATTTCTCTCTTATGCTGTACCAAAACCAATTTTAAAACAGTGATCTGTTACTTAGCCTTCAAACTGAGGTTATTCTGGGCCTTTTTCTTTCTCTTTAGTGCACTCCATGAGTTTCATCATTACTTTTCTGCATTATTCTTCCTCTGTATGTTTCTTCTTCTGATTAATTAATACAGTTTCTCACTGTATTTCATCTAGTGCTTCAATAAGATTCTGTAAGGTTACATATGGCTGAACCTGCCCAAAGGTATACTGATTCTAGTGTGAATACATTGTTATTAGACTTGACAGTACAAGTCATCAAAATAAGTCATAAAAAATATTAAACGTATAATTTCAGCTCCACGGCAAATTACCACAATTAGTTTTTTTTTTTTTTTTTTTTTATTCCACATTCTATATTAAATACATGGGTTACCATAAATAAAATTTAGTTTAAATAAATGGTTAGTTGTAAGCAAATAGTTACTTGTAAGCAAATAGGGCTCAGGATTCTATTACTACAGCTGTAGCACCATGAGCCAAAGCCCACAGAAAGGAATTGGCATGTTTTCTTACCCCTCACTGGAGATTAAATCAGAATAAGAAGTATCAGTACAATTTCAGTAGGCCAAGATGGGCTTTCATGCCCAAAGGAGAGCATTATTATGCAGTTCAACTGCTATTCACATTAATATATTAGAAGAGATCAACAGGCCAGTAAGATTATTCATGACAATACTTGTACCACAGGTATATTATTGTATTTCCATTAATCTTATCTAACGGGACTCATGGGCCAGTTAAAGAGTCTCATAAGCATTTATCAATGATTAAATTCATGTTAGAACCCATAATTTTAATGATATATTAGAATACAAAACCTTCAACAAATAACATGTAGTATGTACATGTGTGCACTCAAACTTGATATCAAATCAAAGCATATCATACAGAGGTACAGATGAAATAACTATTAAAAAGAAATCTTTCCTCATAGCAAACACAATTGTATTATCAAATTCCAGTGTATTTGAGAAAAAAAATACTTTTGATTAAATACAAGAAAGTTGCCATGAAAACCTCAGCATGTAATTTGACAGCTCAAGGACTATTATGTTCACGTACCAGCCTGTAGAGCTCTGTAATGCTGATCTCTTCAGGATCCACCATAGCATATTCTTTTCTCGGAACTAAGTCAAGTCCCAGTTGTCTGCATGAGGAAAAGAGAAACAATGAGATACTAAAAGGCACTAGAATAACAGCAAGTAATTAGCCTCTACATACGAAGAGAAAATAAATCAATAAATTTAACTCTTTTCTTCTATTTCACATAAAGATTCCATCTAGCAAAGCAGATGTTAGTGGTACTCTACAGTTGTTAGTTGTTGGGGGGAAGGAGTTGTTGTTGGTTTTTGTTTTTTTGTTTGTTTTTGAGTATTTTGGCTGTATCCACTGTTCATGAATGATGCCTCCCTTTTCTTCACTTTTTTTTTTTACATTAGCAGAATACATATTTCCACAATTTTAAGCTCATTTTCACATCGTGAACACTATACAATGGGTACTGTCTTTATACTACTGTGGGCAGCATACAATGGGAATTGCACTAGTATTGTCATATTGAATGACAACAGTAGAAAAGAATATAAAAAGAAAACCCATAAACGTCAAAATATCAGTTTATTTTTAATTTGGACTGGAAGGCATCAAAGCTGCTTGGCAGCATACCCTGAATGAAATAATGAAATACACTTCAGTCAACAGGAATAAAACTTATTTTCAGCACAACAGCAAGCAATAAGGATTAAGAACACATATGGGGGAGTAGGTAGTCATGATGAATTTAGAAAAACTTGAAAGATTAGAAAGTTGAAAAAAATACGTTTTTGAAGAGTGGGAACTGATGACTTCAGTATTCATCACAATTCTGAGCAGACAGTTCTTCCACTGTGTTAGGTGTTTAGGCTTTCAGATAGCAGTACTTTCAGGACCCCCTAAAATTCAGTTAATTCTACTACTGAATATTTCTGCATTTAATCAGTTTAACTGAAAAAATACAAGCCAAAGAAAAGATTTTGGAAACAGCACCCGAATGCCAAAATGTATTCTAACCTTATCAGATAGGCTACTAGCCATTGCCTACTTGAAATATTGTAATATTCAGGAGTTGATGCAAAATTTTCAAAAATTGTTAGAGAATGAATTTATGGTGCTGGTCTCATAGAAATGGAATAGTACAGAATGCAAACAGGGATGGATCTAACGTGATCCATCTTGTCTCCTTTGGGCTGAAAAGTTGCAAAAAAATTAGAAAAAGTTAGTAGAAAAAAAAAAGAAGTTTGCAACTTCTTAGTTGCAAAGAAATTAACACCTTTTAGAAAGAAGTATGTCAGGAGAACCATACTCATTTATGTAAAATAAGCTTTAATTGTGTACAGTGGCTGCACTCAGACAATTTTTTCTGTTTTTAAGACCTGCACTTCAGATGTTAAATACTTTATCACAGTGCAGAAAGCTTTCAATAAGCACATATAAATTGTATCACTTTCACTCATGCTGACAGAAAGTAAACACGACATCATTAGGCAAATCTATAGACTTTGAGCTTATTAAGTGATTTTTTCTATTATTTTTTTTTAAGATTTACACAAGCCAAAATTGCATTTTGGACAGTCTTTTGTGGCACTCCTGCTGTGCTTTTAATAGTTTCTCTCAAGCATTTTGAATAACAACTTTATCTGGTATTTAGAAGAAAACAATAATGTCCTGTTCATCAACTTAAATGCTGTGGAAATTGTAATAAGTGAAGAAAATAGAAAATAAATTAAAAAATCAAAACATCCTTTATTTTATAAAGGATATCTTCAGACTAAAATAACTGTAAGGCTGTTTCATGAATAGTTAAGGAAAAAAAATTGCTGCATTAGAAAGTTAAAGCACATCAAAAATGCCTTAGGAGATGACCAATAAAATGTGATGTCCGGTAAAACCAGCTGTAGCACTCTTTCTGCTGTTTACTAAAATAAATACAAAGAACATGCTTGATTAAAGAAAACAACATAATGAGAAGTATCCATGGCAGCTTGCATAATGGATAAAACTCTGACACCAACACAAATATGTGCAAAGAGTTTACATTACCAATACACAAAATTATGGGCTCAAACACATTTGATAGGCAACACATCTGGATTCAGAGAACTTGTTCAGCAAGTATCGCAGTAGTCTTCCCACTTGCAAACTTAGAAAGCTCAGCAAAGACCAAGTCTCACTATCTCATCCCATCTGAGGCAGAGAGTTTTGAAAGCAATTGCAGCCATTTATGTTTTTGCCTCAAATTTGCATCCACTTTTAGCTTTCAAGCACATTTTGAGTCTCCAACATTACTATGAATTCCTCTGCTGGAAGAAGCTTAATTTTGCTCTATGTGGTCCCCCAAAACAATCTCGTTACTTTCCGAACAGAATAATGGATGGTGATGACACCATCTTTCCCTAGAGACTGAGGAGGGAAAAGAAAGCAAACTGGGATCCTTTTAAAACTCAGGCATCCTGGCTGACTCCACAGCCCAGGTTTCATAGCTGGGTTAAGGCTTCAGAGGACAGATGCTCACATCATAAAATCCACCTCTGCAACCCCTTCTCTAGCCACTGCAGTAAACACTTGCAAAAATCAGAATTAAAGGTACTGGACAGACCAGAGCAAATAAACTGAAGTCTAAAGCTGTGCTAATTAGCAGCTTATGATGTTTGTTGTAGCATAATTTGGAGAATATTTGTTGTTCAAATGTACAAATGATAAGGAGAAAGAAAGGTAAAGGAGAGAAAGGAAAAAAAAAAAAAAGCCTCGTTGGTAAGTTAATGGTTCCATACATGTAGAGTGGGGGAGGAAAATATTACAGATGAGATCCAAATCATAGCCATTCCTACTGAGAGCATTTATTTCCACTTTGAAACTTAGAGTGACTGAAGTGTATTCCAGTCACAAGCTTCAAAGAATATGCTTATTTTTTCAAAGGCTGATTTGGATTTCCCAAATTCTCTATTATTGTATGTATAGTCAGACAGTTTGCAAAAAAGTTTCCTAAAGAACAAAGTACAGAGGACTGGTCTAAGAAGAGTATCAGCAAGTATGACATTATCAGCCTGTTTTGGTACATTAGGTACAATTTCAGTAGCACAGGATTTTAATCTACGAGATTAGTTTACTTGTACGTTTTAGTTTAACTAGTTTTCCAAAGTCACATTTATTTTCTCAGAAGATGATCAAAGAAATCTTTTTTTTTTTTATTTTCATGGACACACAGAATGCCATTCTTACTGTTGTTGCTGCCTCAGTATAGTGCAGTGTGAGGGAAAAGGGAGGCTCCTGTGACTCCTGGTCTAAGCACTGATCTTACCCTTGCCCTTCCTTTCACAGAGACCTAGCAAAGCAGGTAGAAATGCCTCAGTGAGTGGAGAGTTGAAGTACATGTAAGCAACGGGCCTTACAGACTTCCAAAAATTCAAGCTGCACACTCTTACTAGACAGGAGGCACTACAAAACAAGTTTTATACAACAGAACCAAAATTTTCTTTTCTTGGAGTCTCATCTGGTCTCAGATTTCCAAGCTCAAAGCAAAATCAGCAGCAAAAGCGAGGCACACATGCCAACGTTACCAATATAAGCACATTTCATCTTTGCATTTTCCATACTACTCAGCTGCTAAACGGTGCCCAAGCCAGCCTAAGCTGGCACTTCTTTAAGAAAGAATCGCAAGAGCCTGGTGCCTCTCTGTTACAAGAGCAGAGGCTCAAGCTAGTTTTGACTCTTATTGCAAATGCCAACGCAGTGTTAATCTGTGGCACTGTTTTCACAAGTAATACTGGATTCAAGAGTAACCCGTTGTGCTTATATTCCCCATGGGTGATGTACCAGGAATAGAGATGAGCTTATTGGCCTTTCAAACTACACCAGATAATAGTAAGATCATTGAAAGCTACACTCAGAAAATGATTTAGAAATCACTTTCAACATCACGCATTATGATAGCAATTCTCTATCCCTACTACTCTTTATGCTGTTAGGCATTTGGTAATACTGAAGAGACATTATTTGAAGTAGCAGGGGTTTAAGACAAATACATGAAAATTTCTTGCTTTGAAAAATAAGAGAATATAACTTGAGTTAGCTCTTTTTATTAGTTATTCAGATAAAAGAAAGATGCACAGCACAGTATCAAGACGAATGTTAGAGATGATTAAGTAGACACTGAATCATATGAACAAATCAAATAAAAAAGAAAGCAGCATCACCCAATATAATTTCAGTTAACATAACACAGCTATGCTAAACTGTCCCACATAAGAATCTGGTCAGGTGTGTTTTTAAAAGACTTGAAGGGAAGCTGCAGACATTTCAGTGCAATTTTCTTGTAGACAGTACCACTGCTACATAAAACAAACCGAAGCAAGTATACTCCTTTAGTGAAAGAAAAAAAGCAAAGGTGCAAGTCATTTTTCACTGTTAAAACACAGCAGACAGTAAAAAAAATGGAGAAAAACCGTTAAAAAAGGTGACATCTGTCAGAAATTTGTTCCTTATTTCAAAATCCTATAATGAGCCTAAAACTGGTATTACAACTAGATTACACCATTTTCTTCTGTTACTGTATTTACTCACTCATTGCCCCAGTCCAGACGAGCAGTGATGTGTCGCTTCACGTCCTTCATTCGATCATGGGTGAGGTGGCCAACAAGGACCTGCCTTCGCAGGTCCAGGATTTCATTCATTATGTGCCACAATCGGTGAAAGAGATCCCCCTCATTTCTCTGTGAGATAAAGAAAGAATTGCATCTACATCATCTGCATAAACTTACAATCCTAACAAATCCAGTTGTGGTGTGGAACTCAAAGAAATTCCTTCCTTATTTACCTAGCTAGTCATGATCCTTCATCTCCCCATTATAGTGTGACCTCTTTACCTGTATCTATGTGTGCGTATGTGCATAAAATCATTTTAGAGCTTACCACAGACTGTATCTTTCCACCAAATTCACTCCAAAATTTCACTCCAACTTCTTACACCTGATATGTTACACAGTCTAATTTACGTGAGAGATGCAACAAAGATTCAACAAAAGTTGCTGCATGTTACAGCACTGTTTTATTCCAGGAGCATATTCATTCTGTTTTGTTGTCTCATCAAAACTGAACATGTAATCTGTGACTATTTGAACTCACACACGTATTGGGATCAAAGCTTCTTGCATTCAAACTCTGAACTACACAGCATTAATGTTCTTTTAACTTTTTCTTGCAGGGACATACAAGCACAGGCCATGGTCTTTATGCAAATAAATAGTATCCTGTAGACAGAAATCTCTTCCAGACAGTTCTGCTTCATCTAACTGTGAAACAGACAAAATTATGTGAATATGAATAAACCACATCCTCCTACTCTAATTATATTCCAGTTAAGGACATAAGACATTTCCCATAATGGTTTCCTTCCACACAGCAGAAGTTTGTTTAACTCTTCCTTCATTGACCATAGGTAGTTTTAATTAATATAATTTTCTAAGAAAATTCAGTTTGAGGAAACTATTGCAACCTCTGTTAAACGGCACATCACACAGACTGAAAAAAAAGTCTAGCAGACTTGTTATGCTTACTCTTGCCAAAAAGAAAACAAAAAACAAACAAAAGCCCTCATTTCCCTTTTACTTCTTCCTATGAAAAGAATGACGTAAAAATGAAATTCAACTAATTTTGCTGCATAATTGACATGAAAAGCTAAAATTCACTTAGAAGCTGCATTACTCTCTGTCAATAAATGTTATATTCCAAGGGCTGTGACAAACTCTACTGTTTGACAAATTTGGTCTTTTTATTTCATATTCATTCACTTCATTCATCAGCTCACTAAAGTGGGCATTGATTTATTATTTCCTTTGGTTGTCTGGAAAAAAACAAAATCAGTGTATTTTGAATACACAATAGTAACACCAGTGAAGAAAAAAGGAATTGGCTTCAGTAAGAAAAATAGGGATATGTGACCTTTATAAGTAAAACAAAACAAAACAAACAAACAAAAAAAAGACAAAAAAAAAGACAAAAAAAAAAAGACAAGACATTATGGGAATGTTACAGCGAACTAGGTTGACAGCATGTGCTCATGATTTTCCACCAGATAAAGATTTAATTTTTCAGTAAAAAAAAATAAACAAATCCAATAAATACTAATTCAGGTGCATCTTTGTTTTCAGTATCTGATGACAAGCTCTACTGAAGTAAATTATTCAGCTGAATACAAAAGACATGGTAGTATTTAAGAACACCATTAAGCTCAAAATAGCATTTTCAAGAAAGCATCTTTTTTTTCCAAAGATTTAGAATTTGTCTAAGTTGTTTGCATCTCAAGGTGCTGAGTGGCTCTGCAAGCAAATGCACATGCCTTACAGATATAGTTATCTACAGAAGCAGATCATGGATTTGCTCCTTTTGCACTGATGTACTTGCTACATAAAGCACATAAAGCAAATACTTGCTACATAAAGTACATAAAGCAATCACACTTGGATGTGCTTCACACATTTGGGAAAACTACTTCCCATTGTAATCTAGAGAACTTTCAATCATGCTTTGAAGCTCATCTCAAGGAACAGTTCACACTGCTTAATTACAATTTCACTGACAAGTCTAAATTGACACTGTGTAACTTAGAATCCAGCAGAAACAAATATGGGATTTTGTAGATTCTTGTACAAAAACTTTCACTAAACAAATCAGCAACTGTACCCACTGCAGGTTTCAGAAAGGTCACCTGGTTCTGAATATCCTCTCTGAACACATTCCCTACAATCATCTCTAACAAACTGGTTACTGGAGCAAACTGGTTACTTTTAGACCATCCTGAATTATATGAGCCACACTTTTTGCTTCTTTTGAGTAGCTGAATCAGCTGCTTTATGAGCAGAAATGCAGATAACAGATAAGCTTCTCACAATTTAAGTCATAGTTATCACCTAAGCAATGAGTTAAGACCAGGAGTTGGAGGTTTTAACTATGGGGAAATGCAAGCAGATCAAGGGAATGCAAGGACACACGTTTTGATTACATTTGATGTGTGCACATTGTGTCAAGTCCAAACCATGGTTTGGTTCTAATGTAGCAGATTAGAAGGTCAAATGTTAAGAACTGAAGACAATCACAATGCAAATCACAGTGTAAAACAAGTTTTAATGGGGGCAACACTTTGAATATTTTAGTTAAACCTTTAAAGATAATTTCAATGTCAAGGGAAAATTTAAAAAAAAAAAAAAAGAAAAAGCTGTGAACAGATGAAATAGACGTAGGTATGGAAAAAGGAAACATACTAATTATTATGAGTTAGATCATGTGTATGAAAAAAAAAAAAAGAGAAGATGCTAAATGATCAGAGAAGGCAAATTTCAGTCAGAATAGAGAGATTAAGTGGATTTCTTTCTGTGTGTTGTAAGTATACCGATAATTTCTACCCATGGTGGCAGACAATTAAGAGATGCAAATGATAGAATTTTTCACAATGAAAAAGATGAAAAAATCCCTTTATAGTGGGACATCCTGTAGTTGTATTGAAAGCATGCAGTATGAATCAAATATGTATACATTAAAATGTATACATAACAAGAAATGAAAGAACAAGGGAAAGTATACATTAATTGCCACCTTAAATGTGATTTAACTCAAGCAAGGAGAAGAAACAAACTGGTCTGAAGAAGTCAGGAAGAGGGAGAAAGGATCATATCCCCAAAACACCCATTCAAGGAAAACAAGAGAAGTGTGAGAAATGGGACTTCTGCTTAAGGCTTATGAAGTGTGAGACAAAGTCATAAGACAGAATCCATTTCTAAAGTGTGTAGCAGATAAGTCCAAAATCAGTTTGTCACTGTTAATCAAGAACAGCTCCCTGCCTCCCTCATCAGTGAGTACTCAACAACTGGAATCCTCTGATCTCTGTGTCATATACAAGAGATCCTTGCCAAATAACACGGACATGTCTTGGTGCTTCTGAATGTGTGGATGTGAGAGAGGTCTGAAACACAAGAGATAAATCTATGAAAAAGTGAGTACGAATCACAAATCTTAGATCTTAGGCTTAGAGATTTTCTGTAACTCACAATTTAATGTCACTTGAACAACAGCTTGCCCAAAAATGCATTTCTTTTAATATAATGTTTCTTAATAAAGTTTTCTAAATCTTTTCTTCTTTTCCTTCTGTATGCGTATATATATTCTGATCACTCGCCTGTGAAAAACATCCATCTACCTTATATCAATACACTGGATCTGATAGTATAATCTATATATACAACATATATTATATTGTACATTTACAATTGTATATACACAATGTCAAGAATTCTTCCATCTCATTTCTGAATTTTATCATTTTTGAAGTTATATTAAAACAAGAGGAAAAGCCTTTTTGACTTACTTACTGACTGGGACTAGATGAGCAGAAAACCATTAATGCCAAGTTGTAAAAAAAAAAACACTGAAAAAACGAACAATTAAATAAATCCAAAGGGAAAAGAAAATCCCAAATCGTCCGCTACCTTTAAACTTATTTTTCCCTTTCTTCCTCCAGTGAGAATATTTATATTTTATCAACGTGTCTGGTCTTTTGAGTTAGTATTCAACCAAAGTAACATTATTCAGGGTACTTGCCACATAGAGTTGTTTCCACATCGTTCCCCAGTCTCTTAAGGTTGATGTCATTTCTGTAATAACCGAATCTTCAGTTGGAATAACCATTTCAAATTGTCTGTAATATGCAGAAGAACACATGATATTACAAAAGCATTACAAATCACATTACAATTACTAACGTAAAGACTACCTCCTGCCAACAGTAATGTCTGTTAAACTAAATGGGAATTCCTTCAACCCTGAAGACTTTTTACTTATACATTTTGTTTAATCCCCATGGAAAGTCTTGGTTCTGAAGAAGTCAAGGAAAGCATTTTACTATGAGATAAGCACATCAAACAGTACTTTTATGTCAAAGTAATTCCCATTGTTTTCAAAGGGATCTTGCTTAGACTGCATACAAGTGACTGTTGCCACTCTTTTCTAATACGTATGTTTATAGAAATAAGAAAAAAAAATGTCACTCCTTCGGCTGAAAGAGGATATAAAAATCAAAATAAAATTTAGTACAGTGTGATGGAGTTCTTTACTATTTGATGCTGGCCAAGAAAAACACAGGTTGGCTTGGTCCATACCAAAGTCTTAAGTCCACCATCACTTTACACACCACTTTGTTCTCACACACAGTACATTTCAAAGGTCTGCACTCATGCCTGGAGTACCTTTCTCATGATATAATTTCTCTTTTATTGAATTAACATAATAACATGAGAGCCCCCAGTCCTGATACACTGTACAGTACAGAGAATGAATGAGAAACACCAATTACAGAAGAAAATAGAAGCAACAAAGACTGAACTCCCTGAAAGCATTGTCATGTTATCTCTTAACAAAAATTATTCCATCCTTAAGGTTTGTCATATTGTGACAGTTTACAGCAACCTTATTTCACTGAACCTACAGTTTTATCTACAAGTGCTTTCAAAGCAAATATGATCCTAGGGCATAACAAACCATGGGTGGATTGAAATCCATAGCAAATAAAACGGAAATCTCCAGAATGTGACTCCTATTTACACCTACGTGAATGAGTCTTTTTAATATTTATTTAAATAGATGTAACAGTCTTTATGATTATTTTTTGCCAGTCATGAAACCTTCATCTTTTACATACTCACTCATTCAAGCCCCCAAATCAAGGTCACCTACATTTGATGATTCATTCTCCATCTAATTTGATAAGAACTGTCTTAATTTAAAGAAGTCTCAAATTGTCATGTATCAATTCCCTATTAATATATCTAAGTAAATGACACAATGTGAACATTCTCAAAGTATGTAAACCTGGAAAGAGTTGTACTGAATTAGCATCACTGACAAATATACAAGTGATACTTTCAAGGTAAGTATTACTTCTCAAAAAAAAAAAAACAAAAAACAACAAACAAGGTTTCTTTAACCAATTGTTCCAATTTTATTAGCTCTTCTAAAAATGAAGTGAGATCAGTCATTGTCAAGAATAAATAGTGGCTCTTCATCATATGAAGGAAAGAATAAAGGGAAAAAACATCTTTTTTTTTTTTTTTTTTTTTTTTTTTTTTAACAATGTTAATGAAATCTTCTGCTTTTGTATTGATACATTATTTTAACAGATTTTTGTAAAATGCCAGCTGTCTGCCATGGTGCAGCTGATGTCCTTAAAGAAAAGAACTACTAATCTTAAACAGCAGGTTAATAGCAAGCTAGAATAACTTTTATTCTAATTAAGGCAATAACTTTTTTTTCAAGGCAAATTCAATAATGGGAAGCAGAAATGTGATCATTTTCTCTTTATTCTGATATTCCCAGTTGCACTGCATGTCTTCAGAGAATATACCACTCCAATTTTATCACTGTGCAGGAGTATCAGGTTAGCTAAAGATAACCATTTCAAATCCTGAGGCAGTAAGCTTGAGCTATTACAATATAATCAAAGAATATCTTCTTTATCATATATGCAAAAGATCTTTGGTATAAGTAACTGACCATGTTTAAATATTTGAATCCAGAACATTTCACCTACCCTTTGTTCTTAACACATGCATTTTTCAAGTGAATGTAGTTGGATGGAAATATACCCTGAAAAACAAAATAGGTTATATAGTTAAATAGTTAAAATAGTTAAAAAAAAAAAAATCCCCCTAAATGAGTTTGGAGAGTAATCTTAAAGTACCATTTAATATGCAAACACATGCTGAATTAAAAGTCCTCTAAATAATTACCAAGAAGCATACACAGAAAAAGAATGAAATCTATACCCAGTACAGATCTAAAGGAAATGAAAATGCCTTCAGCAGAGTTTTAATCCTTCAATATTTACGAAAATTAGAAGATAAACTTGTAGAACATGAAGAAGATTGCTTGACAGCTCACTTATCCTAGATGATTTATTAATCATTCCAACACATACTAAAACTGACCAATTTTGTGAGGTAACTTCTTATCAACAGGATCTCAAAAACAGTATCTTTAATACAGATTTGCAAAATAAATAGAGATAATGAAGCTCACTAAAAATAAATACAGTTAAATTCATAAATGAAGTTAACAAAGTCAAAATAAAGTTTTATTTGAGAGCTATTGTGCCATGCAGTACACCTGAAAGGTGTGATAGATGCCTACCAAAGAGCCTCAGTGTTGAGACAAGAGTGGTCCTTTTTAGTTATTTAAGGGCTCTCCACTGTTTTTGTGCATGAAAAGCATTGCCACAACACTCGTAGTGCTCTTATATTGCACTAACCTTCATAAATCATAGTGGTAAGCAAAATGAAGCAATTAACCTTCCAACTTCTGACTCAGAAAATAATACACTACAGCTAGCTACACAATGCAGTGAAGGAAAATACATATATGTGCTCCTTTATAGCATGCACAGCTACATACAGCTTTCCTTTGTGATCATGCCCTGTTTTCTTACCACAGACTCCAACTTTGGACCTTTGACAAAAAGGTTATCTACTAAGTATGTCAAGTGCCCTTGCGAATGCTCCTTCTCAGCAATGTGATGTAGCTCCGGAGAGATCTCCCAAGGACAGCAAGATGTGCAGCCTTGGCATTTGTAACGATGTGCCAGAAAACAGGATATGCACCTGCAGCTACAGTAGACCAGCTGCCACAAATAATTTCTCTGAGTGTCCAAGCTGGCAGAATAACAAGGGAAGAATCTTGATGGTGCAATACCAACAATAAGCTGACTTACAGGGTGCTCTTACTTTACTTTTGGAGAGACTCCCTTCAAAACTCCAATTCGGAAAACTGCATTCATTTCCACTATGAAAGTACAAAATACATTTCTCGGTTCTTCACACATCAAATCATGTTTCGAAAACCTATTCATAACTTGTATCAACACATTTGACAGACCACAAAGCAACATTGACAGCAAGCATGTGGTGAGAATTGCAACAAAAGACGAAGAAGATGCGATAACAAATCTCAACTGCTCATGTCTTATAAATCAAATATATCAAATATGTAATATATATCAATGAGATCAAAGTAGTAAACATCGGATTAGACACTGTGGCTCAATTTATTGCTCACATTGACCTTCCACATAAAGCAAAGCAAATTTATGTGAACAGACTGCAGGCCTAGGGACAAAAGGCCTTGTATGATTGGAGCCCCTAGAAACTTTTGATATTAATACATTATATATCCTACTTTGCAGCTGAAGGGGCTTGGAAATAGAGAGGGAAAAAAATAATAAGCTTACAATGTGAGTTAAAGGAACAACAGCTGATTTTTCTTCAATGACATGACTAAAACTAAAAATTCTAGTACTGTGTGAATGGGAAAAAAAAATAGTTTCCCGTATGAAAAGCAAAGTCTTTACAGTGATAGAGGCAGGTTGACAGGGAAGATTAGGAAAACAGACAATCAAGATAGGAAAAGCTTAAACACAGTCAAGATGAACAAATGCTGAAGAAAATAAACGTATGAATTTAATAATATTTCATGTCTGAATGCAACAAAAAACAGTGGAATCTGGTTTAGAGTACTATCAACTATAATCCTATGGAAACTGAAGACTACACACCAAAGAAGAATAAAATGAATCACATATTTTAGATGGAAATAGATTTATTTTATTCAATTGATATGCTGCATATGGCCCCTATATATTATCTGTCTCCACTGGCTGTTCTAAATTAATACATAACATCAAGAAAATAGGCACAGTGTAATTAACTTTTCTAGCGTTATTTATAATTCATATCCTCAATAGTCATTTCCCATTAACTTAGCCTCTAAAAAACAGAAATGAAAGGAAATTTGCCAGAACCTCAGGTTTATAAAGTGCATCATCCAAATACACAGGAGCATTTCAGAAGTGTAATCCATGTCCAAATCTAATTCATGCAATATCAATAAAATACTTAACTGTAAGCTCCAGTTTTCTTTTAAAAGTAAATATCATATACTTACATGGAGACTGTAAACTTTTATAAAGTAAATACACATTTTTGCCAAAGAACGCAAAACTGAAATTGATCTTTACCTTAATGTTCGGGTTTTTTAAGGCAAATCCTCTGTACCATCCTGCAGAGAAAGAACATTTTGTTTTTTAAAGTATGCAAATCATTTCCATATGTAAAACAGATTTAATTTTTCCCTTTTGGACAGATATAACTATTCACAGTGCTGGCAGACTGCACTCATTTAGAGGACTTTCTACACAATGAAAGGTATTTTGTTTATACCAGCTCATATTCAGGTGACTTAATTCACATATATTTTCAGGAATGACTCTCTAAACCTGTATCAACAAAAGGTCTTGTGCAAAAGGGGTAATGGTTTCATATTCATTGTAAACATTTACAGATAATATTTGGACTTCACAATCCGAATCTATGAACCACATTACTATATAAGATTTATAATATACCCAATTCAAAATGATGTATCTTACACCTTTTGTAAGAAAATTTCTTACAGCAAGATTAACAGTATATAATCCCAACATGAAACCACAAAAGTACCTACATTATCTTAAATGAACAAAAAGTCATAATAGCAGATAAACTTCAGGTGATGAAATAAGGGAACAGATTATGAAAAAATTGCATCTTTATTTCTTTTATAGTAGTAACGGTCATTTTCTAAAACCGTTTTAGTGTTCTGTAACTTAGAACAGAGGCAGAGGAGAATTTTTACATTGCTGCTTTTAAACTTCTGACTTCAAATGAATATGAAAGGGTCCTGATAGCAGTCAGACTTCCCCAGGAAATACCCAGAAAGCAGAGGAATCACAATGAGAACTCCTTGCTCTTTTAACTGTTATCTTCTGTGAAGTTTTATTAAACAAGGAGATTAAATAAAAAAAGATGAATGACAAATAAATTATGACAGGAATTAGAGCTCATTAGAACTGTGGAAAAAAATGGAGACTAGAATTTGTTGTATTGATGACTTTAAAAAAGATGTGTTCATTTAAGAAAATAAATGAATAGTAATTGGGTTCAAATCAACAGTATAGGAGCCTTCTTTACCACTGGAAGTCCAGCCTGTGAACTCACCATCACATTTCTCTAATATCTGAACGGTGTCTCCAATCTCCAGTGATAGGCCATGGGGGACTGTCCCTCGAAAACCAGCTATTACTGAAAGAGACAGGATGTTTAAATTAGTAAGATATAACTTGGGGTTGTTCTTTAATAAAAACAGTATACTAACAGGGGTAGTTAAGTGTTAATACTGAAACCATGAGCTGTACAAAGAACCAGAGGTTAAGCCACTGTTATGAGCAGAATATTTAAAACATTGAATTTGGAAAAAAAAAAAAAAAAAAAGAAACACTTGCAGAACTACTATGCATGAATGGAAAGCTTGTACTGGAGAAGGCTGCCAGCTAGTCTACTACCCATAACTACCCTCAAGGACAGAAACTGTTTTATTCCAAATGTTCCCACTAACACATAGCTGCCCTCAGATGTCTGCAAGCAGAAAGCACCAATATTTTTGTTGCCATCTGTACCAGCGACTTGTCACAAAAGGGCAGACTTATTTCTCAGAAGTTTAATGGATGCTGTAGACCCAACACTTTATATAATCCCAGCTGAGGAAATGCTTAGGGGGTGGGGAATAGTAAGGCACGCTACAAAGCAGGCTGTTTGCTGAAATCCTTCGGTGTGCATCGACCCCCCCCCAGCCTTGCTGGCCAGGGAAGCTGGGGCAGAAGCTGCACACGTGGACCTCCTGTACTGGACACATCAAGGGCCGCGGAAACAGAGCACCCACTGGGTCACACAGCAACTCTTCCACATACTTAAAACAGTCATGAGTTAAGTCTTACATTGTTAGTGCTCAAAAAAAAAAAAAAAAAAGCCAGCTGATATTTTGTTGGTTTTGTTCTGAACCAACACGTAATACCCAAAAGCTGCTCAAAAAGCTCACTCCTACATATGCTAAGAATCCATCAATGTGCTGGATAATTACTGAGCTTCTCAACCCCCTGCTTGTTGTACCTGAAATTCTGAATTAAAATGCTGCCTAATTCAGGCCATGACACCAAGCAATAGTGATTTTGATTCTCTGAGTTGCAACATTATATTGAAGCTTATTTTTCAAGTTGAAGAGGAACATGGCTTTCTACCAATATCAGCGGGACGTGATACAGAAAATCACTCAATGACCAAACAGATGTCTTGCTGCTATCAAACACCTATCAATCTAGGTAGGATAACACAAATCTTACAGCAAAGTAAAACAAAACAAACAAAAAAAGCAAACAAACAAAAATCAAAACCAACTCAGGGGCATGCGAATAAATCTTCATATATAAAAGCAAAAAGGAACCCCCCTGGGTACAGCTGTGCATATCAAGTACCTACTCTTCCACCAAGGGAAATGCAACATCTGGAATGACAAAAATCCATGTTAGCAGCCCGTCGACTGTCTGGAGTCTGGCCCGCCACGGGCAGTGACTGCACTTGCTCAAAAGGCAATGTCAGCCACCCTCCTGCTCTTGTCACGATGCTCCTCAGAGGCAGCGGCAGACATCAGCTGTCAGCAGCCACGAAAATTTAAAATTCCTTTGTGAATCTTTGCCAGAAAATTCCAGATTTTAGGTGTGAAACAACAGGTTATGTTTTGTACTGTAGGCCGATGCACCCCACGATGTGATGCACCCCACGATGTCTGGGGAAAATGCCTGATTTTGATGTTATGCCCATTTGGAAATGCAGTGTGAAATTTGTTTCATCACTAAGTGTAAATAATGCCAACTGTGCAAATCTCCCATCGTGAATGTATGTAGCTTAGGCATTTGTGGAAACAAAAGCTACTAAAAAAAATTATCTCCCTTCAAGCTGTTTGAGGCACTATTTTTTTAAAATATCATCACAAGAATAAATTACACAGCTGTAAAATCAGCAGCAATTTCTAAGGAATTCTTCTTCACATGCTGAGATACATGTATTTAAAAGCACAAACCAAATCTTGTCCTTGGATGTACATACAACTTCTATGTGCCTTTTGTGACAGTGGATAAATCCTTCTTCCACGCTTCTGCTGTTTGGCAAGTTGTTTGGCTAAACTTTGTGCTCCTTGGAAATTCTCTAAACAAAACATTACCTCCTTTTCTAAAAGGCAAAGAAGTACATTTTTGCCAAATCTTTCTTCAGAATTTGTCAGTCATTGCAGAATCACCACTGTTTGTAATCCATGGTCCTTACTTAACCCTTTGAAAACAGCCTGCCAGACTGTGTCTGAGTCATCCCAAAAAGTTTGAAGTGACCACAACTTGCACTAAATTTATTTTTGTTTTTTTTTTTTTTTCCAAGGCACATGTACTGAATAATCTACATTCAGTTTAATGCTGCTCCTACTCTACAGGTATTTATATGGAAACAAAATACCCTAAGACTGAAATAAAAAGAGCTGCTCCAGTTCTCCCATCGCAATCAAGTACACCATTTTTAGAGGGTTAGTCACTAGAAAGCATTTTTACATCAAAAAAGTTTGTCTAAGAATTGAATAATAAGAATTTTTCAATTAATTCTTACACAAATACCTAAAAGTGAAAACAGCTTACTATGAGCAGATATATATTAAAAAAGTCAATAAAATGTGTATCTGAATCCCTCTGTGGCACAGGAATGACAAGTGTCATCTGGTCAGCTTTCCAGTCTGCTAGAGGTAAAAGTGGATTATGAAGTCTGCCAGAATAGCTCCTACAGAAGTACAGCAATTGAAATAAAATTAAAGAATTTGCAGAACTAGCATGCAAACAAAATCCTTGTGTCTTATTATACTTCTGAGATGTCTTATTTTTAAATTCCACGCAGTAAAAAGAATGACTATTTTTTTCCTTAAGAGCCAGTATATCCTGTCACATTGTTATGATCTAACTTTGCTGTGACATTCGGGTTTTATTACTTAGTTACTAGATCTGTTAAAGATATATTTTTTTCTCTTTTTTTTTCTGAAGAGAAGTTTCAAAAAAAAAAAAAAAAAAAAACACTTTTAAGACAGAAAAAGATTGAAATCTGACACAGTAAAAAATAGCCAGAATTCATTTTAGAGCTTGTATGGAAGACAAAATTGTATCTTGAAATATCCTCTAGAAAGATAACCTGCAGAGTATCAGAAAAAGAAAAGGAAGAAAGAAAAAAATGAGGGCATCACCTGCACCACGAAGGCAGCGCCGTCACCCCATCCACTTGCAGATTTCTGGCAGGAGTCTAACAGAGGTCTCGCAGCCAGGTCAGGCTCAAAACAGGCAGACCAGCATCTTTAGCAATGCCACTCAAAACAAATGAAAAGGGCACTGCAGAGCAGCAGAGAACGTAAGGCAAGGCAGAGGAATCCACAGATGAATTGCTCTGTGTAGAGCAAGCAACTCATCACAGAAATGGTTCCTTGGCTAACTAATCATGTTCAGACCTGGGACCAAGACAGGAGGTGGCTATTCGTGTCTTTTGAGTTTATCTGTGGTGTACATACATATGCAGAACAGAGGAAGAATAATGAAGTCCTGGAAGGAGGTAGCCTCAGTTCTACTGGAGGAGATCCTGGGGTTCAGCAATTCGGCTGGGGCACAGGATTATTATCACAGCCCAGCTGTGATACAGGTTTGATGGACCAAGCCTCTTGCCCTTTCCTCCAGTGGCCACATTGTTCTGCAACACTTTTCAGGTGTTTTTTGATTTTTTCTTGTAGTAGTATGTATATAATTAACCACGGTGCAGTGATGTGGTTGAAGGTGTTCCTAACCTAGCTCCAGAGAGCAGTGTGCATTCACCATCCTCACAGAACTGGACTTTTTGTATACACAGCATTCACCGAAGCATGTGCACCAAATCCACACCATTTTCATTGTCACAACGACAACATCTGGTGTGGTTATTGCCTCCTCTCGCCCCCCTTGCAACTGGAGAGCAGAGACCTTACACAAGGAGGGTGGGCAGGAGATAGATAGGAAATCCCCTCTGCATACAGCTCCCCTCCCAGTCCCTGTAGGAGTGCTGTCCGCACGCACAGGCACAGGAAGCTGTGCATCACAAGCACTTACACCTACATTCATTTTGTCATTGTAGTACCTGAAGGTCCTTCACATTTCCTGTTTGTGTTTCAGGCCCAGGCGCGGTGATTGATGCCCTCTTTGATCACCCCTCAGCCACAGGAGAAAGAGGAAATGTGAAACTCCAGAATAAAGGTTTGCAGGAGGATATATTCCCAGAAGGAGGTTTGAAACTGAGTTCAAATACAACAGCTAACTTGGAACTATTAAGTATTTTCTTGCTGCCAAAGGGTACTCAGAGGATAAGTCAGCAAAGCAACCTAGGACACAAAATCCCAGTCCACACAGAAGGTGAAACCATACAGTGAGATCTACAGTGATATGAAACATTAAAGAAGCTCTGGGATTAAGGCAAAGATCAGAGTATCTGTGGTATTACAGGTGCAATGCATCCTGTTTTGAAACAACCCATTTGCTTGAGAGCTGTGGAGAGAGAACTGGCCATCTCGCACAGGGTCTTTTCTTTTGGGTTAAGTTTCTTATCTGTGATATACTGCTAAAAACCATCCAAAATGTCATCCTTAATATTTTTCTTCCGCAAAGGTCAATAAAACAGAGTGAGTTCAATCAGGAGCATGATAAGAAATATTACAGAACATCTTCTTGATGAGTTTCTCACAACTTTTTCACTGTGAACTACTGGAATGAGATTTCAAGTCTTAACCTTCACATCAGACCATTGTCCCAATTAGGAAAACGAGGAGAGAGAAGGACTAATCTGATGGAGCTTATGTTTAGCTTCTCAAAAGAAACTTTCCCTTTCATCTCTTTCATTATCTAAGTCACTGCCTGCCTGTGCTCCCTGTTGGGCAGCTGTGAGATACAGGCCCCTGGCCTATAAACAGATCAATCCAAGGTCTTAATCCCAAGGTCTTAATTAAAGCCTAAATGAAGTTCTTTGGTGCAAGACCCTTCTGCTCTTTTACAGAACAGAATTGCTGTTCTGAAAAATACAACAAGATTTATTTTTTTTTTTTCCAGTGACAACTACTGCACTGAAATCCTACAGGTGAGTTAGCATTACACAGAAGCACTTGAGGCTCACCGAGACCATGTTGTACATCATGCCTGGCTCAGGTTTTTTATTTATAAAATGAAAATGTTCCCCCCCAAAGGGTGCAATGCAATGTGGTGCTCAAGATGTCCCCTGTCCCAAGCTAACATTAAGCAGGGCTTACATCTCCACCTGCAAAGGCACCGGGAGCAGGGGAGGCGACATCTGCAGCAGTGACCGATACCTCAAAGCTGGGCATCTGTGCCACGACAGCAGGCTTAGGTTCAGGTAATAAAAGACAGTCCTTCATCTGAAGAAAGAGGGGTGGGGGGTAGAAAAATGTAAGTTGCTTTAATCATCACTTTAAAATTACTTGGCCATGTTGTGCACGCTCAGTGGTGGAATCAAAAGCAGACTCCAGTTCAACGCCCCAAGCCATGATGTCCCAGCTACCAGAGAGAGCACAGGAACCACACAGAAATATAAAACACACGGAAATAACTGATTTGGAGGGTGGAAACTGTGTGTCACAGGGGCTGGTTTTGACAGGGAACAAGAAGCTGTGATAGAAAAGGAATTGATCTGCTGGTAGCAGGGGTGGGTGGCCCATTTCCAAGTTTTGCTCGGGGTTACATTCTTAAAATTTTTATGCCTGAAATAACTGGAGACCTGCACATAAGCACTAATGAGGCAGGCACTGTTGTTCCTTTCCTCCTAACAGATGACCAGAAGCTATTATTGATTTCAGATATTATCTGCTATAATTGAAATCAGGTCCTCTCTGTGGCAAAAGCCATTTTTCAAGTTTGTGTTCAGGACTTGAAGTGCTGTTCTTTCGAGAGATTGAGCGTTTCAGGTACAACCACTTCAAGAGGTTTATTTTCAATTCAACACTTGAAAACATATCAGAAAAGCTGTAATAAATAAAACTAGGGAGCTTCTAATATTAAAAAGACAGCACAGAGTTCAGCTGGTAAATCCTTTACTGTTCAGTATTTCATTTACGACAAAAAATGGAGCTTGTTTTTATGCAGCCCTTTAAGTGATGAGTAATGACAGATATGTACATATGGAGAGCAAACACAATACAAATCTGGCAATGTAAGCAGCTGCAGAAAATGCAACATTAAAGAGAGCACATCATCAAAGCAAGCATTAAATGAAATCAAGAAGTCAGACCAACATCTCTGCTCAGGATTCTGTCTGCAAAGTCATCCAGATGCTGCTGACCAGTGGCAAGCACCACAGGCAGCCAGCGGCACAGCTCTCAGCATCTCGTGTCTCCTGAGCCAGCCGTGATTGTTCTGTGTTCGACAGCTATCAATGAATCTGTGTAACTAGGCTATGAATGCCTTGTAATGTTGGTGCCCACAAACTGCCCTGGAAGTGAACTTTCCACTTCAAATAAGGCTCAGGAAAAAAAGAAATCTTCCTTTTATTTCACACCTGCCACTTACAATTTCATTTCACGTCCCCTTGTTCTTAGGGGAAAGTTTGAGCAAGCCTTCTCTTGTCACCTTCTCTGCTCTTTTCTCCAAACCATTCCTTAGCTGTGTCTTTTCCAGGATGTAGTTTTTTTCTCCCCAAAAGAAGCCGAGGTACCTTTTCAGATTTCTAAATAGGCAGAATTGTTGCAAGCATAAGCACACTCAGGCGTACAACGTTGTTAATGCTCAATGGCTAAAGCTTACCGTCCCAAGCCACCGCATGCACTCAGCTTTGCCTGCATACGGATTGATCTGGACGGAGTGCTGGTAGCACAGCTCCACACTCACGCTTCTATTACACGGGTTAATTCAGGCGTCTGTTCAGTAATGCACTGTGCTGCCTCCAGATACCCTAGGAGGCTTGCTGCTAACCAGAAACAAGCTAATGAAGGCAATGGCAGAAAAGCAGAGAGGGGGAAAAAAGAAATTAATCTAACCTCTCCTCGATAGAGACAATACCCATGTTAGTCTCAATAAGAGAAGTGATCCTCAAATCTCCTGCAGGTCACTGAGGACAAGAACCCTTAAATTTATATTGACGTGAAAGAGTGTGAGCTCTCTCTCCTGTATGCCCACCACAATTAAAAGGATCAAACACACAGCTCAGATGCTGACAGCCCGAGGCTCCTGAGCCATGCGTGGCTCCTGAATATCTCAAGTGCTGCTCAAGTGCAGCATTCACCTGTTCTTCAGAGATGAGTGCTTGTGTGGCATATTCCTAATAGGAATACTTATCGAACAACTATTTATGAAAATACCTCGTGGAACTTCAAAAATCATTAAAAAGTTTCTAGCAATGTCCAAGCTATGAAAACACTGCGTAAGTAGAACCACGAACCTTTCCATACGCCCGTTCTTCACTTGTCTGAAAAACAAAGCCAGCATCCAACATTCCTGCTGCTGCTGGCACTACACTAGCTATTTGCACAGACAAGGCAAATACCAAGGCTGAAGTACACAAAGAGCTGTAGCAGAGCGCACCCAACCTGTTCTGGTCTCAACATTTAAATTCAGCAAGGTAATCACTTTCAAATCCCTGATTACAATGCTGCCAAAACCCATAGGACTATTCTAATATAGATAATCAGTTTAGTGTGCCTGTCTGAGCGTTTGTCAAGCCCTGCTCATCCTGCATCTCAGCTTCAGGGAGGAACTTTATCACCTGGTTCAATAGCAGCTCCCCCAACATCTGCAAAAACTTTTGCTAACTCTTTCCTTTAGGTACCTTAGATATTAAGCACTGTATCTTAGGAAAAAGCATTAAAAATAACAAGTGGTGGCTTCCTGGGGCACCTACCTGCTGTTGAGGATGGCTGCCTGCCTAGAATACCCAGAGTAATTGAGTGCACACCACCAGAGTACCTATCCTTGCAGGTATGAGATTTCAGTAATTGTTTTCCTTCTTCAATCAAATATGAGTTAAGCATTTCTTGAGCTCCTACCGCCTCTTACTATGTCTACATTTTGACTCTGCTAAGAGCACTTTCTTGTTATGCATTAGTTCTGGAAATGGAAATTTAACAGTAAAAAGAAAATAAAATTAGCAGGTCTGTACACATCTAGAAAACCTAGTGCACTTTGGAGTCTATGAGTAGATGATACTGCTCCTCACTATCAGATTTCCTTTAAGACTTTCCTTCTTTGAAGAGAAGAAATGTCAATGTAAAACCTGTCTCAGGTATCGCAGTAGAAAGTGAGGTAAACTCAGTACCATAAGGTGTAGATGTCATGCATTCAATCGTATTACAGGACTGAACACAATACAGGAGCTATGCTACGTGCAGTGAGACCATCTGGTCTCACAGCTCTCTAATACTGTCTCTAGAGCCACAGATGCAGTATCGATGCTCTTAGACTGACATCATGAGCAGTAAGTATGGACAAAGTGTCAGCAACAACTTAAAAATCCAGCTGAAAGAACAAAGCAGAACATGGAAAAAAAGTAGATTATGTTAAAGATGACATTGTCTATGAGGACAACCTTCTTCAGATAAAAATAACTGTTACTATGACTTTCATTATGACTAAGTATTTCCAAAGTATTAAGTCTTTCCAAGTAACTTCTTTTTTTTTAAGGTTGTTAAGTAATTGCCTTAATTTTCAATATCATCGTCAAAGAAGAGTTATTGCTATGTAACTTTAACTTGAAAAAGTCTTCGGGTTTTGTTTACAGCTTTTGGGGAACCAAAATTTCCAATTAAAATCAAATAAACCACCTGTTTCTTCTCTCTCGCTTTTTTTTTTCTTTTTTCTTTTTTTCATTTGGGAACTTTCTGTAGGTGTCAGATAGAGAAAAAATGTTAATGTGTGGACGGGAGAAGCACAAGAGCATCTGAGGTCCAACAAAGTCAACAAAGCCCTGGAAGCACAGTAACCAGGTCTCATCATGACTCTTCAGTGTATTTTGGGCCTCATTAAAGCATGATGTGGTGCTCACTAAAACCTCCAGAAAGTTAAATTTAAAAGACTCAAAGTTGCACATGATTTCAAATCCAGATCCATGGTGATATTCTTGCATATGCCAGAAGGTTTGCTGGCTACCTCTCACATCCCCACACAGACAGCACAAAATGAAGGGTGTTTCACGTAATTATAGGCTCAGGAGACACTTCCAAGAAAGCATGTAACTTTTTTCAAAATAACCCTAAGGTGTTTATTTTAAAGCAGGCCTTGAATAGCTGAGTGCATCCTTACAATTTTGTGCTGATTTAATCCAAGTACACTGGGTCTGGTCCAAAGCCTAATGACCAGCATTTCCCTATTCTCCTCTTCTGTCCCCAAAAGCATTATAGCCTGGCATTCTGCCCTGAATTTAGTGTCCATAATTTCACATATTTTAAGAAGCTTCATATACCGCCATACAAATCCAAGTTCAAAAGAGCTGTAGTCTTGTGAACTGTAAAGAAAACCAGTCTGCGGTGCTAGCTGCACCATCATTCTTCAGCAGCTATCAGAGACTTCCAAGGAGAACACAGTCAGACAACAGTACAGTAGCTGAAAAACTCCATGTGTTTGGTATAAAAGATTTTGGCAAACTAGACCACTTTCCCCTTAAAATTTCAATGTTTACTCCTATTCAAGTAATAAGTGACTTTCAAGGAGGCCAACAAAAGCAGAGCATAAGGTTTCTTCACTAATAAAATAGAGACAGGCCTTCTATCTTCTGCAGTAAATTTTTTATAACAGACAGGTCCATCAAATGCCATTATAGATAAAACACTGTCCAATTTTCTTTTATTTCCTTCGTAAGAACAGTGCTTAACTCCATACTTGACCTGCCATCAGCAAGACAACAACAATAAAATCAACACCCTACGCAGTTTTAGTGCCAATGTTTTTCAGTGTGTCTCATATCATTATACTGCAGACAAGCGTCAGTCTCTTGGTAATCTGTATTTCTCTGACATTCAATCATTTCATTATAAATTTATTTTAAACACCGTAATTTTATCACTAAGAGTTCTGTTAATTTTGAGTTTTATAACTCAAATTATTCTGCTTTGGTAAGGTGTAGCCTTAACCACATTGTTACTTATGATGCACATTTATTAAATGCCAGTCTTTTGCTTTACGTCAAAAATTATCAGAATATGGTTCTAATTATTAGTAGTCATTTCCTCAGTAATAAAACAAAACCCCTAAAAACTTATGCAATAAGCACATTGTGTAATTTAGTTAGCAGTAAAAATAAACAAAACCCAAAGATTTTTGTGCAGTTGTGAGCTGCTGTAGACTGCCATACAGATCAGCCAGTTATATGTAGATGTGAACTTAATAGCAGAAAACCTCTTGAAAAGTTGGTCTGTTTGCAAGGTGTGGAAGTGCATCTAGGTAAGTGCATCTAAGGAAGATGATGATTACAAATCACTTACAAGTACTCTGGTGCATTTTATTTATTTATTTATTTTTATTCTTAGATGAAGTAGAACTTTCTTGATCTATTGTATTTGAGACGCATTTCAAATATACTGGAAATTCATGACTGGTGAAGCAAAACTACTTTCTCCTCCTAAAATCTTCAGAAACTGCTGAACTAAAGAAGTTTAAACACCCCACTCTGGTTTTAAGCTGGTTTAATGGTTGGAAATAACCATTTCACTTTTCAGCCTGACTTCAATCGTTGAGCCAGCAGAACTCAGTGTAGTTAGCCCTGACAAGTTTCATCACTAATCTCCATAAAGTTAAAACTACATGGACATTTAACATAATCCAACGGGTATCTTAAAATGTACACCCAAAGAGGAAACAACAAATGAATAAACTTACTGTTTTTCTAGTCAAAGTTCCGGAAAAAAAAAAAAAAAATCTATCTGGATATATGCTTTTCACAGTGTCTCTGCAGGCTTCTGATATACTTTCAGAAGAATTATCTCGAAAAATCAGATCCTTCCTGTACTACTTATGTTTGCTTACAAATTACACTTATTACTCCAAAGTCATGGGTGATGAGGATTTAGGTTCAGTTGGCTGTTTAGAAAAGTGCACAAGAGTATCCAAAAATTTGTCTGAAAAGAATATGCTGCCAGTTATAGGATAATGAAGATTGTTGCCCAGGGACTGATAGTCTGTTTGGTGGGAAGGAAGTTATCAGCGGAAATATATGAGCAAACAGCCCTCTTCAAATGTTTATATTACTATTCATTGCTGCATCTGAGCATTATCTTTTTATGTATGAGTACATCAAGATAATTCTTTTGTTTTCAACACTGTTTAACATATTGGGAGAGTCACTAAAAATAACAACCACTACCACAGCTCTCTCCTTCACTCTTCCTCTACAGGTGGCCTAGGGGTATGTTTGGGATACCATGGGTCCAGAAAAACACAGAAAACAGAGAAATATTTCTAAGAAATCAGTACTGAGAGACTAGTCAAGGTCTTGACAGGTCTCTCTTTGGTCCCAGGCAAACTGGACACAGGTACTCAAGGTGAGGCCGCACCAGCGCAGAGTAGAGTGGGACAATCATTTCCCTTGGCCAGCTCATAATGCTGTCCTTGGTGCTTGTTTTTTTTTCTTTTATTAAGGAGTTTTTCTATCCCTCTCCAGATGAACAAATCTGCATGACTGTTTTCTGAAACTCTTTAAAAGCAACACAAGCAGCAAAAACTTTACTTCATAAATAAGAAAAATGAACAGAAATGGGTAAAAACACTTTTTGTCAGCCCAGCATCTGCCAGCAGGTTGGTAGCAAAGCTGAAATGAGCTCAGATCAGATCTACAATCTATTGACCATTGTCCATGCCAGTAAGACACATCATGCACTTCCTTTGCACTGAACTTAAGTACAAAACTCAAAGACTTGAAGGAAAAGCAGCTGCCAAGCTCCATGTGAAAGGGGCATGGGTGAGGCAGGGAATGAGGAGAAATGAAAGCCAAGCAAAACCAGCAGCAAAGCCTTCCTGCAAGGCTGCTGCCCTGGAAGGGACCACTCCCAGTGAGGGGCAGCGAGCACAGGAACTCCCAGCCACATATTTTGTCAAGGGAGCCAGCTTACCAGCACAGACAGATGATATAATTATTAAGCTAATTTAAAATCATTCATTTGTTGAAAGGCTGTTTTTCCTTCCTACAGTTAATAGCCTCCTGGGCATCCAGATAGTATAACAGAGGCCCCATAGGATTTATCCAGCATCTGAAGTAAGGAGAGAAAAAAGCTGTGTTTTCGTCCAATGCTTCAAAAAAACTTCTGAAATGAGAACAAGAAAGTCAAGCAGAAGAACTCTTACAAAAAGAGATTCTAGAAATAAGGAGGAAAAATATCACCACCAATACGAAGTTTAACAAGAGCAAGTGCTGGATTCTGTGCCTGGGATGGGCCAACTGTGGATATATATGTACAGGCTGAGAGATGAGAGCCTGGAGAGCAGCCCTGCAGAAAGGGATCTGGGAGCTCTGGTTGACAGCAAGCTGAACACGAGCCAGCAGTGTGCCCTGGCAGCCAGAAGGGCCAAACATACCCTGCGGTACATCAAGCACAGTGCTGCCAGCTGGCTCAGGGAAGGGATTGTCCTGCTCTGTTCTGTGCTGCTGCGGCCTCACCTGGAGTACTGTGGGCAGCTCTGGGCAGCACAGTGTAAGAAGGACATAAAATTATTACAAATATCTGAAGTAGAGCTACAAAGATGGTGAAGGCTCTAGAGGGCAAAACGTATAAGGAGCAGCTGAAGCCACTTGGTCTGTTGAGCCCCGAGCAGAGCAGGCTGAGGGGAGACCTCATGGCGGCCTGCAGCTGCCTCACGAGGGGAGCGGAGGGGCAGGAGCTGAGCTCTGCTCTCTGGGGACAGCAACAGGACCCGAGGGAACGGCATGGAGCTGGGACAGGGGAGGGTCAGGCTGGGGGTTAGGGAAAGGTTCTGCACCCAGAGGGTGGTTGGGCACTGGGACAGGCTGCCCAGGGCAATGGTCATGGCACCCAGCCTGCTAGAGTTCAAGGAGGGTTTGGATAACGCTATCAGACATAGGGTCTGATTTTTGGGTGGTCCTGTGTGGAGTCAGCACAGTCAGAGTGATTCTTGCAGGTCCATTTCAACGCATGACATTCTATAATTTTTAATGCAAATTAGCATTTTCTAAGTGATAAACTATCGTGATCATACCTTTGATTGTAATGCACGTGGTTAAACAAATTAGTTGGTCAGGAAATGGTGTGGGAACTGATCTTTTCCACTGCACAGCCATCAAGAAAATCATAACATCTGCCTTCAAAAATTGGTTCCCAATTTATTGGGCTTTTTGCTCTGTTGTTTGATTACCCTTAGACCGAGCATATTAATTCAGAAACTAATTGGCAGGAATAAATCACCCAGATGTCACCACTGTCGATGATAAAAACCAAAACAGTAATTACATACATGACTGTACCATAAAATATCTTGTCAGTGTCCTGTAGTTAATACACAAAATTGCATCATCCACGGAAAAACTAAGGACTGACCATTACAAATTATACACGGTATTCTTCACATAATATTTTCTGCTTTGCTATAGACAGTTCAACATCTCAGAAAACAGATTTATTCCTTAAATAAATGCTGAAAAAATAATTTACCACAACCAAATATCCAGTTTTTCTAGCCTTTGTCTAGAGGATCCTGTACGGGGCATGTCCAACATACCCATGACCCATAATCCATAATCGCAGGTTATTAGGAGATATTTGCCCCCAGAAGCATCCACACTGCGTCTGAGTAATGTGCATTTCCACATCACTGTCTGCACATCATTTCCTAGCACCTCATAGCAAGATGGATTCTTATAATCATAGACTGAGTTGCAGCTGCACAGTGCCACAGGAAAAAAGCAGTTTTTTCCCAAAGGCAATGACAGTGCTCAGAAATCCACTAGGAAGAAAAGAGAAAAAAAGAGAAAGAAAAAAAAAAAGTGAAAAAAACAGGGTTCCTGCCAATCTAATCTAACAAAATAATTCTTCCTGAGTCTGGTGATAAAGTGTACCACAGAGGCCGGAGCAAGACACATAGACACATCGGGCAGTCAACTCGGGCATTTTTCCTGTATCAAGAGGACTGCCTCTATCCCATCTCCACCCACTCTATCTCAAAGGTCAATTCCTCAAAGGCTGTAGCTGCCACACCATGGGGAAAAAACAAAACAAAACAAAACAAAACAAAACAAAACAAAACCACAACACCTTCAATTAAGATACAAGCAAAACTGCTTAATCCATCAGCTTGCAGCACGTAGTGAATGAAAATCTGTGTAACATGTTTAAAGCTTACAAAGCTGCAAAGTGTACATAAAAGTAATTGCTGCAGTACCCAGAAGTTCTGCCACTACCTAAGTCCATAAAGAAATCCTCCCTTTGCAAAGTTCTGGTCCCCATTTTTGGAATAAACAGAAAAAACAGAACAGATTCTGGTCAAAGAAAGACAGAAAGGTCATCCAAGGCATGCATCATCTTACTGAACTGACCTTGGAAAAGAAATGTAACTGACAACATAATACAGAGGAATACAAACCACTAAAATAAAGGGAAAACAAACATGTAATTCCTACTCCTCACAGCATAATACCTTAAAGGAATGAATGGCTCAGCAGCAGGTTTAAACTGAACCCAATAATATTTTCGCAGAGGCACAATCAAGTTACAGAACATCACTGTCACAGAATGCTGTCAAGGTCGACAATAAAAGGAATTTTAAAAGGGATTACAGATATAGGATGACTTCAGTACAACGGTCCTAATGCAATCTGAGTCTTTGGAAAGGCTCTAACAAGCATGGTTAAATATATATTTCCATTTTTCTTACGCTTCTTCCCAGTAAAAAAATAAATAATAAAATCCCTTAAAAAAATGAACGAGTGTATGTGGCTTGACCCAGCTTGACAACTGTTCAGTTCCTATGCTACACAGCAGTAGTAGCAGTTTCTGATGCCAAGTACAGATTAAGTAGCAATGTATGGATGTTGAAAATAAGTAAATTAGATGATTAGTAGACTGCTAAGATGTTTTGAAATTGAGTGAAATAAGCAAAAGAACTGATGAGATGAATCAGGTGGCATTTCTACGACATGGACTTTTTTTTAAACAGAAGATTTTCAGAAGCACTGAAAAGAATCAGCTGCTGAGTTCCAAGCCAAATGCTGAATCTGAAGATGAATAAGCAGAAGCATACTTTAAAAACAACATTATTTTTCCTTAGACATATCTGGCTTTAAAATAACTCTATATAGTACTGCATTATTCCCTTCTGCTCTCTCAAAAAATCACATGCCTAAGACCTCTGAATTTAGGTAGCTGGGATATCAAATCAAAAACAGAATCACTGGGAACACCGTGCATGAGTAACCACTGGTTTAGACTTGGATAAGCAGAAGCTTTTGATCCATATCATAATCCTACCCACTAATTAAAACTACTACAGGCACATAAATCATCAGTACCACACCTAACTTGTAACAGGTGTATTCTTCCTAACAAGGAATTGAAGAGAACAAGGCAAGGAAAATGACTTTTTATGGAGTAAGAAAGTATTTGCAACCCAATACAGAGTTAAACCTGTGGAGCAATAGGAAAGTAAGAGGCACACCAAGGCTTGCAACATTGCTTCTAAATTTCTTCAGCAGTTTAAATATAGCATGTTCAATGCATTTATCAAAAATACGCTCTTTATTAACTCTAAAATTACCATCCCAATTAAAAGGGTTTGCTTTTCCACTTTACTAAGATTATCTGAAAGGTCAGCCAACAATTGCTACTCAGCTTGCACTGAAATTCATTAGTTTCAACCAGTAGCAGTGTTAACGGATATGCTAATTACACTCATTTGTGGTTTGGTTACTTGTAGTGCCAGAAGGAGATACCATTATTTGACCAACCTAATCCTATCTAATCCATGAAGGCCTGCATTTAAACCACTGAAGTGTCACAGAAAGGAAATTACACACGAGCAAAATCAGGGAAGTAAAGTCTTACGAATTTTCATACTTGTTTTCTAAAATGTATGGAAATTAGATAATTTTATGCTCTCAGTCTCCAAAAGAATTGAAGGTGTCAAGCATGCCAAAACAGACTATTGTCATTCAAGTACATCTGGTGACATTTGAAGCCTCTATATTTCCGCTAGACACAGGAAGAGACAAACTGCAGGTTTTATTAGAAAATACTTCTACTAGCACTTCACCTTTTCTGAATAAAATGTTAGCTTAAAGATTCTGAAATTGGCTGTGTTTATTTTCATCTGCCCTAATGTTTCTACTTTACCATTTCAATTCTTTCCCCTCCCTTCTTCTAAGGGTTGAGAAGATCACCAACCCTGGCACGTAACAAGCAACAACCAGTACAATGAGAGCTCAAACAGCAAAGAGGCGGACACATTAGAATTAAAACTTAAACTGAAGAGATCTTAAACTTGTGCCTTTGTGAATGCCCTGTAGTAGTCCCCAGGACACATAAAGGGTCTGACGGGGCGATTGTGAAGATTGGTCTCCATTACATTGTAATACTAAACTGATTAATGGACTTACTATAATGTAGGGCAAGTACATGCAGAAATGAGACTAAAATATCATCTTAATGATTCCACCTTGCAACTTGATTTGCCCAGGTAGGTTTTTGAGCTACGACCGTACTCCATCAGGACTAGGGATTTACATAAAATATTCAGGGTTGACCTGGTTTCATGAATGCTAGTCGTATTTAACATTTAGCACTTGCAGGGGAAGCAGGCGATCAGGCCCAGTCAGCATGGCTTTATGAAAGGCAGGTCATGCCTGACGAACCTGATCTCCTTCTATGACAGAGTGACGCGCTGGGTGGATGAGGGACAGGCTGTGGATGTGGTCTACCTTGACTTCAGCAAGGCTTTTGACACCGTCTCCCACGGCATTCCCCTCAAGAAACTGGCTGCTCTTGGCTTGGACTGGCGCACACTTCGTTGGGTTAGAAACTGGCTGGATAGCTGGGCCCAAAGAGTTGTGGTGAATGGAGCCAAGTCCAGTTGGAGGCCAGTCACTAGTGGCGTCCCCCAGGGCTCGGTGCTGGGGCCGGTCCTCTTTAATATCTTCATCGATGATCTGGACGAGGGCATCGAGTGCACCCTCAGTAAGTTCGCAGATGACACCAAGTTAGGTGCGTGTGTCGATCTGCTTGAGGGTAGGAAAGCTCTGCAGGAGGATCTGGATAGGCTGCACCGATGGGCTGAGGTCAACTGCATGAAGTTCAACAAGGCCAAGTGCCGGGTCCTGCACCTGGGGCGCAATAACCCCAAGCAGAGCTACAGGCTGGGAGAGGAATGGTTGGAAAGCTGCCAGGCAGAGAAGGACCTGGGAGTGATGGTGGATAGTCGGCTGAATATGAGCCAGCAGTGTGCTCAGGTGGCCAAGAAGGCCAACGGCATCCTGGCTTGTATCAGGAACGGTGTGACCAGCAGGGCTAGGGAGGTGATCGTCCCCCTGTACTCAGCTCTGGTGAGGCCGCACCTCGAGTACTGTGTTCAGTTTTGGGCCCCTCGCTACAAGAAGGACATCGAGGTGCTTGAGCGGGTGCAGAGAAGGGCAACGAAGCTGGTGAGGGGCCTGGAGAACAAGTCCTACGAGGAGCGGCTGAGGGAGCTGGGCTTGTTCAGCCTGGAGAAGAGGAGGCTCAGGGGTGACCTTATCGCTCTTTTTAGGTACCTCAAGGGAGGCTGTAGCGAGGTGGGGGTTGGCCTGTTCTCCCACGTGCCTGGTGACAGGACGAGGGGGAATGGGCTTAAGTTGAGCCAGGGGAGTTTTAGGTTAGATGTTAGGAAGAACTTCTTCACTGAAAGGGTTGTGAGGCATTGGAACAGGCTGCCCAGGGAAGTGGTGGAGTCACCATCCCTGGAAGACGTTTAGATGTAGAGCTTAGGGATATGGTTTAGTGGAGGGCTGTTAGCGTTAGGTTGGAGGTTGGACTCGATGACCTTGAGGTCTCTTCCAACCTAGAAAATTCTGTGATTCTGTGATTTGTACACCTGGGATGGGGAAGCAGAATTAGGTGACAGGACAACAATATTGTGGCTTTTTTGTTTTAGGGTAGGTTTTTTTTTCCTTTAAAAAACAGTTGCCTAGGGACAGGAACCTCAATCCATCCAATTCCCAGAACTTTGATGCCAGTGCCAGCAATAGATGCCCATAGCCCATAGGAGAAGGATCACAGGTCAGCAGGAGAGCCCTTGAAGAGCAGCAGGAAAGAATTGCGGCCATGCCAGCCAGTAAGTCAGCTTCATCAGGGGCCCAACCTAAATGCCTCTGTGACACAAAAATTTTGGCCCAACAAAAACGTTTCCAGTTGGGTTCACCCTGCAATTTCCAAAGTCAAGGTGACTGCCAGAACAGCCAGGGTGAACCTGCAGCTGCCATATTTTGCCCGAAACAATTTAGAAATCCAAAACACACCAAAACAAAACAAACAAAAAATAAAAACCCTAAGAAAAACTAGACTCTGCAGAGGAAAATGAATCAAAGACTTAGCCAAAGGCTTATGATGATGAGAAACTCTGCACTACTTCCACTAAGACAAAAGTGGTGTGGTAAATATAAGTGCTAAAACTAGTGTAGCCTGCAACACTGAATTCACTGCAATTCTTAATCTCATCATAAGACTCTTAAGTAGGTCACAGCAAGCTTAACAAAATTTGATAGAAAGCAAAGTAATAGTATGCAAATCACTTTCCTTGCAAAACTTGATACTTCTATTTTTTTCCTTGTGAGTTTGACCAAGACTCAACTATAAAAGGATCCATTCTCTCTGGAAACAAAGGAATATTTAAAACACTTTAAAACCAAGTATTTAATGATGAACTGTGTGCTTTTAGACCACTTCTAACTGATCTAGAATTCCTTCAGTGTTTGTCTCAAGTAGTGATTTACAGCTGCTCAGTATTATCTTAAATGCTATGATTAGAAGGTATTAGAGACTGAATACATTAGATATAAATCCTACTTCAAAACATACATATATTTATAAGGGGTTTTCTTTTTTCTTTTTTTAAGTTACTCTCAGAACTCACTTTTTGGAGAAAATCCAACTTTCACATAGAAATATTTTAGACACATTTTCAATTAAATGATGTACTTCTGCAAGATAAAGAGAGGGAAAAACAGTTATTTCTTTATGAACAACATTTGTAACTAAAATTTATGTCATCCTGTTCATCTGTTTTAATCTTCATCACATCCTGAAATCTATGCTTACAGGTAAAATAAAGAAAAAACCAAGGCAAGAATGAAAAAAGTTAGCCAAATGTCTGGCTTCTTTACACTACGAACTGCAAGGATTATCCATGTAAAAATTAATGTTGCAGTGACTTTCAGTATTTAATAAGCCTAATGCTTAACATTTATTAGATTGAATAATTAATTGAAAATTGTATCTTAAATTCAGTGAGTTAACTTGGACATTTAGGATACTAGAACGTCAAATTTTATTTTATTTTTTTTAACTATGGAGTGCCAACACCTGTGGATAAAATTCTTCATCAAAAGTAAAACTTGTCTATTGAGCTACCAGATCAACTCTTAAATCCAAAATGTATGTTCTGACAGATAGCGATTGTATCTAGGAGTTTTGCTGCCAGATAGAAGCTTTAGTTTTCACCCTGGGAATGTAGTCTTGCAGTCATGATATCATAATGTAAAAGTGAGATACTACTGCATCAACACTGCATTTCAACACGGCACATTAATCTTATTCTAGATTACTATTTCCTAGGAAATATTCTAGCTAATTCCTGCCAAGCAGCATTTAGCATTTTTTCTTAAAAAACAAACAAATAAACAAAAACCCTAAAATAGATTTTGTTTCTTTTACATCTTTACACCCTTCTAAAAAGTAGCACCTTCAGACTTGAGTACTGTACCCTTAATGGACTTTTACAGAAAAAATGCAAAACTAAAATGGCTACAGAAGGGAAAATTATACTGGATATAGTGACTAGGTGAAACCATATATCCTAAAATTGATGTTTTGCTCTCTGCATTATAAAAGCCACTGGGCTCACCTCTCCTGGTGAGTTTTCAGATAGTGATGTTTCAGGTGTTTGCTTTGGGATTGAAGTGGATGTATGTAAGGGTAGGCTTACTTCTTCCAAACCCAAGTGTTGCACCGTAGATATTTAAAGTAAGGTGTCAGAACAGAAGTTCTTAACACTGCCTAATGAGGTTTTAAATATTCAGTAAGTTAAGTGCAATAGCTTAGAGAATCTGTCAAGCTATGCCCACGATATTAATACCAGCTCCAGTTGTACCACGAGTGCTTTCTCCCTTGCTAACAGGTTGGTGACATGTGCTAACCAACTGGCACTTGTGTGGGGAATGTGAATCAAGCATCATTAAACCTTAACGACATCTATCAGTGCAAACAAGACCAAATTTGTTGTAAAGGGAAAGAACTCCTAGACAGAACTGTTTTTGTTAATTATTAATGCAGACTCTTGAAAATCTTGGTCTCAGGTGGGTGGAGAGGGAGAGATTTGGAAGAAGCAGCAAAACGAAGTAGAAGAATTGGGGAATTTGAGGAAGTCACAGCCAGGTTATGCAGCAGAGCAGGAGGCTGGAAGGAGTGTCAGCCATTCCGAGCTGATACCATGTGAGGTAGGGGGAAATATGAAAATGAGCCCTGCGGAGACTTTGATGTAAGCAAATGAAAGAAAGCATCAGAAAAGTAAGGAAACCAAAATGCAGAAATTTTTGTCCACTGAAGAACAGAACAATTACATGATGAAATCTTTAGGAAACATACACATATTTCTAGATATTTTTAATATCCTTTCAATGTAACATTTCCCTGGACAGGAAACTAAACTGTCAGTGCCAGCAAGGTCAAAACTGCCTCTCTTCATGACAGAGTCCTTCTGAGATGGCAAGCGGTCCCATCAAACCACAGATGACTCCAGGACCCGGCTTTCACTCAAGGACAGCTCATGTACAACCCTCATTAGACACGTGCAGCTGAAACACAAGATGAGTCTAAGAAACCATACCATAACCTAAGAAGCTGAAAAGCACACAGTCATACTGAGGTGATACCCAGCAATGCTAATGCAAGCCTAGCAGCTTTCACCCAGCCGAGTTTTGTTATTTATCCAAAGAGAAGGTTAATTGCTGGCATAAAGGAAACTACAATGTACATGAAATCATACAATTCAGCAGTGCTGAACTGGGGGATGCTGAAAAATGTATTTGTTTGCTGGCTTCTCAAATTTCTTTCTTCACAGAACACCAGAAAGTGTTAATGTCTTTTTATGATATGGACACTTGTCCGCAAAGCACAGGACCGAGATATGAATAGTGATTCCGTGTAAGCCCTTAAACAGCTACCAGAGTGTTATGATTTCTGGATTACATTCAGCATTTCAGAGGTGAATGCCCTTTCTGACTATCCATCAACATCCTTTCCTATTTTAGAATAATATTTATGCCTTCTTTAGGCCAAGACCAATAAAAGACAGTCAGCATGTCATATTTGATAGTAAAGGACATCAGTATGAAGTGACTTGATACTAGCTACTGTACACGAAAGCCTCCACGTTGTGATTTATCACAACAAAAGCACTGCAATAAATTGGTGAGAGAGGAACAGCACAGCTGCTTGCAACTTCTGGTAGCAATTGAACTGGCTAGTTTACAATTGTATTGCATAGGAAACAACCCAATAGGCTACACCATCTGTATTTGCATAGGTAAATGAGTTCAGAAGACTAATTAACATTCTGATGTGTCAGAGGAAGTAAAATGTCAGGAGAAGTGCAGGGTACAAAAAAAAAGAAAGGTAACAACTAACACTTCTAGAAAAAAACTAATTAGCAGCCAATCTATCATATTGCAACTACCAACTGATTTAACATCTGGAGGGTGCTTCAGACAAGCTAAGAGGGGAAAATGAAAAAAATCCTCAGAAACAGATGTGGGGCAGTATTCTGGGTCAGCATGCCGAGAAGGGTGCTGCTGAGGGCTGGGCAGCCGTGGCACTGCAGTCTCACAGCTGCCCATGGGTGTTGCTGTGGGTGCAAATCCCGCTGAGGAGGTGAGGCTGGAGTTGGGGCTCTCAGCAGCAGAGTAACGCGTCCCGTGCTCCACGACTCGCCCAAGCTGACCACGAAGGCACTACATCTCACACAGGCTCATTTTCCCAACCACAGCTGTAATTCGGCTGCTATTTTTGGATAGAAACTTACATAATCGCAGCGATACTGCGATAAACACGGACTTCTATTCTCTAGCATGAGCCCACCACGATGAACCTTCTGCTTGCATCCTCTGCCCTACTCCTGGCTAATGCTGGCAGCACAACACGACTATCTCACCTCAGAATAGGCCCTTACAAAAACCAAGTATTCCAGAAAGAGAGTCAAGTTAACTGTAGTGTAACTGGCTGTTGCATACTTTGAGGATACAGAGAGGGAAAAAAATAAAACCAACTAACAACCACCACCAACACAACCACTCCCCCCCACTCACAAGATCTGCACTCGTGTCTCAGTCCCAAAGGATGACAGTGTGTTTCTTCAATTACCTCCCCCATACCCTTTTCTAAGCATGTGTTAAATAAGTTTGTCACATGTTACACTGTATTTTAAACTCAAGATGACTGAAGCAATTATGCTGCCATAAATATAACTCTCAAAGTGAGCTAGGCAATCCCAAAACGTTTTTTTTTCCAAACTAAAAAGTTGCAATTTACCCTAGGGATCTGCCTCGACATGCCACAACAAATTACAAATATCTGTAACCCAGAACAAGCATCCCAGCAATGCCCAAACCAGCAATTACAAAATAATTAACTACTTCATTTTAAGGGACAACCATCAAAAGGTAAGATATTTATCACTGCAACAAGCCTTCAGGTAAGACAAGCCCAAATAAATGTTCCAAAATCTGGAAGAGACTAGTCAGTAACACAAGATGGATAGCATGGGAGTCTAAAAGGTGTTTGATTTTGTTTTTTAAATATCTGAAGAATTTTAAAAGTTCAGGAAGGAAAAAGAGGAATTGGAGTCACTACTGCTACTCTTGGGAGTAGCTGGTCATCCACTTAAATGGAGCTCAACGTATTTGCGTATGTAGAGACATAAAGTGAACCTACACAAATTAAAGAGAAGGTTGAAACTTATTTTAACATGTTATTTGACAAAAACGGAGTGGATTATGTGTTTAATATTTCACAGCATATAAACAGTAGACATTGAAGTAAGAATGCAGATACAGATCTCCTCACCCTTATGCTCTAAGATGGGAACGTGGATGTATCACAAGGCTGTTGCCTCTAAAAGGTTCAACTATGTTACGGCACTGGCTCTCTACACCTGTGGCACTGCAGGCACTGGTTCTCACCTGTTAGAGGAGTAAAGCTACCACTGAATGCAAGCTTCTTTGAATTCTCATTTGCTAAATTGACCAAGTTATTCAGGGCAAGTTCCTTCTTCAAACACGTTACACACACCCTATAGTTACTGGTAAACTAAGGTAAAAAACCATGTAATGCCCTTGTGAACCAGGCTTAGCTGGATGAGCAGAAAAAAGGGGAACTCCTCACTACCTTATTCATGAAACACAAAGTTCCTCCACTGCATAACAAATGACCAAGAAATTAAAAATGGACAAAAACCTGAACCTTTTCTTGTCAGGTCTCAAAAAACCCCAGCTTCCCTGAGAAAGCAGACAGAAATTTGAGGTCTGGAAGAGAAGAACACCATCAACAACCACTAAGAAGCATCATGACTGCTTAAAAATAGGCAACTATGATGTACCCTGCAAACCACATGCTTCATTATAGTAGGTATAAACAACTACCAAACAAACCTTCAGCAACAGACAACAGATAAAAAATGGGAAGTACAGAAAGAGTTCTACAGGCAGAAGATTGGTCTGTGCAATTAGCAATAATAATTAACAAGGAAACAAATGCAGACGCTGCCTGTTCAAAACCCCAAAATACAAGGAAGTAAAAGGGACTTTCTTCACTTCTTAAAATTTAGGAAAGGCTTCTCCAAAACAACGAGGGTAAGCATGTTAACTCAAGCCTCAGAAATATCTGCCCATGCAGAACAATCTGTTACAAAACTAGAGATACAGAACAGCAAATGTTTATCTGCAGCGTGAACACAGAGTATCGACCTAGAACAAGATTTCTCTTTTAAACAGATTGACGACAGCTCTATGACCTGCTATTGAATCCAGTGTGATGTGAGCTGATAAGTCCAGGGTTGCGTGTGTGTTTTGGCTTTCTGCTGGCAATTTTTCCCCATTCCAGACCTTTTACTTTTACCTTTTACTTCTCAAGTCTGCTGGACCTTATTCCCTTCTGTCTGCACTTTCAACCCAGAAACTTTATCTCCAAAGTGTTTTGAACACAACTTTTTGTGTGAAAACTGTAAGAAAAGGACAGGTAAATGCTTCACATGCTAGGCATCAGTGAAGCTGAAAATACAGGGATCTGCCTCATATTTCAAAGCTTCTCAACTCAGGTGACTGGTGAAATTCTACACAGTTGGAGTGGGATATACGAGCCTTCCTTCATCACTGCATCACACAGCCACGCAGACAGACAGAAAGCATCATCTCCAGCATGGGAAAGAAAAAAACAAGTATAGAGTCAGTCTTGAAGGCACATAGTTTCTGAGCTCACAGAGTAAATATTTAAACAAATATTCAATAAGAGCAGAAGAGCCCATTTTTGTTATCTCAGAGCCACTAGCGTGTGAGGGTATCGAAAATAAAAGGAACGAAAGGCCTAGAGGGATGCAGCTAGGTGTTTGCTTTGGTTTGGTTTCCAAGCTGTTACCAAAATTGTCTCTGTATCACAGAAAAGTTTTACATTTTTGTTTTGCCTCCAGCTGATGTGTAAGACATCCAAATGCAATGAGACTACATGTTCTTAAGGAATGGTAGCATTTCTGCAGTTTCCTATTAAGAATAGGGGCATTTCTATAAACAGTGAGGTACCACATTGTACGTTCCTTTGACGGAAAAAAGCAGCTTTCCCTCCACACCGAAACATCAAAATTACACTCATGACAAGTTCCTAGCAAAGCTAGGACATCATGGTCAAAGTGAAACATTATTCAAACAGTGGCTGCACAGCTTTCATGATCAGGCACAGTCCAAGAAGCTTCACAAACAGAATTTGATGGTAACCATTTGAATTTGAAAAGGAAACCATCTTCCCTACTACTGGGATACAAATTCCCATTCTGTTCTTCAATAAAAAAATTTCCTCGACCATCCTCTGGTTTCCAGCAACCTGTTACTGGTTGATTTGCGTTTTTGCCAAAGGTACATGCACAGCATTTTTGATGTGGAACTTTCATGTTCCTTTTTCCTCAGCTAGAAAATTTAAGTTTCAATTCCAATTTTGATGACTTATATAACAAAATTTTAGCTGCCGCAGTGCATTTTATTTGCATATGCCACATGACAAGAAAAAATTATGGTTACTCCAATTTTAATAAAGTTACATGTCCACTAAAAGAAAGATTTTCATTTCCATTAGATGCTATTACCCCAAACAAAGCCTGCAGCTCTCATCCACTTTCTGTAGGTCACAGTAGCATCTTAACAAGAAAAGCGTGTTGATCCCTAGAAATGACCTTTTCTCAGGAAAAAAATCTTGAAAGCAGCTATTCTTTATGCTCATAGGTTTGTAGGAAAGTAAAAAGAAAGATTTCAACTCATATAGCAAGCTTATTCATAATTTACTACACCATGAGGACTTACTGCATTTGCACCACAGGTGACTTCCTGCATTTGTCTTTTACAAAACCAGCTACGATGATTCCTCAGTCTATTAACCTGTATTAAATCACCCGTGAGCTGACTTATTAAGAAAGACTTTTAAAATGTTTGAATTTATCCAACCATTTGATACAAGAAATTAAAGTTATTTCTGGAGGTAAATGAGATCGTATAAACAGGCTTCCAATTTCATTTTTTTATTTATTATATTTTTGGATAATCTCTGGATTTTTCTTATGAGACAACATCAGCAAGCATTTTATCTAAAGCACCATCTACACATTTGGGAAATTAAGCTAGTGTTCAATTCCCAATTAGTTCTTGGCTTCCCTGCCATTGCATCTCGTACCACTAATAAATCTGTAAATAACCATTTCAGCTTGATTTCTGACCCAGAACAGATCAGATTCGCTAATCTAAGCTGCTTCATTTTCAGCTGCAACAACAGAATTGAACACTACTCTGGCTGAAGGCAAATCACCATTTTGATGGATATATTTTTCACCTTTCTACCATCTGTTTTTGAAACAGCTAAAGAACCCTGTTTGCTTTAAATTCCTCTTTCAGATAGGATACACTGTCACTCAACTGCCAAAATCTGCTAATATCATCCTCTCAACCTCTAAATGAGGAATTTGTAAGTCAGAAAAGTGTGGTTTTCATAAGCTGTGGTTTTTATTAATATAACTGGAGGAGTGCAAGATAATTCATGTGTTTTCTTCCAGGCTCTACTGGCCTGAGACTTGGATGGTTTTGTCACTGTGAGCAGCAGCAAGCCACCAATGTGCTGGGCCACATTGCCTTACTTGCATTGTACGGCCTCCTACTGAATCATTGATGAAAGCTCGCAGTGACACTGATTGCAGCACTGTTCCCTTGGGACACCAACGTATCGACTTTGCGTCCAGAGGAACTCCATCTTTGTACTACACAGTCAGTTTATAAATTCATTAGGCTTTAGGCAAAAAATCCATGGTCTCATTTTTCAGGTCTTTGAAGGCAAATCTTAACCTTTTAATATTCAGGCAACACACTGAACTCCGTGCAATCACCTTTTAAAAACAACTTCTGCATACTTTGGTATCTTTCATGCCATATGGGATTTGTGATTTTACAACTGTTGTTCTAACAAAAACCAGTGTATTTGATATTACTTTCAGGGAATATCCCCTAGTGCAGAACTGACATTCAGCTCTGGGATATTTCAAGAAAAAAAAAAACATGATTTAGCCAAAAATTAACTTATCAAAATTCTACTGAACTTAGTAAAACTTAAACTTACCAAAATAGCCCCAAAAATGAGAATAGAACTGTATGCATGTTGTTACAGTTTTCCTACTGACATAGTTTGTAGAATGCCATATTCTAGCCTTCCTGAAATAAATGTTAAACACATTGTAGCTGTTAACCCATATTATGCTTGCCTTAAACAGGAAAGAAAAACTGCAGTGAACCATTAGCATATCCTTTTGCTTACCATGTGGACCAGGCTTTGAGCATCAAGGATGCAATACTTTGTTTAAATTTAATGCTACCAGTAAGCATTCTTTGCCTTAGTTTCCTTTTGCAGCTATATTTGTCTTCATCTTTACAAGCATTTAAAGTGCTTGTGGGACATTCAAACGAGATGTACACATCTACTAAGTGACAGTAGGGAGTTGTAGTAGAGCTGAGGTTACAACAGGGACTAAAGAGTAAGAGGGAAAAGGTTACAAAGGAGAAGAACGGAGATAGAAAACTTGCATCAGGCTCCTTCCATCTCCTTTTGAAGTCCTAGACTTTTTATATCTGGCTTTTGAGTGGATATAAGGAAAAACGGTGCCAGCACGAGGCTGTCCAGCAGCACAAAAGGTTGCTCAGGAAGGTCACACAGCCTCCACAAGCAGAACCTTCTGAGGCCACCAGCTGACAGAGCGCCGAGTAGCCTGGTCTCACCTTGCTGCTGACCCTGACCGGAGCTGGAGGTTGCACTAGAGGCCTTCTCTCTCCAAAAACTCTGACAAGATTTATTCTGAGTTCCCAAGCTGAGTTTGTGACTGAAATTCTGAGCCATGCGGGGAAAGAAAAGGTTAAAAAAAAACAACAAAACATCAAGTAAACTGTGAAGAGTTCTTTTACTATGTTTACTGTCTTCCTGCCTGTTGCCATGTTCAGAAGCAATGTTAAAGATAATCTGTTTGATCTTCAAAAGGAAGAAGAAAACTTGTTATTCAGTATTCCCATGAAATTCTAATTCCTCGATAAGCAATGTAATTGCACATTTTGTACCCAGCTCAGATGAGACTACAGTGAACACAACCTTTATTTAAATGAAGACAGACTTGTCTAAATAAAGCCTGGAGCTCTCGTGTTATTCAGAAGCCTGTGCCCTGCTCCTGCTGAGAGCAAGAGGGAGTTTAGATGAACCATGAGGATCAACAGCACTGCTGGGTCTTGCTCAAGCACATCTACCTGGCTTGTAGATCCTACTGTTGGTGGCCGTATTGGTATCCATGGGATAGGGAAGGATGTAGCCACACCAATCGATGAAGGCTATCTAGGAAATCATAAAAACATGCTCATGGCAGATTCCCCCCAAAATAAAAGCAAAATATAAGGGACAGAAAGGTATTCCATGGAGAAAAAAAAAAAAAAAAAAAAGTTTGAAATAAAATATAAGCGCTTTGGATCTGCACGTTCCTGTACTTAGCGCAACGAAGCCCAGACATACATTACACATATCAAAGTAAGAAACTAAGTAATTAAAAGCAGTGTAATTGTAATGAAAGAACAAATGATGACAACTTCATTTGTCACCTACAACACCGCAGAATAAGACTGCAGATAAAAAGCACATAACGATCAGCTCCAGGAAATGAAGTTGCATTTAAAGGTAAAAGTTTCTAGACAGCGTGGACATGCTCTGCATTAGCCCAAACCAAGCATGAGCAAAGCTTTATTGGGGAATAAAATAACCCCAGAAACTGAGCAGGTGGATAAAGGCATTGCTGTGTTAACAGGAGAAGGCAGAGTGACCAGCTCAGACAAGCAGCATACAAAAGAGCTAAAACAGAGATCTGGAAACAAGATTTCCAGCTTTGCATGATAATCAAACAGGAACATCTTTCAACTCATCATATTACAGTACATTTTAAGCATCTCTTATGAAAGACTGAAAATTGAAATAGAAGTAACACAAGAAAAGACTGCACCTATTACCTAAGGCGGGGGGGGGGGGGGGGGGGAAGGGAGAGAAATCACAGAAAAGAGAATCTATACCTTAAAAACCATTAACAAAATCAAATGTGTACTGCGAGTGGAAGGCAGAATGCCCTTCATCTCTTCATTTTTGCTTTTATCAAACACATGTGAATGTTTGTGTCATTTCAGCAAGCGGCTGAGCTGGAGAAGTTGAAAAATTCAGGGAAAAAGCCCATTCACTAGAAGACTGATACAAATTTGGACCACTGAATACTAAGCATAATTCAAGTTTAACTTGCTTTTCCAAACCAAACCAATCGGCCCAACAAACAAAAAGATACAACCACCATCCCACCAACTGTATCTACAGAAAGGTATGAAGAAAAAAATCACAAAACGTTTCCCATAGAGATGAACACTGATGAGCTGAACCTTTTTGTCACCGTACAAATGGCTGTACGTTTAAAAATCCCTCCTGATGCAGCTCCACAAAGACCGAGTTGTTGCACAGTCGAGCAGTCACAGTCAAGTCTGAAAAAAATGTAAGGCAAGTCTTGCTTTCTCTTCTGCCCAAATTAGTCCTCTGTGAAAAATTAACATTCTAGGTCTGCTTTTTAAGTGAGAGACAGTTAGAAACAAAAGCTTATCTATTAGGTCATTAGTGAGTTCCTCCACCAATGTAAAATTACATCTTACAGTATGCAACAGTGGTTTATTCAGTTGAGTTAAAATAGCAGTCAATAGCACTTTCCAGGGATGATTGATCACATAGATCCCACTTCAATGAGTTGTACAGTTCAGTCCACACATTCTTCATTTAATTTCTTCCCATCAGTGGCAGGGACAAGCCCTCATCGGAGAGCCCTGCTCCTTGCAGCACCTCAGCTGCAGGTTTTTGCTTCATGCTGCCAACCATCTTCCCGTGATCGCCGCAACCCTTCAGTTCCAGGTGAAATTCCTTCTCCCCATTTATTGTCTCTCACACAATGTTATCTCGAGGCAGGGCTGCTAAGAGATGTGCAGCTCATGTGGCACTTTCCACTACAGATCCAACCAGTACCAATTCAGTACAGGCCGCGCAAACCAAGATGCAATTCTGGAGGCCACCATCCACACGACTCAGGTGTTCTGGAGAGGCTGGTGATGCTGGTTTTAAGCAACTACCAGGAGGTAAAGGGGTGAGAAACTGAAGTAACAAAGAGCTCAGCAGCCCTCAGAAACAGGCAATAGCCAAAGTGATAAAGTAGGGTTTACAAGCAGCAAGCATGACAAATCTTGAGAAGGCTCATGTAGAGTAAGCATAGCTGAGTTAAACCCTACCCAAACCTTCTCCATACCTTCACCTCAAAGCTTTCCGTGCATTAAAACTTATATGGCTGGGCTTTCACCAGGCTGTTCTGCCCCACAAACCCACCAGCTGTCGGTCCTGCAGCAGACTGCCTGTGACCCATTTGAGGGGAGGTGAAGCTCACTTTTAACTTGCATTTCTAGCACCACAAAGTCACATCTTTCACTGCGTGTTTACTGCAGGCCCACGCACATCAGCAGACCATGAGCAATGGTGCCTACTGCAGCCGGTGCTTGGTGGCACCTCCCGAGCAAGTGGATGTCAGGGGCGAGTGCTGCAGCACGAACCTCCTACAGCGTTCATCACTTAGCAGAACCACAAAAAATAAGCCAGACAAAGGACACCCCAGCTAAATTGTCCACTTGCTCAAGAAGAAGCACGCCCTTGGGATCAAGGATCCTAAGCAGGGTAATAGAGACTTGCCCCGTTCATACCTCATGTGTTTGAAACAACAGACCTCATTTACCTTCGGAACAAAAGCACGCAATTTAAACCAGATCTGCAAACTACCTGGGAATATGCAAATTGAGCCATTATGAATTTGCATAAACTCTGAAGGAGAGAAGCTATGAAACATTTGGCACTTATGCTTTAATCCCTGTGCTGTCTCCCCTGCCAGGCAGAGAGGAGGCCGCCTCCAAATCATCCCAAAGCTCAGCATTATCGGTGGCCACCAGCCTCAGAGACATTTCCGTGGAGAGGGTTTCCATTGCTAGCGTTAATATCTACACAGCAAATCATTTTTATTTCATTTTTCTGGTGCAATAAACCCCAATGTCTCAATTAGGATTACTTCACAATATTGCAAGCCTTACATTCCCAGACATTATCTCATAGAAAAGAAATAAAAGAGGAAAGACAAGAGAGTGTAAGGGAGGAAAGAGATTACTTACTGCAGTCACATATTTCTGTGTGCTGTTACAGCATTTAGCTGCACGGAATCTGTATCATGAACTTCTAATGCAGCACTAATAGTAATAACTGCTCTCGTTCCCCTTGGTCCTCTCTAAACAATGGCCACAAATAACATATGTTTCTAATAGGAGAGAAATTTACTTTTGGACTACCCAGTCTACCTCACCCAAAATTAAAAAAAAATAAAAGTTTTCTTACCTCTAACTTAACTTTTACCATTGGGAGACACCTGATGGAAAAAGATTTCCCTGAGTAGGAACATGAAGTCTACCCCTGAAAATCTCTGAAACAGTAAGCCAAGCAAAAATAAATCACTATTTCTCCGAACAGATTACATTTCCATCCCCATAACATTAAAACTTGAGTAACAGTGCTTTCTTCAGTTTCTACGGCAATCTCTAAGTGTTCCTAAGAAGTTCTGCCTTTTCAGCCATTCAGCAGATACGGTTGAAATAAGAGCTTTGTGTTCTCAGGGAGCCATCCCATAGGAAAACAGCACATTGATGTACTTTGTTTTTTTAATGCATTGATTAGTAAGATCAAAATATGAAAAACTTTGGTTCATATGAAAATATTAAATAGAAGCATTCAATGGAAAGATCAGAGGAAACAATTAAAAACCTGTGAACCACATTGTTGAACACCTACGCTTCTAATTTCGAAATTAATGAAGATCAAATAGTATTTTTGGTATTAAATATTGGGTTATTTCCTGCAGTTGAAGGATGGAAATCAAAATAAGCCATGTGAAATACATCACTGAAGTGAAGGGCTTCATTTCTCAAAGTACTGAACTGATCTTTGGGACCTGCGATTTGATAAATGGGCTTGGCCACTGCACACCCAGCCAGCATATAACGCTTGATTTTAGCAAATGTGAAGAGAAGGCGAATGCAGCCAGAAACTCAAAGCAAGAAGTGCTCTGCACAACTGAACTGCGTCCCACTTTCCAGCTGAATTAGGCTCAGCTGTCAGCCAAACCACCCAGCCCTTTCCCTCAGACTGCCTGGCACACACAGTGGTCCTCACCTGTCTTCAGCATGTAACAGCCAGGTCAGAATTCCATAAATTAATTACTTATACGAAAATATAGGGGAAAAAAAAAAAAAAAAAAAAAAAAAAAAAAAAGACTGTGGCTGGTACTGCTACTATTTTATGAGAACACTTGAAAAGCCTTTTAAAGCATTCTCCTAACCAAGAGCAGTACTGTGTAACACCAGTGGAACACAGTTGTGCAAAACATGATTATTATTTACTAACCTATTTAAACAGATTTCAGATACAAATAGAGAAAATATTTGCTTTGAAATCTATAAATCTGCTGTTATTAGCAAACTTTCTTACAACAGTACAAAGTAGTAGTAGCCTCCCTGATGAAGTCCTGTGCCCCCGGAGGTACTGGCAGAGCCACGCAGGCACTGCGCTCCCTGCAAGTTGTGGCAGCATCACTGCACCACCTGCAATCATCAAAATCTCACTGCACCATCTTCAATCGTCAAAATCTCACCACACCTGAAATGCATTTTTGCCATTCTGCTCACAGACAAAGCAATCTGCATCTGTTTATATCAATCTCTGAAGGCATGAGTAAGACGTGAAGTACTTCATGTTGCACAACATTGAGTCCTTCTAAGAAGAGAAATCAGTTTACTAATCCTTAGAAAATGGAAATAGCTGCAGGAGAGACAGCACGTCTCTGATGTTTTCTACTGCACAGGAGAGCCCTGTGGAATATTTAGTCCATACAGTGCTGATTCAGACCCTGAAGAGCTGCAAAAAAGTCACCAGCGTTAAGTGTAACTACTCAGTTCAAATCCTGCCCTTCAAAGCAGAAAGACACGGGTTTAGAAATAACTACCCAGTGCTACAGTGGGTTTGACAGGCTTTAGGCATTCACTCCTCTGACAACACAAACAATGACATATACCTGCTTTTCAACACGGTATAGCATAGGAAAGCATAAGGCTGGCATACCCAACTCAGTCAGAAAACTGAATTTGCATGTTCACTGCACCACTTACTGAAAACAGATGCTAAACAGCCTAAGTCTCACTATTTGCAATTATCTGTTCCACAAGACCACCAGAGCTTTGGCTAAGCCCAGTGTATAGCATTCCTAAAGTATTTTCCAAGTGAAGGACATTACAAAAGCAGCAAGGGTTGCTCGTGCATAATATCACAGTTTACAGCGTATTGAATAATTTAAAGGATTTGATACATCAAGAGTAAAACTAGCAGAGTAGTTTATTGTCAAGCAAGAAATTACCAGAAATAACTGATGACAGCTTATACGCAAGGCTTGTGGAGCACTGTGGGCTCACAAACACACGTTAACCACTTTTCAGGTTCATACCAGTCACTCACAAACTGGTCTGCATACCACTGATGGAACAGAAGACCACGAATAGTGGTGTGCTCAAACAGAACTGCCACAATAAAGGTTTTTATTAACTAATAAGAAGCTTTGATGGCTGATTGTAGTTTATTGGTCAAAAAACCTTTGATAACAGTTGCTGTTACTTGCTGTTCCACCCACTTATTCACTTATTTAAATATCTTTCCTTACATCATACATAAAGATTTTCAACAAAGAATGGAGCACTTAACTTGAACTCTGATTTTCACTAAGTGCTGATGTGGCAGGCTTTAATACTTACGCCTTCCCTTAAAAGTTTCAAGGCAGCACTCAAAATTCTTTTATCTCTCTTGAAAATCTTGAATATTATTTAAAGTGTACCCATTACAATTTATAATTACTGCAGAGGATAAATATGCATACAGCAGACTAAGAATTTTACAGTGGAAACTGTTAAAATAGTAAAGTTTTGCATTATTAGATGTTTATACAGCAGTAGATTGAGTGAATTATTACTGATGCCTTTAAAAGCAGGCATCACGTACACATCAGTGCAGTGGACTGCCTCCCTTCATAGGGACTCATTTACAAACACTTCCTTTTGTGATATCCCAGTGCCTAAGCTGCCAAGAAAGGTGATGCACTGCCTCCAGCCAGAAGACAATAAACATAACATAGAGTCCACCATAAAGCTGGGGGCTAACTGGTTGGAAAGTAGCTTTGTGTAAGAGGACCTGGAGGGTCCTGACAGTCCTTGAGTTGAACTTGAGTCAGCAGTGTGCCCATATGGCCAAGACCAACTGTGTCTTGGGCTGCATGAGGAAGGGCTTTTCCAGCAGGCTGAATGAGGAGATCCTCCCCTCTCCTCATCACATCTGGAGTGCCATGCCTGGTGCTGGGCTTCTCCAGAGAAGATGGGTTCCTACTGCAGTGAGACAGGCAAAGGGCCATGAACATTAGGGGCTTGCAGCACCTGGTGTACACAGAGAGACTGAGAGAGCTGGGACTGCTTAACACAGAGAAAGGAATGTTTTGGGGGGGAATCTTATCAGTGTATTTAAATACCCAATTTTGGGGTAGTGGATAAAGACAATGGAGCCAGACTCTTCTCAGTGGCACCCAGGAACAGGATGGGAGGCAATGGGCACACATTGAAATACATAAAAAAAAAAAAAAACAAACCAAAACAAAACAAAAAAAAACACTTCACTGTGAGGTTAGCTAAACATCAGAACAGACTGCGTAGAGAGGTTGTGTAGTTTCCACCCTTGAAAGTGCTCAAAATCTACCTGGCCATGGCCCTGAGCAACACGTTCTAGCTGAGCTCCTTTGGGCATTGGGATTGGACTTAATGGTCTGCAGGAGTACCTTGCAGCCTCTGCCTTCCTGTAATTCCATGATCTTTGGGAAAAGCACAACTAGAAGCTAGAATGTTATAGATTTCTGTACAGATGGGCTCCTTTTACCAAATTGTATACCCCTTTTAAAAACAGGCAGAATATCAGTTAAACGCAACTGACTTTGCTGTAAGAGGAATGGACAATACAGATTGAAAATAAATGGCTGGCCACCGTTCTATTTAATTGAGGCATAAGCATCCAGGTCAAAGCTACAGCACTGCCAGCATAGCATCTACTGAGAAGAATACCATTTTTTTGATCAAGCTGGGAGATCCAACTAGCTTGGGAAAGATAATATCTGTTGACACAAGGTCTATACCAGCCTTGCATACTAACCCTGTGAGAACCCTACAGCTATCACAGGTACAAAATGGGAATAAATCAGGAATCAAGCTTTTAATAAAGGATACTGTGGGACAAACAAAACAGCTGTCCAGCCTCAGTTTTGGTTTTGGAAGATTTCTTGACTTAGTGAATCACACAAGCAACTAACCCACAGAATAAGCATGCATTCAGCTACACTGTAGCAAAAGAAGTAAAATGGTCCTGCAGGATTTCTTTTTTTGCCCCACGGCAGTGTGATATCTGAAGCACAAACGGTACAGACGCTTTTCAAGGGATGGCCACTGACCTATCAGGCATGCTAATCACTGCTACTTGTTCTTTTAGTGCAGTACAGGCTTCTGGTGGGGACACCAACAGCTTCTGGTGCTGCACCATTCTCCCCTTTCTCTGCAGTTTTTGTACAGTGACACTCAGCATTGCTGCTCCTCTACTAACTGCTTCAAAGGGACAGAAAGCCAACTCTAAAACACTGAAGGAATGTTCCTAGTGACCATGGACAGGATATCATGGAGACTTTCCCAAACCTACCACACTTTAAGCACCTAATGCAATGTTTTGAGAAGCTTTTCACAGGAAGCTGTTTTCTCTTTTACCACATTAAGACAAAAAGGCAAAGAACAAAAGCAAGTAAGCTGAGTAAGTAATGAGAAGCTGCCATTAATCACTTTGTATTCAAGTTAACTTCAAACCCATTTCTTAAACGCATCCATTACTGCAGTTTGATGCACCTGCATTTTGAAATGGTCTTTTCAGCACCAGCCTCTGCGGCCTGCTAATGGGAGTGATAGCCATCCTTATTCAGTGAAAGGCAACAGATGCTCACTGTCCAGCTGATGACATATCATTTCCAGAATTCTTGAAGATTTTCCTAATAAAAGGGTTGTTTTGTCTTCCGTTAACCTTTGTCTTACATCAGCCTCTTGATGAGTGGCTATAAGTGGCTAATGTAATCCAATCTCATTTGGCAATCAGTGAAATATTTGTTTGAAGAAAGTATATGTATGCTTTCAGACAGTGTTAAAGAACACTACCTTGCTGAAAACAAGTATATGGTAAGAGTTCTCTATCCTTCGTGTACTCGTTTGACAAATACTAAGACAGCATTAGATCTACAAATGTTTCTATACATTATGAGTGTTCGTGAAATACAAGAGCAAAACGTTTCAGTCTTGGCCTAAATACTATGCATTCTTTCTGCCTTCTGGAGCTGGTAACCATTTGAATTCCTTCAATGTTTAAGTTATCTGCAAAAAGAAACCCAAAATTTATGAAAAAATGCTCCATTCTAACACAGGTTCAAACAATATTGTGTTCTCCTACCTTCCTTTTTCTAAATAGCCACTGACAGTTGGAAAGGGTAAGGTCTGTATGTAAAGATGCCACAGCCTGTAAGGCAGTTTTCATCTCTTGAGGAGCCTACACCTTACTGCTTCTTCATCTATAGCAAAAGGCACCTGGCACGCTGAGCTGCTGCCTCTGGCCAGACAGGTGCACAGGAACCGTGAGATACAAGCAAATGGAAGCAGCAGCTACAGCTCTCTTGGTAGCAGTCCTGAAATCCTGTGCGTAAGCATCTCAGACTGTTTGCATTCTTACTGCTGAAGGTTCATTGAAGAACGACCGACATTTAAGATTGTTACAGGCCTCAAAGTAGACCTGTCAGCTGGATGCACAAATGGTTGAGCTACAGTTTGAACAGAAGGATTTCCTAGCTCATTTCTTGCCATTTGGGATTCTGAGTCATGGGAAGATAGCAAAACAGATCTTTTCCACATAGGACAAACGAGGTCAGAAGAGTTGGTCAGAGGAGATGGAGTACTTTTAATAAAAAAAATCAGAAAACTGCTTTTAATTTTTGTTATCCCCTAGAAAATCAGGGATCATTTCACAGAAATCTGCATGAATGACATTGATGTAATGATCATAACTTAATGAAATATATGAAAACAGAAGGGTACAAAAGCTAAATAGACTTTACATATTTTACAGTGCCATCCTCCCATTCATTTTTTCCATATCAATCAATTGCTCTCCTTTTTCAACAGCACACTAAGCCCGTTCAAACATCCCATTCACTTTCTACTCAACAGAAATAACACACTCCGCAGTTCAGTAACATTGATCTGTTGTAGATTAAATTAACAGTGATCGTGCAATTAATGGAAAAACTGATATATTAACACTACAGGAGAGAGCAGAGACTGCTTCCAGTTGGATCTTTGATGTAATCCAGCTGTTCTAGGAAGCAGAGCAATTTGTTGTAGAGTTACTGTGCCTTTGCTAGCCTTGGGAGCCAGCAATATAGATCTGTATGAGACACTTAACAAGCAGCAAAGGGAGCTTTTTCTACATTAACAATTTACTGTACAATATTACAATATATAATGCTTTCAAACCATGTTTGAAACAAACAAAAAAAAACCCACATCTGAGCTTGTCACTCCAAGAACTAAGGCTTTTCTGCGTAGTTGTGCTGAGTTCTCATTTCGATTCATCTGTTCCATGCAGAGATATGTAAATCAGGGTATGCACTTCTTATGCTCAGTCTTCTTTCTCCACGCTGTTAATTACCCCCATGTGATGGTGGTGAGAGTGGCTGCAGGAATTAAAGGATCATGATGACAATGGTAGAAGTCGTGGTCATGGCAGTAACCTTATTTTCTTATTTGTCTCATCACCTTCCAGGAGGGAGCCAGGGACAGGAGGGAAAAGCCCTTCAGTCCCATCTCAAACAGGAATCCGCTGAGATCCTTTTCTTACTGCTGTTTGTCCCCAGGGGATCCCACAGCAGGGACAGATCCAAACCCCATCCTATAAAATCAAAAGCTCTGGGGGGAAGGCAACATGGGACAAAATCCACAAAACCTGAGAGTAAATGAGGAAATAGAGGAGGTAGTGAATACATGAAAACAAATGGAGGAAGGGGATGGAACAGGGAATGCAATGGAGTCAGGATTTTGGATGGTTTTATTTCTTTTTGTTGTTCTTAAAAAACACACACACACCAACACACAAACACAACATAAAGGGAAACTGAGTATGCCTGACAGCATCCACCAACTTCTGAAGCAATCCTGTGAGCTACTGCAGATTTTCAAGGCATATCCTAACCCAGAGACCTCCTTAATATTAGAAACCAGCCACAGGCAGCATTGTTATCATGAGTCTCCTCTTCAAGTTCTCTCTTCCACCTGTGAAAGTCAGGTGAATAGTTGATAAAAGTTCTGCAATATTTTGGAGCCTCAAAAATGATTCAAATGCAAAGATGCCACTGAGTCCTGGTAGAAAAAGTGGTCTCACCTGAGAAGGGGGCTGTGCATTTAAAAGGACAAGGAAGGAGGACAAGGTGCCCAGAGTACCTAACTTTGTAGCCATGGGTATGAACTGGAGTCCCCAGGGACAACACAGGATCCCCCTTCCCCATCGACCAAGATCAGACTGGTTGGGGAACAAAGGTGTCCTGGGGACCTCCTTTATCTTTCATCCCACAAATCCAGGAGCCTTTCAACCCATAATCCACCTTTCATCCACAAACATTACTATTACCTATAATAACTCAAATGACAAATATCAAATTCTTAAACGCTTACCCCTCAGGCAAAGCAGTAATGTAGATCATTTTATAGAAAGCCATTCTAAAAATAGGAGACGATAGGGCCATTGGAAAGTATGTCTATTATGCTCAATTACAATCAATGGATGATTTCTACAAACTAAATTTATGACAAGTATTGAAGCATTACATGGCTGATTACTGCACTGCAGATGTAACTTCAATTTCTTTAAAGCAATAAATTACTTCAGGTTGTTTTCATGTTGTTTTTTTTATTCTTCTCCCCAGTTTAGCTGCAGAAGATTATCCAGTCTCCACAGCAGCTATACATTCCTGGATGCGTACTCTAAACCCCCCAAACATAACACACTTTCTGCCACAGAAGGAATTACGTAAGAGGAAAAAACACGGCGGTCCTTAAGTCTGAATGGAGATCAGGAGGACCTGTGAGAGCTCAGCTGACTTCAGTTTAACTAAAGTGAATTTCTTGTTGAAATGATTCCCAGATAACAGGACAGTATCAATTCTGCTCTCACTTCTGATCTCTATCTCAATTGCTTAGAGGCAAAAGACTAAAAAATTAATGGGAGTAGGGTTTTTTATTTTGATTTCTTAGAGGTTTTCTGGGTTGTTCAGCCTACTACTAAACAAATCCCTTACCTACATTGCTCCACAAATCCGTATTGACTGAAAAGCCTTAAAGCGCTCAGGGCTCTCTAGCAGCTATAGTACAGACAGGAATGCTGAGCATTGCTGCTTAATAATGTAGCAGGAAGGGCAGCAAGAACACCCTCTACCATATTTCCATTTTCTCTAATTGGATATGTTACAGGCATGTTTTTAAATCTCTTGCAAAATACAGTCATTAGGTGACAGTGATGGATATTTTCCATACAGAACTTGCAGGGCTATACTACATCTCTCATTTTTCTTTTTTTTTCTTTTAAAAAAAATAAAAAATAAAAAAAATCACTGTGTGAGCTAAGAATGTAAAGCAAGTTTTGCTTTCCATCTGAAAGTAGATCAAGGAAATGAAACAATCACACCCAGTCTGAGGACAACTTTATACAAATATAAATATACCCGAAGAACAACGTGGAATCAAACCAGAAGGAAAATCATGAATACAAAGATAGCAGCTTCTATATATTACAACATACTGACGTGTGTGTACCAAATCTTAGTGGTTAACTACCGTTACTAGAGTATTACTTTAGAAGTGATAATTCCCTAACCACTCTAGTTAGAAGGTGAAATAAATTTCAAGGATTTTCTTCTACACCTCTAGGCTCATGACCAATAAAAAGTGGCAAAGCATCTCATGTTAATAGGTTCTTAATTAGGCTGGGATGCACAAATGAAACATAATGTAGGAGTAACTTCTAAACTTAAAACATCAGAGAGCTTCCCAAATACAGCAGCACCAATGTCTGTTCCAGTACCACAGTAAATATGAAGGCTGGAGATTGTAGTTAAACCTTTCAGAGTTCTCTTTTTTTCCTGAAGAAAAGGAAAACTATCCTCACAAAGCAGAGCACAGGCCCCATTTTACAAGCCAAATGTAAAACAAAAGCAGTTATTTTGCAAATATTTGCACCAAATTAAGTGATATGAAATTGATTTTATACACCTATGTACTGATGCTAAAAAACAGAAAGATGAAGTGAAAGCTTACATTTATCCAGAAAAAGGGCCCACACACTCTAAATGGGGAACAAAATTTCCCACTGATGTCCCAAAAGCCAGCCAAATACAGACACCAAGTGTCTGAACAGGACTGCAGGCACATGCTGCAGAGCAAACCTGCCCAGAGCCACTTCTCGTGGCAGCAGAGCAGAGGCAGGAGCACTGCCACAAGCAGTTTCAGCCTGGGGGCAATGGGAGAGCTTTCTCATACCTCTTCATTGGATGACTTATGGCCATCTGAACATGCTCTGACTTAAGATTGGACAGAAATTTAGGATACCCTACAAGTATATCCACAACATTTTCATTTGTAGAAACGTCACACAAAAACCAAGACTGCAAACCACTGCACGGCTCCCGGAGCCAAGGAGGAAGCACTGCAGTCGTGCTGGTCAACCTTATCACACGTGTACCGCTCAGGGCTGCACCTCCCTGTGTGACCACGGATCACGAAATACAGTAACTGTGAGTTTCAGATTAGACTGGGAACCTACAGAAGCAAGCAAAATTCATATGAATGCCTTCAAAGATAGCAGGGGGGGTTTATTTATCAGAAGTGGTTTTTTTTAGGCTAGTTCAAATGATGCAAGAGCATTATTTTGACTATTGTATTTTGCATGCCACGCAATACTCCTTTTCCATATATGCAGTTTTTTTCTTTGTACCTAAACACCAAAACCAAAGATTTAGCATGTTTGTGTCTAAGGCAATCTTTTCCACAAAGATGTCCAATCAAGGTTCAACCAAAGTCTTTATCTAGTATTTAAAGATTCTTCAGTAGATCCTCAGGATAGCTCAGTCTCTATAATCCCAGGTGAATTCAGTCTACTTATTGATGGCAACCAAGGAACTTTTCCTAAAGGAGCTTTTACCTGGGCTGCTCATTGTATCCAACAAAGCTGACCTGAAGCCAGCCACCTAAACTACATCTCTAGAACAGTAACGCAGCCATCGGCAAGTTCAAAGACAAGGCTCCACGTCTTAATTGTAATTTTACCAAGTTCGGTTTTTAATAAAATTGGAAGCGCACAACTCGGTTTACAAATCTGAAGGTGCTACATCAAGCACTACCAGAACTGCCAAGGGCAGGGGCTGAGAGGAAGAGATGGAGAAGAAAAAGTAGATTCTGAATACTTCATGAGAATTTAACTTGAGAGATTAATGGGCTTTAAAATAAAGGGACAACTCAGAAGATGAAAAGTGTATAAATCCAGAGAGACTGAGCAGACAAAGTGACAGAGAGACTGGTGAGCATAAACAACACCTGTTAAAAAGCACTTTGAACTAAAAATTATGACAAAATGCTAACTCTGATGTTATTTAAGGAGAACTGATCGTTTTTCCTCAGACTGATATAACTGAAGTCTAAATTACTAGAGAGGAAACAATAGTCTCAATTGGCATTAACGCGAGCAGGCACTGAACAGCTGAAGAGCTGCGGAGAGTAACACTGAAAATTGCAGATGCAATTCTAAAGATAATTTCAAGCAAAGGTGTGGGCAGGTATTAAAAGCACTCTGAGATAAAATTAACTGCTGAAATGAAAAAAGGGATTTAAAGGGACAATTTCACTGAAACCTTTCTGCTAACAGCTTCAGAATCCTGTCATCTGCTATAAGGAACAGCCCTATCCCAGAGAGAACAACCACTGGTTTCACTTCAGAGAAGCTGAAGTAACATATGGACATCAGCATTTGTCATATAACACGTGCAAGTCCCAGTTATGCTGTTTAATCACCACTCACGTGATAAAACATGCAACAGCAAGGAGCAAGCAGCACTACACCAATCCACCTAAGCAGCACTCCAACAAACCTTTTTCCTAGGAGCTCTCACAGGAGCTCAGATTTGGAAACTGAAGTTATTACACGTTTTCAAAGAGACAGCTCTAAGCAGATTTGTCAGATTTAAAACTATCATGGCCACATCTCAAAACAAGAGATTGTGACGGTGGCTGACAAGTCTTAAGCACTCAGGAAACATAAGGGACAGAAGCACAGCTTTATAGCAGACATTGAAACTGTCTTTGTTCAAAAACATTCTTGTTAACGCTATTAAAGCTGCCCAAGACTAAGATAAAGCAGCAAAATTAAAACAGAAACATACAACTCCAGGAAAAGGTACGATGTCAAAACAGATCTCTGCACTGATTAGCACTAATTACAGAAGCCATCTAGTCACGGATGCAAAATAGAACAATTTATTTCTTCCTTCTACAACCCCTTTAACCTGGATCCTTCAACTAGGTTTGTGCTATCAGACCTGCTAGAATTTGGCATAGATTTAACAGCCTGGAAGTGCTCAAACACCGTTCAGGTGCTGAGACTGAAACACCTACCTGTCACTGAAACTTGCCAACCTTCAAAGAGTTCCAAGCTTCATCAAGTACCAAATCAGATATTAAAAAAAAAAAAAAAAGGCCTTAGAAAAGTGGCCTAAACAAATCTTCAATTCCTATTTATCAAGGGAAACAGTGAAGTTATTTAACATACATTTCACAAACACAAAGCACACCCCAAACTCATCAGCTAACGCAGATAATTTCACCTTTCCTCTTTGTACAGATGCAACAAGTCACTACAGGAAGCCTCCTAATTGTAACTCATACCAAAGTGGCCAGGATTTTTGCATCAGCAGCATGTGAAAGATGGTTAAAACACACAATCATGATGTTTTTAATGTTCCTCCTGGACAACATTCCCTTTACTGTTTTGCTTCCTATTCATCCCCACAGTCGTGGGGTTCACCATAGTGACCGCAGACTAGAACAATAATCCCACAAGTGAATGAGATCCAGATGTCTCCCTCAAAACGTTTCGTAGTGGTTTATAAGATGCTGCAAGATTTGTTTTCATCTGCATCATCACATGCTGGGGGGGAGGGGACAGCTACAGCTGTGATCATGGAAAACAAGGCCAATTCTTAAAATGAATTAACATACTTTGCATTGCATTTTTGTACTCCTTTCCAGAGTATATAAATAATGGCAATGCATTCATATATTCTACTGCCAACTAGACAGTAGCTTAAGTGTTATCATAAAAATGTTGGAATTGCACCCACGATATGAAATCATCTGCTTATTCATTTCTGATAAAGAACTGATGTGGCAGGGGCTGGACCTCCAGCTCTCACATAACTGGGAAAGGGAAAAAGATATGTATTGATGAGACCGTAGGGCTGTAGTTTGTCTTAGAAGGAACTGAAAAGCCTGTTTCCTTAGAGATCGAGAGCAGTAGCTGAAGACCTGATAGTTTTCAAAAAGACAACTGTACTGAAGGAATTGGCTTTACGGAGGTTGATTGCACTAAAGAAGCTTCTTATATATCTAAAAGGAGAATTTTTCAGTACCTGAAGTCTACCTTCAAAAGAAGAAGTAGCTGGTAAGTTGAAAAGTGTGACTACATCTGGTACACCTCTGTCATGCATACTTGCATCTATGCAACAGCCATCTCTGACAAGAAAGGCATGAACATAAAACAGAAGCCCGGAACCAGCAGTCCCATTTCATCCATCTATGTTTTGAAGGCAGGAACCACTGCTTTCTCCCCCACTCCAATTTGCTTGCATTTGTGGCTTGTACTCCAGGACAAAATTTAGCAAAGCCCCTAAGTGTACACAAGCAGTATTTAGATATTGTGCTGAATCATATCCCAGATCTCTAAAAGCTGCAATTAGAGATGAAAAGAGAGGGGTACAATCCACAACTTGCATAACTAACCATAAAATCCGGGCATCCTTAGATGTTGAGAACTGAGGGAATACAATTAAGCTTGCAGGGAAGCAGAGTTCAGTCTCAAAACACGTGCTTTTGGTAGCCAACAGAATGAAATACTTTGTGAAGTAAGCAAGGGCTGGGATGGGACACTATGAAGAGGAGAGGTACGGAAAGGAATAAAAAAAGGTGAGTGAATGGCAAGGAAAGCAGAGAAAGAATGACAGCAGGTCTGGCTGAACACTTCCAGTACCAGCACGGAACCAAAAAAGTCTCTCAACTTCAGCTATAAAGCTCAGCTAGTTTTATGTAGAAGCAGCTCAGGTGTATTTAAGATCGTAATCCTTATATCATGACCACTGGGGACTACATGCTGCAGCATCCCCCCCGACCTCAACTTTTATTTGAGTACAGCCAAGTCTTGCAAACCCCAAGGCACCGAGTGTAAACAGGGCTTTGTGCTGCCCCCCAGCCAGTTCTCTGCATTCGGGGAGGTTTATCTGCTGGGGCACCATGCCAGGCCCCTGCTGGCCCTATACATTTGCTGCACCCATGCAGAACCCAAGCACTGCAGGGACACTTGTCGGGTTTTAGAGTCATTTCAGGTCCTGCGTGGCTAGTGCTTAGCTGGGGGCAGTAAATCCTGCTAAAACCAAAGCGACTGCTGCAGGGTCACTGAAGTGCTCCTCTACTACAAGCCTAGCGTTACACAGGCTTTTCCCTTCTTCCAGGTGTACAGTTCCCACATAATGAACTTTTGACTATGGTCTGATTGGGTGGTGTAAATTCAGTTAGAAAGGCCGCACAACTGCACAGCAATTAATTTTCTCTAATGAATTCATCCCGCAGAAAGAAAGGCTTTTCACTATCAATTTACCTGTAATAACTCAAGCTGCCTATAGCACGGCAGCCACTGCAGGTGACAGGAATGTGTTCATTTTACTGACTGCATTTTAAATAAACAGAGCAATATTTTCACTACAGGCTTTTCTGAAGGGAGAACACTACTATTTCAATACAAAACACAGGCTTAGCCTACTGGAGGAGTCATCGTACAGCTGAAGTCACAACTAATTAGCCCAAGCCCTTTTACAGCCTGTCCAATAATTACCTTTCATCAACTTCCTTGTTCTTACAAACTGCACAGCAGAAATCTTCACATGGCTACAGGCTACAACACTCTACCTGACTGAAAAGCCATCTGAAGTAGAAAGTTTCAAGAGCAGACTTTAAAGTATCAACAAACTTGGTGTATTTCTATTATTCATAAATGCTTCCCACAACTTCCTATGACATTGAGAAAACTCGTCTTCATTAAAACCTGTCTGAGATTTACAGAAGTTTCAGCTAGAAAAAGAGACTTCACGTAGTTTGCTTTTTCAAGTCCACTATAAGAAATTCCTCTTTCAAGCTTTCCTTACCACCCGTAGACATGAATACATAACGAAGGAATTAGCGTCCAAAGGCACAATCAGGTTCCACTAGTCGGTATCTACATAAGCACATCATAACAGCAGCTCCTGGATTTATACAGTAGCAAAGCAAATTGTTATCTCATTTTGCAAATAATAAGAAGGTAAATAATGCACAATCAGGCAACTGGAGGGAAATATTTCTCCAATAATTCGCTCTTCCATTAAACAGGCCACTTGAGGAACATACTGCCAGGTAACAACAAAACACCACAAGGCTTAAGTAGTATTGATTGTAACATAGCACGTGTATAAGCACGCAGCAGTTAACCACAAAGAACTGACAGACTGAATTCCTTGGTGTCAAGAGAATCAGCTTCAAGAAAAAGGTTGTTTTTCCATCATACATTTGTTTCTTCCATAATTCAATATATATATATATATATATATATATATATATATATGAAGAAGTATAAATAGCAAACATTTTTGAGATATGCTCCAACTTATACAAAGCATTCCGGAATACGTAAAACTACCACTTTCACAAAATACCACACAAGTATTTTAAAGAAGGGGAAGGAGCACTGTGTATCCAGATTGCTGGCCAGTTATTTCAGACAGAAATTAAGATAGTTGCAGTCACACGATCATCTTTGCAGTGCTCCATATTTTTAAGTATATGCTGTGAATATGTTTTACTTGGCAAAGAAAAAAAAATAAATTCTTTTGTATGCTTGCTCAGTGTCATCAAATCAGACAGAGCTCGGTATAAGAATTCAGGCAGTGAATGCACGTGATGAACATGAGGACGAGTCCCCAGCTGCATCCAGGTATCCACCTGAGGATTCAACAACTTGCTCCTTACAGTGCCTCAAGGAAACCAGCTCACACCATCTTACCCCATCAGGCTTGTCCTATTCAGGCTGTTTCAAAAACCCCTTCTATTTTTGATCAGCCATTTAGCATTCTAACACGAGTTTTAGGGTGTCTTGCTTAGATGTCACTGTAACCACAGACATGCATTTAGGCTCCTAAACACAACAATGTGATCTACAAAAGCCCGTAACAGTTCTTGCCAAAATTATTTCTCTAGGTTCCCACAGTTTATAGCTGTATAAACCTCAAACTGCTGAAAACTATACACATTTCCACCCCTACACCTGACTAGCATTCAGGGATAAGGCAGAAGAGCAGGTCTCCCCTCCAAAGGGTTTGACCCAGCAAGCAATCTCCAACAAGCTAGACAATGACTGAAGAGACGGAATAAAAGCATGCATGAGGCACATACGGCTTTCTGGCTCCGCTAGACTTGCTTGAGAAAGGATCTTCCAATTTAATTCCCCCAAAATGACTAATGCAAAACCCAAAAAGACTTGGCATGCAGACCAAAACCCGGGACTTCCCTCAGCTGCTGCTCTGCAGAAGATCTGCTATGCTGAGCTGCTCCAGCTGAAGCACTTGGTTTGAAGTGGAAGCTCACAGGCCTTTTCCACAGATACTTGGATCTTGAATTAATGCTGTTTTCAAGCAGCAAGAGGCCAAATTTAATGACCCTCCTCAACAAGCTCCCAAGTCCAAAATTTTACTTATGTTGGAGAGAGGAGAGTAGATAAATTTGTGTGTTTTTGTTTTTAATTTGGGGATACAACTGTTCTTTTGCATGTTGCTTGAAGACATGCATATATTTCACTAGGAGACATTTGTTCAACTGCAGTTTATTTGGAAAGGCAGGGTAAGAGATTAGAGTTGTTTATATCTGTGTGAGATTGAGTACACAACCACAAGTACTTCATGCTTGTTCAAGCTCTCTGAACTTCTTACTTTTTCAATCACACAAAGCAAGTTTTTCATGAAAGTTGAAGAAAAACAGAATGAGGAATGCTAAACACACTGAATTTTAAAACCACACACGTACTTAGAGGCTCACCACTGGGATTTCACAAGCCTTACTTCAGAGCTGCCCGCTCCGCCCAGCAAGGGGACCTGAAAAGCCCTAGAGGGGAGCCAAGCACATGGGATCCACCAGCTACTGCTTTAACATACCAAAGACAGCCACTTTGCTTCTTCTCAGGGAATTTCACAGCAGCTTTTCCGAAAGAGCTGGCAAATCCAAGTGTATTGGTGTCCTCCTGGTGTCCGTGCCCAGGTGCTGGCAGCAGGGCTGCTCTGTGAGGGAATTTTGGATTTTGAATTCTAACGGACATCTAGCTTTTAAATACTGTAGCCTGTAACCCCGAACAATGCTTTCCATCACATTTTTACCTCATGCAAATGTCATGAAGTAAATTTAACTTTTCAGGGAATTTATGTATGCCTAGAGAGCCACTATACGCATACATATATACAACTGTATACACTGTGTACAAATTTGTATGTATACCTAATAAGAGCCACTTCAAATCTTTTTATCTTTTCTTGAACTCCTTCTCCACTGTGTAAATTATGTTCAGCTATCAGTTTAGACAAGCTAGCCACACCCAAATATTCATCTAACACATTTTAGCTCTGACTGATACAGAACCCGATGACAACCACCAATGTTTTATATTCCTCCCTCCCCAAGTCTAGTCAGAGACCTGTTTCATCTCTGTAATTACCAGTTTTAATGTCTCAGTAATCATTTACTCCAGCTGCTTTCTGGCTTTTACCCTGCAGTAGTCCAGCCAGCATTTTCCTCTGAGCACCCACAGTGCCTGCAGCTTGCACAAAACAACCACATTCCCACTCAAAAACGGAGAAAGGGAGAGGACATTCTAGTCAGCTTCTAGGTGCACGTGCACACACAAGTCCAGCCACAGAAAATGCCTGTGCAGAATGTTTTTGTAGTTAGGAAAGCCAAACTACAGAAGGGAAATAAATTTAAGCCTATGTAGCACATGGAATTTGCAAGAGAAAAAGGTGTGTGCCCACGATATTTCCATCATTTATCAAATCTCTGCTCTGAAGCCAAGTTTCCTTCCAATCTGTTCCTAATATTTTATTCCTTAATCCACTTACAAAAGTAAGGACAGCAGGAACAGAAATATCTTTTTGAGCTTCAATTTAACAAATGCATTTAATCGGAAAAAAGTTTCTAAGAGGTATACAATGTTTTCATAATGTCAGTAAACATGACAAAGAAGATGGAGGAAATACTTTAGGACAGCAGGGATCAAGCTTGCAAAAACACTATAACTGAGTAGGAGTTTTCTACCTATGTCTGTTTGCCTTTGCAAAACTAGTTCAGGTATAGGTTCTTCCAGTGAGGATCTAAATAAATTTCTCATTGAATAAACAAGAAACATTCAGAAGTGTTCAGAACAACAATGTATTAAAGTGATTCCTTAACAACCTTTTAGAAGTAGCTGTGCATATGTACGTGTTACCTACACACACACACAACCCCTAAGCTGGCAAAGAATGATGAGAAGATTAGCACGAGATCCTGCAGTCTGTTCTGAATCAGGATTCTAGAAGGGTAGTGAAAACCCCTGAAAAGAGTCAACTGCAATAAACATTCAGCATGAGCTTGTTGTTGTATGGCTCTTTTTTTTTCCTTTCTTCCTCCTTTTTGGCCAGTCCAGTTTCAGTTCAGAGTATCTTTCCATTAAAAATATGGTTACATCATCAAGCAGACAGTAGTGCACTACCAGTATCTTCATTCCCTTTACAAATGAAACCTTATGTCAAGTAAAGCCTTTCTGGTGTTTTTTTTTTCAGTTGTATATGGTCTTCTCTTAATTGCTAAAACAAACCCAGCAGCTATTGACATTTCTTTGGAAAAAAAATGCCAACTCTCCTTGTAGGTCTCATTCAACACTTCAGTGGCTGTAAATAAGTTAACAACAATCATTTGTGAAATTTTTCTCTTTCCAAAACCTTTATTCAGTTTTCTTCCCACATTGGATGAAGTGTCCTTCCTTTGCGTTTTGACTTAGCTGAAGTGTTGTAAGAAACACTCAACTTCAAGCTAAAGTTCTGTCTACTTCTTATTAATCCTTTGTATCAAATGTGTAAATTCTTCTCAAGAGCATTTTTTATTGCTGTGCTCATCTTCAACTCTCAAGTTACCCACAAAAAGAGATTTTAACTCAATTAACATTTGACAATAATTAGTTTGGCCTTTTCTCATTTCTCATTTTCTCTTTTCTTCATTGTTAGATTTGCAGAAAACGTGTCTGGTCCAAAAGGACAGTAACTTCTAAAATACTTGAGATGTAATTACTGCCCAAGAAGGAAAAACAAAATTTGGGCTCAGAAGAAATCAAATATGCCAGAGAACAAACCAGATTTTACAGATTGTGTCACTGTTTCCCCTTGCACAATGTTCAGAGCTGCTTTGAACTGCACATATTTTTGACTACTCAGCAACTGGCGTATCACCCAAAGCCACCAGTACTGAAATACACAGCTCATCACCAAGGATGATGAAAGCACAGGAAAAAAAGAATTTCATGAATGAGACAGGTATGTTGCATGCAGACAATCAGTATGAGCACAGGTGTTGTGTTCTGGATCTCACTCTATCACTTGTTTGGTGAGTATTGGGCCCCTTTTGATGACAGTAACTCCATATTAAATTAGAGGAGGAACACTGAAGGGAGAGAAAGGATAAGCAGGATGAATATGAACAACCTTATCTCCTGTGCTTCTAGGCTGACTCTGTAGACACTAACATGCTCAGGTGTAACAGGGTAGACAGGGCAGACCTTCCCTGGACCCTTGGGAAGAGCCCAGTGTGCTTCTGAGAGGTTGTGCAAGGAGCACGTCACTGCATTTCTCACATTAGGCTGTGAGCTTTTCTCAGACTAACCACTGACTCAAGATGCTGACTGACTCAAAGCAAGTTAGAGTGGTTTTGTGCTTATGTATACATTCTTCACCTCTTGCCTTGTTTGTTTGTTTTTTATTGCTTTGCTGCTGTTTTTTTCCACACACACACAATTATGAATTTGTATGTTTATGGAAACCTCACTGTGAAATGCTACCCCTGGAGGTGGCAGAATGAAATCTGTCCCAACAGCTTCAGCTTTTCCAGATTTCAGAGGTCCCATCTTCTGCAGGAGACAAAACGAATATAGCAGCAAAAACAACAAAATAGCCACTTGCGTTCTACTTTCCCCCTCCCTTTTAAAATTATTTTCCACAGCTCTGTAAAAACAAAGGAGTCCAGTGCATATAAATACAGTTACAGGTTCCAGAAGGGATAGGCTGCATTCACAAAGAATGCGAGAGAAAATTGGTTTCTAAAAATATTTCTCTGATTTCAAAATATGTCACGATGGAAAAAGAGGAACCAGCACTGACAGCATCACTCTCTGTACAGGAGTAGGAAGACAGAAGAAATATTTCACAACTATTAGAGAAACTCATTACAGCTGGGGGATGAGCTGTACTTCTGACTTTTCCTCTTCTCTCTTTTGTGGAGCTGTATTGAAATAACCCTCTAGTTGCATTCCCTACAGCACAAAATGCATACTGCACCTGATTTCAGGGGAAATTTCTGCAGTACAACAACACATTTCTCATCAGACTGTCACGATTACAGGGCAGACAATGCCTCATACTGCCTTGCAGTCTCTCGTACCATGATGGGTTTCCTCTGTGCCTGTCCCTCCTCCCCAGCTGAGCTGCTCAGCTTTGTCATCCAGCAAGGCCCAGGACAGCCAAACCATTACTGAACGTATTAACACACAGGCCCATGTCTGAATTGGTGCAAGGCACATGTCAGCTACTCAGAGGCCACTAACTGTTTGTTAGATGTCCTTCTTCCAGGGCTTGCAAGCATCGTGTTCCTAAAATGACCCCAAAACAGCTGCCTCCAGGTGAATTTTCCACCCATTCACACAAGCATAGCGCCAGCAGGAAGGAAGGGTCAACACAAGACCTGTGCGTGTATGGTTGATTTTCCTTCACAGAGCCTAGAAACACCTATTTCATGGTTTATCTGCCTTTTTCCACAGCTGCAGCTGTTCTATAGGCTGGAGGAGCCCAAGCGGGAGCGTATGTGGACTCGCAGACAGCAGGCATCCTGCAGAGTCCCTGCTGCACACCGCAGCCTCACGCGCTGCCAACTCCTGAGCAGCATGAGCCTGCGCTTCCTTTACTTACGCACATGTCGCTATCTCAAAATACCTCTTCCAGGCAGCAACTTTAAAGAGCTTATCATTCTTCTTGATGCCAGGCTTTGGCTTTAGGAAAATAGAAGTACACGAAGACTACCTAGAAGTCATTTCCCTCTGATTAGCTTACCCGTAGTTTCCTGGAAGGCACGCTAGATGGATGGCAGTTTTGAAATACTTGACTGTTTTCTTGAGCATCTCTTCTCATTTCATTTCACAAATGCAGTCAGCCAGAATATAATTAAGGTGTTAAACTAAGGTAGGTACCTCCCTCCCTCTCTTCTCTAAACATTTTCTGAATGTGGAAGTAATATCCTTTTCTATCTTGCTTATGGATTGCCTTTTAGAAAGCAAGCAGCTTCTTTGCTTTTGTACATAAGTCTACTTTTAACCCTTTGACCAGATTTAAGATCTGTATCCTTTCACACCAGCTCAGAGGTTTGAGACAGGAGACTGCCAGATCCAATCCATGATGAAGTAAAGATTATAAACATGATTATCTTCAGGTTTCCTAATGATGCATGCAGAAACTTGCAGTGAAGTCCCTGTTCCTAACTCTATACATGCCTAATCCTAAAAACCTAAGTACGTTTTGTCCCAAACAGTGAACTTATACAAGAAGCAAAAGAAAATATACTTCCAAGAGCTCTTCTCCCCCAGTGAAGCATTATTCCCCACAATTGGCCCCCTGGAAGTCGTGCATGGCAAAGCACAACTATTGTCCCTAACAGAGAGGTGACAGAATGCAACTAAGTCACGAGATTTGAGATACCTACCAAGCATCCACTGAGAAAGTGCAGCAAGTAGCTACCCTGAATGAGCCAAATTCAACATTAGCTGTTGCCTAGGTCTGATCCAAGTGCCCCTTTCCTAGAAGCTGTTTGAAGAAAGAGCAAAAAGTTCATGTTTCCTTAACCCTTCTGCAGTAAAATCCATGAAATAAGGAAAAAAGTTGAAGCCAGTGTATGCTGTGATTTTTAGGTATGACCGATCTTACCTTGAGCACAGAAGAACAACTGCACATGTGTACTTTTGTATCTAAATATAGGACAGCTCACTCCTCTATCCTCCTAGAAAGATCTTCATCTTGCCAGAGGGTGAGAGGAGCAGTGGTAAGGAACCTGGAAGTGAGGGAACCCACTGACAGCAAGATACTCCGTCTCATAACGGAGACGTCTTTTGTCAGTGAGGTATGAAAAAGGAAGAAGAGAAAATTTCCCTGGGGAAAATAACTCTTTGGAAGAGCTTTCTTACAAACTTCAGAAAAGGAAAGCGGTTTTCTCTTTGGGGACTGGCAATATGGAGACCAAAGCTTCTTAATTTTGCCACAGCAAGATGTAGATAAGAGCAGCAGAAACATATCTGCATGAAGAGATATCAGGAGTGGCTCCCCCTGAAAAATCAAGTCCCCAAAGGGGCAACGTGGTAAAGATATGCAGGGTAATGAAGAGCACAGAAAGTAGGTCAGGAACATCTATTCAACCTTTCCCATGACATTCCAGCAGACAATGCAACTGAAAGGCTAGCAAATTAGAACTGATAACAGGAAAAAACTTTTCATACAGAAATTCCTGTTTACAGTAATTACTGCATCTAATTGCAGCAAGAAACGGAAGGCAAGCGCTTAGCAGAACTGCCAGAAGAACTGGGTATTTGTTAGGGTACCCGTCACCATTCGAAGTAACAACTAAAATATGAACTGCTCTGAAAGGGCACAAACCCGCAAGCTGTATGTGATGAGCCACTGCCCCAGCACTGCGAGGAGCCCTCCCCTGCTGCAAGGGCTGCGGCTCCCAAGCAGCTCTTCTCACACCTCCCACTGAAGCGCAGGCCCTGGCCTCTTGGAAATGAATCACACCTCCAATTAAAAGTGTCCTTTCCATATTTTCACTAGAAAGGCCACACGACCTGTCTGTAAGAGTTAATTTTCCATTTCACAATTTAATTATGTGGGGAAAAAAAAAAAAAAAAGCAGCTCACATTTTCAAGCAGGGCTGAAACACCCGTTTATTTGCTAGGAGTTACTGACAGTATTGCCAGTAATGCAGAACTGTGTCACATGCGTGTATTTTACCTCAACTTCTCAATTCTTTCTTATCAGCACAAGTAGGTAGCAAAGAAAAAATGGAATTGAAGTTGTGGCTATTGTGAAAGAGAAAATAAATGTCTAGGAATTATTTAACTGTAGATTATTGGATGGGAAGGACTAGTGGGGGTGGGTATCAGAATCATAACCAACAACTGGCCGTAAATTAAAGCAAGCTAAAATTCTGGCCTCTCAGCTAGGTGAACTCTCATTTATCTTCATTTAATAGCAAATGTACATTAATCAAATGCATGTGTTATGGCGATCTAACTTGCTGTATGTAGCTCCCTTGGTAGTCTTTTGAAATTTCAGGGAAGCTAACAAACAGACTAAGCATGGTGTTTAATAAGCATTCAGAGCTTTCTACATGTTTACACTCACATATGAAGCAGTCCACACATAAAACACTGAGGGATGATTAATTCCCTGAACGCCTGCTAAATCCTGCTTGATTTTTCTCCATTTTGGTCGATTTAAAGTGGTTTACTGCTGTTCTAATACCCAACCCCTTAGTCCATGAATAGTACAGAGAGGAGTTATACCCAACACTTCAAAACTGAATAGAGACAGGGTTTTACCTGCAGGAAAGAAATACGAAGGGATTGTTGCAAATGAATAGTCAAGCTAAGCACCTTTTATCAAACAGAATAAACAAGATTGAAAGACTGTAATGAGCAGCAGAAGTGTTACAAAAAGAAGATAAATTACTTTTGGAGAGTTGAATGCTAAGATGCATTCATTATATGTTATGCTACATTTTATTTTCATAAAACTCAGAACTACACCTTTCAAATGAAACAACTCAAACTGGTGAAATTTGAAATAAAACCCCACAGATCTACCTCTTCAATGATCTGTATTAGCCACTGTTGTCATGGTTATCAGTGCCATCGGAATTCATAAGCCAGTTTCTCATTTCCTATCTCCCCACACACCATGAATAATACCAGCTCTCTGTTCCGAACTGTTCATACCTTACGTTTTTATTGCCTGGCTTGGTCACCTTCTTGGTGCTTCCATATGTTTGTTTTTAATACATGAGACATGCCCGATGTCATGAGAAATAACATGCAATAGAAGAGCTGCGCTTGAGAAAAACTATAAAGGGAATAAGAAAATTCTGCTTCTCACTCAATGGTCTGATCCTTGTAGACAGTGGTTCCATAATTTCAGCAGCATAAACAGTATAAATAGCCCCATAGTTCCCAGGTATCCTAGTCATCTAGGGAGTCAGCTATCTTGCGGGATGGCATCAAGAATGGCTCTCATGACGGAGGAATCCAGAGTCTGAATGTGCTCAGCTGGGCATGGGGATTCCGTGCAGCTGGGAGAGAACTGGAAGTTTAAGGCCCGTAAGATAACCAGCCACTGGTGCTTTGGGGGATCTGAAACTCCAGCTTGTTGCAGGAAGGAGGCAGTAGATGGTTTTGGGTTGTTGGTCTTTTTTTGGTGGTGTTTTTGAGAATATTTAGATAGCTGCTTAGAGACCTTGAAATTAAGTCTCTCTTAACAGGACAACAGAATCCCTAAATCACATGAAAAGCACCACTGAAAGTGGTCCTTCAAAACACAAATAACTGCCCACCAACCTCACATCGACCTTTTCCACTCCATCCTACACACATGGATGCACAGCACTGAAGCAGCAGGGATTTGCTACCATTAGAACTCCACGCAAAGAAAGGCCCAGCAAAACGCCACTTTTATTACTGTAGACTGGATTTCAGCATTTTCTACTTTCCCTAGATTGTACAGAAGGGAGCCTATCTTAGCACCCGTAAGTCACAGATTTCCTTTCTAACCAGCAAAAACAAACACGCCCTCCATAAAGTGGTCTGCTTAATCTGCAAATAAATATCCCAATGCCCTACCTGCGCTAGTCTGGAGAAACATGTTTCTGGAGGCAACGTGTTCGTGTCCCAAGGCCATTAGATTATTATTTCCTCAAGATGTACATTAAATCAGAACTCGAGTGGCTACACACTTCCTATGAAGCCTGGTCACTGCTTGGACGAGAGACAAACCAGCTTGGCTCCTCCAGGGAACCGAAAGCAGCAGCCATAACAACTGCGCAGGTCGGTCAATCAGCTGCCCAACTTCTACGGATTGTTGCCAGCATTGAAAGCCTTTTAGAAATTCCCTTTCTACTGTAAAATTTACTACTTGGAAGTGCGGATATTTGGGGAGGTAAATGGGAAAAAAAGGATATACGTGTCTGTTTGAGAACCAGTTAAGCATGATATCAACAAGCTTCAATAATCCATCCCAGCCTCTGTTACTGTTCAGTCTTGGATTTTATTTTATTTATGTGCGGTGTGTGAATGCAATTCCTTTACTTCAACTTAGGTTTACTTTTAGTAATTTATGAAGTACCCTAAGCAATTGCTGCAGCATGGAGGATACACTTGAAAAAATGTTGAGCTTCAGTACAAATTTAGTGAATGGGAAGGAAACAGTGAAGTTTCACCCAGTAAAAGTTGTACAGACAAAAGCTAAAAAAGCAGCGGATGAGCCGAAGTGTTACTTTGAACGAGCTCTACTCTGCTAAGGTCACTTTAACTTCTTAACATTAGGAACTTGTGAGGAATGTATCCCCATTCACATATTTGGAATGAAATCAGGTATTTGAGTGTTTCCTTTTAGTATTTCCTTCCGCTCTTGATACCGTGTTTCTTTGGATTATGAGGTGGCAAAAGATTCATTATCTTCTCAACATGTACTCAATGTCTCAGAAACTGCTCTGTGGCAAAAGCTGAAAATATCTTCCTCCCATGAGATCTGCCATAACAATTCCTCAAAAATCACCACTAATATTTCTTTTCATATACACGCTCAACTCATTGTAGCATTAAACAATGTCCAGTGGCAATCAGAATATTAGATCGCTAAGACCATACCATAAAAATAAAAAACTATTTCTAGAAGTTTTAATATTCTACAGCAATTAAGTATGTTTTAAACCCAAGAGACAGTATTACAAGTAAGTGCTTATCTATAAGTTAAGGTCAGCATTCAAAGCCAAATCTTTTGGAGCAAGACATTTCTTATTTGAAAATTCGGGAAAAAAAAAAAAAAAAAAAAAAAGAGACCTAAATGGTTGGGTATGGTACCTTCTATTTGCAAAGAAGCTGCACATGAAAAGTCTTTGAAGCACAAGGTACAAGAAAATAATGCAATATGCCATTTTTCTCCTTCTAGTCTCATTGAGACTTTAAGTACAGTAGCTATAGTAGGAATTCTACTGAATCTAAGAAACAAATTGAAAAAAAATGAAATTCTGTTGAATATCAGACACTTATAAAAAAAAAAGGAAATGGCTCTCAACACAGCTAAAAGCTTAATTACACAGCTATTGCCACATTTCATTGTTGCTCTTCATTTCAGACATCAATTGTCAAAGTATCAGTCCATCTGAAAAAAAAGTCAAAAGTTTTGACAAAATATAAAGTGTTACGAAAACATGATTCAAAAACTCTCATTCAAGAACTGAAAACAGGCACATTAAAAACACAGAAAGTCAGACAGTGTATTTAACTTCAGGTGATGATATTTAGTCATTAAATAATCTCTCATACTGTCCTTTATTTCATTCCACTTTTCGTAGCAGAAGAAAGGTTAGAGAGTGGGGATACACATTCAGAACTTGCAATATGTTGCCTTTTACATCATCTACTGATTTATTTATTTATTCAAACTCAATAGTACAACATACAACAAAATGTTTCTTTCCTTCCTTGCTTTCTTCAGTCCTAGGAAATACCTGACTTCATAGTTAAAAGCAACTGATTCTACAGTCTGCATAAAACGTGTTTGTTTGAACATGAATTAACATTCAGACACATCTCAAACAGACATAGTCAACAAATCTCAACTCTCTTATCAAAGAGAGTCTTGCCTACAGGGGAGCCAAGGGAAGGGACTGTTGCCCAACCTTCCTACACCATACGAGATCTACAGCTCTCACAGCCAAGTCAAAGACTACATGTATTGGGGTCAAATCCAGAGATGCGTGTTCACCACAACACGTAGCTGGCACACATTTGTTGTTGAGGGAACTCAAGAAAGACATAGAAAAGGAAGTTATCAGTGCTTCTGATAACTTCTGATTCTTCCTCACATTTAAGGGTAACACCAAAAATAGGGGTTGGAAGTGGACTCAGCACTTCGCACCAAGACCAGCCTGTATTCAGATAAGGAACTTCAATTTAACCATTTTTATCACAGGTAAAACACATTAAGACATTTTCCTCCTGTTCATCAGCAGATGAACAGCCTCAAATAAAAGGATCCCCAGTTCTATGTGAAGAAGCATCAACGTCTGCGCTCAATCCTTGCAAAGACTAGAAAGCATTAAAGCCATACATTTTTATTAGAAGAGGATAAATTCACTGCAGGAGAAGCTCAAGTTAATGGAACTGTGCCCATATATACCAGCCAACAGCTTGACCCCAATTAACTCTGCGACTTCTAAATATGTCTTCGAAAAAACAATTACCATGTAAATACAATGACTTCTTGTTATCAACATACAGCTGGGGTCTACTCACAGCAATCATTGCAATATTATAGACTCCCTAGGTAAACATTAATAAGGTATATTTTATGCAGTGATCTGCACTCTCTATAAGTACTTCTGACATATGACTGCTCCTCCCTGCGAGCCAGGCTCCATGGCATTAAGATAAATCTCCTCCTGTTGTTCTGACCAAATAATTCAGATTTTTCTCTCAACGAAAGTGAAATTAAAACCTTACAATGGAGTGACTGAAGTATACTTAAAGCAGGTTTACACTGAAGCGTATTTGTTCCAGTTTTGACTCCTATAATGCCTGTGTTTCTTTCTTTATACCCAAAAATTAATGAAAAACAGAGAAAGCCTTCAACTTAGCAGTTTACCTCCTGGACTTCCCAAAAAATATAGCTGATCTTAGGCACACAACATATTTTACCAAAACTAATTTGCTTATTATTTTTTATACTTCTTTCAGACGTTAACAAGTTATCACATTTCAATTTTTCTTGGACACAATTTTTTGAGCTATTCTAAAAGCAACCAGAGCAGTCCATGAATCCAAGCACATATAGTTAAACAGTTAAACAAACTGCACAATACCAGCAGAAATGCATTATTAGACTTCTGCATTGTCACAATGGAAAAGAAGAACAGAGCAGGCAGGTACCAGAGACTGGTCTGACTGATTAGCAAGCACAGCTACTTTCGCACAAGATCACATTTTAAAACTTCATAATGAAATCCTTTTATACATTATTTATACTTCATCTCAACTATGACATCTGGTGATTTGGAAAATCCCTTTTACACAACAACATAAACTAAGAGAACTTTAACATATTACTTTCCTCTAATAATAGAAATGCACTTGTATTGAAGATATTCAAGTATTATAAAATGAAAAAAATACACCGTACATCAATTAATTGTCTGAAGTATCCTCAAGTATTTTTTACAAATATAAGAACATAATTTTCTTCCTAGGCTTAACAAATGATCATTGAAAAAGGTTCAGTAAATTGCTGCATGTCATAAAGCAAAACAGAGGAAGAGCTAAAAATAGAGTACAATCTTCCTTATTTCCAGCCCAGGCCCTGCACGTTATTCCATGTTTTTTTATTGCTAAAACTATACTGCAAGAAATTTGTGGCTGACAGCACCTGGAAGGTAATTAAAGGAAATAAGCAAACAATACAAATCCCACAGTGAAGGGCTTCAAATACTTCTTTTAATCCCTAAAGATTTTTTTTTTTTTTTTTTGCTAAAATTAAGAAGGCATCTAGAGTTTTTTTGCCTCTATAATGCTGAAACAAGAAGCCTGTGATAAGGACTTTAAGGTTTAAATATTAATCATACATTATCTGATTCTTTACTGTTCTACAGTTATTACGAGCTCCAGAGCAACTCTAAGTATCTCTCCCAAACCTGTGCTGTACATTTTTTTTTTTGTCAACAGGAAAGATTTCAAGCCATTCCAACACCTCTGGGTTAAAAATTATACATACACACAGACACATCAGCCCCCATCCTCCCTGGCCCTTTGTTTCAGCTACAATGGCTGACAAGATCTTGCCCAAGTCTTTTCATCAGACCTATCTATTCCCAGAGCTCCACTAGGACTCTCAGTCAGTCATGCTCTTCTTAGCCCATCATCCAGCACAGAGTTAAGGACTCCGGAAGCTGCAATTTGGTTTCATAGCTACGGAAAATGCTTGCTCCCTTTTGTACCTGATGCCCCAAAGGAGAGCTTCTTTACGGCACTGATGTTATTTGCAGAGTGCGCCATCAGAAAAAAGTGCACTGTAATTTCACAATGACTGACAAAGAATGCGGTCCTTATTTCATTTTATGTAATCAGGAATATGAGATGTGCAGTGACACATGTCCCCTTCCAAGGCCACACACAAGACTAGGCAGTGAGAGGCCAGCTTGGTGCCCGTGTGACTGATGAGCACATCTTATGACCAAGCTCAGACAAATGCAACTTCAAAGAGGCTTTGTATCTCTACCATGGAAGATGTCACCTACTGCCACAAACCAGTATTTATGTTTGGCAAACTCAGCTACAACTGCATTAACTTAGTTTTCAGATAATGTACAATATTCCACAACTACTTGAATTTTTCAGTTGTGCCTCACAAGACCTCCCACTTAGTTATCAATGTGATAGTTTCATTACTGTGGCAAAATTAAGATACCTGACCTGGAATGTTTCAAACTAAAGGTTCCTGGTTTGGCAACTGCTGCTTATTTTTATTCCTACAAATCCAGGTAAAAGACACGCAGGTACACCCCCCAAATAAACAAGCAAGCCTATAACATGAAACAACTCAAGGAAATGCACTGAATGCTCCACTAAACACAATACAGCCTTATCCAAAAGAGCTAGAACTTCTCTTTTGCTGTCGATTTCTGTAGCTTCATGAAAAACGTGTAGCCAGAGTCACCAAAGCAGAAGCCCTTGTTCAATTTGACAAGTAAAACAGAAATGCAATGTAAAACATTGCTATCTATCATCATAAGGACCTACACAAAAGTGCTTAAGCAGACAAAAGGTTTAAGGTTACCTCACATTATTTATTTACCATTACTTTTGCCGAAGTTGAACCAGTTGAAGTGTGTACATAACACACATCCACTCCAGAGAGAACAAAATGGAAGGCTGGTATCCACGGCAACCTGGCAACTGTGGGACACTTTGGGGGGTTTCTTTGTTCTTAACAGATGGGAAAATATCACAATGCTGTCCTCACGCTTCAGTTTCACTCCAGAGTTACTTATGTTAAACCTTAAGGCAGAGAAGTACGATAAAACTTTTTGTAATGTTATCTTTGAAAAGCGTAATACTCATTACTATCAGATAAACTTGATCACAGAAGGTTAGACCAAGCAGGGGACTACTGATACAGCTCTCCTGCAGGTCATTCCTTAGTCACTTTCAGTAAAAGGTCTTTAAAAAATTTAAAACCAGAAATTAAGAAGCTTTAAATTCAGCTTGAAATATTAAGTCATTCTGCAATTAATGAATTTTTTTTTTCAATTAGCATAGCATCAGTCATTTACCTCAAGCAGAAGTCATTTACCTCATAACTTCAGGTGTGAGGTTCTAGGAAGGGACCCATGATTTCAGTAGCACAGAGTCTGAAGCAAATCTGGTCAGGGCAACAATTCTGAAGTTACGAGTTAAATACCCATCTGTACAAACACATGCTAACAGAACAGCCTTCTGTACTGAAAAGAGGACTTGGGCAGCAAGGGGAAAGCTGTGGGTAACGTCTACCTAGACTTTAGGGAGGCCTCTGACACTGACTCCCTTAAGGTCCTCGAGGAGATGCTAATGAGGTACAGACTGGATGGGCAGACTGTGAGGTGTACTGAAAGCTGGCTGAATAACCGGGCCCAGAGGGTGGTGATCAGTGGCACAAGCCAGCAGCAGTTAGGCCAATAACAATTAGCCACACACCACATACTGTCCTGCTCAACATTTTAATTAACAGTCTGGATGGTAGGCAGAGTTCATCCTCAGGAGTCTGCAGATAATATAAAACTGTGAGGAGAAACTGACACACCTGAGGGTCACGTCACCATCCACAGGGACCTGGACAGACTGGATAAATGGTCTGACAAGAACCTCAGGCTGTTCAACAAGGGGAAGTGCAAAGTCCTGCACCTGGGGAAGAACAACCCCATTTGACAAGGTTGGCAGGGGGACACCCAGCTGGAAAGCAGCTTTGCAGAAAACAACCCAGGAGTCCTGGTGGACACTTAAGTTGACAAGAAGCCAGCAACGTGCCCTAACCACAGAGAAAGCTAATGGTATCCTGGGCTGCAGGATGCACGAGGTGATCCTTTCCCCTCTACTCAACACAGGTGAAACCTCACCTGGAGTAATGCATCCAGTTGTGGACTCCCCACTACAAGAGAGACATGTGCATGCTGGTGAAAGTCTGGTAAAGGGCCCCAGAGATAATTAAGGGCCAGGATCATCTCTCCCTACAAAGAAAGATGGAACAAGCTAGGACTCTTCAGCCTCAAGAAGAGAGGGCTTGAGAGGCAGAAATCTCAGTGTGTATAAATAATCCAAAGGGAAGGTGCATAGAAGACTAAACCAGGTTGTCTTCAGTGGTGCCCAGAGTCAGGACAAGATGCTGTGGGCACAACCAGGAACGCAGGAGTTTCCCTCTGAGCATCAGCAAACACTTTTGCACATTGAGGGTGTCAGAGCACTATCACAGGTGGCCCAGAGAGGTTGTGGAGGTTCCCTCCTTGGAAATACTCAAAAGGTACCTAGACATATTCCTGGGCTGTCTGCTGTAGGTAGCCCTGCTTCACCAGGGAGGTTGGGCAAGAGGATCTCCAGGAGTCCCTCAACCATTCTCTAACTCTGACTGCTCTCTCATGCCACCCACTTTAGGCTTTGCCCAAAATGATACACTTCTGTAACTATACTGCTTGTTTGACTCTAAAAGCAAGAATCTTCCTTACTAGAAACAAATATTTGTCAGTGGTTTTCCTGAAGTTTGAACATAATGAAGTTCTATGAAGTTACTGTGGTGCTTTTTCCTGTCATCTCAAACCACCTAATATGGAATTGCATCCCCAAGAATGGCATGCATGCAGTTTGCAATGAAGAGCTAAAGAAAACTTGGCAAGTATGATGGGGTAGGTGAATATTTTAACAGACTTGCGTAATCAAATGCTTGACAACAGTCACTGAGCATAAAGTTTTATGACATGTAGTAAAGGAAAGAAAATAAAAAGTCCATTTAAGTCTAACCTATGCTTACACTTCTATACAGAAAGTGGCAGGGAAAAATTAAGACTAGAGGATGAATAATGTTTCTTAAAGGATATCCCAAATATTTGCTGGAGTAAGTGGTTAACTTTAAACGTTAATGTTCAAGGGCAGTCCTGAAAAGGATAAGAAATCATACATAACACTTCTGGGGTGGCTTAAAAATTTAGGACAGCTTCCATGTTTCATGAATAAAAGTTATAGATCACTAGCTGGAACACTCTACTGTAACAGTAGGATTATTCCGTGCAAAGAATTTTTTAAAAACAGAGACTGGCATTTATTCCTCCATAAGATAAAGGCTCTCTCATATCTTACAGAAATATTGGCACAGATTAAATAAACTCGGGCAGAGCAAGTCTAACAGGGCTCATCTCTATCAGAGTTCCTGTTTCTACAATACAAAGAATCTACTTCATTCTTTGTCAATCATTTGAATCATCATGGACACAAACAAGTCCCGTACAAGACAAATGACAGTACTAGATGTACATTGACATGGCAAGAAATGTCAGACCCACTGAAAAAAAAAAGAGTTTGCTCTGTTTCTGGAAACTGGAAAAAAGCAGTTTATTCCTTGCATGGAGAGAAATGCAGGCATACATGTAGTTTATTTTTAAAATAAATCTGAAGGCTCATTCTGCATAAGTTTTAGAAGTATGTTGAATAGTCATTGAAATTAACTGAAAATCCATTGCATTTTTCCCAAGTCTTTGTAGCTCTCACTAATTATTTCTTTTTACTAGCCTGTTTTTATGAGTTAAAGTGCTTTTGATTATTACATTCATTAATATAAAAAATTGACTGCTAATTACCAGAGAAGCTGCCAATCATGAATCATAATACTTCACCAAAATTACTTGTCAAAACAATACAGCTACATGAACGAACTCTAAGAAACTGAATATCTGGAACGAGTTTATATCATCCATTTCTATGAGCTATTAAAAATAAATATCAATGTTTTAATTAAAATTATATGTTTGTTGTTTTTTGGTTATTTAGTTTTTGTCTGTGAATTTTGTTATCTTTTCATTTTTTTTTCCTCAGTAAAAGGACAAGTTCTCCTCTTTTTCTCTGTTTTAGGCATGTTCAAGTCTTTCCACTACTTCAGATTCACAAATTGGTCATGAGAACAAAATTCACTCCATTAGGTCCACTTCTAAGTTCATTTAAACCAGCTGAAAATGGGGCTTTGTATAATGAGAAACATGGAAAGGTAACCACTTCTGACCACAGTGAGATGGCCCGTGGGTGAGTCTTCATACTCACATGCCAGGCTTGACCTCAAACCTACTGAATTCCCACCTGCCCACATTCAGCAGTCTTCCAACATTTACATTGCATGATATACATAAATCTCAGTCCATACGTACATTTTACTAGTTTGTATAGTCACATATGTAGTGGAGGTTAATTTAGAATTAAATTCATGTTGCTAATTTGCATGCTTTGAGAGAATATACAAAGCATTTTCAACTTCAGGTCTCAAGTTCTCCTTGATTCATATTGTTCCTTTTTCTGAGCTTTTTCTCAGTGATTACCTGGTGTGGCCTCAGGTCAGACTGTCCACATTGACACCCGCTGATGGACAGAACCGAGGTAGCTCTCAAGGTATGCTTTATACCAACCTACTCATGCTGTGATGACATGTACAAGGAACTTGTCCATTAGATGTGCCACCAGTTTAAGGCACACTCATTGGGTGTGGATGAGGGTGGAGACCACAATGGAGATTATCATTTCCATTACAACAGAAGCTAAAGTCCCCAGCACTCCAGCATGCCAGGCATTAGATGTATTTAATGATAGCTTTTAAACCCCTGCTATCAGTGTCCTCCAAGAACTTTATGAACTATCATATGAAAACAACATGCTATAATTGAGTCAATTTGAGGCCTTCCCCATACTTTCTGAAAAGTATTGTGAATGCGTTTCTTGGCACAGGCAGATACTAGGCAGAACGGCCAGCTCTGCTTGCCCCTGAGAGAAAGCAGGCACACTCACACCTTGGGTGCTCCCCAGGCAGGACGGGGGCCCTCAGGTCCACATCAGACCTGAGCTTTTACATGCACAAGAGAGTACAGAGAGCATGTGAACAACAAAGTTAGCACAGGGAGCCCTGGATTGGCATCTGCCTGTTAATCATCTGTCTGTTTTCACTTCCCCTCCTGCAGCTCCTGCCTGAGATAACTTCCACTTTCACAGCTCCAAGTTTTGACTTCCTCAAATCAGTCCCGCTGACAGCTTCTTGTCACTAACTCTGTCCGCAGTGATCTGCTGCAAGCCATGCAAGAAGAACTTGAAGAGGAGAGCTGGAAATGAGGACATCAGTTGAGCATTAGCTGAAGAAGAGAGGTTAAAAAGGGCTGAGCACCCCTGCTCGGTTCAGGCTGCAAAGGGCAGTGGCAGCCCAGAACATCAGCAGCACATGAAGTGTCTGCAGAGACCAAACCAGAGCACCCACATCCTCAGCTGGTCAGTACCAGATGGGCAGACTGTGTTACTTCTCTGTGAAAAGGAGGAAAATAACATCTCCATGATCAAGTGCTTCGACATAGCTAATAAAGAGGCTGCTGCAAAGCCACAGACAACAGGTGATGCTTCAGACTCATTCTTCTGCCCGTATCTGTGGGCAGAATTACAGAAACCGGCAATGGGCTTGGTTTTGTTTAGGTTCTGTGGATCCGTCTGTTTGTCTGCTTTTGACAAGATGTCTTTCCTGATTCCAGACCTTGAAGACATTTAAATACAGGCAAAATACATTGATTTGGCCCCACCATTTCCTTCGTTTGCAAGGGTGTTGGAATCCACCTCCCCACCAGTCCCCAACCTCCTCCCAATAAATTGTTGCTCACTCACGCTGAATACAATTTGTCACAGTGAACTAATGTAATGATGTTTTATTCATAGGCTTAAGACTCTACTGGGCATGACAGCTTGAGAACTAAGACCACTCCCTCCAGACTAGACAAGAAAATATCGATAGCTCATGTGTGGCGTGTACACATCACGTTTAATGTGGCATAACAAAGTCAACTGTCAAACCTTTAAGCCAGAGTTAAGTCTAAGTCTTTCTCCAGTGACAAAATCTGGAGAATAACAAAGAGAATATTGATCTTCCTGCTTCTTTTGGTAACCTAACAAGATAAGGCAAACTAATGGTCAGAGCTCAGCCCAACTGTTGTTACACTCAACTGCTTTTGACATTGATAGCATCTTTTGTCCAAACGCCTAAAGATAAAAACAAAATAATGCAAAACAATGAAATACATCACAAAATTTCCAGTTCTCCACATTTATTTCAAAAAACAAGGTTGTATATTTCAGCCACAGAAAGCATAACTGGCTTATGCTGATTACTTACAAAATACATTCCCTCATCTACTTTTTAAGCTCTTCCTAACAGAGGCTTCTCAAAATCTATCCAAACTGAAGCCCAGATATCCTTAGCATGCAGCTAGTTAATCAAGTATCTGGAGAGCTTGGATGCTCTAACAGCTGCTTAGGATAAATCAAGAAAAACTGTTTGCTTGTCATCTTAATCGAGATCCTTCTACTCCTAACTTGCAGTGGCAAATTGCTGCCATATAACAATCCACTATGTAATGGCACAGCCACATCAGTGATAAAAATAAATCTCCATACTGGACACTAAAAGAGCTGGCAGTATGTGATTTGCACAAGAGGTTAACAGTAAGAGGTTAACAGAGATAATGCCTTCCCTGACTGATCTTTATAATATACAATTATTATACAATACTTTGCCACCCAGGAAGTAGAAACCTAAACAGGACTGCACCAGAAATACAGAAATCCTGCTCTGCATGATGACACCAAGCCAGACTTCTCCCCACCTAACTCTGAATGTTCAGGAGTAATGAGTTAAAACAATGAGTTAAAAAAAAAAAAAAAAAAAAACACAAGCACACTTCATTTATTTCTTTCCATGCAATTGCTCAACTTCATTTTCCTTCTATCTTGAAAGCAGGCTACAAGACTAATTAGTTCAAGTTGGACTGTTTGGTATTTTGTTTTTGATTTGGAGGGGCTGGGTTTCTTTGTGGCTTTTTTTTTTATTATTGATTTATCATCTTGTGTTGTGAGCTTGCTGTATGGTATTTTATGAAGGAGGAGATGAGAAGTGAAATGTGAGAATGAAGGAAAGTCATTTTGGCGGTTAAGCACATCCTTGGTGCCCACTAGATGAAAAATGAAAAGACAACATAAATATTTACCATAGGAAGTTTAAGAGTGGCAGCTCAGTGTTCTATTTTTATCACAGAATTTAATTTTCAAAACTAGTAAGCTAGTATTAAAGAATTCTGACTGTTTCCATTGAAGCTTGTATAGAGGAGGCACAGAAAAAGCTATCTCTTTTCCTCAACTTTTTAACTTGAGATACCTCACAGTGGAGACTGCATAATCAGGCCCTAATGCCAGCTCCCATCATCCTAACACAATGGATATGTTTTTAAATGCTGGAACATGTAGGCAGTCAACCCTCCTAATAGACTCTGTGCCTCACAGGCCAAAGTTCCCATTTCAGCACTGCCAAGTCGCTGTAATCTGTCCAACAAGCAATAGAGCCAGCTAACAACATTGCACTCCTCCAGCCAGTATTTGCAAGTATGTGCACAGCTGACTCATATCTAGATCAAATCCAAAGCCAGTGCCTACTCAGCACACTTTCTTCTCCTGCCAAACAACCAGCAGAAGACAATCCAGGTGGTCAAGCCACCTTTTGCAAGATGCCAGTTCTAGCATGTATTACAGACACCAATGGAAGAGAACACAGAAATAAAGTGAGGTTCTGCAGTACCTTCCTGTTCCATCTCATCCAGTAGCACAACCACCAGTATGACCCTTTTCTTCCTCTTCTCCATTGAAATCCAGTGCCAGTACATCATGCAGCTGCATAGCACAGAGAGCCCCATGAATCACATGAGGACTTATCTGTGGCCAAAACATGGACCATCTCTCCTCCTATGAGCATGCACCAGAACCATTCAAAAGATGTAGATGGCACAGCAACTCCTTGGGTACGGACCACAGCATACAGCCTGGAAAGCAGACCTTCCTCCACCACAAGGGAATGGTGACGCTCAGCAGCACTGATGTCTGCATGCACTCTGAGCAGCACGCTACAATAGGGTACTTGTAGAGATGCAAAGTGGCCTCATGCAACCAAGGGCATGAGCCCTCACTGCGATGTGGGCGCTGTCAGGGTGGGCTGGAAGCATGCCATGGGCTTGGGGACTTCAAGAGCATTTCAATTAGATATGGCTTCCCCAGGGCAATCTCCAGAAGCAACAGACAAAAGCAGCACAGACACTTCTTTGTCCACATGACTAATGCATTTTAAAAGGTCCAAGATAAAAATAACAACCTATTGGCATTTGCATGGATACCAGAAATTATTTTTGAGATTTTTCCTATTTTTAATTATAGTTCCTTTACATTTATGTGCACTCAGATCACTGCATCTTGGTTATATCAGATGACAAAAATGGGATGGAGATTTTAGAAGCTGATAGCATTGTTTAAAAACAGGGAGAAGTTACAGAACAGCCAACCCTTTTCTTTACTTTTCCTCAGCTAACCACAGCAGCAATTCACGAAGTATCTCAGCTATGTCAGAGGATGCAAGCACACAAGCTCCCAGCCAGCAGCAAGAGCCAGCCTTTCAGTGTCTGCCTTACAAGCCAGGCACTGGGGTCACATAACTCGCACACAGTCAATGGGCAGGTCGGTGGCAGACGTGGGAACCTCAGTCATTACTGCCGACTCCCCATCCAGTTCTTAATAGCCGCTATGGGCTGTTACAAGATTCATACTCAGAAAGGCACTCACCATCATGACTTCAAGTCAGATTTCTGATTTGTATTTCCTTCTTCATCCCTTCAGTTTTCATGTCAGAGAGGTATGAGCAGAGACAACTCTAGCCACATGTTTTAATAGCTTAAAGAACACAGTCACACCCCAGGCATATGTGTATATCAGTGCTACCTGCACATGTCCCACCTGAACACCCACCACGTTTCCTGCAGAGCAGGAAAGCTGCCGTGTGACTGTGCAGAACTGCACAGCTGCCTTTATGCCCTACACGATGAACTGCACGAGCCTGGTTGGGCAGTGTAGACATGGAGGTGCGAAAGCTGCCATCCTCTGTTCTTTCCCTGCAAAGCCAGGCTTGAACAGCCAGTGGAAATTCAAATGGCTGCAAGAACTGAAAAAAAAAAAAAAAAAAAAAAAAAAAAGACCTCAAGCACTCTGGAGCGTAGACCTTACCCACGTGGTTTAATTTCTTTTTACAAAAGGCAAAGTTGAGATGCCAGAAAATGAACAAAACCTACATTTGCAAAGGGAATGAAAAAACAGAAGCAGGTGGTCAAGTAGCTAAGCTGGCAGAGAATTTGGACAGTAGCCGAATGGCCTGAATTCGGTCTTTAGTGAGGTCACCAGCGTGTCTCCCACAACACACAGCTGCATTACTTGAAAACTGAAATCATATTTGTGAGAATAAACTAGAAAGCATAAATATTTAAGATGACAGACATGAACTATGCAATAAAATAGGAATTTGAAACCTTTCAAAATTATCTATTGTGATTCATCTGTAAAAAGGCTATTTCACAAACATTACAGGCATTCATTGTGCTTCAGCAGTACACAGTTCATGATAATAGAGGTTCAACTCCTATCACTCTCTGCAAAGGCCCTTTGTGGTGGCATTTGTGCACTATGGGTACACGTGCACTCACACACTCACTCTGTTTTCTAAATAAAACGCTTGCCAGCAGCTCCAGGACACTCTCTAAGCAGCAGCCTCCAGCAGGCATGACCTCAAAAAAAGCAGCCCTCTGATGTGCAGTCAACCTTAGCTCAACAAAATCACACTCATTCATCACTTCCTACACTTCTGAACAAATACATACTCCTCTTTTTTATTTAATAAATGGTATTTTTGGTACATGAGCACCAGGGACTGCTAGTCCCTGCATTTCACTGGCTCTAAGTGAGGTGGTACAAATAATACCGGGAATGTTGACACTCTGCGGAGTGAACTCAGCACTCCGTTAAAGCCAACTGAACGTGTCATTTAATCAAGATTGGTTTGGTCACCTCAAAGTTCCCCTACAAATGAAATTCAGACTTGATTCCCACAAGCAACACGGTATTGACAGAATCCACCACCCCAGTAAAACAGAATTAAAGATAACATCTTCTCCTGCCACCGTCTGTATCTTTCAGCATCAGCCATCGTCTTGGTCATCTGTAGGTCACCTAAGCAACTGAATCCTCAATATGTAGGTGAGCACTGCCTACCCTTTGTTCATGCACTAGCATCACGTAATGCAGGAAACAGCATTATGCTCTCCTAGTTCAAGCACTCTTCTTCGGTCACAATCAAGCCTTCAGCCAAAAGTTTCCAAGCAGTTTTCTGCAAGTGAGAATTCTGTATGTTCAGAAACAGCTCCTTCAGAGAGCAGCAAGCCCTGACTTGGCACCACAGGAGAAGGACTTTTGATTAGCTGAAATCTCATTAGCAGCATTCAAGTGTCTCTTGGAGTCGTTATCTAGTGAACTAAAACCTGCATGACCTACAAACTGAGATAAATACAACTGATTACAGAAAGTTCAAATCTGAGGTCCTCACCTAAAACACACAGCCAAAGTACCATGAAAATGCAAGGTGAATGAAGCACTTCAGTACCCCAAAATGGTCTTGTCTCTGAAGTGTGCTTTAATAATATCCGAATAGCACCACAAGTAACATTACATATCCCTTAAAAAAGGAAACCCTGACAGCACATCCGCCAGAAATGGCTGGGCAGAAGGTCTGCTCCCACCACTGCCTAAGCTCTACAAGTTTTGCAGCAAGCCTTAATTACAACTTCCATCCTACACATGCAGGCAGCAGATGCCCCAAAAAGGCTATCAGTGGGGCAGAGAAAGCTTCCCACACTTCCATACAGTTGTGACTCTTCCTGTGCTTTCCCCTCTGCCAATCTCCTAGTAAGCCCTTTGCAAATCCCACTTCATGACGTGATAAAAGCATGCTGCAGTTCTGACCTCTGCCCCTACTTATCACTTAGCTTAGGCTCCAAAATCCCTCAATCCAGCCTCTACTTCCCAAGTCCAGTACTCACTATCCCCTACTGTGTTTGCCAAGTCTAGCTCTGCAGGCCCACCTCTGTCCAAGTCTCCCAACTGAAGCTGCTGCAACAACCTTCAAGCTTCCGTATTTTCAAGAAAAACAATAAGAACATAATTAGCATAAATAGTTTTAGTTCACTTACACTGCTTCGTGATCTATAGCAGTTCACCTTTGCTGAAACAAATATTTTCCAAGTAAAAACAACTTGCAGCTAAACATAAAATAACCTGCCCAAGATCTTTGCATACATCTCCACATGACTGTAAAAATTAGTCCTTTTTTTCCCCTAAGTTCTTCTTATTATCAGAAATATAAACCAATAAGCCTGAAACTAGCTTCATACGGAAAGGATCATGTTATGAGAGATGTGCACGTGTACAATGCAAATGATACAAAACCCTGTTGCACTTCTAAGCTTGTAGAATTCAGAGTATTTAAATCAGGTTTACAGCTCGTGAACAGTGCAGCATCATTTTACACTAGCAGTATCAGTATCTCAACATGACATCTGAGGCCAAAGCATTCCTTTCACCTCCGTGGGCTGGTGTGACATACCACAGGCTGCAGGAATGCCTTCCACAATCGCTAGATCCATGTCCATGCAGAACACAGTTATTCCAAACTAGCTAAGAGAAACTTCTATGAGTACTAGAGCAAAATCAAAAACAATTTTAAGACTGAACTACAGACTGATGAATTTCTGGAAACAAAATCTGCTTCAGAGAATAGAAAATTGCTATACAATGGACTTCTTTATCTAGCCTTCGGGACTAAAGAGAAGCAAAGCCAGACCTGGCTAGCTTGTCTATTAAATGTGCATCTGATGAGACTAACCTATTCCTTTTTAAAATCGCTTAATTAACTTGTCTTAATATCTACCCTTCTGTAGGAGACATCACCCACAAAACAATTCCTTTTGAAAACTGATATTGCCACTTGTTTTCTTGTGCAAATTACATGTATACAGATGTGAACACTGAGGGTTATTAAGCTATCTGTAAAAAATAAGGGTAGGGAACTGAAGCCTGATAGCAACTACATTCCCCTTTACTTTTAAAGGTCTTTAAATGATTCAAGACTTCAAGGGGAAAAAAAATAATAAACTCTTTAGACAAGTTATATTTAAAAATTGTGCTTTGGAACTCTCAAAAAAAAAAAAAACAAAAACAATCCTGATGTGAGCCAGCCCAATGATTATCAGACACATGGTAGCTCTTTTTCCTCCCCTTCACTCTCAGTTCACTGTGGTAGGGCTGAACAGCAGGGAGACGCGACAAATTGGAAATCCAGTATGAAAACAGGTTGAAAACACACTTAGCAATTGGAACTGTCACAAACAAGGTGACTGCCAGCTTGAAAGAGCTTTGAGAGAAATACATACACAGGTCATGCATCACATTCTAGTCCCTACTCTCATACACTGTTGCACAGCAAGCATACCTACCACACACCCTCCTAGGGATACCTCTAACAAATAAAGCCCTGAACATATTAAGTCAGTTCACAGCTCCTCTAACTGAGAGGAGGATGTGGGGGAAGACACAAATTGCCTCCAATACGATAAACATTATGTGTGATCCCCTAGCTTTATAGCTACCATAGCAGTTAAGGATGGTGCTTCAATGTCTTAGATGTGAAAAGCCTAGTATCCCCATAAAACACAGGCAAATAATTTCTCCTGTCCTAAAATGTTCTTGTAATGTACCTCAAACCAAATTTGGTACAGAACATAAAAGTCACATAATTAAGAACAGGCTTTCTTTCCTTGAGCTTGAGTACCAGTTTTGGGGCATAAATAACAAATATGCTGCTGAATGACAGGACTGAGACATCATTTCTAGGAAGTGTTTCATTAATCCAAGGGTATTCTGTCTTCTTCTATCAACCACATGAATATGTTATCATTATGAAGTATGTATTTTGCTTATGCTAGGCAGAAATATTTATTTTCCTTTCCCATACTATATTGAAAGGACTCCAGTTTTGTCCACTTCAGTTCAGCGTGCAACAATGAGACACAGGCCCCTTGAAGGGATGTCACAAGTGTCACCTTTGTGCTCATTTTGATTTACTTAGTTGCTTATGTTTCACTGAACTCTCACAGTACACTTACTAGTTCTTGGTTCTGTCCTTGTTTTTTTTTTTTTTCCAAAAATTTTGCTCCCTGGAAAAATTAGACAGTCTTGTATCAACAGAACTGAAGCTGCAACTTCAGAGTTCAGTTTCCTGCCTTGTGACACTCACACTGCATTTTAGTAGCCTGCTCAGAGTTGACAAGAGTCGATCCCAACTTAGTTTCCAAGACACATGCTTAGACAGCTCTGCTTGCTGCATGTGGAGACAGTTTGAGAGCAAGGATAGCTTAATGAGCAGCCATTGAATAGAAAAGAGCTGGGCAAACTGCTCAAATTAAAGCCGCCTGAATAGCACTAACAAGTAGGAACAGCCTAAAATTTGCAGTTCTTGAAGCAGCAGAAGGTTCAGAAAACAGCACACTCATGAATCCAGACCACTACCGCAGGATGAGAAGACAAAAACTAACCCACCTACTTTGACTCATTATTTGTCCCTGCCCCACAAAAACACCAATATAGTCTTGACAGGCTAACTAAACTTCTCACTAGGCTGTAGCTCACTGTCAAGTCTACCTCACCCGATGCAGCCAGGTCCAGCACCATGCAGAAAAGCCCTGGCAGCTGCCCACAGATGTCAGCAGCAGCCCAGCACCATGCTGAGGCCCAAGGCATTTCCAGCAAGGCAAGGGAAGAACCCCACGGTCTGGCCTGCCATGGGGGGCATCCCCAGCCCAGCTAGAGGTGCTGATCTCTGGTTTGGCATGCAGGAATCCCTCCCTGCCAAAAGAGCAGGTTGTTGTCAGCCAGATAAGCTGCTCCCAACTGTTCATCACAAAAACAAGGCTGGGGGAGCACAAGGCTGGAGCCAGGACGGCCCCAGAGCTGGCCCAGCCTGGCCATGCCTGCGCTGACCCCCACGCAATGACACTCAGCTCACCTAAGCTCTTTCCTTGTATTCAAGACAATGTTATTGCAAGTTTCCTGAATTGTTCTAACATATGGTACAGTAACTGTGCACAGCCTACACAAAACCCGGTATTTGTAGTCTGCAGTGCTTTTGAACTTCTGTATAAGGTCCATAAAACACCTTTTACGCTTTTATGTCAGCCATTAAAAAGCCAAACCTACGACAGTTCCGCAAACAGTAACTCAATTTCAGAGATTAACAAAAAAAGTAGCTTGCTAGTTTAAAACAGTCTATTCAACACCTAGTGGTTAAATAACTCGACTCTACCTTTGCTTCTCTAACACCAAGCCCTTCCACAGCAGCCTCTATTTGGCCATGGTTCTGCTGAGCAAACCGCACTCAGAGGTGGAACAGCGACATGGTGCTAAGAGCTCCATCAGCATCACAACCACACTGAGGACTCAACAAAAATGCAGTTCCTGGCTACTCATAAAAAAAAAAAAAAAGAGCTAGAAGCATTGTTTATACATATAAATCCAAAGAGATCTTTATGGGAGAAATTGTGTTGGTTTTCATGGCAATTCTATTGTTACAGTTGCATTTCCTTTGTTTACCAAGTTGCTTTTTTCTAATGATTTAGGGGAAAAAAGAAACCACACAATTTGTACCTATTTAATGTAACAACTAACCTCTGTACTTTATCTCAACCACCTTCAGAACTGGTGTTATTTTTTAATACATCTATTAAATACACATTTTTAGATGCATTGCTTTTCCAGCCCCAGCCTATTCAGCAGAACACTCTTTGCAGAACTGAAACAAAACACTTTCCTTTGCATGTAAACACATCAAAACCCAACAAATTTACAGTCTCACAGTCTTCCCAGTGAAATTTCTGAACGTAAGCAGGCGTGACCACGTTTAAACGTGAAAAAGCTAAAGCCGGGGCTGTGGTCTAACGCTGAACAACAGACAGGGAGCAGCAGCAGAACTGACCCCACACATCCTTCCCGCTGCTAGGAAGCCAATGCTCTTCACCAAGGGAACAAGCTTTAAATACTGCTTCTTAGAGCAGATTATAATTGCATAGCTTGAGAAAAAGCTACCACTTATTTAAGCAGGGGAAGAAAAAAACACAAAACAGAACCACAGTGTTTTCCAGAAGAAACCACAGAGGGCAACCTAAAAAAAACATTAACTCTGCAGGTGACTGTGGAAGGAGGGATTTCCATACTACCCTAAATCAGAACTTGGGGAGCCTGTTATCTCATTCCTCTGAATATTGTTTAACACAGCACATCTCAAAATACAACCTTCAAAGAGGATTAAACTCTAAACTAACGGTTACCTCAGACATGCAAGAATACCACACACTTTCTTGAAAAGGTCTGTAATATTCTAAAATATTATCTGTTTTTGGCATCTTTTACTACTCTTTTGTAATTAATTGGTGGTAAGAAATCTTTCAAAAGGCCTTGGATAGTTGAATTATTACAAAAGCCTAACTTGCATGCAGAAAGGACTATATGTAAGTATTTTGTCTTCCAATCTGATTTGCAAAAAAAAAAAAAAGTACAAAATTTAACTTTCTTCTTATGTAAGTAACTGGAAAATGTGTAACTTGGGATGCATACCACTATCATTAGCACATCTTCCTAAGATTAATATAATGGCAAAGTATGTGCAGGCAGTTATCTCTACCCTTACTTTACCTCTTTAACCTGGCAAGAGACAGCAATAAGCCTGTTTGTTTGACACAGCTGAGCACTCAGAGCTACAGCTGGCCCAGCGAGAAAGGAGATTTAGCTTTTGGGTCCTTTGTTATCCCAAGCAGAAGAAAGGATATCAGGAAGTCCCAGCATTTTGGCCTCAGTTATAATTAGCTATTCAATTTCATTCCAGTATGGGCGGGTGGAGGAAGAGAAGCAAGTATAGCTGAAGGAGTGACCTCTCTACAGCACTGACATGTGCTCTTACACTGAAATAGAAGAGCAGTGATCTTCCGTTGTTTTCCACCTTAGGATTTCCTCTTTTTTTTTTTTTTTTTCTTTAAGTCTGAAGCTTTACAGACCAAAAAAGGAAGGAAGCTGGGGAAGGGGGGGAAGGTGAAGGAATAGGGAAGAGACAGATAAGTGACGAATGTTCAAGAAGTTTCCACTATTAACCGTGAATAACACTGCAGCTCTGCAAGCACTTAGCCAGTAAATTGTTTCAAAAATACATATTCAGATTTCTTCTTCCTTTGCCATAATTAGAGAGGATAACATTAACACCAGAAAGGAGCAATTCTGAATCCCATGCAAAGGCAGAAGCTGCATGTCAAGCTCCTTATCCTCACAGAGCCAACAGATGTGAGAAAAGCAGCTTGGCACATGCTTTTAAGTGACAAAATATTAGCCAACTTTATCCTTTATGAAAGCTACCAATATCACTTACCAGAACTAAGCGCTTACAACCTAAAAACGATTTCTCTATAGTTTCATTTCGGGGAGTGTCTCTCCACTGTGCCCATGGAATCAGAGGTACCTTTATCAGCCACTGATGACATTTCAGTTTCCTCAAGGCTACTTTTTTCTTTCTCAAAAAAAATTAAAAGACATTACACTTAAAAAAAAAAAAAAAAAAAAATCAAATAACCACCTTTACAGAGAACTTTTCCTTAGAAATGTATATGATTTCACCAAGAACATTACCTAGAAAAACAGTAATTCTACCTTATAGAAAAATAATGGTTTCATAATTATATAGCCTTCCACATTACTAGGAATCAATGCCCAATTGCTGTTTGTATGATTGTTAAGTAATGCAATTTTTGCAGCTAACTTGCATTTAATGTATAGAAGAAAACAAAGCAGCAGAAATACAGCTTTCTCCATGAGGCATCTTGTGCATCCTTCACTCATTAGTTTGTTCTGTAGGAAAGTTGAAACAAGGCTTTGGGGAGTAATCAATTACTTTTCGCACTACAACCTCATGACATGAAACATTATCCCATTAAATAGTTAATGCTTTTTGATAGTAAAATAATGCTTTGATAAAAAAATAAACAGTAACTTATCACAGAAGGCCCCTATTCTGCAGTTGGTGCCTACCAGTTATCCCCAGCATCTATAGATTCACTTACATTCAATGCAAATTATTGAAGAGGTGTCAGTATACACATGATCTTTATGATTATGAATCATTTTCATTTCTAAATCAATCTCAAAAGTTTTAAGTTCAGTGCAAGTACTACTAAAAACCAGAGAAATAGCAAGCAGTGACTGAGGAAGGGCACCCTGTTCCTCCTCTGCTGCCAGAAAAGCAGCACAAGCTCAGCATTTACCTCCTGACTGCATGAGATCAGCCACCGCCCGCTCCCAGAGCCTTGCAAGGCCAAAAGCAGACAAAATCCAGTAATGCAAACAACACTGAAATAAACTTAAGTCATCCTTCAAATGCCTTATTCTGAGTTCAGCAAACTGATGACCCAAACCGGGGGTTTATTCCTTTTTCTGCTGTTGTGTTTTTCCACATGCAAACTACCAAGACAACAAAACTCAAAGTACTGGAGACCCCAGTAAGACTTCCTTACTTTCAGTTATGATAATTCCAGCTGTTATTATTAAAGAAATAGATAAATATCACATGTGAATCTGAAAAAAATCGACTTGGTTCCTTAACTGGGGAAAGGCAAAACATGCAATCTGTATCAGCAGGGTTTTCTTTGTATTAACATGCCTTCAAGAGCACATCTTCTTGCCTCATCCCTTACCAGAGCTGCCTTTTTTTTTTTTTTTAAATCCCTACAAAACTCTTATTAGATTCTACCCTATTTTCTTACTCAAGAAAGCAGAAACCAACAAGCACAATGTGTTACAAAGTGCAAAATCCAAGCTTCTTTCTTTGTCCCCATCACAGGTGACTTTCAGAGCTGCACTGTTTGCAGCTCCTGCATCCACCCCAGAGCATCTGGAAATTAGATCAGCATTATTTTCAAAAGAAACATTTCAGGTGCCTAAGAAAGCACAGTTGACAACTTCTCACATCCTATTTAAACTACATAAAATATAACACACGTTCGGAACAACAAGAAACATGCATTAAGAAGATAGACACAAAGTAGCTATCACCTCAGTCTTTTGTTTTTGCAAAGATCTGAAGAAAACATTCCATTTAAACATACAAAGATCCAAAACTAATGGCAAATCCTGGTGGCATCCAAGTATCTTTCAGTTGCTCATCAAGCACTGCTTCAGTTAGCAAGCACAGTTCCTAAACTGCGTCTCTCACAACAAAGCTGTCAGACAAGGTGCTTCCAACAGGCTTATGTGAGAAGGGAAACTTGGGAGGCAGCACGGCTGAAAACCAGGAGAAATAGTATGGAAAAAATAAGGCGCAGTTCACTGGGGACAAATGCAAAGTGTCACACATGAGCAGAAGTAATCAGCTGACAAATACGGGATGGGGAATGACTGTCTAGACAGCCATACCCCAGAAAAGGATCTGGAGGACTGCTCTGTGGTTCCCAGCTGAACGTGAGTCAGCGTGGTGCTGCTGCAAGAGGCACAGATAGCACAGTGGGAGCGACGGGCAGGCACAGTGCCTGGAGAGCACACAGAAAGGTTCTCCTACTCTGCCTGACCCAGCTTCTCCGTCCAGTTTTGGACAGAGCTTAAGGCCAAGGATAAGACCAACATGGCCTACAAGGCAAGGCTGAAGTAACTGGAGCTATTTCGCTCACAGATTAAACAGTCTCAGCAAATTTTCATATACTCATAATGATATATGCCAGAGGAAAACCGTACTCCAGTGCTGAAAACTTTCTAGCAGTAGGATTGCTAAGCACTGACTACAGAAGTCACAAATGCTCCATTACCAGCATGTTGAAGACCACGCTGCCAAACATCCTTCAGAAGAGACTGAGTTGACTAGGCCCTGAGAAAGTAGCACAGACTAAGCCTCTCAAAAGACATATTAGACATATGTCTAATTAGACATATATGTCCCTGTGTTTCTATTGATTGTCCCTCAAAACTACTAAACCTGGGTATTACATTAGCACTAGACCCTTCCTACAACCAATGCAAACCAGAAAACAAAAGCAGTATCTCCCTCTGGGAGAACATCTGGCTTCCAACTGGAAATCAGACAGTGGTCACCTCAGAAAGCATTTTTTCCCAATTCCTCACAAAAGGACATGCAAAAACATACAATAACAAACAAAATTCCAGACTGAGAGTGAAGCAAGACGTTTGCATTTCTACCCTTCTTTGCAAAACCACCAAGACAGGCTCAAGAGGACTTTGAGGGGTCATATCTAGTTTTCCCTGTACCTTCACAGAATCAACTACCAATCCTGCAGCGATAAAACAAACCCCACACATACACCACTCACACGTGCTCAACCTAAAGAAATGAAGCAGCACTTCTCCCAGGGGGTGCGAGGTTTTTGCTGAAAGCTCCATCAGTGCCTGCATCCATTCAAGTACCCCAAATGATCCAAGATCTCAAAGTGCTCTCTTCAGGATATTCCTTCATCCCAAGACTCAAATTACAGAGAATTTATAGGCCAAAACCTGCACAGTGAATTACACTCACATGAGCTGGAAACTATGGAAAGTGGTAAAAAACATGTTCACCTTGAACTAGTCTGTAAACGTGAAATCCTGTTTTATATTGGGGTTTTGTTTCCTGGCTGCAGGTTAGGGAAGCAAGAAGGTGTCTCAAAAGGCAGTTCTGGGAGACAACCTCACAGCAGTGCAAGAGGTTTCCACTATCTGCATGATAATAGTAAAATAACAGATCATAGCCTCCTTGACAGAGAAGTTAGTGACTGCATCACATGCTGTCTGAGCTCCCAGAAGCATTTACAGACTCCAGCCTTCACTCCTTGCATTATTTAATTCACCACTGCTCCCTTATCTTTTAGCTAAATCTTGCCCAGCTAGTAGCCACACAAGTCCAACACTGAAAAAGGTGAATGCTGACAAAAAGCTCAATACAGTTGAACAGGAAGAAAAAGACAGTGTCATCAGTATACAGCTGCCAGCACCGTAACATCAGTCTTAAATTTTCCCCTCCCTAGTAGCTCCATATACACAGTGAACAGGAAAGACGAAAACTCTGATGGGAGCTATGTAAGACGGTGTTAAGGAACCAACCAGCTCTGCATTGTCCTCAGGAGATGGTAAGGACATTCAGATTACACCCATACCAAAGACTCTAGGTGTTTGGAAGCAACTATTAAAAGCCATTGAAAGAAATAAATCTTGTGTTAGTCTTATTTCAATGCAATTTCACTGATTTCACAATCACACAAGTTAAATTAGGGCTAGTCTTATGACCTGGCTTTTAAAACCTTATCCTTTAGGTTCTGCTCTCCAACAGAAAGCAGTTACTTTTAGTCCAAAAGCTGTATGCTGAGATCACTTATTTCTGGAAGATACTGATAGTTATTGCTTATGTAGAAGACCAGTAAAACGACATTTTTATTTGACTGTTATCCTAAATCGGTACAAAACCCTTTGTGACAATGTAAGGCCCACAAGTCTTGTATCTCGAAGAGCTACAATTCAAGGAGTATTTCATGAAATGGAAATGGGCTCCCACTGCCCGGGGGTGTGGAGGGAACACGGATGTCCTGCCAGGTTCAGCCTCCATGCCTCATACCACCCCACATTCACCTCCCTGCAGCCCCAAACAGTCCATGCTGTAACAGGACAAAGATCACCCCACCTGCTCCCTAGCCAGATGGGGTTCATGAGCCCCAACAAGCACCGGGCTCACCTCTCAATAGAGATTTAGGCAGCTTGCTGCAGGTTCATTATTAGAAGTCATATTAGTACAAGGCAAAAATGCAAACTGAATTCCACATAAAACTGTGAGGCAAGATCAACATAAGAGAAGGGAAATAAGAGCATTGTTTGTACTGCTTAGAGAGGGATGGAAGAGAAGTTGATGAAGCACTCGTTAAACAAACCACTTTATACTAGATGCCTAGCATGTTTATGACAGATACATCATGACAGTGGCCACATCACAGTCTTGCTCTTCTTTGTTGGTTTGTTTAGCTCAACAACAAGCTCATTTACAGTAATGTAACCTCAAAGTCAAAAAAAAAAGTGACTGCAGCATGAGGACAAAGATATCTCAGCAGCTTTCAACACGATTGCCAGTGAGACTTGTCCAACTGCAACTCAGAGGAATGGGGCACAAGCCAACTGATTCGGCTTTTGCTGTGTGCCAATCAATACAGCTCCTGTGATCAACTAATACACTCCTGGCTTATGCCTCCCATAAACCTCAGCTTATAGCACGAAGTCATTTAATCCTTCCGTTTCCCTTTATAAAATGGGAGATAGCCACACTTCAGACCCCTTTGGGAAGCCAGATTTATAGCTTAACCACACTAAAATACCAAGCACTATTTAAACTTCTGAGCTAAATTGGTAGATTATGCTACATGGAATGACTTCAGGACCAGGAACAACATGCCACCTATAAATTAGGCGAGGCATTCAGCAGCTGCTTAATTATTCTCTGATCTTTCCATTAGAATCTAAAAAATGCCTTCCCAACAAATTTTGGCAAGTGATGTGCTTACCAGACAAAGGTAAGCCACCTACATTCCAGAGAGCATAAATGCATCCCACAAGGTGCAGGTAAATCAAAGAGCAGAGACAATACAGCAGTATGCAGACCTGGTGAGGTAAAAAGAAAAACCGATCCTTTACATTCAGACTGCCTAACCACAGACAGCATCTACAAAAAAATCCATTTACTCTTGTGATTTCTCTTTTTTTTTTTTTTTTTTTTTTTAATTTATTACAGCTAGAAGTTTCTGGTTTGCACCAGGCAGCAAGAATCAACTTTGAAAGCTGCACTTGCTGGTTTGCTGTCTGCAGAGGATCCACAGCTACAGTCTTAAATGACTCATTTTAACAAAGGATTTGGTTATTGTTCTAAACAATATTGTGCTGTTATGTTCCAAGTCCGTGTAGAACAGCATGCAATGTATTTGAGCCAACTCCACTTGACATCTACCAGTTTTAGCTACCGTTAACAGCAATCCAAGAAACCCACAAAAGCTCACCTCTCCTGCCCCTATATCAGGGCACATCGTGCTGCATGCCCCATGTAACTGGCTGGTGGATGCTTTGTGTGATGCTGTCACTAGTTTGACACAACAGCTGAGGGGATAATTCAATGCAAACGAAACATCAAAGTGAAATACAGAAGTTTAGCCTTCTGTTTGGCAAATAAAGATATCAAAACCCAGACAAAGCAAACTTTCTCAGAAGCACTTCTATTCCAATGCTTACTTCAATTGCTGAAGGGCTCGGGTTGGCAGGCACCTTCAAGATCACCTGCCTCCAACCCCCCTGCCACGGGCAGGGATGCCCCACACTGGGTCAGGTTGCCCAGGGCCTCATCCAACCTGACCTTGAACCACATCAGGGATGGGGCATCCACAGCTTCTCTGGGCAAGCTGCTCCAGTGCCTCACATTTAGCATCCTGGGGGATAATAAAGAGCTGACAAAATCTACTGCCTTAGAAATGAAACGCACAAAATTGCAGTACAAAGAACATCACATCGAAGTGCAATGGTCATCACAGCAGAATGCTACGAATAAATGAACTCGGAGTACAGCAGCCTTCTCAGAAAAAGCAATTATATATCATCGGTAGCTAGCAGGCAAAAGTTTAAAATAAAATAATGAAGAGATGGCTACTTGCATTGACTGCTCTTCAAAGGGGGGGATCAGTCAGGCTGTGCAAGCGAGCAACAGCCACCTGGCTACCAGCAACCCTTCAGTGCAGCCAGGTGGCTGTTGCCTGGTTATTCATCCATTTTGGCATGTCACAGTAGAAATGTGCAGCACACAGCATGTGCTGCAAAATTCAGATTGAAAATGCAGATGAGGTCTGATGTTAATGCAAGCCCTGAGCTCTTCATACAAAGGATACATATGCTTGGTACAACTAATCAGGATTCTCCAAGGGTTTTATAATGCACCCGTTTTACCAGGGCAGATAGACACACAGTTATTTAAAAACTGCTTGGAAACACAGCAATAGCACGACTTTAAAAAGGAATATACAAAAGTAGATCTTTGGTACAAAACGCAGGATTGTGTAAAGTGGCTTTCATAAATCAAAGTTTAAAGAATTACACAGCAAGAGACAACTCTTCCTCCAGCCTCCCCTACCGCCGCCAGGCAGCACAATAGCTGACACCGTAGTTGGGTGTGAAGATTTTGCAGATAGCACTCATCGTGCAGGTGAGCAAGCACGCAGCGTAAAACACAGCCCCTGAGCCAAAATAACCACTTCAGACCCGTTTTCCATCATTTCGCGGTGGCGGTGCAAACCACGCTGCTGCCCCGTCCCAGGGGCACAGCGGACCCGAAGGGAACAGTGGCTTTTTGTTACCATCTTGAATAGCCTCTGGAAGGCGAATGGCAGAAAACCACGCAATGAATTTAAACAGGAATAAGCACCGACTCGTGACTATACGATATCTGCACAGACGAGGAGGATTCTTTCAGTTCTATGTTTTCTGGCCGATCCCAAGCAAGCTTGCTGCTGAGAAGCTGCGAGCGCACCTCTTTAGCGGGCTGAGATCGCTCGGCACAAGCTGAGCCCGAGTGAGGAGGGGAGAGGAAAGGAGGGGAGAGCAGGACAAAGCTCCACAGCGCTCACCCACCGAAAGGCTCAGCCAAACGGGGGAGATGCTGGGGGAGATGCTGGCAGCCGGGCAGACAAGGGGCAGGCTGCTGGGTGCCCGTCGGTGGCGTTACAAGGGATGCTCGGCGGTCGCGCTTCCCTCACAAAGCGGGAAAAAAGCGCTGCAATTGGGACATAGCGCGCTACTCTCGGAAATAAAAAAAATAAAAAAAAAAAAGCAAAACAAAAGAAAGAGGCGCACGCAGACAAAACCCAACAACAAACGCACCGAGGGGGGGGCTGCAGCTCGCGATGTTCGGCTGCTAACCCCCTGCCAGCCGCCCCGGGGGGGTCCCAGCGAGGTTTTTAGGGCTCGGCTCGCCCCGGGCAGGGGGCGTCCCGCAGCCCAGCCCCACCTGGGCGAGCCGGCGGGGCTGCTGCTGGCCGAGCAGCTCGCCCAAGTTGCCGCACAGCCCGGCTCGGCGAAGCGGGGCCATTGTGCGGGACGAGGCGGCGCGGCGGTGCCAAAAAAGGGGAGAAAAAATATATTCAAAAAAAAGCGGCGCGCACCGCCACAAAGCGACCCGGCGGGCTCCGCAGCCCTGCCCCGGGGCAAAGTTGCGGCCGGGCTCGGCACGGAGCGAACAATGCGGGGCGGGGAGCGGGGGGAGCGGGGGGAGCCCTCCCGGCGGCTCGCAGCGGTGCCCGGGGGGCGAGCAGGTGTCGCGGCGGGGCCGGCAGCGCTCCCGTTCCCCCGGCCCCTCACTCACCCACGCCGTACTTCTCGTGCTCCGTGGGTATCCACATGCCGGCGGCAGCGCTCCCCGCTCGGAGCGGCGGCCGGCTCCGCCTGGCGGGCTGCTGCTCAGCCGCGGCTGCCCGGCTCCGCCGGCTGGGGCATTGTTCCTGCGGACCCACCGACAGACGGACAGACAGACAGACAGCCGGGCGGGCGGCCGGACAGACCGACCGGAGCCGCCGCTCGGCCGCCAGCCACTTATAGCCGCCGGCCCGCTGCACGCCGGGCAACGTAGTGCCTCGCCGCGGCCGCGCCCCTCGCCGCCGGCGGCACGGAGCGGACTACGAGCCCCGGCCGGCCCCGCGGCCGCCGGGGGAGGGAGGGAGGGAGGGAGGCAGGGAGGGAGGCGGAGCGTGGAGGGAGGGAGGGAGGGAGGGAGGGAGCGGCGAAATGGCGGCGCCCCGCGGGGCCGGCGGGCGGGCGGAGCGGGGAGGTGAGTGCGGGGGGAGCGCCGGGGTCTGGGGGTGAAGGGGGCGAAGGGGGCACACGGCTGGGTTTGGGGGTGCCGGGGTGGTCCCGGCGGGGTTTGGCTCCGTGTCGGAGTGGGTGATGCGGAGCGAGCCCCCCGGCTCCGGTGGGGGCTACGGGAGGCACCTGGGCGCTGCGAGGGGGGTGCGGGAGTGGGGGTTGCGTGGGGTGGTCCTGGGGGAAAACGGGGAAAATAGGGGAAAAAAGGGGGTGCAGTGTGCAGTGCTGCGGGCCGCACCGGGTACACAACACCTCTGACACGAGTAATTCATCTGTCTTTAAAACAAAAACACCGCCCTTCAGTCAAATCGTTGCTTTGAACTGGGATGTTGCGGTTTCAGCTGAACAAAAAACTCAGTTTTAATGTTTTCACAACTCAGAGAGGAAAGCAGTACAAGTTGTTCTAGTTCAGGTTGTCTTTTAGCCTTTATTTTCGCATTAAGTTGGATTTCTAAGTCACCCGTAGTGTGAAAGACACGTTGGAAGAAGTCATCCAAGCAGGCAGCTTCAAACCTAGGTCTGGAGCGCGCCTGTTTGGTTCCTCTTTTAGTTGTCAAACTCAGGTAAAGAGTAATTTAAGCGACATCTGTGGTGTTTCTCTAGTATGTCCCCTGCTTCTGTTCACAAAACTCATTTTCATTGTGCTGCTAGTTAAAGCAGTGCTTACTTTATTTGTGTGGCATTGTGTTGGCATAAGCTTCACCTCCATGAAAAGCCCATCACTTCTAGAGGACTACACTAGTGTAACTGCACACAGAGGCAGAGCTGTGTTGGTTTAACTGGTTAAAAGGTCCAACACTTTTGTCTGTGCAAAATCTGTGTGACACTGCATGTAGGGCTGTGGGGTACTAGGGACAGTGAGGTGAGTTTCAGGTTTTTCCAGGTAACTTGTGTAAAGACATTGGATTAGTGACCATTCAGTGACTTTGCTCAGGATTCCCAAACTCTCTTTACATCCTGTTGCAGATCCTTTGGAGTCCCTACATGACAATATGCGTAAAAGTCAGGATTGAAAATCAAAATAGTAGGTGCCAGGCTGAATTAACTTCTGTCCCAGCCTATAGATTTCCATGTACGTCCGAGCAATCTTCCTCTCCATGAGAGAAGGCTGCCAGCGTGTTGGCTGGGAGTCATGAAATTCTGCCACAGCCTTTTAATTGCTGTCTGTCATGTTAGCCGTGACTGTCTTCAGCATGTTTTTATTAGGCTCGGAGCATGTCTTTCTTCTTGCCTTGAACAAAGACAAAACTAGCCAATAGCTGAAACATCCTTTTCAAAATTATTCATTTATGGTCCAGTCACTTAGAATAAACAGGTCTTGTAGTATAAAGCACTGCCTGTAGGCAAAGAAAATACTTGACACTAATACTATCATTTCCCTGGCTCTGAGCAAAATTCCTCTTCTTCCACAAGTTTCATTTCCACACAGCTGTTCACTCTGGCATCATGGTGTGCTTCCATGTGCACCTGAGAAGGTGTCACTTCTTTGGAGACAGAATACAGGAAAGTAAAATACTTTTTCCTGTCCTGCTGTATCCTGTTTATAGGAAAGCCTGCGCTTGTATAAATGCAGGACTGCGTTACTTTCTAGTTAATTTACTCCAGCAGCTGTCACTGAGTGGCTTATAAAAACATATCACTGTCCACAGTACAAGTTATTCAGCCTACATTAATTAAGCTACATATCAACATTTCTTACAGCATCTGGCAATGGATTTTTTTTTATTTTTATTTTTTTGGAAGTGTGTCTTTCATAGATTCATAGGCAGTCTGAAAGTTACAGTTTCTTGCTTAGGGTTTTAATGTGTTCAAATGCTTTTCAGTACTGTGTTCCCAGAGCAAACCACGTCAGAGCACATCTTACTATCCCACATCTATCTCTTGTGTCCTGTTTTAAAGGAATTTGGCTTACTGTGAAAAACTGAAGTTTGACTGGTCGTGTACATGTCTACTCATTTTCATTGCTACCTAGAGGATACTTCAGTGAAAGTTTTGTTTCTTATACTATAAGTATCATTTCTTCAGCTCTATTTTAAGTTATGTTTGTTAAGAGCTGCTCAATCCAATGGACTCTGGGATCCAAGGATTCCTCTTTCCTGGTTGCTGAAAGCCAGTCCTGTGTATTTACAGACCTCAGAGATTTTTCTCTCTCGTGGCTCATGGATGTGGCTGCTGTTGTTCCTTTCTGCAGGTCTGGCCAGTAGCAAGGCTGAGCATGCATTCAAGAGGGGCATGCAGGAACAGGAAAATTAAATGGCTGGCCATACCGGCAACCACAGAGCAATGCCTTGATCATATCCTCATAAACACCTCTACCACTCACATAAACAACAATACGGATAGCCCAGTCTTGTTCTTCCTTTCTGGTTCATCAGGACTGACATTCACTAGAGAAAATACACAATTCCTCTCTAGATTTTCAGGCACCCTCATGTTTAAAGACCTCTTATATATCAGCATGGGCTCTAAGGCTGTTTAACATCCATTCCTGAACCAGGGGCCAGTTACACAGCGTCTCAGACTCAGTGTTTCTAAATGATGGTCTCCTTCTACTCACTTCTGTCGCTTCTCATGATGCTGTTGAAATGTGCATACACCCTGGTCCCTCAAGTTGCTGATGTTTGGACCTCTCACATGTACAGTCCAGCCTCTCCAGTTGTTGACATTTAGACCTGCAAGTACTGTGGTTGTGGTCTTCCCAGTTGCTGCCATTTAGACTCTTGCATTTCAGGCACTCCAGCTGCTGGCATCTAGACCTGCAGGCCCAGTAACCTGAAGTTTGTTTTCCAAGTTGCTTACACTTAGACCTTGCAGCACTCTCATCTGTGTGACGGAGTAAGATTACACAAAAGTTAAGAATATAATTTAGAAGAAGATGCACTGCAGTGATCAAGAAAGTACTTACATACAACTGACTCTTTTTATGCCCACCTTCTCCATTCTCCTGTGCTTGTTCTTCTCTGTCATTATCCCTCCATTTCTCCACCCTTCTCACCTGCCAGATAAATCTTCCCTTTATTATTTCTTCCCCATTGGTCCCAGTTGTGTTATATCCATAAGCAAATTTGGTATTTCTGATGCTCTTACCTGGGTCATTTCAGCCTCTTACGGCATCACTGATACAGTAAGCTCAGCCCTGCAGGTCTTCCAAGATTTCACTCCCCAAAAGGTCCCAGTATCCTCCCCCACAGTTCTTTGTGAAGCCTGGCCATTTCTCACACAACTCCCCTCTTAATTATCTGAAATCCAGCCATTCTCCACGGTTTTCTTTGTAGCTCTCCTGCCTACTGAGCTTAATAGTGCACTTAGTTTCTGGGAGTGGGGGAAATGAAGCACTTCTTGGCTTCCATGTGCGAAATTAAAGATAGGATTTGGCCTCCACGTTGCTGCTTCCCTTCTGTTCTGGAAGCTGGAAAGTGAGCAGGGGAGTGGACGAGTGTTTCTCTTTTCCCACTGTTTAAGTTGCCTCCCTGGGTTACTGCTAGCTCTGACAATAGCTCTGTAAGGACAGCTTCCTCCACGGTTGCTGCCCCAAGCTGTGTGGGAAGGTATGGTCCTGTGGAGCACCTGAGATAAAGCTCATGCGTGCATTGTAATGCTGGAGGAGCAACAAAAGGGACTCCTTGGCAGTAGCCCCAGGCCACTTTGGGCTCTTCAAAAAAAGGAGACTGCCTCTCTGACCTCCGCTCTGATCCTCTTACCCTGGGAGAGCCAGGCGGAGAGGGCAGTGTTAGCAGCAGCAGTGTCTGTGGCAGCACTCTGCCCTAAAGCCCATCCTTAAGACATGAAAGGTTAAGGGCTGGGGTACGCCTGTGTTCCATTTGGGGTGACAAATTGGATCGGGGTTGAAGTCCACCAGCGAAAGCACACATCCCGGCTGTCACTTTCAGAAGCATACCCACATCCATGGGTCCTTTGAACATTGCCCTGACCTCTAACCCTGTCTGATGATCTGTGCTCCGACCTTCTTACCAGCGTGCAGATCTCCTCCTCGCCAGCTAATCCATCTTGGTGCTTGCTGCCAGAACAGAGGCATGCACCCACATTTGTCTCACAAGTACCCCACGGTCAGAGATCCCTCAAATATGAGCTCAGCCTCAATGTCTTGACTCCCTTGCAGGCCTCGGCTCTGACTGTGCCTGGACCTTGAGCCCCTTGCCAGCCACTGACTCAGGCCCCACGTACAGGTCTGCTTATACTCACAGGTTGCTTGCTGGCTAGGTCAGACTGAACTTTGCTAGCAAATGACTCAAAAACCCATGATATTTACAGGTATACATTTACTAGGAAGATAAAAATATGCCATGATCTCTCTAGTTGCTGGTGTTTGGACCATTGGGCCCTGCAACCTGCAGCCTGTTGTGCAGTTGCGGGCACTTGGACTTCAGGGCAGTATTGCACATAGGATAAAGGGTGAATTACACAAAAAATAGTTAAGAAAACAATTTAATAAGAAGAAAGGCTAGATAGTGGTGATCGAGTTCAGGGATTCATCAGAGAAGTGTATCCACCAGCAGCCTTTTTAAGCTCAATTTCCCTTTTCATTCCCCTCGCCCTGCATTTCCCTGTGGTTGTTCCTCTCGGATCCTTCCCATTTTGTGCTGCTTGCCCCTCCTCTATGTTTCCATAATCCCAAATGTTTGCATAATCCCACAAGTCCCTTCTGTTTCACACCATTCTGCAAGCACCCTCAAATATTCCATAGTATGTACAACGATCATGTTTCTCCTTTCTTATCAGTGACAAAGTACAGGTTGAATCTCTTCAAAGCTAGGTCTGAGTAGTGCCATTAATGGCTTTAGTTCCTGTAGTGACCAAAGACTTCTGGTATTCGTTACTGTCTCTGTCATCACCTGCTCATTAATGTTTGTGTGCCTGCGTGTAATCCATCTCTTTCCCTGTTATTTGTTATTTTATACTGAGTTAACCAAATATGTTAATGAACCAGATGACCTCCCAGTCCACATATCCTTATACTACCCATGCTACCCAAACAACCCCTGAGTGACTGAGTTACCTCCTTCGTTTTCAAACATCTGCCGTGTGGTTTTGTGAGCAGGGAGCTGATGGCTGCTTTCTGTCGAGGGCACAAACCCCAACAAGGTGGTAGAGCAGCCATTACCCCAAGCGTGTAGCTGTCACTTCTTGCCTATTCATTCATCTGAGTTCCTCAGACATTAGGTTGGTAGGAGGTAGGTCACCCAGCCCAGTCACATCTGTCCACATCTGCCTGATGGTTTTAGAGTTTGGTATCCTTCTTGGTGCCCTTCTTAAAACCCAGCCAGTCTGTTTTTTAAGTTAAACCTATGCATTCAGTTCAGAATTTCAAAACCTGGTGTTTCCACTGTGCCACACATTTTGAAGAGAAGAAGAGAGTCCTTTTGCCAGTAGGCACTAGCTATAAGCTCCTTAAAGGATTTTGATTTGATGCAGGTTAATCATTGTGAATAGAACAACTAGTAATTATACCTGGAGGATAGGTTCGCTAATTAATGTTGTGAGTGCAGCACAGTTTATTGTAATGTGATTACAAGAACGAATCTCCTAAAACAGTATTATCTAAAAATGTTTTAAGAGCATATTTGTTATGATTTTTAATTAAAAATGCAATCTCATAGTAATTTGAAATGGTTCCCTCATAAGCACATAGGTCACATTGAGGATTGGAAATTACAAAGTTACAACTGGTAAAATAATCTTTTATGTGCTTCTGTGTTTGAATAGTAAAAAGGGAAAACCTTCCACACAGCTGTTACAATAAGATTGTAGCAGTTATTTAGCCTTCCACAGGACATTTCTTACAACTCTGGAACTGATGACAGGTGAATATCCAAGTGAAACTAAGTATTTTCTTAAATGCGTAATTATGGCTTAATAAAATAATTAAAGGATTGCATTGCTTGGTAATACTATCTGAGCTGCCTGTTAACCTGACATAATTTTACAAATGTGTTACAAATGTGTTACAAATGTGCAGTTTTATCCGAAGACAAGGGGTGTCTTCACACCTTGCCATGAATACGTAACTCGCATTAGCACAAGGCATAGACTATGTTGTATTCTCCAAAAATACCCAGTAAAGGCTTGCAACTTGTTTTTCTCTGAATTCAGAAAATTTTCATAGCTTCAATGAAGAAGAAAATGGATGTCCCTTATCTTCGTTAGGTATAATTTCTTTAACTGCTTACGAGTGGAGGTACAGCTGTGTTTAAATCCAGTAATCCAAGCCAATTCTTACCTGCTCAGAGGTCAGGTAAGGCTTTGACTCAGGAGCACACTGCCAAGTATCAGCCACCCTGTGCAGAGACAAGCTCTGAGAAGTAAGCTGCTTCAGGCTATCTAAGCGTGTGCCCGTGGACCACAGCACAGCTTAAACATGATCATTGTTTGTGTGCTAAGCCAATTGTTTGCATGCTAAGCCTTTACCTTGTCTGAAATCTCTGCCCAGACCTTCCATTACCTGCGGTAAAGAAGGGCTGCGAAGTTGGTGAAGGGCCTGCAGCATGAGTCCTGTGAGGAGTGGCTGAGGGAGCTGGGGTTGTTTAGTCTGGAGAAGAGGAGGCCCAGGGGAGACCTCATTGCTCTCTGCAACTGCCTGAAAGGAGCTGTGGAGAGCTGGGGGTCAGCGTCTTCTCACAGGTAACTAGTGATAGGACTAGAGGGAATGGCCTCAAGTTGTGCCAGGGGAGGTTCAGGTTGGAAATGAGGAGACATTTCTTCTCAGAAAGAGCAGTCAGGCACTGGGACGGGTTGCCCAGGGAGGTGGTGGCGTCACCGTCCCTGGGGGTGTTTAAGGAAAAGTTGGACCTGGTGCTTAGGGACATGGTCTAGCGGGTGACATTGGTGGTAGGGGGGGATGGTTGGACCAGATGATCTTGGAGGGCTTTTCCAACCTTAATGATTCTGTGATTCTATGACAGCAAGTGGTGGTTCCTCAGTCTGCAGACTGATTAAGTTGTTTAAACTGCCTCAATATTACCTGAAAAGAGTTTCTCATTACTTGAACAAATAATAGATGTGGAAATGCTTTATGTAGATGTGGAGGTGTGGGTCAGAGAGGTATAAGTTTTTCTGAATGTTCTGAGTGTAGCACAGATGCCAGGAGAGTTTGCTGCGCCCCTTGAAACACCCTGTTCACAATTACCTTACTGTGTTTTGCTTTGCTGAGTTCTCTGGAAGAGCACCAAACCTGTAAATCATATTCTCTGATGTCTGCAGTAAAATGAGCCTGTCATATAGCCAGATGACAGAGTTCTCCATCTGAGACTTCAGGCAGCTTTTGTGAAGAGGGATGTAGTGCTTACACTTGGATGCTGTTGTAAGGGGTATGGATGGTAAGAAAGGAGGACAAGGACTTAAAAAAAATATTATTTTTTTTTTACTTCAGTGCAGGTGAAATTCTTAATTTGTGTGTCCAAGCAGCCTTCATAAGCTTTCTCAGCCTTGTGCGCTTCCTTCCATGGTATCCTGTGTTGCAGTCCTTTACCTGTGTGTTCTCACTGCCAAAATTTCAGTGCTCCCGGATTGTCTCTGAGGCTTCTCCTTCACGTTCTCTTCATGAACACCCAGCTGGCTGAAGGCAGGAGAAAAGCCTGAAAGCATCTGAATGGCCTTCTATGGACCTTCTAAAATAGCTTTGAATGTTGCATTAGGATATGCATAAAAGAATCGCACAGTGTGGGAAGAACCATGGTAATGAAGACTTGCTAATTGTTGAACTAAATAATGTGTTATCAGTACTATTAAAACTACCTAACCAGACTGCAGCTGTATTGCCTAATGTGCAAATTCTTGAAAGATGCTAAACTGCTAAGAAGCTGGTTTGAGGGATGTGCAATTTTCCTCAATAAGAATACGCCAAATAGTGCATAAGAATACAAACCTAATGCCTGTGGCTATTTAAGCAATACTGTTTCATGTTAGGGAACTTCTCTGCCCCGCTTGGTGGGGCAGTAGATTTATACCCTGAAATACAAACAGCAGCACTTTTTTTACTATACAAGTGTGAAGTGCTCAAAACTCGTTGTAAATAAATAGTTACCCATATTTGATATTTTGATTATGGTAGGGAGCCCGGAGTGCTGAACCAAAATCTTTATTAATTTTACAAAATGTGCTGCATGTTATGGTGGTCGAATTGTAATGATGAAGTAAATGAAAACAACATTGTGTTTTGCTTGAGTTTTTTTCTCTAATTAGAAAGGATAATAGATAATCAGTGTACAGCAGTAGCTAACAACTTCTAATGTTTCTGAACATGGTGTAGTTGCAAGTCTGGTGTCTGGTCACTGATATCAAGGCCGGGTTTCCCAGCGAGTAATTCCATGGTTCGGTCTTCACTGCTTGTTTGCCACTAGTGTTTTGATACAGTAGAAGTGTAAATGAGAATTTGTCGTAAATCTTTTGTCAGTGGCTTCATTAATCCAAAATTCACTTTTGCCATCTGTTCTTAGTGATGTATTTCAGCTGGCTTTATTAAACTTTCTGTTTGATTTTTTAGCCTCATGTTTTCACTGGACCATCTCTTCTGAACGGGTATTTTTTCCACTTCCTTTTATATTTCTCTGATTTTTGTGAAAGACAGTGACCACTGTGAAATGGCCCAGCTGCTTCTGGTTGATGCTGGCTCATTTAGATGTCATTCTCCCATTTATCATCAGTGGTTTGGTCCCTGAGGAGCAGCTGTTCGTCTTTCTTGCCCTCTGTAGTAGCCGCGGGTTAAAAGCCTTCTCTTTATCTGCCTGGTGTAGGAGCTTTGTAACTAGATATGCCATCTGTTTCAACCTCACAAGCAGGTACGGTGTGGTTCTTCTGCATTAACAAATAGTTTGGCGCAATAGGAATGGCACGGTGGATAAAAGCAATTGGTGCTGCAGATCCTACAGCTGTATTCTGTGGTTTGGCATTTTTACTTGGGATTACATGCAGTCAGCCTTCCCACACCAAACAGCCTCAGCATGCCCGTGATGCAGAGCTGTCTGAAATGGTGCCCCTTGTTGGAGACCTGTGCCAGGACTTGGAGCGTGTTTTGCACGTACCTGGACCCCAAACAAATCTAGTTAGCATGCCCCAAAACTGCCCTCTGAACCAAACCCATGTGCAGAGCAGCTGGAGGCCTTTCAGGGATGTCAGGACTCCTGTGCGGGTTGGATCTGCTCCAAGAGGCTCGGTAAGAGGGATGGGGCTGGTGAGGAGCAGAGGGAAGCGTGGCACAGCACTCTGCCAAAGGTCTGCGTGCACGCTGCATCGGCCCAGAGCAGAACACAACTCATGGCATGGAAACAGCAGTGCTTATGGAGCAAATGCTTGCAGTAATAAGTGATGCTGCTGTCACTGGAGCATCTTGCTAGCATTTGTCTTGACCAGTGTGCCAGCACAGAATTTTATTATGACTCAGTAATGCACGAATAAATGAGATAGAGCTTTTTTTTTCTGAAGGATGGCATGTAACAGAAAACATCCTGCTTGAGGTTTTAATTTGATTTTGTCTTCTATGGAATGAAAATACGCAGCCTGTGTTATTACTGTGCTAATTTAATGTTCAGGAGTCTGCATGTATTTACACAGTTAGCAAAATGTTGCCTGAGAAACCTAAACAACTTGCATCACTAATTCTAACGTTCTAATTCTTTTTCTTGAGGAAATTAACTTCAATTATTTTACCATCCATGTCTAAAAGCTACATTAGCAGAAACAGTCAGTAAGTGTACACCATACTTAAGATCTGCGTCCTGTATTTAATTAATGCCTGAAGGTCAAGAGAAATAAGCACAGCATCACAAAGTGCTCATTTCAAACTCTGGGATAAAGTCAGAGTATGCTCACAGAAATCTGATGTGGTCTGCTGTGAGATGTCACCAAGATCTACAAAACGTTAATATTTGAGCTCTGACTTTAAAATACTTTCTTCTGAAAATAGTCTTCAAAAAATATTTATAAGATGTGTAAGTAGTGGATTATTTGAAATACAGTCAGGGCTTTGTTTTCCTTAGCTAAGGTATCAATTAGGCTGAACCATATTGATCCACATCACTGCACATTATAATGAGCTGTCCTTTTCAGCCATTGTTTTTTCCAGTTTGAATGCCAATTTATGGAGGTTTGATTCTAAAAGTAGAAACAACTTCTTTTGCTACACTCCATCTGGAAAAGCTCCAGGTTGCTGAGAAAGCAGCACCAGCCCGCAGTGCTTCGGATACCACAGTGCCTCTTCGCTGTACTCATTCACCTTAAATACAAAATTTGGTAAACAAGTTGGCCTTGGAGGTCTTCTGAATATCAAGAAGCTCTATCAGAATACCTGATTGAGATTTCCACCTGTCCTGCCATTATGAAACCTACAGATGCCAGAAGTGGGGTTTCTCGGGATGTGCTTTAAGTTTAGGACTAATTTCTGTTAGCCTTACAAAAATTAAAGTGACAGTTAAAATGAAAATTTCACATTTTTTAAAACTTGTTTTTCAAGGAACATATACCACTGGAAAAGAGTTAGAAGCCCTGTAATACAGTTGAGTCAGGAGCATGGTAAAATTCCCGTTATAATTGCGTGAGGGTGTCTCATAGGAACCTCAAAAGGAGGCTTTAGATTTTTAAAGGAAAATCACACAGCCTTACTTTTATCTACAGAAAGCAAAGCAATGATTTAAAAAGACCACTAGGAAGCCCTTTTAACATCAAGAGGAAAAATTTTGAATCTGTGTAAATATGTTCTTGGGAATTGAATCCTTTTAGAGGAATAGGAAAAGTAACAAGAGGAAAGATGAGGAAAATTCTTGTAATAAAGGATTATTGATCTCTACTAAATAATGATAACAAGAAATGCAGAGTTAAACTAGTTAATACCTTATAGAAGAAGTGTTATTCTCTTTATTAAACATGGTGTTAAGACCCCTTGGTTTTGTAAGAGCTAAGGTCACAATTTCAGTAAATGGAAACTAAGACAGACTCCTACATACTGAATTTGTCTGCTGACAACAGGCCTTTTTTAACAAGCACTTGCACATCACTTTGAAACACAGAAAATCAGTATTCTGTGTTAGACTGTCTAATGTGCCCTGTGGTGGAGGAGGGCACTGGTATTTTTGTGATTCAAAAGCTTATGAAAACATCTTCCGAGACACAGGCTGAAGGAAGTTCAGGTTCCTACAGGTTACCTATAGATTGTATGGCTTACAGAAGCCTGAAAGAGCCTTTATGTAAGTATGCTTTCTTCACCAAGAGGGTGGTCAAGCATAGGAAGAGGCCACCCAGGGAATTGGTGGAGTCCCCATCCCTGGAGGTATTCAAGAGATGCGTGGACAGGGCACTAAGGGACGTGGTTTAGTGAGGGGACTCTGTAGGCCGTTTGACAGTTGGACTTGGTGATCTTGAAGGCCTTTTCCAACCCAAATGACTCTGATTCTATGGTAACTTCAAGCTTGTGAATATTTTCAGGAAAGTCCATGGAGCAATGGCAGTGGTAAAATACACAAGCACTGAATTCACACACAGATCTTCACTTCTGACACCCTCCACGGGATATTTTTAAAGGTCTGAAATCAATCTTGATCAGCATGGCAGCAGTTTTCACTTGAAAATCGCTGAAATTTAGTCTTTAAACCTCTGCCTTAAAACTGCATTGTTTAATATTTTAATATTATGCCTTTGATATGCTAATGTATAAAATAGCAAATTAACCAGAAAAAAAAAGGTAATATGAATTAGTTAGATTTAAACCCTAAGTACAAAACAAGAACCAAGACAACCACTCTTGTCCTGTTTCAAATTCTTGTGTTGGATATTTTCCTCCTCTCCCTGGGAACTAAGCGTTTGGAGTTTCAGGCCACATAATTACCTTGGTAATCTTTGAAGATAGTAGGGCAAGTTTTAATCATTGCTTCTGAATCCCTGATTTTAATATCTTAACACAGAACTGAACTCCATGTCTACCATGTCATGGGATCACACTAAACAATAAAAGATCGATATTATTTGCTTCAAAAATAACGTCTTTGCTGAAGTGTCCTACTATTCTGACTACCCCCTGAAATCAGTATAATAATTCATACAAACCTAAGTGATTCATAAATATCAATTGTTAACATTAAGCATTTAAGTACAGAGGAGATGTCAGGGAAGACCGCTGATTGTGGAGTACCACCTCAGAATCATCTTGTTTTGCTTTATTGCTTTTCTAATAATAAAGGAAAAAAGTATAAACTGATACAGTTCTTTAGTTATTATTAAGACAGTCTCTCTGTATTTATGCTTACAGTTTTCATCTTGCCAATGCACCGAAGTGAGTAAGTGTAATAGCCTGCTGAATGAGGTTGTTCGCATGAGTGCAACGCTTGCACAAATAAATATTTGTAGAACTAACCACAAAGTTTGCACAGCAGACTGCACCCAAAGCCAAGATTCGGGAAAGGAAATGTTTTGGAGAGGATCATATGACAAAGATAAATAAGTGTTCTTGAAGGGACGGAGCTGGAGGATGGAGGGGGGCTGATTTAACTCATATATGTGCCACATTTGTGGTTTTGGGTAGTGATGAGGGAACAGGGTAGAGTAGAAACAACTGAGAATTAGGGTTTATGGAAAATTGCGTGAAGTAATTAAACTGAACTTGGTTTCCCAATTTGTGTCACAGCCCTGAATAGATTTGTCTGCTGAAGGTGTTAGAGCGGTGGAGGAGGAAGACTGTGGAAAGGGTATCCAGGAGGAGTGTGCAGGGTGGGGTTAGAAAAGAAGGTGTAGTGATAGGTGTGGAAGACAGGCGAGCTGAAGGTGTTTTGGCCATGGGAGTAATGAAAACGAGCGCTCCCTTCACAGCACGTAAGAAATAGCCAGGATCTGTCTTGCGAACCTAGAGCAGCACCCACAGGCAAGGCTAAATCCTCAAGCACTTCCAGAGGAATTGGTTCTTATGTATTGACTGGAAGAAGGAGTGGATGCACTACAACTTGGGAAATACTCTGAAGATGTTACTGAAACCGATAAAGTACCTGCTGTAGGAAGAGTCCAAGGTAACAGCCTTCAGTGGTTAATGAAACGGTTCTGCTATTAATCATCACATAGGTTGTCACTTGTGGGAATTACTGTAGATTTTTTAATTCCAACTTCTGGACAGGGAAGATGGAAAAAAATTAGGTAAACATATGTTCTGTTGGTAATTTTTTTTTTTGCAAAATATTTTGCAAAGGGTAGGACTTGACTTTGTATTTTGAGTATAGCACAAGTTATAGCACAAGATTTTTTTGCCATGGGTACACAGGCAATGCTACCATTTCATCCTCCAGGTGTTCTGCAAACAGAAACGCACTACCTTTAAGTGGTAAGAAATCAGAGTAGCGCTAAAGGATGTAATAAAAATATTTCATTCTGAATTGAAGATAAATATTGTTTCATGTTTATGACAAAGACATCAAACCCTGCTATGCTAATGTTACTCCATGCTACTTACCTAGAAATGAGGTATTATGTGGCTCTGAGCTTGCACAGAACTTGCCTGTAGTGTGTTAAATATTTATAAATGGCATATTAGCATCAGCACTTAAATATTGTTATGACTGCTTATTAGGGGCATTTTCACCTGTGTGCATGTCCCTCTCGATGGGAGCACGGTGCTTTTGCCATGGTGTTTCTTGTTATTCACGCAGGGTTTTGTCTTCCTGGGCTTAAGCAGAAAGATGGCAAGCAGTGGCATATACCTATTGGTGAGCTAGGCAGTCATGTAGTCTGTTATTTAAACATGATCTCGTTGGCAAGCGGATTGGTTTTGTTTTATTAAAATTCCAACACTTCACATTTTTATTAATCACTTTCCCACTCCTTCTATTCACTTGTGCTCTGATGCCTCTACGCCGGTACCCATAGCAACACTTGTTAATGCTAATGAAACTGCAACATCCTAAGCTCCCCGACAGAGCAGCCCTGTTAAATATGGCTATTTAGCACAGTTGTATTTCTGTTAGCTCCAGCTCCCAGCAGACACCTGCTCTGTAGAAACTCAGTCCTGTGATACTAGGATTTGGTAACCCACAGCTTTTCTCAGATCTGTCATTTTACAGGAGTAAAATTCTCGTATTCCCGGACAGCGGATGCTACAGAATATGTACGTTTTCTGCAAAACTGGCAAGGTTTAGCTGTAGGATTAAGTATGCTTTTGAAGTGCTCATTTGCATTCAATGAAAAACTGCACACGACTGAGCCTGACTGATCTTAGGGGAAGCTACGGGATGAGTCCTCTCCTAGAGCACATGGACATTTTAACTAAATATCATCAATAGCGTGTTAACAAGCAGAAGTAATAGCTAAATAATTCCTCATGAACTCAGGCTGAATAATAATTCAACTTAATAGGAGTACTTGAGTGCTTTAATACATAGAGTGAGGAAATAGTTACGTGTATTGATTCTCCTTTCCCTAAGGAGCATTTTTGCATGTGCTGTTGGTGAGGATGATGACAGGGTGGTTTATTTCCTTTATTCTGAGTTTTGGTTTTGAATACTGTTTATTTGGCAAGTCATTAGTCATCCATCTTTCATACTCCAGAAAACAAAGGGAAAAATCCTGTAATCAGTATAAAATCTCTTCCAAGAATGCGAGCACAAATGAGGGAGTGCAGCAGTGCCAGCAGATAGGTTCTGTAGCGCCAAGGCTGCCAAAGAAGGAAGCTGTCATGTGTGTCTTTCGAGAGGCACGCCAGTACTTCTTGGTACTCGTTTTTATTACAGCTCAGGAAAACTCGAATGCTAGGAAAAGCTTTAAACCTACTCTTTCCAGCAGAGTTTTAAATGTGGTGCTGCTTTGTGCAGAGTTGACTGTAGGGATACAGCCTAGCTCCCTAATGTGGGGGGCTGGTTATTCTGAGGACTACACATTTTTGCCAAGTAAGCGGTGTGAGCTTGGGGGAGGGTGCTCAGCCTTTCTGTTCTCCAGTAGGCATCTGTTATGCTGTTGTTGCAGAGTGCCAGGTTTGCTGTGTGCCTTTTGTTTTCCCATCATTTGTTCTCCCCTTTGTTCTTTACGTGTCTAAAACGCTCAGTCTTTTCCTCATTGTTTGGTCTCATTTATATGGCCGTGTATCTGTGGGGCGTTCATTTTTGTTGTAGGATCGTTTCAAGTTCTGCTAATCTCCTCATAATATTAACCAGCTGTATTAATGAGATAATAAACCAGACTTGTTGGTAATGAATTGATTCATTCAGCTACTGGATTTAATTAGAAAGACACTTAACATTCCAGCAGATGTTCTTATTTTGTTTCATTGTCCTTGTGTTACCAACAGTGGGCTTATAAATACATACTGTACATGGTCGTATTTACATAATATGCTCTTCAACTTGAAGCCTTGTTGTTGTGCCATACACTGCAAAAAAAATGACACGAAACCTCTAAATTCCTGTCTTAAGTCAACTGGCATGAATTCCTCTGTCATCATTTAATTTCTTCGACTACTCACAGGCTTGAATTTTCAGAGCATTCTCTGGAAATATTCTTCAGTGTTCTTCATCTGATAAGAAAATGCTTAATTTTCCTAAAAGGAAGTAGAGTTCTTCTTTCATAGTTAAAAAAACATGGTACTGGGCTTATGTTATCTCCTTTCCAGTCCCGTGACGTTCATTCTTGGTTTTGCAGAGGCAAAACTTCAAAAGGAAGGGCATGCAAAGGAAGGGCCCCTCTGTTCAGTGTTCCCTGTGGACTACTTCGGGAGTTCCTCTGGTAGTTCAGAGAGGGAGGATGAGGTGGAGAAGGATGGATAACAAGGCTTCCCTCCGCTCGGTGGTGGCAGCAAGCTGTGAACTGTCCCCTAGAACTTTGCCTTTCACAAGTGGCCTTTAAATGCACAAATCTCTCCTTGCTTTTCTTTCTGCTGCTCAGATCTGCTGTATTGGCCATAAAATTACACGGCGTGTTGCTTTGTGGTAATTGCATGTGTGGTTGTGCAGGCAGAGTACATTGCCTGTATTGCTGTAGTCTTTATTGTGCCTGTGTGGGTATAGCGCTTACTTAATGTGCAAACTAACATTAGTTTTGAGTTGGGAACAACGGTATTTAAAACTAAAAATGTTCCAGTAAGGAAAATGAATCCATTTTGAGCCTGTTGCTTCATTAGTTGTGAAGGTTAACCAGTCTATATTTAACAACAGTTAAACTAAAGCCATATAATTTCTTTAATGGACAGCCTATTTTCTTTTGTTGCTGCTAAGGTGCTACACAGAGCGTGTGGTGTGCAGGAGTCAGGATTCCATTGTACTAGTTCCGTATGCGTACCTCTAACAAAAAGTAATGCCTGTTCCAGTTTTCAAAGTAATTTGCATAATCCACATCATTTTCTATACCATCTCATTATCAAATGTCTTTAAAGTATTCATTTTATTTTCCCCTGAAGAATTGGGTATAGCTTCTAGTCTTTGTTTTCGAAGAATATATTCCTCTCATCTCTTCTTTCTAGCAATTTACATTTTTAGCTCTGTATTAGCTGTAAAAGACTACAATTTTATCTGTCATGTTAAAGGTTGAACAACATAGTGTCAGCTGTCAGCTGTCAGTTGGGTGAATGACAGAGGGGTTTTCTGGGCTCCTGAGTAGGGTGGACTCCCTCTGAAGTCTTTGGGGTATCTACTTGAATAAAAGTCATGTTGATTTTCCTTTGGGTAGAGGAGGAAAACTCAGTGGTGAAAGGAGACTTGGGCAGAAACTTTACGGAGGGATTTCTTAAGGAACTGGATCCTGTGCTGTTCACCACAGCCACAAATAGGAAGGGTGTTAGGTGATAAATTTTGCTATTAGTGAACTTTTTTTTTTCCCCAAGTAGTAAGCATTAGGGCCAACTGAAGCATTGCAGAAGAATCTCATGTTATTTGAATGAACTGGGCAATAAAAATGCTATTCAGTGTTAACAAATGCAGAGCAATGCACTTGGGAGTGAACACAACGAACATGTCCGCTGTCATGTGTGCTAATACCTGATTTACTTTTCTGAAACTTTGGAAACACTGAAGATAATTGAATGGTTATGAATGATCCTAAAAGCAAGCAAAATGCTAGGAGTAGAAAAGGAACAGAGAAAAGACTGAGGAAAAACTGCAGTGATTTAGAGATCCATTTTCTTTTGTTCTTGTTTTCACCCCACTCCCTCCTCCAACTAAAAGGGGTGAGTAGGACAGGCAAAGGGTTGGACGAGGGCAGCAAGGAATGAATAACTGTGAGGAGAATGTGAAATGCTGCTGCAGGTTTTGGTAGGTGTTAAAAGACGGACAATTTCAAAAAAGTGCCGAAACAAATCCATGAAAGAAAAATCCATAAAATGCTGCTAAACTGAGGCACAGATAGAGCCTGTGTCTTAAACTCTCCACCCTCAGATTTGTGGCAGACTGCTATTTGTGTGATCGCTGGTGGTTTGCCCTGTTTTCCCAAGGTATTTGCTTCTTGCCACTGTCAGACAGGGTGCTTGTGCTAGCTGGATGTTTAATCTGACCCTGTGAAGTCATTCTTGTGGCAGGAGGTTTTAAGAGGAAAGCTTGCAGCTTTCCACTCATTTTCACGCGACTGCAAGTGGGAGGCTGCTGGAGCCTGAGAACCCCATGCAAGTGTTTTACCTCCCTGGTAGCCCGTAGCAGTGCTTTAGAGTTCAACAGCATTTCTTCATTACTTGTGGCCATTCTGCTCCAAACATAGCATCAAAATTAGCTGCTTTTTCAGGGATTTCAGTAACATGTGTAGCTTTATTTGGACTATTTTGATGTTTGTGTTATGTGCTAATCCATTAAGTACTATGCTAAAGGCTGTACATCTTTGTTCTCTGCTGTGCATTTGCTTTCTTGTTCAGTGTTTTCTTGCAGCAGATGAGTACAAAGATTTTTTTTATTTTTTTTTCCCTCGCCTCCTCCTTTAAGTGCCTTTGAAATAAATTGCGTAAGCTTCTTCAGTCACCACACTGGTCCAGCAGATGATATTTAAGTCATCCTCATACGGTATTAGCTACTCTCTTTGGGCATCAAAAATATTTCACCTCCATTTATTCCTTCTGCAACTCACCCCTACACTGAAAGATGAACAGGTCTGTTCTCCAAGTCCAAATAATTATTTTTCCCTGGTACTTGTGCTAAGGGACTATCAGCCCCTTGTCTACATTGAATAGCAAGTCTTGCCATGCATACCCATCTTGAGAAAGTTAGTTTGTTGAGGCAGATAGGCTTTTGTTTATTTGGACTTCCAAATGTTTAAATAGGTCACTGCAAGAGACCTACACCAAAACTGAACAAAAAGCAGGCTAGCAGCTTACTGGGCACAGCTGAACTGGCTGACAGAGTATCCTCTTAGTTCTTTTGGTGTCAGTGAGAGTCAGCAATTGCAGAGGAAATTAAGTTGCTCTACTTTTCTCTGTAAACACATTTTAATGATTCTCCAGGCTATAAACCCATGCCGACTGTAAGAATGCACAAACCTAGAATCTTGCAGCTAAAACGTTCTGCTTGGAAGTGCTGACCCTTCTGCCGGGATTGCTATATCATTTTGTGTAGCAGTAGCTGTTCTTAAAATAGGAAAAAATGGAACAATTTATACAATCCCAATTTAATAAAGAAATATCTAGGGGAAGGGAATAGGCTGATGTGCAGGTAAAAGTAGGAGAAAAGAAATGTTAGACTGCCAATTGCAGTTGTATTGCTCCAGGTAATGGTGTGCTCCGTGCACTACCATTGCTCTGTGCTGTGTAGTTTGACGAGATAAACTGAATTCAGTGTAACGTGGCCATCAGTCTTCTGCCAAGGCACTGCCTTGCCGGGAAGTTTTATTTTTCAAATTGCTTAGGTAAAGGCTTTAGCAGTTGTGCAGGGCAGCTTTTTAGTTCCACGAGCAGCATGGACCTCAAGAAGCCTTACATCCTATGGCGCTGTCCTGCAGCAGCAATCAGTGCACGCTGTGGCTGCTTCGGAGCACTACGTGTGCAAACCAGCTGGCCAGCTGCTGCTGAACAGCACGTGTGATGGATGAGGAGACCTGCACTCCCCTCTCTGTGCCTCTTCCTTTACCTGACCGAAAATTTGTCACAGGATTTTTAGGAGTTTCCCAGCTCCATCTCTGTCTGAGGATGGTGGGGGGAGTTGCAGAAGAACTTTTCTCCTAGGAACAAAAAGCTAAATGGATATGATTCCTAAAATTATTTTTCATTTTTTTCCATGTGGACAGGTTATCAGATTTATCAGGTACCAGATTTAGTGTGCTTGGCAATATAATACATCCGTGTGAATTTTGTAGGGTGAAAATTGTCCTACATTTATTCTTCTATCTGATAAATAGTGTTAATTAAACTTCCATTAACCTTACATATTTTAAAATTCTGTGACAAAATAATAGGCTTGGGAGAAGGCAGGAGATGTCCTTATCTTTTCTTAATTCTGTGGATACCTTCAGAAACTGAAACACGGGAGTTTCTCTCTGAACACCAGCAAACACTTTTTCACTGTGCAGGCGACTGAGCACTGGCACAGGCTGCCCAGAGAGGCTGTGGAGCCTCCCTGCTTGGAGATCCTCAAAAGCCACCTGGACGTGGTCCTGGTCAACCTGTTTTGGGTGTCCTTGCTTGAGCAAGGGCTTGGACCAGATGGCCTCCAAAGGTCCCATCCAACCTCAGCCGTTCTGTGAACCTGTGAAATTTCTTTCCAGAGGTGTTCATAGCATTGCAGGAATCCGAAGATGTGGAGTTTTCAAGTTGATTTCATATCACAAGAGTCAAGGAGACCCGGGATGTTTTCTTTTTTCATTCTCAATGCAGACACTATTGGAGAGCTTTTTCTGGTTGCTTTTATTCTCCTTGTGCTATCTGAAATTGAAGATATGTAAGGATAATTAGGAGAAATCAGCATACAAACCTGTCTGTGCTATACCATTTAATGCCTTCCTGATAGTATGAGAAATGAGGAAAAGAGACAAGCCTCATTCACATCAGCAGGTAACCTATGTAGTGAGAGAAAAGTAGGTTTCTCATCATAAAATTTCATTTAGTAATAAGCAGTGCACTTGTGCTGTCTAATAAACTTCGATTTGCTGTCAGCTAGAGTTTCATTTGGAGTATATATTTGAGAAGTGTCCTGTGCTAACCTCACACTACCCATCTTGGAGATAACTGTGGTGGTTTTACGCAGGTGGGCAGCTGAGCTCCACCGCAGCCGCTCTCTCACTCCCCCTCCTCAAAGAGAAAGAGAGAGAAAATAAAATGGAAAGGGCTCGGGTTGAGATAAGGACAGGGAGATCACTCAACAGTTCCTGTCATGGGCAAAACAAATTCACCATAGGGAAATTAATAGCATTTACTACTAAAAATCTAAAGCAGTGAGAAGCTAAAAGCAAACTAAAACCACCATCCCACTGTCCACCCCCTTCTGTGTCCTCCCCCCAAGCAGCACAGGGGAACGGGGAGTGTTGCCTGCGGTCAGTCCCTGATGCTTCATCTCCGCTGTGGTTTAGTGGAGGACTGGTTAGTGTTAAGTCAGAGGTTGGACTAGGTGATCTTGGACGTCTCCAACCTAGATGGTTCTGTGATCCTGCTGCATGCCTGGAGTACCTCCTGCCCTCCTTCTGCACTGTCTGTAGGGCTGCTTCTCTCTCATTTCTCACTCCTCTCTCCCAGCTGCTGTTGCACAGCAGTTTGTTTGTTCGTTTTCCCTTTCTCAAATCTGCTCACACAGAGGTGCAAACAACATCACTTACTGGCTCAGCTCTGGCCAGCAGCGGGTCCCTTTGGAGCCATCTGAAATTAGCTCTTACCTAACGTGAGGATGTTCCTGGAGTCTTCTCACAGAGGTCACCCCTGCAGCCCCCCACTACTAAAACCTTGCTACATAAACCCAACAGTATAATGCAATCAAGTGGCTTCCATACACCTTGTTGCTGAAGTAATACATGCAAGAAAACTGGGACCCAACAAAACAGGTTTTTACATATATTACCTGAAAGTACTCCAAGTGATCAAGATTTATTCACTTAGCCAAAATTACTGTAATTATTCTTTTCATTTACCTTAGATACTGAGTGTATTTTGGAGCCTCTGACTCTGCCAGAAAGTCCAGCGAGTCCAGGAGGTGTTGCTGCTGTAGAGGATTCTCTACATGTGCCTTGCATTTTCTGCAATGAATGCTATCTCCTACCTGAACAAAGCCAGCTCCTGAAGCACATGATAATTGAACACAAGCTTGTCATCGCTGATATGAAACTGGTTGCAGATTTTAGAAGGTAAAGATTGTGTTGTTAAAAATGGGTATGTATGTGTACAGTTACTATATAAAGCTTCAGAAAACTAGAGATTGTATTTCTAAAATACTTGTTTTACACTGGGGTGTTGTGTAGTTACAGCACAGGGCAATTCCTCTGTTAGAAATTCTTTGTCACTTCTCAGATCCTGTTACTAACCAGCAAGCTGTGTACAAGCTAGAAAGCTGTTTATTTCATAAAGGACGTTCTAGACAATCAACTCTTCCAATTTTTGTGTTTATTCACATGAGAAGACTATTTATTGTAAGACACTGTATGATGTCCTAAAGATGTATTGTACACAGAAGCTGTTCAGTACGTGAACTTACACATTCTGGGTTGAAATTAATTTACCCTATCTTAAGGATGCCAGTATTTTCCCACAGAAATCATATTTAATCCTTAACTGTACTTCACAGGTCTGTGATCTGCATGTAACAGTGACTTGTACAGCGGTGTCACTGATCTTCTGGGGTCACGTTTGGCTTTCTCTCTTTTAACTTCCTCCAGTAGCTGGCAAAGGCCCAGCTGGCTTGTGATTTCAGAGGCTTGGAACGTGCTTGGCATTTTGCTTTCACAAACAAGGATGTATGGTCCTGTCAGAAGGCTAGATGGCACCTACTGATTTTGTAACTAGTTGTGTTGCATTGCTTAAGTGTTAGCTGGGTGATTTCTCAAATAGAAGGATTTTTGTGGTAGGCCTTCCGTGATCAGTTACTCTGCCAAAGCCAGTAACTTGTGTCTAACCGTCAGAGTGCAAAAACCTAAACATTAGTATGAAATTTGGGAAGATGAACGTAAGCCATATAAATCCTTAGTCAGACACAGGAGCTTAAAACTGCATAAAATTGAAAATTGATACTTGTTTTTGTTTGGTTTTGTGCAGAAGGCAGGCAGAACAAGAATGCAGTGTTCTTTGGAGATAATGCTAGTTTCCTCAGATAAATAAAGGGATCAGAACTGCTCAGTAATGGAATGCCAGTTTAAGTGCACTTGGGGGATTATTCTGGGTTACTAAAAATTTATTTTTAACTCACCTTTTCAAGAAAATGTCCATTTAGATTCTTTTGGCTTCTAATGCAATTGGAAGGTAGCCAAATGTTAGAGAAAACAGCCCCAGGATGTGATGTGGTGGAGCTGTTACTCTGAAGTGTTTCTTCTCTTATTTGCTGTATTGAATACCAGCAAATGAGTCTAATACTGTGAAGAACAAAAAAAAAAAAAAAGACAAATATAATCTGAGGTGTTACAATGAAGTGTGGAAAATAAAGTGAAATAACTATAAATACATTATATTATATTTATACTCAACAATGAGGTAGAACCAGTCTTAGGTATGTGTTTCTTGACAGAACAACAAGCACTGGAGAGTCCAAAGAAAATCAGTGCTAATGGAAAGCATATTTTTTTTCATAAACTTGGAAAAGTAAAGATAAGTTGGCAGTAGGGGAAGGAATAGAGATGAGATGAACACTTCCAATACTTGCATGACTGATACATAGAGGACACTGATCATTTATTCTCTCTCCCTGGAAGCATGGCAAGGCATTGGCTTTATTTGAGCATTGATTATTTGGGTTAAGCAGTATCATATAAAATCCCTTAACAGTAAGCTTCATGGCACAGGTTATGGTTTGGTGAGTTTGTCTAAATGGTGTTCGCTTATTTCAGTTCAGGGGACAGACTGAACAGCATCTTGAAATAATTTCATTTGCACATTTATGTCCTAAAAACTCCATTCTTGAAGACCTGCTGTTCTTTGTAGCTGCAAGACTAATTTCACCATGCATTATAAAAGTAGGGGGCAGAGGCACAACAAAATGCTCACCTGTCACTTACAGACATCTAATGATGCTTCAGCTGTGCTTGCAGGCTTTGCTGTGCTTAGCTGTTGTTGTACCAGAGGTTAATCCTCTCCATGTCAAGAGCACCTACAAATACTCAGAAATGTCCTCATAATGCTGTCGGAATTTTTATTATCCTTTCCTAATTTGATGGCATGTCAATAGGAAACATTCACTGAATAGCTAGCCTTTACCTGATCAACTCTTACATGAGTAATATTATGCAGTAGGCATAAATGTAAGCCTACACTTAAGCATTAGCAGATTTATTTATCTTTTTTTAAAATAAGATTCTGAATAATTAGCACAGGGACTGCTTTATTCTCTTCATCATTGAACTGAGGGTGGTGATTTTTTGGATTAGACAGTAGCTTCTATTTCAGTGGGAACCTAATCTCTGTTGTGGTCTGTTAATGCTGCTATGGCAAACAATAATAGTACAGGAACATTTTTAAACAACTGTAGTTGATGGGTTAAACTTTCAAGCCGTATTTAGGGCTTTTCTTATTCTGCCTGTTACCCCACCCCCAGGTGTTTGGGGATTTCATTTTTCTGTCTTCCTAGTTGTCTGCCAAGCTACAGCTTTCACTGTAACTCCACAGGAGACCTGCCAAAACCTCACTTTTGACAAGTTGGTGTTTTTACTGGGTTTCAGATCCTTGCCTGCATCTTGAAGAACACCGAGTGCAATATTTTGGGAATTTGAGAGTACTCTGTAGTGTATCTTTTCAGTAAAGATGCATCTGAATGGCAAATCTGTCTGAAAATGTGAATAAGTTATAGTGTTTATGTAAAGCCAAATGCAAATCTTTCTTATTTAGATCTACATTTTGACAGGGTAATTGAACCCAGGTTTAATGAAGCTGAGTGAATTTAATGAATGAGAAAGCCAGGTTAAAGGAAGAAAAAAATTAAAGAATTAAAAAAAAAAAAACAACACTTAAGACCTATAAGAATTTAAAGGATGCAAAAAATGAGAGCAGATCAACTGTTCATTAAATGGTTTGGGGATTTCCTTCTTCACTAATCTTCTCTCCCTTAATTTTAAAGATATATCTTATATTGGAAGAAGAGGTTTGCAGAACAACCCATCACAGACTTTTGTAGTGTGATAAGAACAAATTCGGAAGCTCCGTTAGGTAAGTACATGTATGCTGCTTATTTTCTCTGTTGGCCAGATCACGTGATAATTTCTGGCATATACTGGTGCTTTGATCCAGTCAAATGTGAAGTAATCTGGCACTAGGTCAGCAAAGCACAGAAATAATGTTTAATTCAGCTACATATTTAAACATACCTTCCTGAAGGGTGCCAACATGTGCTTCAATAAGGTTCTGAGCAAGGATGAGCCAGGCTTTTGAGTCCAGGCTTCAAAACTCTGCCAAATTGGGGCCGGCTGCCAGACAAGGCCTAGAAGCAGTGCTGCTCCACATCATAGCTAGGGAAGCTTTGGTAACCACTGCATAAATAATTGCTGGCAGTCCTTCCAAAAATGTGGAGAAACATTCCCAGGAAACTGCTTTCCCAAATTCACCCTGTCCCCTACCCCCAGCTCATGATGTTAGCTCTTCCTGGGCAGCAGGGCCGCAATCATGTTTCCCTTCTCCTCTCCTTGTGCTTATTGCCCCAAAAATGTTACAAGAAGATATCTCCACATAAAGGGTACAAAGACTGCAATTTTCTGCACTCCAACACAAGACCAAGGGCTGTACCTCACAGCTCTGGCCCAATTGGATGCTCTATCGTAAGGACAGAGTCTGACAGTGCAAAAGAAGTGTTTTTTCTCAGAAGTAGACACAAAATTGTTAAACAGATTTCCACAAAAATGAGTTTCCTGTTGTGAACTTCACCACCTTCTGTTCCAAGCAGAAGCTGATATATTTCTTTGGCTTCCCCTTTCCAAACACAAATATATAATTTACGTAAAAAAGCGGATAAGAGAACATTAGGGCTTTCCTACATCTTTAATCATCTATGCAGAGCTTTTAAGACAGTAAAAATGCATTCAGACAGTGTCAGAGATAGGTGGAAGTAAACGGTTCTAATTCAAATTAATTTTAAGTAAAATAGTCCTGGAAAATGTGAAAATGACTCCAAAGACTTAATTTCTCTTACATATGTTGTTGTTTTTTTTTTTGCTGCTGAAATTTTAACACCTACTACTCATTTTGAAAATTGCAAATCAAGCACCTGAAGGCTAGAGCCTACCAAAATTGTAATCCAACAGTAGCCATTCCAGAGGATAGTGAGAATATTTTGTTAATATTAATGATGAGCTCCTTCAAATTGGATAGCTCAGAAATCAGGAGGTTTATGTTACTTAGGAGGTTCTGTGTGAAGAATTAGGAAAGGCTGAAATGGGAAAGTTTAAAATGGTGAAAGACTTAGTAATGGTCAGTTCAGCTCACCATCCACATAACCCTTTAATTAGTAAATGAGTAGGTTTCAAATGCAAACTATTTTCTTAAATGTTTTTATATATTTTTATCTGCTGAGTAATTTTAAGGTAATTAATTTGAATGAGATTTGTTTCATTACTAAACTGGATATGAACATAAACATTAAAAGGTGCAGTAAACATAAAATGTACATAAAACAATTAAAATGTTAATTAGGCAAGCCGCAGTGTGTGTTATTAAACAGCTATGATACACACTTGCAGATGGAACGAGATCTGACAGTAAAAGGTGATGTTGTTAGTGAAGGGTATGCCAAATGATAACTACTGAAAATGAATAATTATTTAGAGAAGTAACTGAAAAATCCCACATGCAAGATAGAACTAAAAGTCACTTCATAATTCTTTTATGCTGACTGTGACTAATATCAATGATTAAAGGTTTCTCTGTCTCCAAAAGAACCAACATAAAAGAGAACAAGGGTGGTAGTAAGGAAAACATGTGCAAGACTTTGGTCTTTGTATTGCAATATAAATGTTTAAGATCATATGTATGTATATAATTGCTGATAAAGCCTTATGAGTAAGTGTATACAAATGTTTAAGCATGTTTCATTAAATTATGCAATTAAAATAGCTGCCTTTAATAGATTTAAGAAGTCATCTCGTACTCCTAATCCATCCAGAGGACTAGCAGATATATGCAGATATATGCCACAAATATAACAGATATATGCCACAAATATTCAAAACAGCACCGTCCTCCCATCCCTTACCCACACTTCCTAATCTCTTAACAGAAGAACAGGATAACTATTTTCTTCTCTGTGACGTCTTACCAGAAGACAGATTACTTAGAGAACAACTTCAGCAAAAGAGACTGGTAAGAAATCATTTTTGTTTCCTTTTTTTAGGGTAAGCAGTTCATTAGTATAATATATGGAAATTTAGTGAACATTTTAAATATAAAGCATATTTTACTAAACTGCAAAAAGCTTTTATTTTAGTTCATTTTCCTATATACTACAGAAGAATATAAAAAGTCCTTGTCTATAGATTTTTCACTGGAATAAATTTACAGGTTGTATGTCAGTGTTTCACAGGGGTGAAAAATACACCCAGAGCACAAAAAAAAGGCTGAGCGTGTTGAATGCTTTTCTTCCTCAGAGAACCTGCAGTGCACTGACAGAGTATCTTTTGTGTAGTAATTTACATGTGGGGACATTAGCAAAATAAAACTCAGTGTATGTCACTGTGAAACAGGAAGTGATACTTAAAATGTCTTCAAGCAAACTGCTTTTGTGCACTATTACACTTTCACTCAGATGGTTTTAATTCACACTTACATACTCATATGCACCAAGATGCATGAGTGGAGGAAGTCTGTCCAGGATCGTCTCTGTGACAGCTGTTGAGTCTTCATGAAACCCTCTGGCTTTCTTCTTGCGTGGTGATAACACCTTTGTGCTTTGGACAAATCTCTTGTATCTTAGGAGTTGTGAGTTCTGCCTGGGTGTCATTTGTATTAGGCTCTTGCTGACTTCAACTTCCATGAGTCTTAGCCCAGGTTGCAGACCCCTGTTTTGTGTAGTTTCCTTGTTTGAAATACACATCTGTAAACTGTTTTTCCTCTTAGGCTAACTAAAAATGAATGCTGTTTGATGCATTGCAGTCATGTTGCCAAGCTCCTAGTGTTAGGGTGCAGGGTCTTCTGCTAAGTTATCTGTGCTGTGAGGTCTTAGAGTGCAGGCCTTTCATCTTGACATAGGCAAGTTCCTCAGTTTACTCCTGGGAGCTCTGTTCTTTGATTTATCAATACAGGTCTTTTAACTCTTTGTTTTGTAATTTCTTCTGGTACCTTACCTGGATGGCAAGGTACTGAACTTATGTTTCTTTTACAAGAAATACACAACATGCAACTGAACAACAATACACAACATGCAACTGAAAACCAACTTAAAACATAAGCATTCAGAATGAAGGGGATGCTTACAAAAATCAAATTCTATTGCTCAGGAAAATTGGGACTGGTGGGCAAAAGTTGCTACCCTGGGAATGCTGTATCTGTTTTTTGGCTAGAGTCACATTCTGAATCTTGCTGCACACAACTAGTGAATCCCCAGAATCTGTGGAATATGTACGGGTCTTACACAGCTCTCCGTGATGTCCCAGCTCTTGCAAAGGAGAACTGTAATAGTTCTGGCACTGAGGATTTCCCACAGAGTTGGAGGTGCTTCAGCTGAAATCTTCATTACTGTGTAGGTCCATTGGGTTGGCATGGACTGAGAAGAAAGCAGCTGCTGCACTCATGCCTAGCGTGCTTCTTTCCCAGTTCATCATAAGGCCCACCCTGGATCAGTAAAAGAGGTTTGTCTAGGTCAGTATCTTACCTTTGCCAGCAGCCAAGTGTCTGGTACATTTTTGCCTTGCTCCAATCCAGTGGTGATTCTTTCTTAAAATATTCTCCTAGTCTCCAGCAACTGACAGCTCAAGAATTTCCAAATTCAACAACACTATCTATATTTAACACAGTAGATTTTTATTTCATGAACCTCCAACTCTGAGCCCCCTACAAGCTTCTGATATCCACAAGTTCCTGCAGCAGAGTTGCACAGCTTAACTACACCATGAGAGAACTGTCTGTTAGTTTCTTCCCAGTCTCTCCCCTCACACTTGGATGGTTTTCACACTAGAAAAGGCAGTGAACAATTTGTCCTTAATCTTACCCAAACCATCCGTGATTTGTCTCCTGGTTTTCCTACCTGACATCATGTCTTCCATTAGTTCTGTGCTTCAGGGAGCCCTCACAGCAGAGAGCAGAATCCAGGACTGCATTAGGAAGAGCTTTGACAGCAGGTTAAGGGAGATGATCCTTCCTCCTCTGCTCAGCGCTGGTGGGGCCACACCTCAAGTTCTGTGTCCAGTTCTGGGCTTCCCACTACTGGAAAGACACAGACTTGAGCAAACCAATTGCAGGGTCCTAAATATGATTAAGGAACTGGAGCATCCTTCACACAAGGAGAGGCTGAGAGAGCAGGCATAGTTGGGCCTGCAAAAGAGAAGGCTCAGGGGGAATCTTATCAATGTGTTTAAATATGTGGTAGAAAGAAATGAAGATCAAACCAGACTTCTCTCACTGCTGCTCTGTCTTAGCTTTACATGACAAGGGCTTGGTAGCAAGGGGGCTTCAGGGGTGGCCTCTGAGCCAAAAGAGACTGTCCCCAAAAGGAGACGTGGGTCCCATGGTGGAGCAGATCTCCACACTGCAGCCTGTGGAGGAGACCCCACAGGGATTAGGGGCAGAGAGCAGCCATGAAGGAGCAGCAGAGACGAAGCGTCAGGGACTGACTGCAGTCCCCATTCCCCTGTGCTGCTCAGGGGATGGAGGTTGAAGAGGGTGAATGGGGGAGGTGGTTTTACTTTGCTTTTAGTTCTCACTGCTATAGTCTGCTAATGATAAGCAGTAAATTAATCTTCCTATGCTGAGTCTGTTTTACCCGTGATGACAATTATTGAGTGATCTCCCTGTCCTTGTTGCAACCCTTGAGTCCTTTCCATCATATTTTCTTCCCCTTTTCCTTTGAGAAAGGAGAGTGAGAGAGCAGCTGTGGTGTTCAGCTGTGTGGCAAGGTAAAACCACCACATGCCCCCCCAACAGAACAAGAGGCAACAGACATGAATTATAAATCAGGAAATTCCATCCGAAAAGAAGAAAACACATTTTTACTGTAAGGATGGTCATACACTGGAACAGGTTGCCCAGAAAGGCTGTAAGGTCTCCATCAGTGGAGACAGTCAAAACACAACTGGACACAACCCTAGACAATGAGCTGTAGGTGACCCAGTTTGAGCAGGACATTGGAGTAGATGATCTCAAGAGGTCCTTTCAAACTTCCATGATGCGGTAATTCTAGGTTGAAGTTGCTGTTTATGTCATGGTTCTTCCCTGTACATCGCTGTTGCACCTCTCTGTACCTTTTCCAGTTTCCCATATTCCCTTTGAGATTATGTAAGACATCTTGTATATGGCATGCAGGCATGCATGGTCACAGTGGCGGTCGTTTCCCAAGCACATATCATGTTCTTTGTGACTTTGAGGGAGGGAAGAGGATCGTTACTGAGCATGTAGCTATTGTTTTCATATAACTGTCTGCTGTAGTAATAAGTCCTGGCTGCTACACCTTGAACTCTACTTTTTCTTTTTTAAAAGGCCATTTGTTTCTGAGTTTTCTGTGTTTTGTGCTACACAACCCTATCCCAGCTAGGCCTTCTCTCCACTACTGGTGTCAAGGGAGGGCAGAGTGTTCTGGCAGATAAGCCATCTCATCTCCTCTGCAAGTAGTTGTTTCCTCAAAGTCAGAAGAGTGAAGGTTTTAGCCCAAAGCAAGTGCTGCTTTTGTTTATAGCATAATTAAGTTTGAAAGAAAGAGTTAATCATTATGGTGTAAAATAGCCTTTGATATTAACAGTCCTTTAAATATCAGAATCATATCTTCACTTTTTACTGAAGCTTTTTCTGAAATCAAGCTGCTGCTGTAGTTGAGGCTAATGGAATCACAGCTCTCGTTAAAGCAATAAAGTCTGTTTACTTTGTTATTTCCTTTTGCTGCAATCTGAGTGTTGACTTGCAAGTTAAATAGTTATTTTGCTTTGCAAAGTCTTGTACCTCCAGACAAGTCTAGCAATTAAGAGTGAGCTGGCAAGTGGGCTTGTGTGAGTTGCTCAGAATAAAGACCAGAACTGTAAAACTTGTGGTGATTTTTCTGCAGCCTTTGAATCCTAACTGCTGTCTCCAACAGCAAGCCCAAACAAGGAAACAAGGACAAATGCTATCTTTAAAATGTGCTAGCTGAAGCACTTCATTTAGCAGTTTTGAAACTCCAGTTTAGGAATATTTCAGGCTGTATTGCAGCAGGGGAGCTGGCCAAGGTGGGTGTCATGCCGAGACATTATGGTGACTGTGATGTATTAAGAGAGGCCAAGGAATGAGCCTGAACTAGGTTAGAGTGCAGCTTGCTGAAATAGCTGACAGGACTATGTAATGTAAAACAGATACAGTCTTTTGGAAAAAAACAGTCTTCACAAAGAATCAGTGGTTGTGAAGATCACTAGTGGACCAGGCTAGGAAGTCCTGGAGGCAAAACTCAACGACATTAGGAGAGTCAGTGTCAGTATAAGCCACTCAGGCTTATCTTTAAGATTGTTATAAAAGTAAAAACCCCAAATCTGTTTTTTGAAAATTTACCCACATGTTTAGCACAACATTGACCTTGTGTTGCTATCATGTTTGCAGCCATTCTCCTATCATGTGGCTGGTAGTTTCGGGTGAAGAGGCTACAGTTCCTCCCAGTAAATCCAGCCTGAGGAGCAGTCTTCACAAGAAATGGAACAGGGACAAAGGCACCTTTAAAGTACAGAGCTACACCAGTTAAAGGACAGAGCTATACCAGCTTCCTAAGTTGAGTTGTATTTATCATCCCCAGTTTGTCACAAGCTTAAGCTGAGACAAGACTCAAGAAGCTGAAGCTATGCGCCAGAAAGGATCAAGATGCTCGTCTTATGCTAATGATAATGTTAGCCTGTCAGTACCTACACGGATGAAATTCTATAGGTCCTTTTTTTTCACCGTTTTAAGATCTGTATTTAATGGCTCTTCTCTGGCACTCTGGAATTTTGTCCATCCTCCATGGGCTTTGGAGGAGTTGTTGCACTAACCGCCAGGAATTGTTTTATCTACTTCCATAATGACTTGTGAGTATATTCCAGAAGATTTGTATATATGTAACTTCCAGCATTTAGCCTTTTTTTTTTTGTCTTGTTTCTTTGTTTCTTTTGTTTTAAATGCATTTTGTTAATAGTCTTGACATAAATAACCTTTCCTGCAAAGACTGAAGCCCTGAATACTGGAGGCATTCCTCTTTTGTCTATATTTGGTCCCCTACTACTTTAAGTAATGAATTCCTGCTCTTTGTTGTTTATTTCTAGTGAATGTTCTAGTGAATTCAGTGTCAGAGTCAACTGGAGAAGAAGAGAGAGATGGAAGAGAGGAAACAGCTGAGAACAAGTGGAGCAGACAGCTAGGGAAACAGTCCTTTACAGCTGTCCCTATTGCTCTGCCCCCCAGGTTACTTAGAACCTGAGCTCTGCCGACAAGGCTGGTATCTAGGATAGGGTATGGAAAAACATTTTTCCTATTTCTGTGAGGCAACTTGCCATACAAAACAAACCAAGAGAATGTGCTTCAGGGGTTTCACAATAAATTTGTGATATCCATATTACAGTCCTGAGACTTTTGCTAGTTATAATGCCAGTTAAGTTATAGTTCAGTCTTTGAACTCTTTTTTTTCAGAAAACTTCCTGTTTTTCCAGTCGATCATGACTCTAATTTCTCTCTGAGTTTTTGATGCTGTCCTTTCAAACCTTGTCTAAAAGTCTTTGCACTTAGCTGGCAAGCTGGTGTCCTGTGCCTTGAATTCACCCAGAAAAGAAACAGGAAGATGCTACTTTCCTCATACATTTTCATTCACAGAGTTTTGTGGTAACACTGTTATCTGAGTATGTAGTAAATCAGAACTGCTCACTTAGGTGATCAGCCTGTACCAGATAAACCAGAGTATTTGCAGTTTCATCACCAGATGGGCAGCCTGTCTTAGATGACTGTAGGTCACTGTTCCACTGTTTTCTTCCATTTCCCAAAAGAGGGTCTCTAATGCCATCATCCTTCATTTCTTAGCCTTTGGCAGTAGTTCTGTCTGTCAAATGAGTAGAGCTCTGTTTATGAAGCTCCAGAATTATGTATGAATTTTAAAATTCATTAGAAGGAATTAGAAGATTAGAAGGAAAAGTGTGCAGAATAGTCAGCAAATACATATATATTGGATGGTATGACAGATGAGTTCAAATACATTGAGCATTCTCTGGACTGGAGGACCTATCTTGACAAATTTGTTTTACTTCCATGCATGTTAAGCTTTTACCTGAAGGACTTTTCCTGCAGGCATCTCTGATAATATTAAAGAAAAGGCACTCTTCATGAGATAACCTTGAAGACTTCATGATGATTACAAATTGGAAGATTTTTTTTCATAAAATCACAGAATGATTTGGGTTAGCAGGTACCTTAAAGCCAACCCAGTTCCAAACCCCTGCCATGGGCAGGGACACCTCCCACCAGACCAGGTTGCCCAAAGCCCCATCCAGCCTGGCCTTGAATGCTTCCAGGGATGGGGCATCCACAGCTTCTCCTCACCACCCTCTGAGTGAAGAATTTCTTCCTTATATCTAATTTAAACCTACCCTCTTTTAGTTTAAAGCAATTTTTCTGCACTCAGGAGACAAGGGAGTAATGTTTGAAGTGGCAGAACTGAACACAGTGATCAGTAAGGAGGGAAGCTAAGTATAGAAGTTAGGACATAGGCTGTTGACACACAGATACGATTGCAGGTCTTTACAGAGGTATGAAGTTTCCAATACCATAATTCTTTATAAATATTTTTCCTGTCTAGCAGCCACAAGCACAATCTGAAGCTCATCTGCCAATCTTTGAGGAAACTGCACACATAAAAGCAAATTTAATTCTCTTACTCTAAAAGTAGTTTATCCTAAAGGTGTATAAAATCATCAAATAATATGCTTGGCAAGTGTTTAGAGTGCATCACAGGTCTCACCAGCCCTAGTCTTTGTTGCAGTGTGCTGTACTGGTTTGTTTCATTGGCAGTAAAGTGTATAAGCAGCTTCTTGTGATCTGTCAGCATGATTTTTTATTTTTTTTTAAACAGAATCTGTTTCGCTTGGTTCCTTTGCCTACAGCAATAGCTAGTTTCTGTGAGCACTCAGCGGGGAAATGTAGCTCTTATTTAAATTGGAAGAAGCTAGAACTAAAGATACACGCTGTGTGTTTGAGAGATCACCTAGGAGGGCTTGGTAAAATATGTATTCTTATTGTCTCTATCTGGTATCATTCAGATCCAAATTCACACCCACCTTGCTGCCTCTGGTTACTTGTTTCCCAGACAAGACAGTCTGATTTCAGGAGTATTAATGAGTCAGCTACCCGAACAGCAGAAAGCGTGCCTTGTAATTGTGCATTCTTCAGAGCAGTGAGGATGACAGCGTGCTCTGTGGCAGGACTCTGCTGATTCAGATGTTTGAGTGCTTCACACTCTAACAGTTGAGAGGTTTCCTCTTCAAAGAAACATCTTTAGGCAAACTGCCTTCCCAGGGGATATGGCACTGTTTATAAAAAGCTTTAATTGGAACTTCTCTCAAATGATCGCTTGTATAATGTACTGTCTTTCTAGTCTCTTGCCTAGAGAGGTTAAAAGCAAAGGACCAGACCTGGCATAACAGATGCCAACAAGAATCCTCAAATTCCAAAATGCCCTTGCCCACGTCCAGCCCAGTAGTGAAACACCTGCTTAAAGCTGAGACTACTTGTAGGCTTAAATCTTTGGACTGGAGACTTTGGACTATGTCTTGTCACGGTTTATGGCAGCAATTTTTTTTTTTGTCCTCAACGTCTTAAAAATGAAGACCCATTCTGCTGCTAGCTCCATTTTAGAGACTGAACTACAGAATCCAGTTCTCCACTTTGCAAATAGGTTCCTGGGCTGAGGAATAAATTCAGGTCTCATTGCAGTCACAAATTCACTGCATGATCATGTCCCAAACTACTTAGTGTAATCTGCCTCTATCTTACAGCTAGAGAAGTACTTTCTGCCTTAATTTCTTCTTTCTCAGAAGTGACGTGATTATAAAAGAGACAGGATTTTAGAGAAAGAAGTAATGTGGTTTTTTTCATCAGACCAATTGATGTAGTGTGAAGAAACTTTTGACCACTAGTTCTTTCTTGAGGTTGGAAGCAAAAGCAGCAAAACTTGTGCCAAGTACTGGTTGTGAATGCTTCTATGTGATGTCCTATGTGATGGTTCAATGAATTGACCAGAGCCATATATTTAAATAGCTAAGTAAACTATTTGTTTGTAAAGAAGTGTATGATGAAAGAAGAAACCAATAAAGACGATTTAATACCTGGGTTAGAGTGAATTTTGGAAGAAGGGGTAGCAGGAGTTAGAATACTGGGAAAGTCTAATGTGCCATGAAACCAACAGTCCTGAGTGCATGTCTTCTGACATCCAGTGGAGTTGGTTGTCTTACCTTTTCAAGGTATTTTGTATGTCATGAATGCATTTGAACTACAGACCAGAAATGAAGTAATTGGTTAGGGAAGAGTGTCTACTTAAGTAAACACTTTCAGTATGCGTTATTCATCTTTTACTCATTATCAGTGTGAATTCTTGCTGATGCAAAGTGGTTAAGTGTTTCTGGGGGAAAAAATGGTAATTTCTTCCAGAATACTGCTTCCAAAGAGAGAGACAGGCACATTTTTTTCAGGAACATTTTAAATTGCTGCCTACTGGGAGCAAGTCTGAACTCTTCACAACCTCAAACTGAGCATCATGAATGTCTGTGGCATTTTTCTAGACTCCAAGTTACAAATTGGCATGCAATTGAATTTATTTTGTATTACTAGTTTAGTGTGGTATATTTAAAGGTGATTATCCTGGTATAAATGCTTGCATATTTTTACCATGTTTTTTTTTTTTTTTGCTTGCTTGCTTAGTTAGTTAAAACACAGCACAGATATGATCTTATAATTTGGTTGGATTTTTTTTTCTTTTAAATCAGCCATATTCTAAAAAATATATAGCTAAGAGCTGTAGAAGATTGTTTTTCCAGACAGAAGAAAGGGAAATTGAATGAATGGCTGTTTCATAACTAGTTTGACAGTCTTCAGTAAAGTAATGCATCTTTTTAGTGTATCAAACAATATGGTAGAAAGATTGAAAGACAAATAGCTAACAGAACTCCTGACAAAAGAGATGGGGGTCAAGAATTATTCATCAAACAGCATCAGTGTTGTACAGTAGTTGCCTGGAATTAAACTCTAGCATTTAAGCCACTTACTGTTGTAATATTTTGGGTTATTGTTTCTGTCTGTACTCAGCTCTTGTATTCATTGTGAGAAGAGAAAACTGATACACGTTTACTCTGTCCTGTTTGCTTTTTCCTCGAGTAACTTTGCCCTCTCATTCTCTGGTGCTTTGATATGACACTATATTCTAAAAAGTTTTGGGAAATTCTCATGTCTGAAATGTTTTTGTGTTTTTTTTTTTTTTTTTTTTCTAAATATCAACCACAAATTAGTACTAATGGTCCCTACAGTTGGAACAGTTTGGAAACTGGTGCAGGTATTAAATTGTTCGTTTCCTGCCTCACGACTTGAGTTTAAACTTGGCTTAAATTCTGGAGCTGAAAATCTCCACTCAGAAAAATCCCCAGAGTTTTATGCAGGTTACTGTTATTGCTGTTGTTCCATCAAGTCCCAGCAATGGCGTGGAGGTAGGAGGGTGTCTGGGAATGTCAGCAGGGCAGAGCTCTCTGTCACTTTTACTGTCCTGGACTTGAACCAGTGCTTTTAATTCCTTACCTGTGCAAGTACTGGATTTGCTTTCTGACTTGGGAAGTAGCATTTAGCAATGAACGATGCAAACAAATGATAAAAGGAGTCTCTACATTGGAAAATATTTTTTAAACTCTACTGGGAAAATTCATAAAGCAACGATGCTGTGTTAAGACAAGGCCTCTCAGCTGCTGAGTGTGCTGGTGCAGGGGGAAACCAGAAGGGTGAGAGAGCAGAGTATCAGGAGCAGTGTCTGAGGGATACAGCGTGCTTCTCATTCCCCCTCAGGCATAACTGGGAATAGCAGCTCACCAGGGCTCCAGTAAGCAGTTTGTGGGAAGTGGGAAGCGTTAGGCAGCCAAGTGTCAAACATTGTAGAACACTTCTTTCCTCACAGTAGCGTACAATTAGGAAGCTATGTTGGGATGTCACTAATAGGAGGGTGAGGTGCTTAACCTCTTGCTATCTTAATATTTAATTTGTACATGGCATCTTTTGTCTTCCTTGTATAATCTGTCTGGTGTATTTTACAAATTCTATAAACTTCGTGCAGATACCTTCAAATTCAAGGTTGGCAAAACAGCATGAGATGTGCTGCTGAGCAGAAAGAGGTGACAGCCAAGAGCACCAGTAAAAGTCCAGTTCTCACTGGCATGCTATGGGATGCTTTCTGCCTTTATGGAGCACGGATATTCTTACTTAATTGATCTCTGATGAAGGGCTCTCAGAAAACATTATGCTCCATTTATCTTTTCCCAGGAGTCAGCCCTGAAAAATATACCAATTTATATTTGTTAGTTGACATTTTGCATAACACAGCAAGATGTCAGAGGATATGGTCTGGAATTTGGGTAGGTAGTGCGGAACATGACTACAATAAAAAGGTGTACTTTGTAGTCTAAAAATGAACAAAAAAGGTACAAAATTTGTGTTTTGAGGGTGACAGAATCCTAGCTGATGTGAAGTAGCTAAAATTCCCAAATTGTTTGGCTTGAACTGCCTTAACACAGGCCTTAAAACTGTCTAAAGCATGGTGCACTCTTCCCCCACAGCAGCCATGGGCCTGAGGCCCAGTATAACTCAGGTGTGACACATTACTTAGTTTTTCAGCAGGTGTCCTTTTATTCCCACAGTCCTCTGCTCAATACAGCATTTTGCTGTTGCAGAAAATAAGCCAATACCACATTTATTTGCCCTAACATTAGCCATACCCTTGGTGGTATGGTAGACTGACTTGCATAGCCAGGCCACTTCCAACCCATCCATGCTGCAGGACACATTTGGGCCTGCAATGGCAGTGCCTCAAGCCTTCCTCCTCTCCTTCCCCTTCCCTTTTTTCATTTTCCTCCTATGGAGCTCGCCTATCAAGCATAGCTGAATGTGAATTTACACACAGACTGTAGGCTACTTTGGGCTTTAATCCACACAAAAAGGTACTGAAGAGGTAGGTCAGAAGCACAAAGCGCCACTGTTGCCGGCTTTAAGGAGATAAAGAGATTGAGAAAATCCCCTAAAAAATTCAGTCATGATCTCACATGTCAGAGAGCAGACAGTAACATCTCTGCATAACACAGAAAATAAATGCTTTAGCAGTTATCCGTTCTTAAAACACAAGCACAAGGCAGTGTACTGCTGAGCTAAAGATGTGCTAAGTTTTAATCCAAATGCTGACTCGCCCATATCCCAGCTGATCCAGGCCTTTCCATGTGAAGTGTAGAGTAACTCCATAGCATAACCCCACACTGCTGTTGCAGCACCAGAGCACATCACCTGCTGTATGATTTTATCGATGTTAGGAAAATTCTGGTCAAGAGTTGTAAAGCATCTAAATTGCTCTCATTTGCTCTAAATTAAATAAAACTGGTGGTACAGGCAATCATCAGCTTCTCCTTTCCTGTGAATTTATTGCATGCCATAGCTCCTTGCAGAAACCACCAGGGTTTTTGTCATCCGTCTGTATCACAAAGAAGTATTCTGGATTGCCTGTGATGAGACAAGTAGAATTTACTTTATCGTTCCACTGTGGTTTATGTGGTTACCCATAAGCTTGCTCGCTGATAGTGGGGATAAATCTGTACCTAAGTAGAGACAATAAACTGATCTGTTATATAAAGAATCATTTAAATAGCTGTGTGAAATTTCTCTGCGGTTTGTATTTCTTCCCATGCATCTTTCCCATTGAACTTGTGAATGCCCCATCTCTGGAATTATTCAAGGCCAGGTTAGGTGGGGCCCTGAGCAACCTGATCTAGTGGGAGGTGTCCCTGCCCATGGCTGGGGGGTTGGAACTAGATGATCTTTAAGGTCTATTCCAACCCAAATCATTCTGTGATTCTATGAACTTGTGTAATAGTAGGGGAATTTTGCTGGAAGTTGACTGGAGCACACGCTGCCTTTGAAAAAAAATGCTGTAATTTTTGTGAGCTACTCCCTCCTCCTCCAATACTAACTTCTGGTTTCTGTCAGCACATTTGGTCATTGTTACCAGTAAGGATAAAGAGGTAAAATGCTTATGTGATGAAATGATTGTTATTTTTAATCTGAATAATTTTATCTGTTTCTTTTCATAGAGGGAAATTCTAGAACAGCAACAGAGAGAGAGAGATGACACAAGTTTTCATAGTATGTGCATGTTCTGTGATCAAGAATTCACAGGAAATAGGTTTGTTTTATTTTTTTCACCTCTGTTCAGCTTCTTTGTTTATGGTTTTAACATCATCGAGCCAATTAATATCTAATACTAGGACTCAGAAGCTAGAAATCTTTTTGGGATGTAGCTTAGGTATTTCTTTCAACTGCAATGACATTTCAGATAGGCTTCTCCCACTTCTCAGTCCTATAATTATTCCAGTGCAACTTTGTAGAATTATGTGGTGAGCTGGATTTGAGAACGAAACCATTTTAAAGAGTTTTATGTCAGCTGTTTTGGTGTCAAGGAGAGCTGTTTAAGCCAGTATGGCTGTTAAAAACTGTATCTATCCAGTTACACATTTTCCCATTTAAATTCACACTGGTTTGGCAAGATTTAAAGATAGAATGAAAAAGGGAGGAAAATTAGAGTGAGAATGGAGTGCTTTGCAGCATCAGTCAAGTGCAAGCAGGAGCAGTGTTCAGGTGTCTGCTCAACTGAAAATTTATTTATACACAATAAAACAGTTTCAGCTGGAGAGATTGAGTATTATCCCTGAATGTGCCTGATTGCACAGGTAGCTCTGATACTCTGGAAAGGTAGAAGAACCTGTGGTCATGTCCCTGCTGGTCTTCACAATTTTGGCTGAGTGTCATTTTCGCCTTACTGCATGGTTTACCGCACTTCACATCATTCAGCCCCCAAGAACTTTATCTACTGCGTACTCGGGTCTGACAGACAGAATTTGAAAATCGCACTTGGACTGTGGTGAGAGGAAGGCTCAGCAATGTTTACACTTGAAGATTTCTTTAGTCCCCAAAAAGCAGAAGCTGAGGAATATAGAGATGTTAGACACTTCAGTAATTAACCATTACATCTCTATTAGAAAAACAACTTGTTTGAATATCATGTTTGTTCCTGAACGAAGTTTAGTGCTCATTGTCGTGCTAGTACTGCAAGAAGCAATACTGATATAAAAGAATTTGTTTTGTTAACCAGCACTGAGAAAACTAACAAATGGCTCCTTTGAATGACTGTTGTTTGAAACATATTATTTGCTTATTCAAGTTAATAAATGAGATTTGCTAAGAGAGGATCAAAATAAAACTAAATTGTAATTTTCATTAAAAATATTATATTGTATGCATGCAGATTAATCAGATGAATTGTCACTGAACATACAGTAGAACTGAAACTGGAAAATTCCCAATACAATAAGTTGCATTCTTTTTTTTTTTTCTAGCAGTGGCAGGAACACAATTATTGTTTATTTAATGTTAACTTTTATGCTTTTTTAGAGCAGTTGGCATATTTTGAGTCAAAAGCTGCATAATTCTCATACGTATTCAGGAATACATAATGTTCTTTTTGAATGTCTTTTGTAGATCTGTCCTTCTCAATCATATGGCAAGAGAGCATGCTTTTAACATTGGGCTGCCAGATAACATTGTGAATTGCTCTGAGTTCTTGGCTGTATTACAGGAGAAGCTTGACAAGTAAGTAGGTTTCTTGTTTTGTTGTTTTTAAATGGACTTGAGTCATATTCTTTTAACCTTGGAAAGAAATTGGGTTAAAATACTTCAGCACTCACGGTTAGTTAAGAAGAAACCAAGAGAGAATGTAACTTTTGCGTGGGTGATCTTAGAAGGTTTTTCTTTTAATTTATTGAAAACTAATTCATAACACTTTGTAGTATGTGTTTCCTGGAATAATAGAGTCACATGTGGTGCTTTAGTTTAGTTGCACAGTTTTCATTGACGTCAATAGTAGCATGCCCCTTTTTTCTCATAACTGCTGGAGTCAATGACTTATTTCTTGTTGTAACCATCTTTTTGCTAGACATCTCTTTAGTCACATAATACAGAGTTCTTGTGCCAATCATCTTTTGTCTCTCTATATATCATTAATATGTGAGATTTTGGGGCCCACCCTTACGTCCCATAGCAGAATGGGAATGATAATGTATATGCTGCCTGAGAAGCATGTAAATCTGAGATGACTGAAAAAGTTAAAAAGGCAATTTGGGAGAAGAACTTAGGTAGCAAAGAATAAAGAATTCTTCGCTTTGAGTTTCTTTTGCAAGTGTATAAGTGCCCTTTATGAATTTCACAAATGGGACGAGTATGTAACAAATATCATTTGGGCTCTAGATAATGCTAGGACAAGGGGGAATGGTTTTAAACTAAAAGAGGGAAGATTTAGATTAGAGGTTAGAAGGAAATTTTTCACTCAGAGGGTGGTGAGGCACTGGAACAGGTTGCCCAGAGAAGCTGTGGATGCCCCATCCCTGGAGGTGTTCAAGGCCAGGTTAGGTGAGGTCCTGAGCAACCTGGTCTGGTGGGTGGCATCCCTGCCCATGGTGGGGGGTTGGAACTAGAAGATCTTTGAGGTCACTTCCAAACCAGGCCATTCTAGGATTCTAGCAGAAAGAGTGAAAACTGTATCTTAGAGAGTAAACCTTAAGAGTGAAACTGTAGCTTTTAAGAAGCTTAGTAGATTTTAATACAATCTGTAACCAAAGACTCTAGGAGAAATATCTGTAAATCTTAAGCTTTGTAATTAAAAGCCTCAAAATGCAGGAATTTGTGAAAACCGGGGTATAGAAATTAAATTAAGTATCCTTCCAGACAAATTTAGAATCCATTGGCTTGCATATCTGCAAAAAAGAAAGAGATTCAAAGGACTGAAAAGGCAATGGTGGTCTCTAATTTACAATCTCTGGCCTATCGAAGAACACGCAGTCATGATAGATACAGGTAAATTTCCTCCAGAAATGAAGATATTTTAAGAATGCCTTCTGTGTTATAATTAGTGTTGCAACTGATAAATTGCAGCTGCACTGATTATCAGGAGGACCTCAGGGTATCATTTAGATGGAGGTTTTTCAAAGCCAATTAAGCCTGTAGTTAATGCACACACTGAAGTTGCTTCCAAAGCAATGAAAGGCCACTCCTCTCCTCCTGCTGAGAGCAGACTTAATAGCTGTGCTAGATAGTGCCTGAAAATATTTTTGAGAGCAGAAAAGTCTAATTTTAGATAGATATGACTACATTGTGTATGCTGAGGAAATGCATTACATGTCTTTCCTGGGAATGCCTCATGCAATCAGAGCATACACTTTATTGTAAGCAGGTAGAGTAAAGCAGATTTTTAAGCATGTATTCTGCCACTGGACCTACAATCCACAAGCTAGGCAGTTTTCAGATTTTTAGGCTGCAAGCACAAACAGAACTCAACACTTCCTTTTAAAAGTAAGCCTAAACTTTACAGTTCTTGTAAGGTAGAAGGATACTGAGAATCCTGAATTGATGCTCCACACAGAAGAGCTGAGTGGAATCTAGCTGCACCTTTGCTGAAGCAGTATGAGGGCTTTCTGGGTGCAGGAACAGACCTGCTAGACACAGTATTTTTTTGCATGGGAAAACACTTGAGTGTGAAAATAACTTTCTTCTTCAACATGTTTATCTAAATCCACAGAAAAATTACAGAAAGGTCTGACCCAAACACTGTTAAAACTCCTCTTGATTGTATGATCAAGCACACTTTCATTTGTTAGTAAAGAAAAAATAAAAAAATTGGGTGATCACTTTCGTTCATAGCCACCGTATTTTTTAATGTCCATGTCTTTTGAGTCTTGAAGTGTTGTTGACTCACCCTTCAATCAAACTGTTCTTCCTGCTAGCCAGTAGCACCAATACAAAGATACAATTCCACAGTTACAGAGCTTTTAATTGAACAGAATTGATTTTGATTTTTCTAAGGATTTTCCCTACCTCTCTGCAGAGATGGCCAAAAGAAACTGTGTTCATCCTGGTAAGATATGTAAGCCATCTCTTATGAGAACAGTGTTTTAACACATTAACTAGTGTCACAGGAGATATCCAACACTTACATGGCTTAATGACATTGCAGCAATTTAATTTATTACAGTAAGTAGTAGATTGATATAATTAATTTGTTATAATGACAGGAGTCACATTGATTAGTCTACTGCATATTTAAGTTGCTAAATCTTAACATAAATCAGGTACCTTTAGAAATTCAAGTTCCACTCACCAACAAGAGTAGTTAGTAAGGATTCCTCTGCCTTCAGGAGTAACTCTGAGAGATGTCCCAGCCCAAGGTGAGATCACTGCTGTGCAGCCCACTGCTTCAGCAATGAGAGCTCAAATTAGTCTTTTTCTGACTGCTGTATTTATAAGATTAAGAGATTGGATCCTAGTCAAACTTAGAATCTTAACACGTTGCTTTCAACCTCTCAGCGTTAAAAGATATGTAGCACGTTCAGGATATGTTTTTTTTTTTTCTCTTTCTAAATGACAACAGAACAGTTATTCATTTATTAGATTCCTGTATAAGTGCGTGCTGAGTTAAGAATTCAGTTGCTTACCAGTCAGTGTCCCTCCAATGTCCTGATAGGACAATTTTGGTAAAACAAACTTTTCTTCCATTTTACTTCCATTTTATTATCTGTATTTTCATTGTATGTAGTTTTTGCTAGGAGTCTGGTTATCTAAGTGTTTGATTGACTGTACTGTGATCTAAGGTGTTTTTTTTTCAAATAAATTGATTTTCCTTTTAATTTGGTTTGCTCTCATGTACTTAGAATTAATCTTACTTTATATATCTCCAGCTTATTTAAGTATATTATCTTACACTATTTTTGTTTTAACATATTGACCTGTTTACCTTTTTATCTTAGTTTGCAGTGTTTGTACTGTGAAAAAATCTTCAGAGACAAAAACACACTTAAAGATCATATGAGAAAGAAGCAGCATCGCAGAATCAATGCCAAAAACAAAGAATATGACAGATTTTATATCATTAATTACTTGGTAAGAGGTTCTATGAATAAATTGTAAATCAACTAGAGTGATGCAGACAATATCTTGCTAAAAGTGAGTAATTCCAAACCAGCAATTAGTGCAAAGGTCAAAAATCAAGTGAAGGACTCTTAAGAAATATGCTCATTTATGGTGTGATATTCCGGATAATTATTGAACTAAGGAATAGTAAACATTTGTTGAGATTTGATTTTGAGAGATGCAAGAATGCAGCTTGAAGAGATGCTAATCATCATGTCATTAGTGCTCAGTCTCTGCTTTAATAACCAGAAGGGAAAATGAGATAGAGTAATGAAATAAATGGAGATCTAACTTGAATGCTATTGGCTTTGAGCTTGTTTTCTACAAACCTTAGGCTGGAAGTGCTCTTCAAGTATAAATTAAATGCAAAGAGGAGGAAAATGAAAGATATATAGATGAAAGAAAAAGTAAGTGTTTGCTTTTAGCCTCCAGGTAGGTGTATGTTGTTAGGTATTAATATTTTTTATCTCAGATCTTTGAGAGTGTCTATGATGTGTGTGTAACAAATTTTCACTTGCTGTCTTCAACTCTTGAGTGTAAGAGCTGCTTTAAAAGCTTCTACACTCTCTCCCAGAAATAACTCTATTTCACCTGAACTAGTCTCTGTGCCTGTTGCATTTGTTAGTATCCAGGTTATAAACAATTTTTTCAGGCACTTTTCGATGTTTTACCAACTCTTTGCATTTAATCTCTTTCCCTGGTTTTACCCCAATCTTCAGAGCAAAAAGCTGGACGTTTAAGGCTCTGTAAAGTCCCTTCTACCCTGGGTGGAGTGAATTCCCTCTGTGATCCTGTATGCCTTCCTTCCAAAGATCAGTGATCTGAGACCTTTATTTTCTTTTGTAGATACTTAAATACCACTGCTTTAAAACTGATCTATACTTGCTGCATTGTAAGAAAAAAGTTGTGAAGTTTTGTATGTTGGTTATTCTCAGCTTCCCAACAGAAGTTAGCATTCACTTCTTCTGTGCAAGTTAGCAGATTTGAATTTAATGTTGTAATTCTTGTAAGTGATTTTAATGGTTTGTTGTTTTTTTTTTCTTCTCTATTAGTCTTGTAGGTAATCTTATATTTTCATTCAGAACTTGGCATTCTCTTTAAATTCCCTTCCATCTTGAATTTCCATTTGATGTTCAGCTTTGCATTTGTCCCAGCTTTGGTGAGGAAATTGAGCCAGATGACTGCTCAAAGACATTTTAAAAAGCATTGTCTAAGTAAGTCTGATGGCATGGCCATGGAGCATGCAAACTATTAAGCGGCATGGGCAATCACAGGACACTGCTCATGTCAGTGCCCTAGAACTCCATAGTTATCACTGGTATTCTGGGCAAGACTTTGCAGAGTGACTTCTTATGCCAGCCTGAACCGATTCAGGTTACTCGTTAGCATCACTTAGAGATGTATTTTTTATGTCCTTGGTATTACAGACAGAGGATGGTAAATGTAATTCAAATAAAAAATATCAAACCACCAAAATGCGTAAGACCAGCAGGGAACTGTATGTACAAGGTTAGTGACAGTGTGTTTCTAGTGCTTCTTCTTGGACGTACTTTGAAAGATCACAATTTTTTGTCTGTCTCTATGCTCTGCTATAGCCATGTTTTCTTTTCACACATTCTCATTTGTCTTTCACTGTGTCATACAAAGCGGACTGTTTCTATTCACTGTTTCTGATCCTTCAAAGTGTAGCCAAATCAGCACTTAAGACATTTCTTCTTTTAAGTAAAGCTTTTTTTTTTGTAATAAACAGACGAAAAACTTAAGCACTTACAGAATAGTTCACTATACAATGTATATTTACACACTCATGTTATGTGGGATTAAACTTTTCATTAACATGAAAATCTTAGAGTACTTCCTGTGTAGCAGAAAGTATGTATATGCTCTCAAAATAGCTTTTGGTAAACTCTTTACATATTCACAAAGGAGGAAAAGAGATTACAGGGAAGAACTTTAATTTGTTCACTGGGGGTTCTGTAGGATAGCCTTTATATATAAGGAGAAATAACATTATTCTCTACTGCACATATGTAGTCTACAGTCAGTTATGTTCATGTCGTAAGACTTTTTTCAAACTGAATTTATATTCAGTGAATTCTAGATGTTATGCGAGGTACACCCACTGTAATGACTTGAAGTAGTGGTTTTTACTTCCTCTCCCTCAGCCCTTCGCAGTTTACTAGAGGATTTTCTTTGGTAGTGTCAAGCTTTACTGACTTTTCAAGGAGTCTTAAAGATCTGTTCTTTCTATTGCTCTAAATTTCCAGGGGAATTATACAATTTCACAGCTACAGACATGAGTTGAATGTTTTATTTGAATTGACAGATACACTGTTTTGATATATACTAGTCAATTGATCTTGACCTAAAGATGTAGACTTAGAATTTATCTATTTTTCATGTTTTCACAGAAAAGTTTGAATTTGAGAATGTAAAAAAGATATTTCCATATTCAAAGTTTGTTCAAGTTTGTTTTTATCAAAAAGAGACTTTCAGGCTAAGTAGGTTTCTAATGATAAACATCAGTATCATCACAGTATTACCCTCTTTACTTTTAGGATGTGCATCATAACACTTTTCTATCAGCAGCTGGATCTTTAGCTGTTTAAATGGATAGTTTTTTAGTACAGCAATCTTACAGACACCTTCTTTAAAGCCAAGTTGTATTTATGTTCATGTCCTTTTTTTCCTGTTACATGTTATCTTCACCAAGCCCTGTGTAAAATAGACTTACTAAGCTGGAGCTGACAGTTTCCTTTATTTTGTGGCTTTTTTACTGAGAGGTCTAAAAGGCTTTTTGTTCAGATGTCCAGCGAATGCCTGCTGAATTGCCTTATGATCTTCTGGCCAGTTCTTACTTGTGTTTTTAAGTTGATGGCAAAGTTCCCATCGACTTAATTTAGAGCAGTAGGCCTTCCTTCCTTCTTCCTTTCCCTCCATTCTGCTTTTGGCTTCACTTGTATTTTTACTGCAGTTGTAAGAATCTGCTTTCATAACCTAAGTTACATTTTCTGTTTGTGTGTTGATAATTCCCTCTCCTAATTTTTCAGTTTGGCTTCGCAATGAATAATAGTGCAAATTGTTTTGTAAATGTTTTGGTGTTCTAGGACTTTCCACAACTTGTGTCACAACCCACAAGCTGCTTTGATTAGTCTACCTCCATATTATTCACGTGTTCTGTTGCTCACAGGTCAATGTTAAGATACAGCATTATGCATGATCTTTAGGAGGAATGGAAGCTCTTTTTGTCACGTGCATGTATAACATTTCTTTCATAAGCAACTCTCAAAAGTTTATTACTAGGTAGTTACACAGAATTTGAATGGGAGTTTTGCAGTTATGCAAATGACTCGAAAGGCACTGGGGTCACTTCCACTGTGGATTTGGAGGTTTTCTGTCAGTACTGTATAAGTATGGAAGATGATAACAATCCTATTCCAAAACTGTTTAAGTACAAATTGAGAAAGACCAACAGATAGAGGACGAAGAACTGAGCAGCAGTGCATCCAAGATATATATGTAGGTTACCTTACTTTTCTCAAAAAAAAAAAGAACCTTCCAACCTAATTTTCTTGTTTCTATGCCTTTGTAAGCCTGTGTCCCCATGAGTCATCTTGCACCAAGGGTCAAGTAAAGATGGAGAGGGAAGAACTTTGTAGTCTGTGAAACCTACTGGAGGTCATAAAAGAACAGAAAGCAGTCATAAAACTCTCTTGTTCCCAGTCCAGGGAACTGAGGTAGACCCAGCATCAGAGGGCCTGCCTTTGTTCACAAAATGGTTACCAGCTGCACTTTAAGTATGGAGTATCCATTGTAGGAAGTGATGATGTTCATTTTCAAGTTGACTGATGTCACGTATCTGTAGTAATGTAACATCACAGTAATGAATGTGCTTATGACTAAGATAGACAACTAAAAATGCTACCTATCACTTATTAGAAAATTTTACTTGTCCTGAAAGATGAAAAGCTGTTTTCTTCTTATTGCCAAGCTCTAAATCATCATTATTAGCTGTTGCTGGGGAGGGAAGGGAATTTATAGGGGTTACTCTTTATATTTAGCCTGCTCTCACTTAAGTAGTGCATATTTTTTTAAATAGTCAAGGGAAACACTCCTCCAGTTGGTAGCAGTTCAAGTCTTAATAAAATTGGTATGTTCATTTCTCTTCAAGGAGAGATGCAGGCTCCAAGTGGGGAAACACCTCATTTTACAATTAATCCATTGTCTGTTAATTCACGTTGGGGTAAGAGCATGTCTTCTACATGAAAAAGCATTGCTAAGGTCTGCAGCAATACAAAACAAATCAGATGATCATAGTAAGGCAGGTGAGAAGAAGGGCAAGGGGAAATTTGCAGGGAAATCAGCAGCTGTTTGGAGTTTCTGAGCTCCACAGGCCAGGAATACTATTTGCATGTAGTTCAGTAATTGCTCTTTTGGGAAAAACACTTGAGACAGCAGCTGCCTGTGTCTAGTTTCTCCCATCTCACCACCTCTTCTCGTGTTGGGGTATGTTGCCCCAGCGAAGCATGCAGGCCTTTTACCCACAAAGCCTTTAAAGCAGTGCTCAAATTGAGGAGATAAATTGTTGGTGAGGCAATTCATCTCTGTGTATTTTAAAAATAGTTGTTTTTTCTTGGGTTTATATCAAGTCCTGCAGTTCCTTTAATTGTGTATTTTCTACTGTGTGAACTATTAACAATGTCAAGTCTATTTTTTTCTCTGATTTTGTTAAGGATTTCTTAGGAATCTCTGGAGATGTTTGCTGGGAGTTCTTGCATCCCAGATGAAAGAGCAAAGGAACTTGAATATATAACAAAGACACCCTTGGTCCTAGATGCTTATCAAGCTGTAAAGTTTTTTGCTTTTTTTCCTGTTTTTGACAAAATTGAAAGAGTTTCAAAAAACTTTCGAAGGACTCTATCCCACCCAATTGCTCAGCTTCAGTCTTTTGACACTTTCATGATCATGTCCCCAGTTATCCAGTTACGTTGGAATTTTCCAGTGGTACAAGAACCGATTAGCTCTTGTGTTTCTTTTTCTCTCCTCGGAATACATATAGATGAGGGCAGAAAACTTCTTGCAAGATCCTTCACTGCATTCTTTGCAGAAATACCATAAAGAAACAGCAGCAATAACAAAGCTTGTGCATAGCTGTTATCTATCCCTTTTCCCCTTCAATTAAAAGTTGAAGCTCAATACTGGCTGCTGTTTTGAACAAGCACTTTTGTGAACATACACTCCACGCTGCTAAGGGAAAAACCTGTTAGCATCCGTCTTCATTTTGCAGTGGTTGTGAGCTCGTATCCTCTCATTAAGGTTTAAACAGTAGAGCTAGAAGAAACTTGCGTGCAGCTGTGAGAACATGTGGTGAGACGTGTTAATGGCTTCATGTTATCTCACAGTAATGGTGACATTAATGAGTCTCCCTTGTAACTCGGAGAGTTTGCACACTACCATGTCGCATCCCTGAATTAATTACTGAATTTTCATTCCGTAATCTTTAATGGCATTATGTTTAGAGCTGTCTAGAGATATTTGTGTATCATTTACCTGATAGACAGTAACAGCTTTGAAAGTTCTCATTAAATTGTTAAATGATGTGTATCTTTAAATTCTTTTTCCAAACAGACGTAAAGACAATAATAACACTTGTTACTAAGGATGTTATTAAATATATTTATTAGAGGAAGTACTTGAACGAAATAAATGAAAGAATGACCTTTTTGTTCATTGCATTTTTTTACTGGGGACCAGATCATCAACTATGATCTTTGTGAATGCTTCGCAGCCATCAAAAGCATGAGTTCAAAACTACTATTTCAATTACTGGTTAGTTGGCCCTGGTTTATTTTTAAAGACAGGAAGAACCTGTCAAAGGAAAGAAAAACACTAGCTAAAGATCACTGCTGGAATTTTAGTAGAGTGCTTCAGCTTTTTATTGTCTGTTATTTATATCACAGTCATGCCGAGAGTGCCTGCCATTGTGCTGAACACTGCACAAAAGTATTGTGAAAGGCTTTGTGCTGAAGGTCTTTAAGGTATAAATAAACAATACAGAGGGTAAAAGGAAGAACAGAACATCATGAATAGGTGTGCTTACATTCAGCTCTGGGAAGAGGGTGGAAGAGAAACTATATTCTAATCTGTGCCTCAGCTCATGCTGTTTCTCTGTAGTATTCTGTGGCTACATTTGTGCTACACCTTTTTACCAGCATAACCTTGTGTGAGATACAAGTACTGGCTAGTGTAGCTATGCCAACTAAAGTCTCAGAAGCAATAGCTGCATTGTTTCATCAGCTTCTTCTTCATGTTGCATGAAGAAGAAGATGGGCAGATTGGATTGAGCAAGTGTGCTGGCAAACACAAACCAGTAATCAAACATCCCCACCTTGGCCAATTCTTGGTAGGGTTGCAACACTGGTGTTACACAGAACTTGAATGCTCTTCCTGGGAGCTCTGTGCCAATCATTTTCTTCACAGATCTATTGTGAGGAGCCCATTAAAAGATAAAAGTATTGTTATTTTTAAAAGTTATTACTAAGGCAGTGCTGTATGACTGCCTTTAACTCAGAAATACCAGAGTGATCCAAAATAAACTGTTGATTATGACTTCCCAAATATTCATTCATTTGATACATAAAATGTGATGTGAATCAGAAAATGTTTTTCTTTTTTCTTTTTCACCAGGAATTTGGAAAGTCGTGGGAGGAAGTGCAGTCCGAGGATGATCGGGAATTAATAGATAACCTGGAAGAGTAAGTAAGAGTTAAGTATGTACACATAATAGATTTGAAAGAACATTATTGTTGAAAGTAGTTACAGGGAAAATGCTGTGCATAGTTCGTACAGTTAAAATTCATTTAAGCCAGTCAAATCGACTTCAAGTTGTTCTCATCAAAGACATATCTCCACAATGAGAACTATAAATTTCATATTTCAACCACAAGCCTACATTTGTTTTGTGGTGTTTGTTTTGTTTTTTGTTTTTTTTTTCATATAGTTCAAACAACAGTCTTTATGGTTTATAAATTATGTGGGCAAAACTTTTTTTTTTTTTTTTACTTCCGTATTTAAAAATGATTGAACTGCATTTGCTCACATTTCAAATCTAGAGTAAGCATCCAAAATGTCAGCATAAAAAAGAAGGTCTATGAAAAAGTCTGATAAAAAGGTAACAGCTATAGATTAAGGAACAATTTTGAAGGAACCTTCAGTGGTGCTGTTTGAGGGCAACATGTGCCTCTGTCTGTTATTCTTGGCTCCAGGCCTTCAGGTCACTACTGAACCTCCACTACCCATCTGTATCTGCCTGTAACTTGAGTTTAACTTTACTTGATTAAAAACTGGGTGCAATAATACCACTATTTTGAAGCAGTGTTGTGGATCTAAATGAATAAATATTTATTCTCTATGCATGCATCTAAATGAGTGTCTCTTTCTAGAATACTATTTTATAAGTTACACTTCAAGTGAACTGTGTGTGATGTTTATGTCTGTGGCTGGTATATTGCAGGATTAGAAAAACTTGAAAGATCTTACAAAAATAAATACTGAAAGCAATTTTTTTATAACTTATCAAACTGGATAGAAACTGAAGTTAAGATCCTGTTAGCAGTGCATGCAAATTCAGGTACAATTTACTGCCTACCTGCACAGGAATTACTCAGCAATAACTGCTCAGTTATTCTTGAATTTCTAATTTTTTTAGACAGTAAAGCAGTTTCTAACCATATATTCAGCTTTAAATCCACATTCTTTTCCACCCCTTTAAAGTATTCAGTTTCTCTGAATTTATTTCCGATGCTATAAGAGCAGAAGCTGAAGTGCTCTTTTCGCAAAATCTCTCTCGTCTTTTCCACAACTAAATGAATATTTTTGACTCTTACTCATAAGAGACTGGTCTGACTGGGAAGAGCATCCTGTGTGTGCAGTTTGCCTGTTCTGTGAACAACAAGCAGACACCACCGGAAAACTCTATCTTCACATGCAGGTAAGACTGGTGGTTGTGGTTTTACGCTGATGGGTAGCTTAGCTCCACCACGCTGCTCTTTCACTCCTGTCCTCAAAGAAAAAAAAAAAAAAAAGGAGGGGGAGAAAATATGATGAAAAAAAAAAAGAGTTAAGATAAGGACAGGCAGATTGCTCAACAATAATCATCACAGGCAAATAATAACAGAGTAGGGCAGTGAGAACTAAAAGCAATTTAAAAGCACCTCCCCCTCCCAATCTGCCATCTTCCACCTCCTCCCCCTGAGCAGAACAGGAGAATGGGGACTGGGGGCTGTGGTCAGTCTCTGATGCTTCGTTTCCACCGATCCTTCACGGTCCCTCTCTGCCCCTGCTCCTGCGGGGGCTCTCCATGGGCCGCAGCCTCCTCCAGGCCACAGCCACCTGCTCCACTGGGGCTCCTCCATGGGCTGCAGCGTGGAGATCTGCTCCGTGTGGGACCCATGGGCTGCAGGGGGACAGCCTGCTCCACCAGGGGCCTCTCCACAGGCCGCAGGGGAACTGCTGCTGCATGCCCGGAGAACCTTCTGCCCTCGTGCTGCAGGGCTGCTTCTTTCACATTTTCTCACCCCTCTCTCCCAGCTGATGTGTAACAGCAGTTTTTTCCCCCTTTCTTAAATCTGCTCTCCCAGAGGCCCAACCAGCGTTGGCTCTGGCCAGCAGCGGGTCCCTTTTGGATCTGTCTGGAGCTGGCTGTGATCTGACATGGGGCAGGTCCTCGTCTCCTCTCACAGCAGCCATCACCGCTGCAGCTCCCTCCCCACTACCAAAACCTTGCTATGTAAGCCAGATATACTTGTTTGAAGTATCAGCTCTTTCAGTGCTTTGGAAGTCAAAAGTAGGATTGTGGCATCTTTCTTAAGATCAAACCAGCTGTTGAACTGGAATGCCTTCTTTTAGTGCACAACGAAGGCGCTGCATCTCTAGCATCTGCCCTCTACAATATTCAGTAGAATCAAGTTTTACATTGATAGTATGAATAGCTATTACTTTTGAGTGTACAGACTGGTACATAGCATTAAAAAAGTAGCATTTTTAATAATAAAGTTGCTTGATGATTTAACACATTCGATGGTTAGCATCTGTGTTTCAGTTTTAATAAACTATTTAATAGCAGAGTTGCAGTTTAACTGAATATGAAAGTTTCTGATGAAATAACTTTTGGGCGTTATTCCATACATTAGTGTTTGCATGTCTGTATGTCTGTGAGTCTGAAAAACTGAGCTGTCTTCAGCATGGACTAATACAAGTATTGGGAGTGAGAATTTTTCCTTTCCTTTTTTTTTTTTTTCTCTCTAGAAATCACATGGATTTGACTTCCTTAAAATAAAGTCAGAACATGGTGAGTAAAAGATGCTCAATTGTCAGCATTTGCTGCTAGTGTGGTGAAAACCACATTATAAGAATACTGGAAAACAACTGTATCAATTTGATTTTTGTTTGGACATCTACCTTCTCCATTACAGAAACTCTTTCTGCCAGCTTATAAAAGACAGCCAAGAACACTTTATTTTTCTGGGACTCTCATACCTGTATCAGCTCCTTGCTTTCTGCATGCTCCTCAAGATTTTAATTCATTACAAAAATGAAGTCAGATTTGAAAAAAAACACAGACCAGAAGCTTTTGTTAACTGAATTTTCCCTGCTTCTTTCCTCAGCAGAGTTGTTAGTGCCGAGGATGTGTGCTATTTTCTTTAGAACCATTAGATTCTTTCACAGAGTGGCCTCTGCAAATAGCTGCTCTATGAGTCCCACATCCGGCTGGTGGAGCCCTGGAATAAGTATTACTATTATTATTAGGATTATTATTATTATGCCTGTTAAAACTTGCTTGCAATTTAGAAGGCTGTGGTCTAAGCTGCGTTTGCCCAATGTTTCCTTTCTTCTCTAAACTGAGGGGAAGCAAAATGTTTGTAATTTTTACAGTAAAAGAAGGACCAGTTCCCCTGCAGCTGGGAAGAAACATTTGCTCAGTTAGTTTGCTGAGTTACAGCATTCAGCCAGTCCTGCCTTCAGTAACCTTTATGAACCTTTATGCTTAACCCAGGAAAGCATTTGTAAATTATGTTTTATATTCCTCAAGTGCTTGTTTGCTACTGTCTCTCCTAGGTCTGAACTTTTATCAGCAAGTAAAGCTAGTGAACTTCATAAGGAGGGAAATCCATCATTGTCGTTGTTACAATTGCCAGGAAAAATTCCAGTCTAAAGGAGAATTGATAAGTCATATGGAAGAAACAAAACACATCACATTCCTGCCAGCCAGGTCTACATGGGACCAACCACAGTAAGGACAAACTGTTTCTTCCAGCATTTATACTGCTGTCTGTTAATGTCTGTAAAGCAAAAAGTTGAAAGTTGTTTTTTTGCCAGTGCTGCAGTGCCCAGAGCTCCCCAGCTCTACTAACACAGATAAAATAATAAGTGGTCTCAAAACTACTCAGAATTAGAAATCCCTGTACTATCTGAAGCTAAAATGAGCATGGGATACTGCTCTTCTAGTTGCATCCTGGATGCAGTGTCACCATAAGCTGTGTCTGCACTGTCAAGTTAGTGGGCTAGAGGTCTTATGGCAAAGTTGTCTTTGGCGTGTGTTTGCAGTCATGCAGTGCACAGTGAAAAGCACAAGTGTTGAGCTCTGAGCACTTTCTCCTGGTGGAACAAAGGTTGACTCTGTGCACTAAGGCAGCATCTCAAACGCTCCACCACAAGGTCTTTGAGCCATTAGCTCTCTACAGAGATGCGATTCCTGCCTAGGATGGGCATCTGGCACACGTTTCATTGCTGGGAAGGGTAGTGAACATGTGGTTCTGGAAATAAATCAAACCCCTTCTTTTGCACATCTAATGTAGATATATGTATAATAACTACCTAAATTTAGGCATCAGAACAAGATAGCTTTTTATCCATGTTTTTTCCCAGAACAAATGGAGAGAGTGTAACATAGCATTGATTCAGATTGCAAGTAGGTTCTGTAGGTCTAGGGGATGATGGCATAGATGGTAGAGCACAGGGAGTGTTCTCACTTAAAAAAATCTGTTGAGCATTTGTTATGGGACAAATCTGGATCTGTGGCCTCAGTTGTGAGAATGGGCAGGGGAAGAAATGGAGGAAGGCTTGTCTGTTGCTGCCTCTTCTGTGTGACTCTTCCAAGGTGTACGTGTCAATAGATTTTTTGAGCATGCTGATTACTCATTGCAGAAAACTGAACTTTCTCATTTTTCTGTTTTATGAATCTAATCTCATAAAATAAGCATAGCCTTTTTTAAACAAAATATGTTACTATCTAGTAATATTCTATTCTGTTAAACCTTGTTCCTTCCAGGTATTATTTTCCTACCTATGAAAATGATACGCTGCTATGTACACTCTCGGACAGTGAAGATCTGGTAACTGAGGATCAAAGTGAAGATGTCCCCGTTGTAAGTGAAGATATATCCAATCTAAAAGCTCTCAAACAGAGCAGTGTTTTAAACCAGCTACTGCGTGAAGAGAACAACAGTCAGGAGAAAAATTGACCTTGAATTACAGTTGCTGACCTTTGAGTGTTTCTCCTGGAAGACCAAAAACACATTCTTCCCCTCATATTGGACTACAGTTCACCTCGTTAACATTCTCACTGGGCAAATATTACATGAATGGGAATGCTAAATAAAATTTATGTGCAAAGTTTTTTTGTTTATCTTCCTTTAAGCTATAGCTTTATTTTAAGACTAAGTGCTGGATTTTCTGCTTGGTTCTTAGAATACTGTTGGTATTATTCAAAAATAGGATTTTTTTCTTTTTTTTTCTTCTTAATATACCAAAATCAGAGTTCTACTTTAAGACCATCTCATAAAAAGCTTGAAAAATTGAGACAGTGTGTCTTTATATATGAGCCAATGAGTAAAACTGCTACGCATTACTGCTCTTAGAGAGCATATGGAAAAGAACCTGAATTTCACTTTCGGTCTGTTACATAAAGCAAATTTTGCTACTTTTAGAATTCTTCAAAGTGAATATGGGTCTGTATATTTCTATTATTCATTATCAAAATACCAGATACGGAGTGCCTGTTCTGAAAACTGGTTCAGAAACATTGGTAAAGCTCTGCAGGACTGCATGGAATGCTGTCAATATGAAGCCTCAAAATGTATAGGACAACTGCAGTCTTGGTTGCATCAAAAATCCACAGAATTTAAAATAGCCTTATTGTATGGTCATGAACTGAGATACAAAAGAAATTACTTCACAGAATCACAGTACTTAGGGGATTGCAGGCACGTAAGTCCAAATTAAATCCTCAAAATCTCTACTCAGCTGTCCATTGAAGTTACCATATTTACTATAATATGGAACTTCCCCACGTAATAGTTCCCCACTTGGGTGTGAAACACCCAAGTTCCCCACTTGGGTGTGAAACACCCAAGTAAGTCTCTAAAATGTCTCTTTGCTATTGTCATGTCTCAGTTCCATCACTGCCTCTGAATTCTGGTTAGATTGCTACTGCTGGTCTCTCACATGGTGATAGGGCTTCACCATGTCCAGAAACACCATGGTGTTGAGAGGGCAAAGCAGCTCATACCGTAAGTCCTGATAGGATTGACACTAGGTATTCTTGCTTCTGTTTCTCCTCTGAAATTTTATTTATGGTATTTATGGCATTTATTTATTCAGTTTTGGCTTTGTGTAATAGCTTTCAAAAGGTAACCTGTTCCTTTTTATTCTTTAGCTCAGTGTTAAAGCACTTGCCCAAAGTATGAGAGACTTAGCTCAGTGCCCTTCCCTGCCTGAAAAGATTCAAAGCCGTAGCTTTCTCTTTGCACAAGTCCCTTTACGTTAAATAGATTGCTGTCAATAAGAGTTACGTTTGTCATTAGGTGGTGATTAAGAATTAGATACCAGTCCCTAAGAGCAGGAGCTAAAGCTCAAATCTTTACACATGTTCTGCTAAGCTTCTATATCCAGCCTAATTCACCATGCAGTGTATTTGCATCAGTTTCTTTTGATTTGTAGTGAACTTGTTTTCTCCTGGCACTACCCATCACCCAGTAGCACCTCTCTTTGCTTCCCCTTTTTGCTTTGGGGCCCAGGTGCTCTAGAGATAGGTTACAACAACAGGATGCTGAAAATGTACTGAGAAAGGCAGAGCAGCCCCCTAACTGCACAGTGAAACAGACACAGAAGCAATTTCTCTCTCTGTCAGGAGGAAATGGAATAGAAGTGGTTCAGTAGGTGCTGAGAATACAGACAAAGGAAGGGGGCAGATGTAGTCATATATCTGCATTGGCTTTGAATAAGCTGCTTCAGAAAGTTATTTTTTCTTTTCTTTGAACTGGAACATATGACCATCTTAAAGAAACTGTAGTTTGTACTTCTTGCATGTGAAATGTATTTAATTTCATGCAGTAATTGGATGTTGCTATTGATTTTTTTTTTTTTTTTTCATTTTGTGTAGTTTTCTTCCCAGGCATCTACTTTTCTTCCTAAATTAGAAATTGATCCCAGTCTTTGCTTTTCCATCAGATTCTCCAGCTGAGGTGGGAGTAAGAGTTAGAGGGGTTTACATTAATAATAAGTGTGCTGTTGAGCAGTGGAAGAAATCAGCAAGGGAACTGTGGGTAAATCAGCAGCACACAGATGTGTTTTATGGCAAGCCAATCTCCGAAGGGCACATTAAGGGAAAAGATAAAATTTTATTGTTATGTCATAAAGTGAAATAGCCAAATGTTTCCTAATCAAGAGGAATGTCATGCTGAGTCACTCAAAACCCTACAAAATGAAATCAAGAATGTTAATATCAGCAATATGAGATGGCTGTTGTTCCTGGTTCTAACAGGAATCTGAAACTGCAATTTTTCAGTGCAGAATTAAGAGAGCGTTGTAAGAGGAATTTTAAAAACAACATGGTCTACTTGACTTTTTTGAGTAGAGAAGAAGATGTACTTAGGAAAAAAGTTATCAACAGTGTACCAATTCACTGAAAATAAAGGGAACACGAGGAGTCAGATTAAGAGCCCTGGCGTCCCCCAGGGCTCGGTGCTGGGGCCGGTCCTCTTTAATCTCTTCATCGATGATCTGGACGAGGGCATCGAGTGCACCCTCAGTAAGTTCGCAGATGACACCAAGTTAGGTGCGTGTGTCGATCTGCTTGAGGGTAGGAAAGCTCTGCAGGAGGATCTGGATAGGCTGCACCGATGGGCTGAGGTCAACTATATGAAGTTCAACAAGGCCAAGTGCCGGGTCCTGCACCTGGGGCACAATAACCCCAAGCAGAGCTACAGGCTGGGAGAGGAATGGTTGGAGAGCTGCCAGGCAGAGAAGGACCTGGGAGTGATGGTGGATAGTCGGCTGAATATGAGCCAGCAGTGTGCTCAGGTGGCCAAGAAGGCCAACGGCATCCTGGCTTGTACCAGGAACGGTGTGACCAGCAGGGCTAGGGAGGTGATCGTCCCCCTGTACTCAGCTCTGGTGAGGCCGCACCTCGAGTACTGTGTTCAGTTTTGGGCCCCTCGCTACAAGAAGGACATGGAGGTGCTTGAGCGGGTGCAGAGAAGGGCGACAAAGCTGGTGAGGGGCCTGGAGAACAAGTCCTACGAGGAGCGGCTGAGGGAGCTGGGCTTGTTCAGCCTGGAGAAGAGGAGGCTCAGGGGCGACCTTATCGCTCTTTATAGGTACCTCAAGGGAGGCTGTAGCGAGGTGGGGGTTGGCCTGTTCTCCCACGTGCCTGGTGACAGGACGAGGGGGAATGGGCTTAAGTTGAGCCAGGGGAGTTTTAGGTTAGATGTTAGGAAGAACTTCTTCACTGAAAGGGTTGTGAGGCACTGGAACAGGCTGCCCAGGGAAGTGGTGGAGTCACCATCCCTGGAGGTCTTTAAAAGACGTTTAGATGTAGAGCTTAGGGAAATGGTTTAGTGGGGACTGTTAGTGTTAGGTCAGAGGTTGGACTCGATGACCTTGAGGTCTCTTCCAACCTAGAAATTCTGTGAAGAGTTAACCTTGTTACTTCAAGTATTCACAGCAGGCAATGAGGGGGGTTTAAAGTCTGAGCTTACGGGTTCAGAGAGAAAGTTGGGGTACAATTTCTAGAGTAAAAATTGAGCGTCTTCATTTAAGCACAATGATGCTTCTAGAGATTTTGCTTGAACATACTGTCTCTGTATAATAGCCATGGTTTCCCCAGTGAATAGTTGTCCTCTGTCTAAATCACAGCTAATAATCCGTGTCTGTTTTAAAACTGAAGTATTTTTTCTGCCACTGGATAGGAGACACAGTTATGACTGCAGGCAATGTATAGGCTCAGCTCTTATATGAGCAAATACATACTTCTAACATGAGCAGTTTTGGAAGAATTACAAAACAGTTTTTTTGTAAGCCATGGAATGGACAGAGTTGGGGTTGGCAACTCTGCTTGACAGAGTGAAATTAGGAGAATGAGTGGTGCTAATTGTTACGAAAAAAGCTGCGCTGGTACGAAAAAAGCTGCTCTGGTTTAAGTCTAGTGCACATTTCTTACCATAACATTTCCTCTAAGCTTAGATATTCACTCCATGTACGTACTCCCTTTGCTTCATCTAAAACTGTCCCCTTGTCTAGAATAGTAAAAGGAGCAAAAAGGCTTGTGTCCTGGTGACCAGCAATTTCTCCTGCCTGCTTTAAAAATACCTTAATTATATCTCTGATACTCTTCCACACACAATTTATTCTGACAATTCTGTGCAGACTTGATCTTTCTTAATGAGTTAATGGTTACTGACTTTCATGTAAGACGCTTACAGTTTTCAGTTTCTGTATTACATTTGTCTGGCATGCTTTGCAAGAACTGTCAGTGGCTGCTCTCAGCTGGCTAAATGGTAAGCCATGTGTGAAACACCCAAGTGAGTCTCTAAAATGTCTCGTTGCTATTGTCATCTCTCAGTTCCATCACTGCCTCCAAATTCTGGTCAGATTGCTACTGGTGATCTCTCATTTTCTCTCTCTTATAGTTCACAGAGCAATTTGTTCGATGTAAGTCTGATACAAGGCACTGTGTACAATGCAGTTACTTTCTTCCCAGTCTCCATGGGCAAAGTCAAATCCAGAGTGGACATTGGACGTGGTCCTTGGAAAGGTCTGCCATTGAACAGCAGCAAATTTCACAGCTTTGCTTACGACTTGTTGCTGTATGAAATGTCCTCGCATTATTGCATTTTATTTACATACAGAGGCAAAGGAGAATCAAAGGTCCCCATGGAAAATCTGTTTTTATCAGTGGCAATGATTTTGTTTTCCCCCGGGAAGCTTTGTTAAATCTGTCTTTGATGTGTTGTTTTTGTTTGGTTGTTTTATTGCTAAGATGCTTTCTTGGCTTTCATTACACTAGAAAGACAGAAGTGAGTATGGTCAAATTACACCCCCATCTATCTCTGCCAGGTCCATAAACCTTGGCTAGGTAACAACTGTTGCGTAGACCAGGTACTTGTAACTTCGGAGTGAGTTAATTACACCTCACCATCATTAGGATCAGCTCTGCTGAAATGCTGCAGGCAGCCCAGGCTGAACAAAAAGCCCAGCTAATGTAAAACTCATTCCTTTTCTCCACAAGTACTGAATGTGCCGTTCTGCCCAAAGCTGTTGGTTTTTGTGTGTTTGTTTGTTTTCCCCTCTATTGGAAGTTTTCTGCTACTGAGGCTCACTTCATTTGACTTCGTCTACCACTGAAAATTTCAGCTGCCTCGAGTTTGATTTTAGAGCTTCCTTCCCCAAACTCTCTCATGAAGATCCAGATCAGGTTAGAAATTGCCATGTGACCTATTACCTGAAATTACATTTGGTATTTTACATTCCTGATAAATTCACTCTCTGTGCTTGAAGAGCAGGGAAATTCAGGATACGTACAATCAAAAATACATCAGTCTTGTTTGCACTAGCTTAGATAGAAGTAAAAGCATTTTCTTGCTAGAAATGTTCCTTGTAACACAGTTCTCTGTCTGGTTTACCATCCTGGGACCAAGGATCTGCCTCTGTGTAGAATACGTACAAACTTAATGTCTGAGCTTCCATTATAGACAGTCAGTGTAGCCCGTGGATCCTAGAGAGTCCTTCAGCTCACTCCACAGTAAACACCTAAAAGTTTATTCAGTTCTTCACAGGCAGGCATCAAAGTGTCCTCTGAGATGTTTGGAAATAACCTGGTCTCTGTCAGCTGCTCCTAAAGGATGCTGAGCTCTCAAAGGTCTCATGTCAGTTCTGTCAACTGTACACAGGCAAATGCCATGGAGCATCTCAGATGGTCCTGAGGCATGCCAAAGTCTGAGCAGCTAAATCCAGCACCTTTGGCTGGTGGCTAAATATCTCTTTTAGGCTGTGTGGACTATAATGGAAACTGGCACCTAGGTCACATCTGTTCACCTACATCTAGCCTCCTAAATTTGATTACATTAATTCGGATCAGAATCCTACCCTACTGTTACATAATTAATTTAATCTGAAGATGGAGGTCTACATGGATCAGGTGATTTGCCTTCTGGAAAAAAAAAAAAATAGCCTTGACAGCTGTATTGGAAATATCTGAAGCCAGTCATTTAATCTCTGTCCCTGTTCTCACAGCAGCTTTGGGGGCAGGAGGACAATTGATTACCATTAGGCATGTGTGGTCATGGGTTGAATTGTAATCATGGATATAAATGTACAAATCACTAAAAACAGCAAAAGCATCACAATATATAATTACATAAGAGTTTCCTTGATCCAGAGAATCTCAGTTAAAGTTAGCTACTGAGGAGATGCCTGCTGAACAGGAGTAGTCAAGAAGCTGGCCAAGTTCCACAGGCAGTTTGTAACAGCTCTGTTCTTCCTTCCCATGAACTACTGTGTCTTGGAAGTCCCTCCTGAGTCTGAATACAGGTGAAGAAGATGGTGATAGAAGTTCAGGGATTGCATTGAGGAATATGGCTAAAACTACTAGACTGTTCCACTCCTGCCTTTCTAAGCACATCCCAGGTGTTTCACATCCCTGTTACAATGCAAAGTGACGATACTGTGTTGACATTCCAAAACAAAAGGGTTATGGCTTATGGCGATTAATTTAACCTGGCTCTTGACATGAATTACAGCAGTCTTTGTACCAACTCAACACAGAAGATGGCTTTAGGTAACACTTCAAATAGCCGTATGCCCTCTGGGTGCCTTTGCAAGGAGTTTGTAGCTCTGCAGAAAGCTGGTACTGAAAAGCCCCCGGTGAAATGTGGCCCCGTGGCTGGCAGCCCCTACCTTTCAGTACCAACATCAAACAGGAAGCCAGGACACTACAAGGACCCAGGTGTGAATTCAGACTGCAGGAGCTGCAGCTAGGTGTGAAACCCAGGTCAGATATTAGTCATTACTGACTCTTATTTTAAAATTTGTGGGCTGATAGTTGTTTTTGCAAGTGTTAAAAAAAAAAAAAAAAAAAAAAAAAAAAAAAAAAAAGTACAAAGAAAGTACAAAGGACATGAGGATCCTTATCAGATCACAGGATGTAAAGATATATTGTTCTTTATCTGCATTTAATGCTCCATTGTGCCCACTCACTGACTCTGAGCCCACTCACTGCCTCTGAGCACTCCTGGAAGGTCTCGCTGCGGGCACCACACCATTATCAGTAAGCAGATCAGAGACCTTCCAGAAACCCTTGCTCTTTGTTTTGGCACCTTGAGGAGCCCAGAAAGCACCAGGGGCAGCTCTCTGCTATTACTGCTGAGAACATGGACACCGGTGAAGTGCAGATGTGTTTCTTTGGGATAAACGTGTCAAAATGTTGGGTTCGGAGGCAGCTGTGCGATGCGTTTGTGTCGCGTCAGGTCAGGATGTGGTGAGATCCAACAGAACAATTACAGGCAGGCTCCTGGCGGTGCCTCAAGCCACAGCACCACTAAGTGTTAGGAGGCTTATTTTTCATTTCCTTGCTCTCTGGAAATATCAGAACATTGAAATAAATAATGCAGAAATGACCGATTCCTCTCATTAGAGAGGCTGTCTTTGCAAACCGCCTGCCACAGAGCTGAGTGCTGTTTTAACCTTGAGGTGGGTTTTTCCAGTTGGCTTGTGGTTGGTGTGTTACTTTCTGATGCACGTCTGCCTTGATACCATTTACAGAAACACTGCTGTGAGTCTTCACTGATACCGGACCCGTTCTAATAAACTGCCTGTGTTGCATGATGGTTCTGTTTGAGTCTGGGTGAAACAAAGAGCAAATAATTATGGACAGGGCTCAGCTTTAGAGAAGAAAGCTCATGAACATGTGACAGTGTTGGCCTCCTGAATTCCTACAGACGAATTACGTCCTTTGACAAATGTTGCTTCTTCCCTTGGTTGCCTCAGTTTCCTAACCAGCAAGATGGTGATTGTGCAAGAACAGCTTCCAGATACAAATGCCACTTATCAGACAGGCTTCCAACACAGGCAGCTTATCTGTATCGGTCACGTTATCATATTTAAAATATTTTGCTAAAAAGGTGACTAGATCACCATCAAAATAGTTATTCATTCAGTAAGAAACAAGTGCTCAGTTGCACATAAAGACTAATTCTCTGTAAGGAAAAAAAACATCACAGGACGTAGAATGGAAATGTTCCACGCAGGGCTAGAGAAGGTGCTCACGTTAGCCTCCTGTAAGTCTTAAAAGCTATAACTCCATGAGTTTGCTGAGATTAAAAGAAAGATGTTCAAAGTATTGTTAATCCTTTAATTCGCTTAATTGTTGCTTTGCTTTGTGTACAGTCTCCATTTGAAATCCTGGTTTTCTGGAGCTGTCCCAGCATGGATTTAATACTTTCCTTACAAAGTACATACCTGTGGGGTATATAAGAAAGATTTCTCAGGATTCTCTTAAGTTTGTGGTATTGTATGTACCTTACCTTTGCTTCAGGATAGGAAAGTTTCTAAATTAAGAGGGGACTTTTTCTCTCCATTATAGCAGATATTTGGATAAATTCCCCTCGCAAATTTACTGCAATAGTACCTTTAATAATGTTCTTTTCTTCGTCAGAGGCATGAGCTCTCTGACTTGCATTGAGCCAGTCAGACAAACAGGCCACATTTCAGGTAAGCAATCTGGGAAATTACAGATTACTTGGTAACGCTGATGCTGTTCCTGTAGACATAAAGCATGAAAAATATCTTAATGCCAGATGCTTAATTTCTTTCTCTTTCTCTCTCTTTGTTTTTTTTTTTGTTTGTTTTTTTTTTGTTTGTTTGTTTTTTGTTTTTTTTTTTGTTTTTTTTTTTCCCCCATAGAAACCAATGGGAATCCAGCAAAGGATCTTTAATAAAAAGACTCTCAATATCCTTGGTGCACTGGGGCTGGAAAAAATCTGAAGATTTTAGCCAAGTGGGCACTTACACCCAAGGCAGCCCCAGAGCACTCTCTGCTACCCACTCCCCTTAAGCATGGTTTGGGGGTGCAGGGGTAGCTGCCAGCCACCCCTTGGCTCTCAGCAGGAGGCTGGGGGCTGTGCTGTAATCTATCAGCATGGATCATTGTCCCCTGGGTGCCAGACCATCCCCAGTGACCAGCAACCTTTAAATACCAAAGCGAGCGCTTCTGCTGCTTCCTGGTGCCACTGGGAAAATGTTTAAATGCTCCTAATGACTGGTTTAAAATCAGTTAGATAGGATTCCAGTCAATATCTAAAATGAATTTCAACACCATGCCAAGCAAGAATTTGTAGAAATAAATAAATAAGTAGATAGATAGATAGATAAAATGCTACTTAGGGTTGTTTTATTTTTTTTCAGTTTGAAAAAATAATTCCTTCACGTTTGACGAAGCATATCCATTAAATTTCTTTTTGGCTTTGTGCTGATTACAAATGTTACAGTTGAGATTCTACCCTCTTTGTTCCCAGTGTTTTATGCCCCTGCCACCATACTTCCCATGTCCCCTGGCCACCTCCTGCTCCTCACCCAGGCCCACCTGGCAGGCCCAGAGGAGCGCATCTGCAGCGTGAGCTCTGACTGACCCTCCTCCCGTGGGACAGCAGAGCTCAATAAGACAGTAGCAGCAGCTGAAAGCTGACCTGAGAAGAAAGAAAGGGCTGTGGGGCTAAGAGAAAGGAACCTGTAAAAATTATGCCCCAGGTGCTATGTTAAAAATAAGACTAAAATGAAAAAGTAAATTGGATCATAAGCGGTGGAGAAATCACAGGAGGGACTGTGGGCTGCCTTGGAACACAAAAAGGAAACTTGTGCTGACTTCCAGAGTGATGGCAGTGGCTGGAAGGAAAAGAAATTAAGGAAGATGACAAGACTACTACCAAACGTTTTCTGTTAGAATAAAAATATTAAGCTAAAAATACCAGGGCAACCCTGGCCAAAAATAGAGCTGAGAAAGCCAGAGCATCAACCTGTCATCTCAGTGGAAACAGCAGTTGCCGATGAAGCCACGTAACTGCCTGAGGTATCAGTGTGCCAGCTGAAAGCCAGACTAAATACTATTTCAGGTAGCTAAGGGTGTAAAAGAGCTTAGCACATGTGCAGGGTGTCTCCTGTGCAGATTTACAGCCCTGCAAAGGCAGTGGAAGCTAGTGAGTACATCCTGTTACGTGTTGTCTGTGTGCTGGCCATGAAGGAAAAGGCAAAAACAGACTTTCTGCATGTATGTTGGATGATCCAAGTGAATTTGGTCGTTATGGGGTCTTGCAAAATGGCTTTTGTAAATCAATAGTGATAAATTATGTACTAATCTATTGGACATAGCAATATGTGAGTGCAATGTAAACATGATAGGTGTCATCTCTTGTGCAAGCTATGAACTGATGTTCTGGTGGCTACAAAATAGTAACAGAAATATAGATATTTATTTTTTTTTCTGTTTTCAAAGAACCAACTAATATTTCTTCCTTTTAATTATAGAGCTTTTATGTCTGCTTGTGAGAAGGCTATAGCCATCACAATCCATCTAGAAGATTTGATCTTTTTGCTGTGGTGGTTTTACTCGGCTGAGCAGCTGAGCTCCACCACAACCACTCTCTCACTCCCCCTCCTCAAAGGGAAAGGGGGAGAAAATGAGATGCAAAGGGCTCAAGGGTTGAGATAAGGACAGGGAGATCACTCAGCAATTATTGTGATGGTCAAAACAGACTCAGCACAGGGAGATTAATGAAATTTATTACCTATTACTAACAAGCTAGAGCAGTGAGAAACAAAAAGCAAACTAAAACCACCTTCCCCTCATCCACCCTCCTCTACCTCCTCACCCCAGCCACGCAGGGGAACAGGGAATGGGGCTGCGGTCAGTCCTAATGCTTCCTCTCTGACCCTCCTTCACAGTCACAGAGAGTGAGGAAGGGAAGGACGTCTCTTCCTTTTCTCCCCCTGCCTTCTTCAGCAGCTGGGTGCCACCACTTCTTCAGCCCTCAAGCTCTTCTGTAGCTGACTGCCCTCTAATCTCATGGCAGCTTCCCCTTTTCCTTTGGTGGTGGGAGGTTACAGCCTCCCAATCCTCTTAGGAGAGCCAGAAGAGTAAGAAAGCTTCCTAGCTCCTTCTTAGGAGAATGTTTTGTTATATTCACCCTCCTCCACTTTGTAGCAGAGCATGGGCTCTTACCCCCTCCTCAGCAGATCACGGAAGGGATTGCAGGTGTATGGCTCACTGTCAAGTCCTGCTGTCTTTAATCCCTTCTTCCCGTTGAGGGCAGTAACTTACACACTGGCTACAAACACAACTTGAAATCATTTTTGGTTCAGAAAAACAGTGGACTAGACTCCCACTCCCCGTGCACCTGCACCAGCTAGGCCTTTCCATGCCAGTTCTGTCCAGAGTGTGAAAGAAAATGGTGAATGCCCTTCCATAATTTAAAGCTGGATGAAATCAGCCTCCTGTGGGCTCCATACCTTACCTAGAAGACATGCCTGCAGCCTTCACTCAGGAAATTGCATGTGAGTGAGCAGAAGGCTTTTGGACACAAACTCCCTCATCTTTTTCTGCTGGGTTCCTGTTGGTATGCTGGCGGGTTTAGGCTTCACCTTAGGATGCGTGTCTCTATGGACTATAAAGGAACCCAGGTACCAAACAGGGCCTCTGATTTCACAGATAGGACAGGTACCTAAGGGCTTCACACAGTATCTGAGCTACTTGCAAAGGCCGCTAAAGCATTTGCAGTCCCTACCTGTGTGTAGAGCTGGGTGCTGAGCAGAAGGACATGTCTGGTGAAGAAACTGCTGTGCAGTGTCCAGCACTGCCTTGCTTTAGCACAAGCTTGGGTGCTCGAGGCAGCACTCTCATGTCGGTGCTGTTTAACTTCCTATAGCCCTGCAGGTAATTGCTATGAAAGGGACTCGTGCCATAACAGCTACCACAACTTTGCCATTATGTGATTAACAAACTGCAGAGGTCTCTCCCGTCTTTTCCTACACAGTGTTTCTGTTCCTGTTTGAAATCGTTTCTGTCACTGGTGACAGATTGCAAACTACCTTACCTTTGGAAAGTTGACCGCTTTAGGCTCTGCATCCATTAGTGTCATTTAGCACATGTGGAGAAACACAGAAGCAACTGCTTCTCCAGCCTGGTGTGCTGCAGACTTCCTACTGAAAAATCGTGTGTGATGTTTTGACAGCAAACATTGCCAAGCATGCAAGACTTCTGAAATTAGCCACTTAACATGCTGGAGTCAGCAGACAAACTACAAATAGCAGCCTGTTTTCTCAAAATGTTGAATAATTTAAATTCACAAATTCATTCTTACTAATCTTTAGGGAGAGAAAAAAATGACTTTGTGTCCTTCACAAAAATAAATAAATAAATGAATGAATAAATAAATAAACAAATAAATGGAGTTGAGATGGTAGGCAAAAATAAATAAAATCACTGACATGGAAAGATAGATAGATCCGTAGCAACTTCAGAAGTACAGAAATACAGAAATATTCCTATGTATACAGGGTGTTTTCACACTAACAACTAGTTAACTCCACCACACCATTATCTCCCCCCGCATCCTCAAAAGAGCAATGGGAGAAAATATGGTGGAAAAGGGCTCCAGGGTTGAGATAAGGACAGGGAGATCACTCAACAATTGGCATAATGGGCAAAACAGACACAGTGTACAGAGATTAATGTAATTTATTGCCTATTAGTAACAGAGTAGAGCAGTGAGAACTAAAAGCAAAACAAAATCACCTTTCCACCATCCACCCTCCTCTTCTGCCTCCTCCCCAGCAGCGCAGGGGAACAGGGAATGGGGGCTGAGGTCAGTCCCTGACGCTTCATCTCTGCTGCTCCTTCCCGGTCCCTCTCTGCCCCTGCTCCCCATGGGGTCTCTCCCACGGGATGCCGTCCTTCCCAAACTGTGGGGGCTGCCCACAGGCAGCAGCTCTTCAAGAACTGCTCCCACATGGCTCCATACCACGGGTTCCATCCCCCAGGAGCAAACTGCTCCAGCACGGGTTTATGAAGAAAGAAGCACCGGGGGAAAGACTTCATTCTATCTGTTTCTGCATATTAATTTCACAAACTTTTATTTTTCTCTCTCTCTTTTACAAGTGTCCCACGTCTCTGTCAATGTTCTTTTCCCCACAGTGATAAGTACCCTGATGTGCTGTCAAGTTCTGCTGAGGGTGCCCTGTCCTTAAGAAAGAGACAAGGTCTCTGGAGCCCAATGCCAGAAGTGCCCTGTGTGTATGAGCAGTGATCACGCCGGTTCCCTGTTCTGGGTATAGGGAATTGCAAGACACGTGGAGATATAACGAACTAGGAGAAACCCTCTTTGCATTTGATTCCTAAATCCTTGTTTTACAGGGTATTTTCTTAGGATAGGCAGGCAGACTGTTAAATGATTCAGTAGGTTCTCATTAAAAAACATTGGGAAGTCTTGACGTTACCTTAGCCAATACAAACAACATTATTACAGTCTTACTACTGCTTCCCTCTCCTCTCCCCTGTCACATCTTAATCCTATTTAGGTCTTGGGCTCTGAGAATCAAGGATATATCCATTTGTATTTGTGGAGTGCCAAATTCTCATGAATACCTTTCCTGCTTTGACTGAGGTTCTGGCATAATATAAAAAATAAATGATAATATTAGCTCCCAGCTCCTTCTTTCAAGCACTGGGTAAGTGCATTCTCTCATACTTCATGCGCAGTTATCATCAATTTATAATTAGGTTCAACTACTTCACTATTCTGCACACTCTTCCAGCTGGCATATAAGCCTACGTGAAATTTTATTATTAATACCACAAGCATTTCTATTCCTAGATAAGGAAAGAAAAAGTTCAAGTTTTCTGATCATTGAAGGGAATAAAGGCAGATTTACAGGCATCTTTGAAGTCTGAATATAAGAATCACACTATACTGCTTGCTGTCTTTAATTCACAGAAAATGTTAAAGTCATGTATTTTTACAGTAATTTTACAAATTGCTTTGGATCATTAGACATTTTACAGCTTCAGGGAACTACAATTAGCTTTTGCTTATCGCTGCTGGGGTGTGTCCCACTAGCTCTACTACATGCTAAATCACATCCTCTGAATTACTTAAATGCTTGCTTAATTTTCTCTTAAACCACATCATTCCCTCTCTAATGTATTTCATTAATGTGTCCTCTTCATGTTTTCTAGGACAGACCAATTCTATGCTATTATCTTTACAGAAATTGTTGGATTCACCTGGAGCAGGGACTTAAGGATAGAACAATTACAATGAGGTCTAGCAGCTACACACCAAAGTCTTAAAACTGGTAACATTTCTAGTGCAAACCTATGCCCCTGTGAGGAAAGTCATCTTCCAGAGCTACCTGGAAGTCATTTAGATGCACGTCAAGCCCATTAATTGAAAAGGGTGGCTAGGACTACTCTCCTCAAAATTTCCATCACTCTTGCCTGGATGAAACCAAGGCGTGAACCAGTTGTGTTAGTTGTGTGATGAGGAGAGGCATTATTCTGCTTCATTATTATTATTATTATTATTATTATTATTATTATTATTATTATTATTATTATTATTATATCTTTGAATTAAACATGCTACAATACTCAAATACAGTGTCAGTGAAGTAATATGTACCATAAATACCTGGTAACCAGCTCTGGGCCACAGGGAAAGGTGCTGTGCACTGTCATACAAGAATCTAAGCCCTGCTTCTCAGGCATACCTTGTAGGACCATGTGGTACCTGCACACTGTTTTTGCTTACTATCTGTTTGCAGGAATTGTTTTTAGGATACTATACTGAAAACCTCTTCTTATGTCCAACATGCATTCATTTGCATTCACGTGGGACTGACTGCACATGGCCATTTCACTAGCTGGATGCTGGATAGTATCCTACTTTTCCAAACAGAGACATTGCTCAACAGGAGCAAAGGAATTTGAAAGCAACCTGTAGCTACTCAGTGAGAATGAGGAATCATTTCTTATCATCCCTCAGCAATTCTAACTTCAGTGAAACACACAGGGTGATATATGTAACTCCAGTTACCTGTGTAGGGAGAGTTTGCTGCTTTCTAGTAATTGTGCTAGTCTGCTGGTAGAGCTGTATAAACATGGCTGTATTTTTAGGCTCTTTTTAGACAAATGTTTCCTCCAACTTGCCTCTGGTCTGCTCTGAGTTTAAACTGGGAGTGTTTCAGACTTATGACTAATGAGGGTACATGTCTCTGGCATGAGGCAGTTCTGCAGAAAAGCTCTGAGCTACCTCCAAGTAAGATCCACATGGTACAGTGTTACGCCTTGTAGACAAGCTGTGTCTGTTTTGGCCTGGGGCCTGAATATTACAAAGATCATACATATCCTAGCTGGGCTGGCCATTAAAGAGATTACTGTGTTGGTAAGAGGACAAGGTAAGGTCTGCTACAAGTGCGTGCCAACAAAACATCCTCACTTTAAATCCCTGTTCACCATAAGCCACCGTGCCAGTCTGTTCCAAAAACAAGCCCTCTGCTTTCACTACCTAGTGACAGAGAGGCACAGCTTAAAGCCGAACGTGCCAAGTCCTTGCTAAAAATCAGCCGTGTACTGGTCCCAGCGAGCAGCCCGCTGTGGTTGGAGATGTGGTCTTTAGTACACAGATGCAAAAATATACCTTGACCTCTGCCCGGGGCTGCACTGAAAAGTCGGTGTACAACAGCAGGGCTCAGTTATATGCTCAATTACTGTGAAATTTTGGCATTTCCAGCAACCAGGCTTGCAAGTTAGGTGCACCGCACAGACTTTTGTACACTGCTGTTTTGCAAATCAGGCTCTACGAGCCCAGAAGCAAGTTGAGAAAAGAAGTGAGTCAAGGGGCAGCCTGGATGCCTCTTTGTGAAATCGTTCGGCTGGAAACAGGCTCCGTGCCAGCTTTTCCTTTTCTATGATGTTTTCCTTTCAGGTTTGGGTCCACTGACTACCTCTGTCTCTTTTGAAGATTTCCCTTTGAATGCTGCGTTCTTGCTTCATGGGGAAGCAGAGCCATGGGAGCACCAGCAAAAAAGCATTTGTAGCTCCAGCATCCAGAGTCCTGGCCTCTCTCTTCGTTTCCTTAGGGCTCCCCACATTTTCAACCCCCACGCAACCCAAGTCACTGCTGGCAGCAGTGGGTTTGCCAGTTCCCAGTTTCTCCGAGGTATTATTAGGGCATCACCCACTTTTGCAGGGCAAGGAAATTACTTGGAAACCTGTGTAGCAATTGGAACATAATTTCCGTAAAAAGATGGAGAGGTTTTTCTTTTTAACCTTAAAGAAATAGGAACCCAGCTTGATGATGCCTAACAAACCTCTGAACCCCTTGCTGAGCGTGTTGAAAGACATAGATCTAAATTAGGCTCTCTGCAGGTGGCTAGAGAAACTTGAATCTGAAATATCGATCAGTCAGGAAGCATGGCTGTTGGAAAAACGTGGTGGTTTGTAGCCACATTTCACTGTCTGCCTTTGCCCAGGTGTGTTACAGATAGCAGGCCTTCCTGTGCTTTTAGGGTACAGCCAAAAAAAGGTGTAAACTCCCTGTGAAATGGGGAATTTTTTCACTGTCAGGTGGGAATGACAGAAAAGAGAACCCATGGGAAAAATCATGAGGTGGCTGAGCATGCATCAGCTTTTTAGGTATTTACACTCACCACTGAACTCACCAAGCCCACCCCTCAGGAGCCAGGTAATCCCAGGGACAGCTGGGACACTACAGCAAAACCATAGGTCAGAACAAGTCCTTGTCAGTGGGTTCAAGAGGCAAATAAAAGCATGCTCATTTTATAGTATTATATTTTATAGAATAGTCTGTAGTGAATTTCCATGGCATGACCTCCCTGTACATTCTCACCTACACAACAAAAGGATTAGACACAAGCTGGTGATTTCAGTTTGTGGCAACTGGGACATTACAAAAATTACTTTGCTTGCATGACAGCAAATGAAAGATTTCAAAAATTGTATTTGGGTCAGTCAGATGCAGTTTGATTTCCTCTTTTTATCTTAAAGCTGGAATGAATAAATGACAATAGAGAGAAAGTGGCAATTGGTTATTGAAAACTTTGCTTGCTGCCCATTTCAAAACAGTACTAATGGGCCATGCGTGGCTAGTTTGGACTCCAGCTGGGAACTGGGAACTGGATTAATTGCTGAAATGCACTACTGTTGAAGGGAAAAAAGGTACTTCACAAGAAAAAAGGTGAAATATTCTATGGAAAATTAAGATGTTGCCAAAATACACTTTTCTTTGTAGGACCTTTGGGTCTAGGCAAGCCAGTTTTTTAGCATAGAAACATAGTGCTGGAAAGTTTTCGAGCAGTTCTTTCAAAAGTGAGGAGGTGGCTTTAATGGAGGGGAAGCATTTCATGGTTTTTCTGGTTAACCCAGTGAGTCGGGTGGAAGATTAAGCCACTAGTTTGCACAGAGACCAGAATTCCTCTGAGGACAGGAGGGCTCTGTAGGGGCAAGGAGGACAGCATGCTCCTTGTGGCCATCAAGGGGGCCACTGCCCACGAGCCTAGGCAGCGAGGCCTTATAGGGTCAAGGGAAAATCCCAGGTTTGCCATGCACAATACATCTCCAGAAACAACCACTGTTGTGTCTTCCTTACAGAGGGATCAGCAGAGAAAGGCGTTGATCTGTGACTGATTTTAGTCTTGGTAAAAAGAGCAGATTCTCTTATCCTGTATTACCTGCGTTTCTCCTTTAGTCACTATCTGTTTTGTTGCTGGTAACTTCTCTGTGCAACAGAAATCTGTTTGGAGATTTGGAGGCCAAGTACATCATAAATAAATGATATTAGTTTTACAATTTCAAATACAGTTACAAAAGATTCGTTGTAATTTTCTGTAAAATGTAAAAAAGTATAATGAACTGTTGTCTGTTAATTCTGGTTTTGGTTAAAACAATTTTGGGTTATACAAGCTGTTTTCTAAGTCCTGAAATAATACTTTAGGGAAAATTTATGGCTAGAAAGGCTATTCAGAGCTCTGACTTTGCACAGGTGAGGCATTTGACCCTCTTCCTGTGGTCACACAGACAACTGACCAAGCAGCTGCAAGCAGCTTTCACACCTGCAGCATCCTTTCACGACTGGGTAGTGCTCACAGACTGAACCAAGAGATTGTAACCTCTCCTGACACAAATATTACACCAAGCAGGGCAGCCTGTTTGAGAATCTAGCACTTATAAGCCACTGTCACCTGAACCAGCTTGCTGTGTAAGTCACACCAGTGCTGGAAACCCAGAGCAGAATTCAGACCTGCTTTGGTGCCTGCTCTGCCAAATCATTGCTGGAGGAGCGCACTTGCAAGAAGTGATTCCCACAGGAAACCCAGCACGTTGCAGGATTCATCTCTCTGCTGCGGCTAACTCACTTTGGTTTTGAGTGTTTTGTTTCCAATGCAGATAGCTCTCGAGAGAACTCCACATTCCTGCTTTACGCATGTTACCTGGGAGTGGAGTGCCCTGATGGGGGTAAGGACTGGTGGATACAGCAGGCAAGGAGTGGTGAATGCATCAGGAAAGGACTGGTGAATGCAGCAGCCTCTCGTGACATTGGGGATTCCTCATGAAACACCTTCGGTCCAGAGATCCCAGCACTGCAGGCACCGCTTGTGCAGGGGTTAGTGCAGCGGCTCCCAGGAATGCTGGGCTGCAGCCAAAGGTTAAGCAGGGCAAGGAGAAAACGACATGGGTAAACTGCAGGTTGTCCTTCTGGAGGGTACGGTGGTGTGGGGTATTGAAAACTGAGGTGCTGGAGGAAGCAAAGCCTGGTGTCAGCTCCTTGCTGCCCCAGCAAAACAGGAGCTCAACATCAACACAGGCATGAACACATCAGCTTTATCACAAAGGCAAGGGGCTGTGAACTTCCACAGCTGTAACATGACTTTCATCATATTAGCTGTATTCTGCTCCTTGCTGGATGTTGTAGCTCCTTCTGCTTAAAAAAATAAAAATAAAAAAAATACCAGCCTTCCTTTTTAGTAAGGGTAATTTTACACTTACTGTTTGGAAGCAAAATCATCAAACTAACCTGGATGTGCCTGAGTAAAACAGACATTAAGCACCAAATTAACAGAAAACAGAATGGGTTTTAAGTAGCATCTTAATCCACTTCTCCACTACTGCACCTTTTGAAGGGCTGGTTTGGCAACTGTGAAGATAAAAGGCGTGATACTCCTTAGAAACAGTACAAAGACTTCCAAAAGTCTTGCAGAGCCTTTTAATCCTAATTTTGTGCTCTGACAACCTTCTGCAGTTAAGTACTTCCTCAGCAGCAAAGCTGCCCTTGGATCTGACAGAAGTGCTCTCCTCAAACCGCAGCAGCTTTGCCCACGTCTTTGGGTGGGTTTCTCTGCTGAATCACATGGGATCTCTTAGCAGGCAGAAGTACGTGTGAGCAACAGCTGTTGCTTTGTTATTTTGCTTCATTTTGTTTTGTTTTCAGGTGTCAGAACAGCACCCGGCTGACCTTTCCTGTAGATTTTGGCCTCCCCACTCCTTCTCCACTTTGGTGTCAGTTTGGACGATGCTCACTGTCATTCCTCACCACTGCTCCTACTTGGACCTGCACTTCCCGCAGTCAACTTGACAAACAAACTGCAGTGCCTGAGAGAATTTGTTTCTAAAATCCTTTTGTTCCCCTCTTTTGGTCCTAGAGCAAGTTTTACTGATTGTAGTTATTGTTGTGCAAAAAATGGTAGGAAAGCTCTGTGACCCCATGAGTAATGGTGCTTCTTCTGTGCGGCTTCTTTCTGCTCCAGGCAGTGTGTGGTGACTGGACTGGAGAAAAAGGCAGCTGAAGATAAGCTAGAGGAGAAAAGGAAAACAGATTATGAAAATAAAGGCAGTTTCTACTTGGGGATGATCTCCTGTCTGAAGAGCTGAAATCTTGCTTCCTCGTCCTTCGTCTTCTGCTTGTTGTTAGCAAATGTTGTCACACACGACAGGAAGGAAACGGAGCAAAACAGTTTTAGGGAGATGATGTTATCTGCAAATATGTGAGAGCACTGGTAGGAATCCCCGTTCGCCTTCTCTGATAAGAGGTTTTTAACAGGATCATCTTAGCATAATCTAAAAATTAAGGAAATACCTGAGGGAGGTTGGATCCCTTGGGGTTGTTTTGAAGTGCTATCAGCTACACACCCGTGTGCGTACGTTTAACCAGGACTGACTGCACAAAGGAGAGATGCCTGTCAGCTGCTGTCCAAACCAGCCCTAAAGACACAGGCTCAGGACCAAATCCTGTTTGCCCAACACCGTGCTCCTGCAGCTGGCCTTGGCTGCTATGGAGTTGGAGTGGTGGCGTCCCCAGCAGCAGCACTGGCACTGCTTGCACTCTGTGAGTGCAAGCAGGCAGATTAGGGCTGTGCAAGGGCAGGGCTGGCCTTCAGCAGCTTGCTGAGCACTACCTGCACCCACTGACTGCTGGAAAACCCATAGAGGACAATCTCCTCCTCCTCCTCCCGAGGCCAAAGCCTTTGTAGGAAAGCCCCATCTCATAGATGAGCAAGAAGCCCCAGGTACCTACAGCTCCTGGTAGCTCACATCTGCCTGATTTTATTTTCTTTTTTCAGAGTGTGGGAGATAAATCCAAAAGCATAGTTTTAAATATTTCATGGGAATTAGACTCTAGATTACATACCTATGGGATCACTGTTTTTTTTTTTTTTTTTTTTTTTTTTTTTTTTTTTTTGCTGTTATTGTCAAGAGGGTCAGTACCAGGACTTCAGAGTCTGGGGCATGGCGTGATCATAAACACCGAGTGGTGTCATGGTTGATGGGACAGGTTTTCTTTGCTTTTCGGTGGACCTGTGCCATTGCATGGCAGCCGAAGACCCTGGTCCGTGGCATGCTGTAGTGGAAATAACAAACATGGGCTTCCAGCTTCTCTAATTTCCAGGCAGCTGTATTAGCCGAGCTGGAAGATGGAAATGGCAAGCCATGAGTGAAATTAGTGTACTGCGGTAGAGGGAAAGCATTTGGGCTGACTGCGGTGGTGTGCACAAGTAAGATACCATCCTCTCTCTCCTGCTCAGCAATTCTTTTCCTTTATACTCCATTTACGCTGTATTAACTATTTATAAGAGATCGCTTTAAATCCGCTTTGCAGTCAGCATGCATGCACCTCATCTGAAGGCTCGTGGCTATTTGTTGAGGCTTCAGAGCTGTGAAAACATGCGGTGGGTAATTGCTACTGTGAGGGTTTCAGATGAACAGGTGAAAAGTGTTTATTTTAAGTGGCTTAAAAAAAAAAAAAAAAAAAGCAATTTTTCCACCTGCCCTCTCTTATTTCTGTGCAATCCAAATTCATTTAGATAAGAACATTAAAATGTGCTTGAGAAACAGATGTTAAACTGGTTAAAAGTGAATTTTGTGTTTGGGAATTGGGACATTACCACTCGCCCGTGGGTTTGCTGAGGGTGCCTGTGGGCAGCGGTGTGCGGTGTGGTACTGCACCCTGTTGGTCTGTGGCGTTACCGAGCCCCTGGTGCGCTCACAGCCCCGTGCAAGGCGATTGATTTCACCTTACAGCTTTCCCTCAGACGAGTCGTCACACAATGCCGTGTGGAGAAACGTGGGAAGGAAAGAAATTCACGTTCCTGCAGTCAGCGTGACCTGCAGGGGTGAGAAGAAAAAGTTGGATTCAAAGCGCAGGCGAGACTGAGGTGTGCTCCCTGACTAGTTAGTGGGTGGGAGCCGCAGAAAAAATAACGAGCCAGCAAGGAACAGGAACAGGGCTTTCGTGTCAGTTGTATGGAAGCAAGAGAAATGTTTTAAATCGTTACAGAAGGGTGACTCAAAGGAGTGACTCACGTGGTGTGCAAGAGAGCAAGTTCGGAAGAACCTGAACAAAGTTTTGGGAACTGGCTGCCAAAACTAATTCCAGAGAAGGTGTTGAAGAAGTTGTCAGATTCAGTCTGATCTCCCTGGGTACACGACCACTGAGCTCATTTTAACTCAGAAGCTGACCTCAGACGGGTGCCCCAGAAGACTAAAAGCACATAACTTCTGGAAGGGGGTCAAGGCGAATGGCACAGGAGCTTTGGGGCTGGCAGGCTGCAGAAGAAGACTACATGGGGTCAAAGTGACTCCGTGAGGTGGGCAGCAGGATCAGAGAGATCACACTTCTCACCAAACGAGCCGGGCACAGAGATCCACCCTCTCGTCTCGTCTTGGCGGCTCGTCTGCTGCCCACCCTCCCTGCCTACAGAGAGCTGCCAGAGGTCCTGTGTCTGCCTTGCCTTTGGTTTAGTTAGGCTTGGCCTAGATGACTAGGTCTTGCTCACTGCCATCATCGGCCCCGGGTCCTAACTCAGCACCCTGGGACTGAATAGGATGAAAATGAATGCCAAGGACAAGCACCTGGTGACATTTGCTTCTGGACTGGAACCCTAAGGGAATTTCTTTTAGGATGTTCAGCTGGGGAAACCACAGTGTTGGAGTAGCTGATAGAGGCATTTTAAATATGCTGTATTGTAATAATATTGGAGGGGACTTGGAGATAGGATTGTTATTTTGTTCTCCTTAGGACACGAGCTTCATGACTCTTTGTTTCATTACTCGGCTGGAATCTGAACTACAATGAAGCACAGGTGTACATGTTTAAGCATCCAAATGCCTATTTCTCACACATGCACATGATTTCGGGTGATGGGCTGTGACTTAGTTGCTGCATGAGGCTTAAGCAAAGATGAAAAGCTTAAAAAAAAAAAAAAAGGAGTGTGGTGGGATGGGAGAAGAGAACATCCATTCAAAATTCATTGAATTCATTGCTGTTGACTCCTGGAAGGGTTTTCAGGTATCATGTGGCAGCTTTTCCCACAACTACCATTGTAAATTTAGGTTGCACATTTGAGGGACATCAGTGGTTAATTGAGGGAGTCAGGGGCTCTTTCTGGTGTCCTTATTAATAATATAGCCCTTTTCCTGAGATTTTCTTTGCTTCCCAGTTTCATTGCAGACCCAGTTTTAACTTATATATACACACCTACAGCTTCTGTGGCTTTCTGTCGTAACCATGCTGTGGTCTTTCCCTTCCTAGTTACACACACACAGCCCCACCACCAAATACCTGTCCCTGCGTTTGTCATGAGTGCCTGGGGACACCTTTGGGGCTCAGGTCTTCTTTGTGTGCAGAGCTGCAGGTAGGGCTCCTGGTAATACAGCTCCTGTCCTGCAGCAGACCCAGCTGCTTCTCTCCACGCCTTTGGGTGCAGAGCAGCCTTCCAGTAACCAGCTAGAAGAGCTCAGCCCTGCATGCAAGAGGGCTTTGTGCCAATGACTGTGGCCTGCTGCTGTCTGAGGGCTGACAGAGCTCAGTGTGGTGCACAAAGTCAGAAGCCATGCTGCAATGACTAATTTCTTAAAGCTTCTTGAAGCTTCAGTGTTCCCTTGCTCTCATTTTCTCTAGTCTTTGTGTGCAGTCCCCAACAGGAGGCTGATCCCAGCAGCCGTTTCTGAGCTGCCGCTGCCTCAGAGGAGAGGCAAAGAGGGGAGAGCCCAGCTCAAATCCCAGCCCTGGCCTGACGCACTCGGTGGCAGCGTGTCACCTGGGAGCATTGAAAGTGACGCACGAAGGAAGCCTGCATGGCAATGAGGCACAGATGTCAGCACAGCCTTCGGCATCAGCCCGTTTATATCTGTGGAGGGGGAAGCACAATTGGTGCAAGGCAGAGAGACCCAGGGCAGGTTTCTCCTGCGTGGCCAGGACAAGAGGGGACCACAGGGAAATGGGGCAGCACAGTTCCAGGAGCAACATGCCCCAGCAGCCCACCAGCACAAACAGCTCGTGCTGAGAGCCACCAGTACCACGGGGCTGGCAGTGAGCAGAGAGCAGAGAGACAGATGGACACACTAAGAGGAGCACAGGCAGCGGGGTGGCCACGCTACACTGGTGCCTCTCACCTGTGTGAGCTCTCCCACCAGCCCCCCACATCTCCCAGTGCCACCACACAGCAGCTCTTCCTCCCTCCAGGCCCACAGTCCTGCAGACGCTAGATTTTGAAGGCAGCACGAACATAGGGCCTTTCCTCTGGTAGATGCCTGTGGGCTCCTGAAGGAGGCCTCCTCCTCCTCCTGCACCTTGTGGCCACTGCCTGGCCTCACAGCAGGGAGCAGAGAGCAAAGCAACATCACTGCCAGACTGACCCTGAGCAGGGGATGGTCCTACTCAGGCACTGTGGCTTTTCCTGGCTCTCAGCTGGTGGATCCATACATAGGAGATGACGTTGGACTTCCTCTGCAGGGCTCCAGCTGGGCATGGTGCAGCTTCTGTAGTCAAAGTCTCTGCACTTTGAGGAATGACTTTACAAGGGCAAACGCCAGCTACATGTTCAGCTAGATGGCTGAGCCTTTGGCTCTGTTCTCACGTGTTATCTATTTCTGTCCCCTGCCAAACACGGCGCTTATTGGGTTCAAACTAAGGGTAACAGCAGGTATCCAGGTGTGTGCTGTGAAAAGGATGCCAGCAAAATCAGAAAGGGAGCTGCTCTGCAACTCCCCAGCCCTGCTTTGCTTCTGCGGTAGCAGATGTTGTACCTCAGCAACATCCTCCTTCGTCTGGGGCCAGCTTTTGGGCAGAGCCAAACAATAGAGGTGCAGGCTTGAGGAGCGTTTCGATGTGCAAAACCTTCAACGCAGGAACTCGATACTCCGAAGGGTGAGCCGACATCACATCTCCTGCCTACTGCTTTTGAAAAGGATGGGAAATTTTAATTTTCGTATGAGTAGCCCCACAAGTCAGGGAAATTTAATGTGCACCCCGCAGGACAGTGACCGTAAATACTGTCGTATTTCAAGCCACCGAAAACAGGCTTACTCCCGTCTGTTTGCAGTGTTTTTCATTTGTTCATCTTGGTTAGATATTTATTGCCTTTTCTTCCCGTGTGAATTAACCTCCTTCATCGTCCCGCTCCCCTTGTGACACGCACATGTATCACTCATTTATCCTGCTGCTCAAGCTAACAAGAAAGAAATTTTAACCATATTAAGCTGATTCATTAGCTGAAGATGTCTCTCAGCCCCTGTTCCCAGCACTGAGCACTAAGACAAGCTTCCGATGCTTCAGCCCACCCCAGAGATGTTATTAGCTCACGATGAACACGACCTTTCCTGCTTTACTATTTCTTTGCAGCCCTCGCTGCCGTGGTGGTGCAGCTGGCCAGCAGGTCGCCCTCTGCAATTAGCCTGCAGATTTGTGAGGAGAGCTGGTCAAACCCTGGTGGTGTCCAGAATTCAGAGTTTGTTGTGCTGCATTGCCCACACCGTGCGGTGCTCGAGCCACGTCATGCACTGTGCCTGCCCTCGCAGCTGTGGGTGGCGTGGCTTTGCTCAGGACCCCTCACGCAGACAGGCAAGAGATGCACACTCCCTCCCAAGGGCTGTGGCCAAGAACACTCCCTGACATCAGATTTGGGGTGGTGACCTGGTATGCTGCGTGTCAGAGGGTCGCAGTGGCTCAGTGCTTGTTAGGAGGAAGGGAGCAGCTGGGGAGGAGGCCAAGGAGCAGTTTTCAGCACCTTCAGTCACCCCGAGGTCTGAGCTCGCCTGCTGTGTGCCAGGTGTCTCAAACAATTTCGTGAGAATCATTTGCTGTAGAAAATGAACCTACTCCAACACTGTGTGTTTCTATGTTATTGCTTTTTTATTTCTATAATGAGGAAATCAGAGAGAAAAAATACATTTCTTGCTCCACAGACCTTGCCATCTAGGTTGAGAGATAAGAAGACTGGTGGACAGATGAAAGGCGGTGGTGAGACAGCGAGGTAGTGGTGGTACTGAGTGCAGCTCCTTAGCATCCCCTTTCCAATATAATTCATATTTTTTTTCCTGGTTTCCTAAGGAATTGGAACTATGCTGCAGCTGCCGGTCTTCCTGCCTGCCTCTCAGACCTAAAGTCTCTGGAATCTGTTGGGCGATTTTTACCAAAAATGCCAGAGAATGAGGAGTCTCATGGATGTGTAACTCCTAGGGGCATCACCAGATGCCAGTGGCTGGGCACAACAGCACATCCTGAGGAGAGGGAAGGGCAGCTCAGCCTCCTCCACTGTGAGAGGCAGCCCTGGGCCAAGCACACAGCATGTGAACGCTGCAAGCCACTTAGCACATGTTGCTCTGAGCCCGTCAGAGCATGTGCTGCCTCCTGAGCTGTCAAAATACAGAGAGAGAGGAAGATGAAGCACTGCAGTGAGGGATTAGTGATCCCGTGACACACAGCTGAAGGAACCAGGGAGGGAGTAAGCGGGATGGAGGAGCCCTGGCCAGTGCTGCCTTACAGCAGATAGAGGGGCTGCAAGGAGGGGAACGGGGTTTTTGTGGGGCAGGATGTATACAATGACCTGTGAGGAACCAGATTTTGCCAACAAAACAACCGCTTGTAATTAACAGTTGTGCACAGGATGTAACTGTGTGCACATGAAGGCTGTGGGGTGAAAAATGTGGCTGCTGAGGTCCTCAAATCAGGGGGGAAGAGGCAGAGCAGAGTCAGCAGCGAGTCAACACCTGCCTCGCTGGTGAGAAATACCTTCAAGGAAAGGCGAATCCATCACTCACCAAGCCTCTCAAGCTCCCATCTCTCCCAGGATCCATGACAAAGCTGCTGAATGGCAAAACGGCAGCGGGAACGTTTAGGAAACTGCTGTGAGCCCTACCTGCAGGGCTGTTAGGGAAGCACATGCCTGGCTCCAGCATCCTGCTGCCACACGTGTGGGCACATCTGGCTGAAATGCTTCCCTCAGGCTGCCATTTGCTCCCAAATGCTCACAGGGGGCTGCTTCTGCCAAAGGTAAGGGGAATTTCTTATAGGCATGTCGGACACCTATAGCAGTTATGAAAAGACGAACACGCCACAAACATTTTATGTCATCCTCTGTATTTTGTGGTGCCTGACGATCATGCTGTGCTGAGCACATCTGTCCTTTGGCCACACGTGTCTCTAACCAGTGCTAATTCTCTTTTGCATACCTTTATGAAGCCCATTAAGGTGACACATGAGCTCAGAGAGCCACTAGAACAGCAGAGGGATGGGCGTCTTTGGTTAGCTTGCTCTGTGTGGCAGTGGTGACACCTACAAAATAAGGGCAGATTCTGTCACTGTTTTTCTTGAACAATTTCATTAGGGCAATTGTATTTCACTGCAGTAATCGGTAGTGGAATTACACAACAGAGAACGACAGATAAAAATTACTGACCACGTTGCATGGGGTAGATGTCCATACAGAATGGCTCAGTGAGGGCTCTTGCTTTACTGCACCAGGCAAGGAAAATATCTCTCCTAAGGTTAGGTTTTGCATTTCTAGGTTTTGCATGCAATTTTGTATGCAAAATATTTATTGAGTGTAAGTGACTATGCTCCAGAGAGTGTTGTGTGCCGCGAAATTGTTTATTATCCTGAAATAATTTAACCTGATCATATGGAAACCATGCTGAACTTAAGAGACCTGGATGCCATACGGGCAGTCTGCCAGGCAGCAGAAAGCAAAGACATTCTGTCCTTGGGGTGGGAAAGGTACGCTGCTGGCACGAGCTCCAAAAAAATCAGCATCAGGAAGTATCTTGGCCAAGAGGAACTTGGCACAGCATTATTTTAGCTTTGCCGAGGGACTGTGTATGCCCATTGAAATGGTAACATCTGTGGAGGAAGGGCAGAGCGCGCAGAGACAATGCAGTTTTATGGCAGCACTGCTTAGTCAGGGAAAGAGGATCCGAAGGGAGCTGGTGCAGCCAGCTGGCTGGCTGATGAATGCAGCCACGGCTGCGGAAGGGAGCAGAGAGCTCGCCTGTGCTTCATCATCCCGGGCAGCAGCAGCAGAATGAATTTTTGAGGAGTGGCAGAGCTTGGAGCTGAAGTACAGAGGTGTCATTCACGGAATACGGAGGCTTTTTGGATTCCTAATCATTAGACATGATTTTGATGTATGAAGAGTTTTCATGAGAAAGCTGGGGCAATGATAAAACTGCAAAGAATCTGAAATTCAGCATATGTGAATGGAGTAAAGACAAAATACTGTGCTTTTGTTCACAAAATAAGGGCAGAAATTAAACATATTGTACAATTATATGATGAATTCATACTGGATTCTCTGTGCACCTCATGATATTGCTCTCTGTACAGGGCACAGCAAAGGCTACTTTTTTATTCTGAAATGTGTTGTGGTGTGCAGCGAAAATAGCTACTAAAGGTACTTAATTATTTTTGCTCAGGTTATTGCCTTTTTAAAAGCCTTTAATGAACTTTAAATGAAGTAGACTGTTTTTTCTTTTTTTTTTTTCTTTTCTTTTTTTTTTTTTTTTTAATTTATCAGCTACGAAGTTGCTGCAAATGCTGTATTTACCACAGCTACTGGAACCACAGTAATTAGAGGGACATTGTCAGCTTATCAGTTCCTAAAAGTAAATTAATTTCTAAGCCTGCACCTCTCCTTGAACTTCCCTAGGTAATTTCCATTGTTTCCCATGTACCTGCTTAAAAGCAAAAAAATTTTCATTCTCTCTCTTTTTCCAGGCTTTGAAAGAGCTGTACGAGCAGCAGGGAAATGACTTCAAGAAAGCCATAAAACTGATTGCAGAGCCACTTATCAAATGCCTTCCAAAACGAGTGAAATACGTCTTTCCTCATGTCTCCTAACATCACCATCGGTGTTACGTTGGTGTGGCAGCGATAGTGAGGCGGTCGCAGACAGCACCAGGATTTGCAGCTGGCAGTGGTCCTTTGGTGTGTAGCGCCTTTAACACGCTCTTCTGGCATCTAACAGCCGCCCTCGGGAAGATTGATGTTCTCTTCGAGTTTGTTTAATTTCTCCTCGTTGTTAATGGGCCTTTGTTATTGCTCCGTGGAGTTCGCCGGCTGAGCCGGGAGATGGCAGCAACGCGAACTGCTTCTGTGCCCTCCATTCAGAAATTACGGAGGGGGCAATCGGGGATACAATGCCAACGTTTAAAATTGCTTTAAAGCAGGAAAATTGTCCCCAGAGCTGCTGTCTTCACAACTGTAGACAGAGAGATGATAAAAAGATGTGAAGTGTGGAAGGAACAGTGTGCTCCGTTCCCGAGGTTTGAAGGTCATTTTCTCAATGCCAAAGTTATAGAGATGGGTCTGGAGACGTCAATAAATGGGATGGAGACGTCAAAAGGGATGACTTCCCGGGGCTACCGTGACTGACAAAGACTGTATCAGCCTGAATTCATTTGATGCAAGGAAAAGCATTTGACTCTGGAGGGGAGGAGGACTGGGAAGATCCTGGAGAGAGCAGAAATGTGGTTTTGGGCTGCTGGATTTTTGGCCTGTGTTACTGAGGAGGTGAGAAGAGGCACGGGGAGTCAGCTGTTTATATAACTGCCTCCATAAAGCATGTGGAGGGACACGTAGAGCTAAGCGGGGCATTTCCTGACGAGGGATGAGTGTTTACACAGGCAAATTAACATACTTATTTCCCACAGGACAGAAGCATTATTAGGCCTTTGTCAGCAACCACCAAGGAAAAAGAGCCTTATTTACCCTTCCGCACATGGGCCAGGCTTCAGGGCACTACAGCTGCTAAGCTCACTGACGTGGGGGCTCGTGTAACAGCCAGGATTTATCTTGTGTGGTAAACGCAGGTGTCTTTAAGTGCTTTCTGCTACGACCTTTCATTTCCAAAATAAGCACAGTGTATCCCAGAATAAAGGGCACACGAGGGAAACGAGGTGTTGCTTTGTGTCTGTGTGGCACCGAGCAGAGGGAATGGAGAAGCTGCGAGCAAGGTAGGCCCATGATCAAGGTAGGCCCTGATGCTGAGCCTAATAGGTGCTCTGATACCTCCACAGCCCATGACAGGTCAAGAGGCAAAGATTGGAGGTTGCATGCCCTCCTGGAAGGGAATTTGAATGGTGAGAAACAGCACGGCCCTTATCGCAGTTCTTGGGTTTGGGGCTGTAAGTCATCTTGTCTTCTCTGTGAGCAAGTGGGAACTCCCATCCTGATGAAACATCGGCTTCCATCATCGGCTTCCATCATCGGCTTATCATCCCAGAAATGTCTCTAACACCTGAAGTTTTGGCTAGTGGCTTGCTTTCATGAGATAACAGAGTAAATCATGTTTATGGACGTCAATCTGTCCCAGATTGCACTTCTTTTATTAGGGAGAAATGAGCTGTGACTAATGGAAATAAATGATGTCATGAGGTTTTACGGGGCTGTCTTGAGGTAGAAAGGGTAATATTTCCAGAAAGAATAGATGACTTTTTAGCTACACTCCATTTTGATCGTGGTAGGTACTTCGGAATAATCTTTCCTCCTGAAAACCCTCCTGAATACTCTCTGAAAGCCCTCAAGGTGTAATAAGCTTTATTGCAAGAAAATCTCACTAACACTGCTTGTGATGTCCCTTGTGCAAACCAGGCCAGTGATTATTTTGATGTAAAGCAACTTGATCTAAAAGAAGTGCAGATCAAAAGGAGCCTCCTTTAGTTACATAAAACCCTGTAATTATGAGGTTAGCTAATTTGCAGAACAAAAGAATGCAACCCCTGGGTTTGTTCATAGGTTAATGTATTCTGTCTGACAGCACAGGAGGAAAATGGACTTTTGCACCTTTAATTGTTCCTGTGGTTAGTCTGTATGGGAAGTGCCTTCTTTTAAAAACCTCAAATGCTATTATGTTTTATTACTACTTGTGTCAAAAATTTTGTTGCAAGCCACAGTGAGTATTCATCCTATCTGGGCCTGTAATAGTCTAGCATGCAAACCTGACTCTTCCTTAGTGCTAGCTATTCAACTGCATCAAAAGGCAGCCAGAATTTCATTTACAGCATGTTATTTTGCTGCTCTGGAGATGCTTTCAAATCAAAAATGGAATGGGTGGTACATGCAAAACTAGTGGCCCATCGTTAGTCTACAGGGTATGTCTCATCCCTACAGCACTGTTTATATAGCAAATAAATCGACTGAAGAGAGTTAAAGAGATTATTCTAACAGTCCAAGGTACAATTATGAATAGACAAATTCTGTGATGTGAGAAGGAAACAGCATCTAGCTGTCCTCTGAGGTCACTTTCTTAACACTGGTGCTGTGGCACGCAATGGTGTGCGATCACAGGGAAGCATGGGGTGCTGGGCAGCAGCTCCCAGGAGGAGCCTGCTCTGGTGTGGGTTTTTTTTTGCTCCCTGGACTTCGCCCTGCAGGAGGAGGGAAGGGCACTTGAAGGCTTTTGAGCTCCACCCCTCTCCCCGTGCAGGCAGGGTGCTGGGTGCCTTTCCAAGCTGCAGCACAGGCCTTTGCTGGAAGCCTCCTTCAAAACGCAGGAGCTCTCTGAAAAGACTGGATTTAGACGTAGATGTATTCGGACCAGAAGAGTGATCAGTGCTCTCCAATGCCAAGAGACAAAAGGGAACTTTCCTATATTTAGAAGAGGGATCTGAAACAAACCAAAAAAAAAAAAAAAAAAAAAAAAGCAAAACCAAACTGAACCAAAACTCAAAAGCCACCTTAAAGCACACACGAGTGATAAGCAACCCCAAAAGATGTATTTTGTCACTTGGCCAACCAAGAGCCCTCATAACAATAGCAGCCATGTCTCATACAATACCGCATTGTATTGTCTTATATCTTGCCGTGTCTTATCTTTTCTATTACCACCTTGCTCATGCTGCTTTCCATCTTGAGCCCATTGACCCTGTGCTAGAAATGGGAAGACCAGCTGAGCGGAGCTTCCAGATGCAATAGGAGACCCTGACCCCCACCCACTCGTGGGCCAATGTCCCCATCCCCAGGGCTGGCAGAAAATGGCCAAAAAGGCAGCGGAAGACTGAATGGGGTTTTGGCACTGACTTCCCTGAGACAAGGATTTGGTTTTTAATGACAGCACGGGCAGGTGTGGCGCAGTGCTGGCATCAGTCTGACTGGTCTGGGATGCTGATCTCAAGGCAGAGGAATGCTGCACGTTGTTATTACTGCCTTTAACGAGCCAGCTCATGAGGCACCGCGCTATTTCCACTGTGTCTATGCTACAACCTCCATGGCAGCTCCCGTCAGACGCACACTTACGGGGCCCAGAAGCCTCCCAGGAATGTGGGGCCATGCCCGCTCCTGCTGCCTGTGGCTGTCCGAGGTGACAGCGTGGGGACCACAGAGGGGCCTCTGCCTCCTGCGTGAGGGATGCCATTTTCGATGGCTACGCAGGCAATATTTTCAGTGGGCTGGGCTGTGCGTGAGGAAGTGAGCTGGGGGATCTCCAGCGTGGAGGCTTAGTCATCCACACGCTCAGCATGAAACTGTTGCATGACACACAGTTCTCTCTTCTTCTTTTTTTTCTTCAATAATAATTCCTTCTTCCTCTTTCTCTCTTAAGGTCCTTGTGCTGGGCCCGTTGCAGTATCAGAAAGCCTGGCTGAGAGCTGAGGAGGGTTTCACAGCAAGGGGCCGGGCCAGGAGACGCAGGCCATGGGCCTGGCAAAGGACCGCGGCTTGTCACGTGTCAGCAAGCAGCTGGTTAGGAAAGATAGTGTTTAAACAAACTGTTGTGTGCATTGCCATGCCAGTACCTGTTTGCCCACATTCTTATTTTCAAAGTGCACCTCTTACACACACTTGAATGAGTCATTATTCTTGGCTGGCATTGACGGTACCTGGAAATCCTAAACTTTATTGCCCTATACATTCCCTGTGCTCCACAGATTGCATGAGACATTTCTGTAGGGGTTGCATCGTTTTTCTGCTCCACTTACACCTGCTTTTCTCTGTTTTCTTCCAGAAAGGGCCCTCCACTTCCTCTACAATGTGTATGTGTTTCCCCGTAGTGCAAAAGCCACTCTGTGTAGCTCCCTATTGATTAAATGCTGACCAAGCACTAGCAATTTGCTTTATTACATTTTATTCATCAGTGCCTGGAAGGTTAAAGCAGCTTTTGCATCCAGGAATGTGTGCATTTGGGCACTGAAGTCAGGGCCTGCACATAACGTCATGCCCACGTCAGTTTGTTCATGCTCACATGTAATGCGATAACTTTACTACATCGCATTCAGTCATTTCTAGATTATTGGAGGAATGTTACAAACATCCTCAGGCAGAAAATGCCTGATGTTGAGAACAATCACCAGAGAGTGACAGTTGAAGCTTCTATTTAGCATGTCCAGCAGCTTCACCAGTAGCTGGAATGCACACCCCTCAAAATATAAGTTGATAACATCTTCCAGCATCATGAAGATCCCTTGAGAGATGGGAAGGGAGCATATGGTCATCCTGTGGGGAACAGGAATGCAGGGATGCAAAAGTATCTGGGGTATGACAGGACTTTGAGGCCCCACAGGGTGTACAACCTGATCGTTCCTTGGACTTCGGCAGACTAAAAGCCATGTGTCTACCACCCCTCTTGATACTACAGAAAAACATCAACTCTCCCTTTCTTGGAAATGACCTTTATCACTCCTCACCCTATCTTGCTCAACCACCGCACTGTAAACCAGCAACTGAAACAATCTTTCCCCTCCACCAGTTAACCACACTTCGTATTTCCAGTTTTGGTGTAAAGAGAAGTACGAAGTCTGAATGTTATTGAGACCGTGGAGCATGGGCTTTGGCAGATCCTAGCAGCTTCGGTGCAACTTGCAATGAGAAATCACCTTGCAAATAAGCAGCAATCAAATAATCATCTTTCAAATAAGCAGCAGTTTCCTCTGACTGAATGCTAATAGGGCTGTGATTTCCTAAGAGCTGATAACAGTTTTATTGTCACATTTCCCTCTGTTCCAAGAACAGCTTTATGATTAAGAAATTATACCTTCTGACATTTGCTATTTAGGCAGTGTGGCAAACGTATAGGCAACAAGTGGGTGACTGTTCAGCACAGAGCGAGAGCTTCTGACAGGAATTTCTTGTTCTTGGGAGCAGGCAGACCACTGCTGCCACTGATGGCAAGGACACAAAAACCAAGAGGGTGTTAATGAAACGTAAAATTGCCGTGTGAAGTGGCAGGTAATGTCTTCATAGACAAGATTGAAAATACTGCCCAAGAAGAACTCACTTTAAGATCTGGGTTGACAGAAATAAAGTAATAATTTAAAAATTTAATAATCTGGAGTGAAAGATCATGGACTTCAGACTAATGTGAATTTCAAGTCTAAACTAGAGAGTTAATGAACTGTAAGTGGTGAGGAGGGAAATATAGTGCAGAATTCAGGCCTGTTAAAAGTTAACATGCTGGCAACTCTTTCAGGGTATTTCTGACTGACATAGAAGTATGAAAGCTACTGATGACAGTGATGAGACTTTATCTGGAATACTGGAATGCTGTGTTTTAACTATGAAAGATAAATTCTCATCAGAACCCGTGCAGAGAAAGACGTCAAGAGATAAAGAACAACAGCATTAAAGCCTGGATTTGTACTCCCCATCCTCAGAAACTTCACAGCTATGTCACCTGGGACTCCTGCAGCTGATGGAAAGAGGTGGGTATCTCCAGCCATTCAGCCTACGTTCTAAAAAAGCTCCAAAATTAGACATTTTATTTAAATACTTTAAGCTACATGCAGAGAACATTGCCCTACACTGTGCCCTCAAAAACAAAGTTTGAGAAAGTGGCCAGCTGCTCTCAGAAGAGTAAACACCACAGAAGAGGTGAAGGTCAGGTTTATCAACAGGACAAACTGATAAATGCTACACATGAATAAATTGTTCTAGTAAAGGGAAAGCTGATTTTTGGAAACAGCCTCCCATATGTAGATGGATTCTTAACAAGAACTAAGTTGCAGCTGAACGGGTTAATTTAAGAGGTTATATGAAGAACATATCTGGAAGAGCAAACATTTGGGCAGGGAGATACAAAGAGATCCCTTCCAATCTTTTGTGCTACACTATTCTATTTTTTTATCACTGAATATGAACAAGACTAATGCTTCACATCTTCATTAAAAGAGAGGCCTTGCAAACCAACATGCATTTTGGCAAAGAGCTAATGGAAGGTGCTGCCACTTTGCCATTGCTCATGTGCATCATGCACAGGCAAGAAGAAGGAGAGAAAAATCTCTTTCCTGGGATCAGAATTGCTCAAGAGGAAAACAACCAAGAAAGCAACGAGTTGCTGAGCTTCCCATGTGTCGTTACTCAGTGTATCTCAGCAACCCACATGAAATGACTTGTGCTCTCCGAAGTGAGGGAGGCCTACTCTCCCAAGCAATAGGCAAGAGCATTGCAAGGGTGCTACTGTTCGGGAGGATCTGGAATGCCATGAGCATGCTTCCCATAATCGCTTGCATGTGTAGCATGTGCAGTGGTGTAGACAACGGATGACAAGCTAGGCCAGGCTAGAGTCCTTCCACTTTCTGGCTATTGCAGTAATGGAAAATCATTGCCCATGGATCAGTCCCACATGTGAGCCCGAAGTGGTTGGACATGCAGTTAGAGGTTTCCCTGCAAATACAAACAAGGATTATTGATTGCATCGGTGTGTCTACAAATGAGGTGGCAGAGCACAACCAAGTACCTGGCAAACAGCTGGAAAAGGACACGGGACTGTGAGCGTAGAAAGGGCTTGGTTTAAGCGCTGGCAGAATGAGATTTGGCGTATTGTCTCCTGCTATTTAATCCTTACTGGTTTTCGATGGAATGAGCCTCTGTACACATTGCCTGAGATAAAGGGGCAGAAACAGAAAAATATCTGATTCCCCTACAAATGCCACTGAACATTGGCTAACTGCTTGGGTCAACAGGGTTGCAGTGCAATAGGAACATGTTTGCTGAGGGGAACAAGATGTGTACTCCTGATTATTGTACCACGCGATAAGGGAAAGGCTGTGTCACAGTCCTCTAATTCCATCCAGCCCTGATAAGTTGCAAACAACTTTTGGGGGGTGGAAGTCAAGAGGAATGTTAGGTTTGCACTTGAACTTGGATCTAAAGAAACAATTTTAAAATACTTCATTTTGGAACAGCACAAAATTGACAATTTTCTTCAGCCTTATTGAACATCGTAGAGGCTGATATTAGGAAATTCAACATTTTGCAAAACAGGCTGAGAAACCATGTGAAGCAAGACACAAACCAATAGCAGATAAGATTTTAAGAGGCACGAAATGCTGGCTTTTACAACATAGTTTTAATACAGCACAATGTTGATTACCCAAATTTGTTTCACTAAAGCCCCACAACAATAAACTAGAGACAAATCCAGCATCTCATTACATCTTTTTCTACATTTTTTTCACCTTTATTCTAGCAAAATATTATTAGCTATTGCAAAATGATTGCAAGGGCTTAAGTTTGACAAGGAGGCTTGTCTTCCTTTTTCCAGCTGAGGACAGTTGATCTGCAATGCTGTTATGGTTAGGAATAACATTTGTGGTCAGTTGCTATCGACAGTGATGGCCCAAGTTCAGGAGGCCAAATTTAGATGTAAAATTAATAATGGCATATGGACCAGAGAGCTTAAATATGGATTGTTTCTTCCTTTCTTACCAGGAAAAGCTCTTACTGAGGTCCAAGAAGGTTTGGCATGAATAAGTCACAAATATGGAGTGAAGGATCTGCCTCATGAAAAGGAGGTATCAGTAAAAAAAATGGATAAAATCAGCCAAAAGTTCTGGACTAGGAACCCAGCTGAACCACCTGGCCTTTGAAAGTCAGGGTGTTGTGTGACTGAAGATGTGCCCAACTACATAAAATATAGTGCGTTTGATAATGTGCATAAATACTCTACTGGAGACAGAGTTAATTTAATGAGGATTGTAAATTTAAAACAGCACGATCTGTCTTTCTTTCCTGTGCAAAGTGCAACACATGCCTCTAGCACATATACACTGCAAACAGCCCCAAGGCTGGGAGAGGATATCTGTGCCCAGCTGATTTGCATGGCCATGCCTCTGAGCAGGCAGCCTTTCTAAATCCAGACACTCACCATAAATAATTGAACTTATTTCCTGAATGCTTTTTTTTTTTTTTTTTTTTCCCCTCCAAAATACCCTCTGAATGTCCACGCACACAGTGCTGCTGAAATTAGGGAAAAGACCACGGGCTTGTTCTGCATTACCTTACAGTACTGGGCTTCAGCCAGCTGTAGCCGTCAGGAACCTTCGGTGTTTGAAGTTACTTCTTCAGCTAAGGCCAAAACTCCCTCAGGCTCTAATAATAGCTGCTCCAATAGCTAGCCTGCCGTCACATTTAATTTTATTCGGGACTTAGATGTTTGACCACAGCTGGCTGGGATGCCAGAATATAAATAAGAAGGTGGGAGGTAAACGATGTATGAAAACTGAAAGGACCTCCAACCTGGACGCCGTACAACTTCTGCTGTAATGTAATGCTGCTGAAATATTATAGTGGGAACTGTTTAGCCCTTGAACATGCATTCCAGCACTCAAAGGGAAAAAGCTGCAGCTCTCGGCTTTTCCTCTCTGTATTTTTATTTGCGGTTTGTATCTTACTGCTGCACACTAAGAATTGGTGCTACTTGTGATCACTAGCTCAGAAATTTTGTCAATGCATACCTGGAAGTAGACATGTGTATCTGAGCACCTTTGCTCAGACTTGACAAGAGTTTTCCCTCCAAGTCTCAGCCTTTCTTCCCAGGTGTAAGATCAGGTACCCTAAGTATGTGAAGGAAAAGAATGAGCCGCCTGTGCCTACAGAGACAAGTCACAAACAAGTATACCACAGCAGCGACTGTGGCCAGAACAGAAGGAGGTTGTGGCTGTAATTTGTTACGGGCAGATTTATTTTGGGTGCTGAGGCTACACATTAAAGCTGAGAACATTAATTTGCAGCATGAAGTGTTCCAGGGCAAGGCCTGTGGTGCTGCTAACAGGTTCACACTCTGTCAGTGAGGGTAGTCACTGGCACTTTGGAGTATTGGCCAGGGATGCCCTTAGCACAGCCTGTGTTCCAGCTTTGTGGTCTTTTCTTGGTTTTGAGATATTCTGTGATTGCGAGAAAGCTGATTATGCAATGCAAGGTAACCAGTACAAGTCTGGGACTCTCTGTGGTGTCTTAAGGGTCATATTCAAAGGAACAGCAGAAAGGAAGAAAAGAAACCCAGGCGATTTTGTTCGCCAGGATAGGAGAACCAGCATACTAGAAGAGGAGGAAAACACCCACATGAATCAAGGATCCATGTGATTCCTTGAATTCCTAGCTCCTCTCCTTCATTTCTGACTTACGGCACTTAATGGTGTGAAGTTATGTCTGACTGTGTCTCCAATTGTTCATTATGTGGTGGCGGTTTACGTCTCTCGAATAAACTCTGGCAATAAAATGCTAAGTCCCATATACCATCTCAGTTACATATGCACACCCCTCAGATGGGCTGAAGCTCTTTGTTACACCTTTTCTTAGTTTGTTTGTCAGAGACAAGCTGTCTCAAGCCAGCTCTGACATGGTGCTGCTGCATGGCCTCGGGTCAGACTGCTGTGTGAGAAAGAGCTATAGGAAGCAGGGCCTGCTTGCTTTCACTCAGAAGCCCTGGTCCTTGCCTGAGCTGTGTTACAGACATGCCTGTGGCTGGCCACGTACCTGCTGGCCCAGACCCTGGCCCAGCAGAGCTGATCTCAGATCCTCCTCTTTGCTGCAGGCTTATCTGATGCTGACCACACCAGTGGCTGCTCCTGGTTATTGTCACTGAACCTGACTCAGACCCTGACTTGCTGGCTTCACTTTCTGGCTTGACCTTGCACCTTGCTTGTCTCTATCTGTGGTCACTTGGATCTTCTGGCAGCCCATACTCCTAGCTGAACCTGCTCACCACCACCTGACCTGCTTTGCTCTTCTTTGGGTGCTGTGGGGCTGCACCTGCATGGCAGCGGGTCCACTCTCATGCCTGCCTCAGTGTCATCTTCAGCTCCCAGCTTGTTTTGCCTTATAGACCTGCCTGCCCCTGCTGCTTCGTGAAATGCTTTTGTCCAGGGGATGCGAACTCTCACCTGTGCTGGTACCACTGGTGCCAGTGTTACTGGGACACCCACAATACCAGTCGCTCCAGCGCAAGCCAGACAATAGGTACACAGATTTCTGACACCACGTGGCTCTCCTTTTAGCCAGAGATTTTTGTCAGAAAGCTGTCTTGAGCCAACCTAGTGGCGCCATGTGTCCCTGCCAGTATGATAAATCAGGATAGTGGGCAAGAAGTCAGCAAGCAAGACAAAGAGCCTGTTCTGCCACAGACAAGCTGTGCAAAACTAAGCAGTGATATGCAACCCCTTTTGTGAGCTCTCACCAAGCTGCTGGTCAGATATCCAGGGAATCTTGGTAACCTGGCAAGGTGTACAGCAGAATATAAGCCACAAGTAAAAGTCTGATGCAAAGTGGTCACAAAGTAGTCATGGGTTCCTTCTTTTTGTCACATTTTGTAATTTATTTCCATTGTCTGAGTCTAGTAATACCTTCTTGTACTTCAGCAGCTGCTTTTCCCACTTGAGCCACAACTTTTTCTCCTCCCCCCCTCCAGGGGTTTTGCCTCCACCTGCCCTGGTTAGACCTCCTTCACACTTGTTGTTCCGGCTGTCACACCTCCAAGAAGTACAATGTTCAACCTAATCCTTGCTGGCAGCTTAAGACAGCATTGTTTTGAGACGAGGGCACCAGCACGAAGGCGACAACTTCACTTCAGTCCGGGCCAACTGGTCAGCCTGTACCTGTGAAAGTAACTTATGCATTAAGAGAGCAGACATACAGGAAGGTGTTAGGACACGGCTGACCTTAATAAAACGGAATTGGCATCTTGCATTTAAAGCACACCGACCACACAAGTTTGCTCGGCTGCTATTAGCTGTTGCTTATTCAGCTCCCCTGTTCTAATATTGAGTCTTGCGTACCCAGGGGTGCAGTTACACCTCCTGGATTTAATTAAAACTCCTCCACCTACTTACCTGGAAGGCTGTCTTTTTCCCTAACATTTCACAGGAACCGTCTTGAAGGAGAAAAATTGGTGCCTCTGAGACACTCTTGTGCTGCCCTGCACACAGGCAGTGCTTACTGACTTTCATCCTATTTTATTTTTTTTAACAGGATTTTAAAAGAAATGAAGTGAGTGGGCCTATTTCAGCAACTCGTCTCTCGCATACCCCACAGGGAGTTGTTCACCAGGAGACTCCCACGGCACTGCAGCAGGCCCTACCAGCACCCCAAATATCAAGCTGATAACCAGGAACCATTTTCCAGAAGCAGACGCTGAAGCTATTGCCCTTTGCTCACTCAGCACACACAAACAGCTCCTTTATTTAAAACATTTTATTCCTTTATTTTCCATGTAGCGTTTACACAGAATTGTTATGAAAGGTTATTTTTCTAGAAGCCACAGTGTGAACGTGCTTTGTGTGAGGGGATTGAGGTAACGCAGCCGCCGCCGCACCTGAGGCAACTTTTTGGCGCGTTCTGGAAAATCGCTCTCTGCCCCTCAGCACGGTGCGAGCCTCAAATGTTCGCGTTTGGGAAATGTTATCGTTTAACCTCTTGTTGGTGGATGGGAGTGTTGTTACTGGGCTCAGCAGAAGACAAAATTAACAGTTTGGGGGGAAGATTCACATTTTAAGCCTCACGAGTTTTACACCACGTGGGCTTTCCGTATAGATGCAGTCGGCAATAAGGATTTCTGGGCGGTTAGCGTGAAAAAACACGATGAATTCCTTCCTGCTGCCACCAGACGCGGGTTTTATTCCCCTATTTTCACAGCGTGTCCCTTCTAACAAAAAGATCAACGATAAAAACCCGTTTTTTATTAAAGTCGCGCCCGCCACGCGCGCAGAGCCCGGGCAACCCCCTCCTCCCCCCGATTCCCGTCAGCCGAGCCCGCCGCCCCCAGCATGCCCCGCGTCACGGCGCCGCTGACGTCGCCGGCCCCTTCCGCGCGGCCGCGTCACGGGTTTCGCGCGGCCGAGCCGGGCGCCGCCCGCTGATTGGCCGCGCCGGCGGCGCGGCGCCAGGCCCCGCCCCCTCGGCTATAAAAGCGTCGCCGGGCGCCCCCTCGGCGCCTTTCGCCCCGGGTGCCTGAGAGGAGAAAGATGCATCGACTCCGCTCGCGGGCCTCCACGGGGATTTCTGCCTTCGCCGCCCGTCCGTCCTCCGCCTGCCGCCGCCAATCCCCTCCGCTGCCCCGGCCCGGGAAGGCCGCCTCGCAGAGACGTTGGAGTAAAAAGCCCGCCTGCTCCTCCATCGGCTGATCCTCGGCCCTGCCCGGCCAGGGGGGGAGCGCGGACGCCGGCAGCCGGCCGGAGGGAAGGGCAGCGCGCGGGGAGCCCGCCGGGACCAGCGCCGCCGCGGCCATGCCCAAGGCCAAGAAGCGGGGAGGCGCCCACCAGCGCGGCGCCGGTGAGACGGCGGGGCCGGGGCTGGGAGCGGGGAGCGGGAGCCGCGGGGCCTCCGTGAGGCGCCCGCCGGGCCCGGGCTCCGCGCGCCGGGGCGGGGCCGGTGCTGACAGGAGCCGGCTCCGGGGCCGCCGGGTCGCGGGCAGTGCGCATGCGCCCGGGGGGGTGCGGGGGGGGGGGGGAGAAACGGGCCTGGAGGCGGCGGCGGGGCCCGGCCCGCGGGGGGGGGGGGAGGCAGGGGGTGAGGGCTGCCCGCAGTTTGGGGGGAAAATCGGGGGTTTGGGGCTAAAAGGGGGTTGTGGGGAGTGCTCGGTTTGTGTGGAGGCGGGTGTGTGGGAAGGAGAAGGGGTCGTGGTGGCTGCAGGGCGGGGAGGCTTTGTCACGCCTGTCACGGCCCTGACCCAAACCGCGCGGGCAGCTTCCAGCATCCTCCTGCGGCCGCTTTTATGCCCGTCTGCGTTGGCTATTGCCGTGCTGCCCTCTGGGTTTGACATCATTAGGAGTGTGAAGGTGGCTGTGCCAGAGCTCTGAGCTCTACACGTTCTCCACCCCTGCAAGCACGCTCGTGTTTGCCCCCTGTAACCATAGGAAACACCCCGAGTGTGGGCAGTGCGACAGCCAGACGTCTAGGGCCTGTTAAGCATCCAGAGTGTGAATCCAGCCTTGCTGGAAAACACTCACACGTTGATCAGCTCAGGCTTGGTTCTGCCTAAATAAAAAAGCTTTGCTGGAGTCTTGGTCGTCAGGAAGTCTGCCTGAGACAGGCGAGCATTGTGTGCTGGCCTCTGATGTAATTTTTCTGGTACAATTGCCTCCAAATAAAGTGGAAGAGTAAAACTCAGAGTTCTATGGAAGGCATCTGGAAAGGAGGCTGTTGGACAAACAGCGGTAAAATTGTTATTTTTTCATATTCAACTTCAGTAGATACAGCTAGAATAAGGCAATATTATATTACAAAGAATAAGGCAATATAGTAGAATAAGGCACTAATAGAGCTTACAGTATTACCAGCTCAAACTTGCCCAATTATTACTGCTCAAAAAATAAGATACAGACATGAGAAGCTCTAGAGATGAGTACGAAAGGCAATAATGATGCTTTCTTAAAGACTGAAGCTACTAAAAAGAGGCCTTCTTGAAGGGGGGGAAAAAAAATCTTATTGCAACTTTGATGTTTTAGCTTCTACTAAAAATGAGCTAAGACTACAACTCTTTCAGCTTGCTTGGAACATAAATCTTAACAGCTGGAGCAGTTGATCAGAGCGTAGGCCTGCGTGTTGCTGATAGTGCACATACTGCACTTAATCCAGTAAATCCCATGTTGAACTGGGTAATGTATGTTTGCCTACACTTCTAACCTAGACCAGCTTGAAGTCTGGCAAATTTGAAAAGTAAAGGCTGTGGCAAGTTTTCAGGTAGCTGTTCCTAACAGTTAATATAAAGCTATTTTTAGGGCACAGTCACAGGAGAGTGCAGTAACGTGACTTGGGTTACAGAATAATCCTAAACCTAGAGTTAGGAATGCTACCAATACTTGGAAAACTAGGTGGGTTCTTCCCCAGTGTTCACATGTGATTTTCCAGAGCTGAGCCCAACAAGTCTTCTGGACAGGTGGGAATAAAGGAGGAGGTAGGGGGCAGGACACGTGCTTTGGGTCTGGATCAGAGCGAGTGGGTGTGTTGAGAGGATTAAATTCTACTTTTGGTATCCAGATCTTTCTTCTGTGTTCAAGTTACTGACCAGTTGTGTTCATCTTTCTTTAAGGTGGTCAGCCCAGAAATGTGCAGCCTTTTAGTGATGAAGATGCTTCAATTGAAACTATGAGCCACTGCAGTGGCTTCAGTGATCCTGCTAGCTTCACTGAGGATGGTAAACTCTTCAATTTTTATCTTCCTCCTTTATTATTAGGCTACTTTCTGCGGGAATTACAATCTTTAGAGACAAAAAATCAAGGTTCACCGCAAAAAAAAGCGTTACAGGGGAGGTGGGAGAGTTTGAGATGGAGTGACTTGCACTTAGTGGTTTGGGGTGAGGTTTGTACTGTGGAAGACCACAGTGTCTGTGTAGGCAGCAGCTTGTCTTCTCCGCAACCTGGGCTGTTGTTAATGACTTCTTGCTGGGAGGAGAGGACCTGAAGGCCTGCTCCTGCTTCAGGGGGATGAGCCTGGGAGCCTCCCCTGTGAATACGTGCAGTACTGTGTGGAATATTCCCCTGTGTGCCAGGGGTAGAAACGCTGGACAGGATGAAAATGTACTGCTGGCCGGATGGGTGCTGGTCTGTCAGTTGTGCAGAGCTTATGTAAGAGCCAATTAAGCCCTGCATTCATTCTTAGAACATGTAATGAGTAGGTACAGAAACAGCACGGGTGTATCAACTGGTCAGCTTTCATAAGAGGCAGTTCAATGTAGTTGTAATACTGAACAATTCTGTTGCTGTTGTCTATGCTGAATGACTTATTGGTACTAAAAATGTTCAGTGTTAGATACTAATGTGTGCACTGATAAAATATGTATCTAAATCAATTATTTCTTATGGACTAGGGCCTGAAGTTGATGAAGAAGCCACTCAAGAAGACTTAGAATACAAATTGAAGGGATTTATTGATCTTACATTGGACAAGAGGTATAGTATGCTTTGAAGAATTGAAGAAATTAATTCATACGTTTGGTGGCTTCCTGATAAAATAGGGGAAGTTCTTTGTATGCTTTCTGAAACTACCTTTATTTCACATTGGAGAGGACTTGCTTTTCTTTTGGATCTGAAAAGCCTACGAAGTGCTTAGATAAGTGAGAATCAGATGTTCCTAAGAGCTTCAAGTAGAGTGACTTTATTTCTAGCCTGTTGTGCTATTGTGAGCTGTGATTCCAGCCTTGTGTCGGAACTTTCCACTCCTTGAGGGAAGGAGATAATTGATAACACTTCATGCTTCATAGTACCGCAGTGGGTTGCTCTCTGTTGGGACCAGACAGATGTAGACTATGGTAAAATCAAAGGCTGAGCTTTAACTGGCGTTGATTTCAAGAAGTTTTCATTCTTTCTTTTAACAGTGCCAAAACAAGACAAGCAGCACTTGAAAGTCTGAAAAGTGCATTTTCTTCTAAAATACTATATGAATTTATCATGGAAAGGAGAATGACACTAACTGACAGCATTGAGCGCTGCATAAAGAAAGGTAAAGTGCTTGCTATTAGGAAGCTGTCATGCCAATGACATACCTTGTTTGTTTGGAAGAAGTGTGTGAGGCTTCTCTAGTACTTCGTAGTACTTAATTTAGTTCTGTTTACAAAATTCCTTTTCTGAATTTGGATGGCATATTTTAAGTGACCTCAAAAATTAACTGGAATTACCTTCCGTCATTCTGTTTGGTTTCTGAGTTTCTGCTTAAAGGTTTTCAAACTAATGCCTTTAACTGAAGGGAGGAGTGCACGGGGTGATCACTCACCACAGTGTGTTAATGTCTAGGTAAGAGTGAGGAGCAGTGTGCAGCTGCCGGACTGGCATGTCTCCTGTGCGTGCAGATGGGGTCAGGCATTGAAAGTGAAGAGATTTTTAAGACCCTTGGTCCGGTTTTGAAGAAGATCGTCTGTGATGGAACAGCCAGTGTCCAAGCCCGGCAGGCCGTAAGTCTTGGAAGGTTTAATGCTTCTTGCCATTGAGGGGCAGAGGGCAGTTTTAGGCAGTCTCACTATTGTGTCATCCAGAAGTAAAGGTTACTGCACTAGTGTAAACACCTCATGTTGACGTATGCTCAGGGTGATGCATAGCAAATTTCACTGTCTTAGAGGAACTCCACCTAAAGCTTGAATGTCTCCCCTTTAACCTAGGAACTCTGCTGGAGAGCTGTTACAGCTAGTATTTTTGTGCATTTCTTAACTTGCAATATTGCACTCGCCTTAATCACAGTTCTGAGGGCTGAGTGACACAGGACACGTTTTCAGATTGTCAGTTCTTCTTTCAGGCCATGCTGTTACCTTTGTTCTTGGGTGATTTTGTTTAACTCCTTTAGAAAAATGTTTTCCCTCTGATTGTGCCTTCCTATATTTATATTTTATATTTATAAAATAGTATCCGTCCTCTGGAAGAGGAAATAGTTCAATAGCAGTTGTTTCTACAAACAAAAGCTAGCCCTGGCATTTAATATGATCTTTGAGTATAGTTTTGGATACCGTGTGGTTTTGTAGAGCAAATGTCACTTTGGAAAGAAAATCCTGTTTCTTGTAAGGAGAAGTGGAACAGAATTGGGGTAATAGGGAAGAGACTTGTGGGACCTTGCAATAAAAGTTGGGTAGTTCCAAGAAAGGCTGTTGAAGTCAGTGTTCTCACGCCATATAACTAATAGTGGGCAGAGGGAAAAATTTCCTACAGCTGTAAATAAATGCCATGTGTCCATTACTATTTTTAATCTGTATAATTTTACTAGTGGACTCTCTGGGGATTTAAAATAAATGGACAAAGGGAGTGCTATGTGTAGGACTTGTAAGATGTTGAACAGAACATGAAAAGTGAATGCTTGAGAGTGGCATATGTTGTAAAACCATCCTGAGAGAAAACAGGAAGTGAGATCTAACTATTGTGAAGGAGCTTGGTTAAGCAATCTTGAAGACTAAGACTTTAATCTCAAGTCTTCATTACTCCAGCTGCCACATTTCAAATGCCATATTTGGACTCTGTCAATTGTAACATTAACATCAAATGCTGACAGTTCTTTTTCTTTTGTCTAGTGTGCAACCTGCTTAGGGATTTGCTGTTTCATTGTCACTGATGACATTACGGTGAGGATCAGTAATATTTCCTTTCTTTCAATTGATATGAAAATGTGCAAGTCTTCAGCAACTTCCGTAACCTTCTTACCTCTGTTCAGGAGCTGTACTCCACTATGGAATGCCTGGAAAACATCTTCATAAAAGCTTATCCACGAGATAGAGACACTAATGGTGTGTCAAGTACTCCCAATACTGTTCTTCACATCAGTGCACTCTTAGCATGGACACTGTTGTTGACCATTTGTCCAATGAATGAAGTGAAGAAGAAAATTGAAATGTGGGTATCATTCTGGAAAACAGAACGTGTGACATTGCTTCATTTCTCAGAGAAATGAACAGTAATTAACAACATGTTCTTGAAATATTCCTTAGGCACTTGCATAAACTTCCAAGTATGCTATCTTGTGATGATGTCAACATGAGGATAGCAGCTGGAGAAACACTAGCTCTTCTGTTTGAACTGGCACGCGAAACAGATGCTGTAAGTATCAGTCAGCAGTTTTATTGCGTTGGGGTGATGATGACAAAGTGTTAACCCATGTTACAGAGTATCCCTGATCTCAGCAAGTGGCATCCAGTTCACTGGGGATGGTCTCAGTAGTGAGACAGCCTCAGTTTAATGGGGTACAGCAAGATTTTTCAAGCAAGTTAACTATCATTTCTACACTGATTCCAGTGCTGCAAAGTAGGACCCATATAAAGCAAACATAAACACACCACATCAAGCAGTAGTTAAGAGTAACTAGAAATGCAGTGTGCAAGCTTTAGCATTTAAGTACAACACCTGCTTTTTAAAAAGCGAAACTATCCCTGAAAATAGATTTTCCAAGATAAAACGCTGCTACTGTAGTGGGAACATTGATTAGATGCTTACTGTTCTGCAGGCAAGTTCTATCGATTCCTAACCTGCACAATTCTGTTCTCATATAAAAATCTATCCTTAAGCAATAACCATGTTTATTTCTAGTATTCTTTCCCAGTATCCTCGGGAAGAACTAGTGTTGTATAACGGTTAAGCAGCACTTGTGACTATTCTAGTCAGCTGCAAATTAAGAGGAGATGTCGTGAAACAATTTGCACAAACCTTGTGCAGATGCCAGTCTTACTGTTAGAGATTTCTTAGAGTTTGCATTTGAGTTGCATTGGATACAAGCTACTCTGTATTACCCCATGCACAGCTGAACTTGTCTTTATGTTCTTCAATACGCCTTATTAATTTCTGAATTAGTTTTCTGACAGCACGGAAGAAAATTGTTTCCACTCACACAAAGCACAGTTTGTCATAGCTGCCTGAGTGACTCCTAGCTTGATGAAGGCTGCTGTGCTTTGCCAGAACACTGTCCAAAGGACAACTAGTTGACTCGAGGATACAAAACACTGGCATGGCAAAATTTGAAACAATATGCAGAGGCTTGGGTGTAATTTCAAACAGGAGGGATTTGAGTCCTAACTGGAAGCCAGTATTGAAAGAAAAGGAGACCAGAACTTGATCATGTACTTGGTCAAACTTACTGCCAATAACTGTAAATTCAGTAATAAGTCTGTATTGACATAAAACCTATTCCTTTCCATTAAGGAAAGGCTCCATCAACTGCTACCAATAACTTGCTTTGGATACTTAAAAAAAACACTTGAGATTAAAGATGCTTACCGTGTTAGCCCCGACTACTAGCATGGAGCTGATAGTGTCCCACTTTTATTTAAAGAGTCAGGGACATCACTAAGTTAACAACTTGTAGAGACTTCCATGCCCAGAATTTGGAGAGGTCAGTCTCTTGCAGGGACAAATGTTGAGGTCAGAAACTGAAAGTGTTTTTTCTTTTGTGACTTTTTTTGGATTAGGATTTCTTTTATGAAGACATGGAACTTCTAACAGAGAAACTAAGAGCTCTAGCTACCGATGGGAATAAGCACCGAGCCAAAGTAGATAAAAGAAAGCAGCGATCTGTCTTCAGAGATGTTCTGCGAGCTGTGGAGGTGATCTTTTCGGCTTTTATGAATGTATTGATTGTAAACCATGTAGCGTACAACTCAATGAAAGTTACTGTTTCAGTGAAGAAGACAAAAGTTGTCTTAAATGAGACTTCAGATGATTCTGATAATTAAGTACAATTCATCAAAATTGTAATTTGTAAATTTAAATGCAACTTATTTTTTTAGGAGCTTAGCAAAGTCAAACTCTTTCCTCTGCATTTGACTTTAGTGTCAAAGAGTTGTTTTCTATTGAAAACGAGCTGAACATCATATTGTAATTACTAAATATTTATTTTATGCCCTGAGCAATTTTTTTCATGCAAAACTTGTAGTACATCCAGATTAACATCCCAAATAGCTTGAAAAGGTTTATTTCAATATATTCTTTTAATTTTTTTTATTGAATTGATGTGTATAACAAATCAGCTTAGTATTGAGATGTTTGTAAATGGCATCTCTGTCAGGGGCTGAAGAAGTGTTTGCATATGGGTGGGAGGGAGTAAGTGTCTTAATTCTTGCGCATCACACATGCTAAGGAGAAGGCTTCGGAGTGATTTGAGTTCACCTTTGAGATGACCTGCAAAGGATTCTGAGTCACTTATTAGCACTTGTTATGTTCCATCGTCACAAGCGTAGCTTTCTTCATAGTACTGCAGTTGAAGGGTGGGGTGCAAATGATGCTCAAACTGACTGGAAGGTGACTCAGTCTCAGAACTGCTTTTTTTTTCCTGGAGATGAGTCCAATTCCTGATGTCACTTTCAATAAAAGAGTCAGGTATATATACTTGAACATCTGACTTGAAAAATCATAAATGTTCTTTCCTTTAATTTTGTACAGGAGCGTGACTTTCCTACAGAGACAGTAAAATTTGGACCTGAGCGCATGTATATTGACTGCTGGGTTAAAAAACAAACTTACGATACCTTCAAGGAGATCCTGGGGTCAGGGATGCAGTATCATCTGCAGGTGAGCTGCTATTTGGTCCATGCTCAGACTGTTAACTAGAGGCTTCTTGGTGGCAACTGAAAATGAGGTACAAAATCATGTGTAGGACATGATGAAATTGGTTTTTGTGTTAAGTTTTAGAAGACAACAGTTACATAAATGAAAACTTTGTTTTAAAACACTTAAATGTTTACTTGAATTTGGCAAAGTAAAGGCCATGCCTCCTTGATACAAGATCTAATACCTTGAGTTAAAAATAGAGAGGGAGAAGAACTACAGCGAACTAGAACTGTCTGGATGAGTTGGGTTAGCAGTTCAAAGGCTTCTTTGAAAAGTATGAGACTCAAGCTGAATATTTAAATAGCTTCAGGGTGTTCCTCCTCGCCTCCTCCTGAATCCCCTTGCAGTAGAGTGGTGCAGTCATCTGGCTGCTGTAAAACTGCCCACTTCCACCATCTCTGTCCTTATCTGTTAGAGACTGCCTGTTCCCTACTCTTCCCACTTCCAATATGCATTGGAACAGAACTACAGCGTAGGGGGTGTGTGTTCCCAAAGTGTTCCCAAATGTGATAATTACGGGGTTAAAGTCTTTGGTCCAATGTGAATTGCATTTCTAAATGATTGGGGCAGGAGCTGGCATGTAACACTTTTTTTTTTTTTTTTTTTCAAATATTTTTACAGCCAGATAGAACAAATTAGTGTTGTGAAACCGTATGGATCTGTGTCCAGCTGCCTAGTCTTGTGCAAAGGACGTAGCAGGACAGTGTGTAACTTGCTGGGACAAACAAACAAAATCACTGGGGGGTGGCTTTGCGTTTGCCTGATAGGACTGTTTCAGTTCTTGGCCTTATCCTGGTATAAGGAGGAGCTGTTCCCTGGATCAGTTGCAGAAGTTAAGAGTTGTGTTGAGTTGCTGCTGTTTCTTAGTGGAATACTGGTATTTTACTCAAATCATCTGTGACTTTTCATCAGAAGGGAAACTTACTGTTTGATATGTCTCTTGTTTAGTCAAATGATTTTCTTCGGAATGTGTTTGAGCTTGGTCCACCAGTAATGCTCGATGCTGCAGCTCTTAAAACAATGAAGATCTCCCGTTTTGAAAGGGTAGGTTATTGAACCTCAGTATATTTTCTGTACTTAACACACTAATAGTATTCAAACTGTGGGCTTCAGAAGATAATCATCTTTAAATTAAACCAAGCTTCATTGTTTTGAATGAAAATAAATCTTCGCATGTCTTTGACCTCCTTATTTTGGCTTTTCCATTGGGGCACCTGTCTGCTTCAGTCTTCCAGAGAGGTCTGAAGGTTGATTTGGTTGCCAGTTGGTGTCAGATTTATGCTCCATACATGTGATGCTTGAGTTCATATGACAGACAGCCCTAGATTTTGGGGTTGGGGATGTTCAGGAAATCTTATACTAATATACTTAATCTATTCTGTGCCTGTATGATGCTCAAGAGTGACTAAAATTTATGGAAATGCTTCTAGTCCTTACACTCCAAACTTCCTTTAAGCATACACATATTAAAAGTCAGCCTTTGGTACAAAGATTATATTGCATGTTTCAGAAGGCCAGCCAACCAATTCATTAAAGTAAAAAATACTTTCAATGTTTCTTTGCATTTAAAAAAAAATCTGTAAGGGGCATCAAACTTCTGAATGTCTGTTATTAATTTCTCTTTTTTTTTTTTAATCTTGTAGCACTTATACAATTCTGCTGCATTCAAGGCTCGGACAAAAGCTAGAAGCAAATGTCGTGATAAAAGAGCAGATGTGGGGGAATTTTTTTAGATCTCTGTGGGGTTCAATTTTAACTATTTCATAATTGATTTGTAACCTTTAATTGACTTTTTTATTTCTGTACGCAGCTTGCACTTGTGCGCAGGGATATTGTATAAAATCTGTAAATACAATGCATGTTGCTTAGTTGCATATACACTGTACATAGATTGCTGTAAGATTGGGTGCTGGGGAACATTGTAACACTTGCAGCTTGCTCCAACCCTGGATATATTGTAACTCAACTGTTCAATGCTGTGCATAAATGTAGTCAACTGCCATGTGTCAGATTGGATTCCTTACTTGATAGTAAGGTAAATTAAATGAGTTCATTGACCAAATGTTTTGTTAGGAATGTGCTAATAGGGAAGGATGAACCTGTTCATGTGATGTTATTTTAGTACCTTTTTGAACTCTGAGTCACCGATGGACAAAGAAGATGGACAAAAATTTCTTTATAGTATGAATTTATGCAGAAGAGGACTGAAGCTAAATTACCTTCATGTACAACAAAGTAGTAAATGACATACTTGCCTCAGTGTAAAATAAATATCCATGTTTTGAGATTGGATGTTTAATTTTTGGAATAAAGATCTTTCTCACTTCTTCCTTTGTCTTAGTGACTATTCATCTGGGAAGTTAGAATGCTAGCACAACCTGGGTTTTGAAGGAGAGGAGTCCTTCATGTGGAACTACAGTTACCTGCCTGTTCTGATATGGTTGATTTGTAAGATTCCTTGGCAGATCAGAGTCATCTAGGCTGGAATAGACTTTAAGATCACTGAGTCCAACCTCTGACCTAACACTAACCAGTCCTTCATTAAACCATATCACTGAGCTCTACATCTAAATGTCTTTTAAAGACCTCCAGGGATGGTGACTCCACCACTTCCCTGGGCAGCATGTTCCAATGCCTCACGACTAGTAAAGAAGTTCTTCCTAATATCCAACCTAAAACTCCCCTGGTGCAACTTAAGCCTATTCCCCATCATCCTGTCACCAGGCACGTGGGAGAACAGGCCAACCCCCACCTCGCTACAGCCTCCCTTGAGGTACCTGTAGAGAGCGATAAGGTCGCCCCTGAGCCTCCTCTTCTCCAGGCTGAACAAGCCCAGCTCCCTCAGCTGCTCCTCATAGGACTCGTTCTCCAGACTCCTCACCAGTTTCGTTGCCCTTCTCTGGACTTGCTTGAGCACCTCCATGTCCTGTAGTGAGGGCACAAAACTGAACACAGTACTCGAGGTGTGGCCTCACCAGAGCTGAGTATGGGGGGATGATCACTTCCCTAGCCCTGCTGGCCACACTGCTTCTTATGCAAGCCAGGATGCTGTTGGCCTTCTTGGCCACCTGAGCACGCTGCTGGCTCGTATTCAGCTGACTATTGACCAATAATCCCAGGTCCTTCTCCACCAGGCAGCTTTCTAACCACTCAACCATCTTCAAACTTCCAGATCTAGAGGAACGCTTTGGCTGCAGCCTAAAAGCCATGTGTACAGAAGCTCCCCCAAGCCAGCCAATCTTCTTCCCATGACCTGCCAGAAAACAGCTGTCCTGGTTTCAGCTGGAATAGAGTTAATTTTCCTCCTAGGAGCTGGTGGGGTGCTATGTTGTGGATTATGATGAAAAGAGTTTTGATACCACGCTGATGTTTTAATTGTTGCAGAGCAGTGCTTACACTAAGCCAAGGACTTTTCAGCTTCTCGCTCCATCCTGCCAATGGGCAGGCTGGGGGTGCAGCAGGAGCTGGGAGGGGACAGACCCAGGACAGCTGACCCAAACTGGCCAAAGGGGTATTCCATACCATCTGGTGTCATGCTAAACAATATATAGGGGTGGCTAGCTGGGATGGGAGGGGGCCATCTGCTCGGGGATAGGCTGGGTGTGTTGGTCAGTGGGTGGTGAGCAATTGTATTGTGCATCACTTATTCCGTACACATTAGTAGTACCAGTACTATTATCGTTATTATTATTATTTTGTTTTCCTGTCTTAATAAACTGTCTCTGTCTCGACCCACAGGTTTCATTTTCCTATTTCTCTCCCCCATCCCAGAGAGGGAGGGGGGAGGTTGAGCGAACAGCTGCGTGGTGCTTAGCTGCTGGCCAGGGGAAACCACAAGAACAGCAATGTAGTCATGTAACCAAATTAAAGCCAAAACTTTCAGCCCGGTCCTTGACCTGAATAGGGAGTGAGGATCCGGATCCTGGCATTTATATGTGACAGTTTATATGCAGCCAAAGTAGATACTGTAGTCAGAGGTCATGGCGCTAGATTTTGAAAAGTCCTGCATAAAGAAGAGATCTCAGAAAAGCAAATTTAAATAACAGTAATGTCAAGAAAAGTAATTCTGATTGCTATATTCTTTATCTGTCATGACTAGACAGATTAAAATCTATGACAGCAATTTTGCCTTTAAGGTCATTTTCTTTTTTCTTTTATTTATTTCTTTAATTTATGTTTATTTATCTTATTTTAACAGGCTCTAATTTTCCTCACAGAATGACTAACAGAAATATGACCCTTACGCACCTTTTGTAATTAATTCATTAGGTCAACTCTAACCACTAAGCCCCTTGTCAGGTTATTTCTCTTAGTGATAAGGAGCAATTGACCTTAAAACATCGAAGCCAGGTAGATGAGCTTATTCCACAAGGTCTCTTGGCTCCACCCTTGTGAATTGAAATCTGCCAGGTGGGGATCATTTGACCTTTGCTGTATAGGAAGCCTGAGGACTGATGGGAGGAATTGCTGCCCTGGGGGAGTTTGAGACTCAGGATACTTAGGGTGCTATTCTGCTGTCATGGTGAAATGGACATAGTGTTCCCCAGTAGGCTGCTTTTCCTTCATGTTTTCTGCCCTCTCTGTGAAATAGTTTTAGAGGCTCTATGAGCTAGTTACGATGGTGGTGCTACTTCCCCATGAAGTAGTTTGGCAGTGACTCAAGTTCAGAGGCTGGCAGGTAAGTGTTCCTGGGTTCTACAGTTGTTTCATGTTGGGGAGTTTGAGTACTTCCTTACCTTGTCTGCTTTTAGTGAAGCTACTTACATGGATTCTAAGCTTACTTCCCAGCCCTAAAACTTAATTGTTAAAAAAAAAAAAAAAGAAAAAGTTAAAAAGCCAACCTCAGAAGCTCAAGTGCATGCAGGTAAGGCTGACTTTGAAGAAGGTTTTTAAGTATTTGTGAAGATTGAACAACAGGCTGTATGTACAAGGTGCTTTACTGTGAATTCAGACCTTGCTTTGTGGTAAGAAGAAACAGTTTTGGGTAGATACTGGTGGCGTTATCACTACTTTTGTGAAGTGTTAATTGTGAGAACGTGCTGTTTGTAAAAGGAATGCTGTTTTCACAATACGCAAGTCAAAAGCCTTTAAACTACTAGAAGTTACAGTTTCAGGGAGATAATTTGAAAGAAAGAAAACATTCTTGGCCATCTCCCCTTGACGCCTCCATAAATGGGCACCCTGAGGAAAAAGCGTGAATGGTTAATAATTTCAGAGGTAGGGTCAGGGGAAGATATGTCTTCAGTCCCGATCCCCAGCATCCAGAACAAGCTGCTCCAATACCTTTCCAGGGACAGAGGTGAGACTGGCCTGTAGTTTCCCGGATCCTCCTTCCTGCCGTTCTTGAAGACCGGAGTGACATCGGCTATCCTCCAGTTTTCAGGCACCTCACCTGTTCTCCAGGACCTTTCGAAGATGATAGAGAGCAGTTTGGCGATCACATCTGCCAGCTCCCTTAGCACACGCAGATGTATCCCATCGGGACCCATGGATTTGTGTGCCTAATTTAAACCTAGTTTAAAGCCCTGGTAATCAGCCCAGAGAGCTTGCTCCCCAACACACTTGTGCCCCACTTGCTCAGTTGGTGTCTGTCCGTAGCCCACATACCCGGCCTCTCAAAGGATGGCCCAATATCAAAATACCCAAATCCCTGGTCCAGACACCACCCCCTCAGCCAGTCATTGACCTGTCCTGTTCTGCTCCTTCTATCTGCATCCCAGTCACCCAGCAGGAGGACAGAGAAGAACACTACCTGCACCCCCAATCCCCTCAACATCCTCCCCAGGGATGCAAAGTCTGTTTTAATATTTTTCATTTTTCTAATAGCGGCTTCCTGGGATCCAACATGAATGATTACAAGAGGATAGCAGTCCTCCGGTTTAATGAGTCGTGGCAGAGCCTTCCTAATGTCTCTGACACATGACCCAGGAAGACAGCACACTTCTCTGGCTAGGTTATTTGGGCGGCAGATAGGAGCCTCAGTGCCCCTCAGCAAGGAGTCCCCAATCACCAGGACTCTCCACTCTTTTTTTGTCGCACCGGTTACAATGCAGTGCTCCATCTGGCCCTGATCCTTATGTTCTACACCTCCCTCAATCTTGACTCTCTTCTCGGGGTTGCTTCCCAGGTTTGGACTATTGTCCAGACCCTCAGCCTTTTCCGCAACCTCCCTGAGAGCCTCAAATCTATTTCCCAGGGACACTGTGGGGGTAGGTGGCACCGTGGGTGTTGGGGGCAGACGTCTCTTTCTGCTCTGAGCCGAGACAAGGGTCCAGCCCCTTGTCTCTTGTGGACAGTCTGGCCCTCTGTTCCGTATGTGTTCAATGGGGGCAGCCTCTACCCCTTGTTGGGACATAGGAGAGGGCTGCCGAGCAACAGCAGGGGCAGGGAGACCCCTCCTATCTGTCACCCTCAGAGTCTCCCTCAGGCTGCTGATTTCTCGCTGCAGCCCAGCCACCTGATCGAGGCATCCCTGAAGCAGGGCACACCTGCACCCGTGACAGCGCTCTCCTCCCTCATGGCCCAGATGGGCCTCCAGATGCCGAAGTTCCCTGCGGTCACCTGTCTGGACTGCCACCTCCCCCCTCAGGGGATCCACATGGGTGCCCACGATTCTATGGAGCTGTCAACCGGTTCTTTAGCTTTCTAGATGCTGAAATCGTCCCTGGCTTAAAAAGAACTAGTTTCTTGCCTGTCCCTATGAATCATTGCAGAGGGCTAAAATCTGAGTTTGTTTTCTGTTACCTGAACAGGCAGAGAGACTCGGTTTCCCTCAGTTTCCCTCCTTACAGGACTGGGATGTGCCAATAAAAATGGCTTGGTGTGGTGGGACAGTGAGGGTCTGTGTGAAAACAGAACTTACACAGAGAACTTCCATAGCTGCCACTTCTGAAGGAGCAGATCTTTAAATATATGAGTCAGAAGCCCCCGATCTCTGGACTAGATGCAGCAGACCCTGCCCCCTTTGAGCTGTCTGCTCCCTCTGGATGCTGGGTGATCACCTCTGGTGTGCTCTGGTAGCACAAAGCAGCTCTGTGGTAGCTTCCCGTGCTCCATGGGATTTGCAGAATTGCTTTCTGCAGCACCTCTCGGCCAAAGGCCAGGCACGTGGTTCCCCTTTCCCCCAGTATGCTGGAGGTGCCAGCCACAGAGACTAGGATGGCTTCCAAGGCTGTCAGAGGGAAGGAGGTGAGAGGGGGCTGTTTTGCTGCCCGACTGAGATCTGGTTGTCTTTATAGACCTTTGTGAGCTTAGAAGAGGGGAGGTCTGGGTCTTGCAATTACAGTGGTGCTGGGAATCCTTCAGGGACAGAAGTGAGATTTGCTTTGCGTTACTGCCCCAACTTCTAAGGCTGGGCAGCTTCAAAGGTTCTCAGCGTGGGGTAGGAAAGCCTGTTGGTAAATGTCACCTTGTGTTACCTGAAAGAAAAATATATCCACTGTCAGTTTAAGGCAGTTCGACATTTAAGAAGTCAGAAAGGACTGACTGTTTTCACGTGTGGTCCCTGTTAGCATTAACTGCCTGTCATCTGTGTGCTGTAACTCTGTGTTCTGTGACATTAGCAATTAAAAAAGTAAAGAACTATCTGTGAAGGAACAGTTACCACAAACAGCTCAGGACTTATTTCCTGGATGCTGTACAAATTAGTCCATGCCTTAATGCAGTCTCACTTGAAATTACAAGGTGTGTGGGAGGAGGAAAACACTCTGGTTTTCTAGTCTATGCCTTTAAAGTCCTCATAACTGCAATACTATAGAAATGACTCTGCTGCATAGCAAACTGGTTGCTCATAACTACAGCACTGTAGCTATGACTCTGCTGCATAGCAAACTAGCTTTAAAAAGACATCATAAACTAAGGGGTTAGTGAAATATTGACCACCAGTAACAAATCTTCCAATTTCCTCTTACGGGATATTATAATAATTCCAACAGAGTAATAAAGACTGAGCCGTGTGTGTGCCGAACTCTTTTTAAACAGGTCAATATTGTGGAGTCAGTATACTTGGCCGAGATGGATGCTAAATATAGACTGAAAGGGCCAGCCTGTTTCACAGCTGCCTTCGTGGGTCCTGCAGGAGTGGACGGGCTCCGATGGGTCTAAAAGCAGAGGGGAACAGCAGCACGAGTTTTGTTCTGGTGATTGGCACTGGCTGATTTCTTCCACACTGGCGTATTACCTGAACGTGGCTATGTTGTAAGTAATGTTTCGTTCTCCTGTTTGTTAATTCCTTTTAGATTTATTTATTTATTTTATTTATTTATTTATTTTTCTGGTAAGAAGTTCAGCATCGTCACACAAAGTTCTAATTTTACAAGAGTGTAAGGAAGAATTTATAAGTCCAATGGGGAAAAAAGTCTTTAAACAAGGTTAAAGTACAAGAAAGAGTGATTCAAAAAGCCACTACCACCACCAAAAACAAAATAATGTTCAGATTAGTTTGTTGGACAACTGTTTTGGCCAGCGATACTGATGTATCCTCTTACCTTTGTTCGTGATGTCAGTGGGGGAAAAAAATAATTGTAATTCCTCGATGACTTAATATGGATTTTCTTCACTGCAGTTACATTGCTTAGTGGTTTTAAATAACAATGAAATCAGAAATGTAAAATTCAGTTCGTAGTAATGAATGAAAGATACTCACATTTATTACAGCCCAAGCTGTTCAGAAGAGTCTTCCCTGAAGTTGCAGGGAGGTACTAACCAGAATACCCAAGAGAAACAACTGCTCTTTGGAAGCTAAAAATAACCCAGGCGTCCGTGCATGAGGGGGTAGCTTTTATCACGCTGTGGCAGCGCAGGGCTCTGTAATGCCTGTGGTCATGGAAGTGCCTGTGGGGAGATAGTGGAGGGAACACGGGGGCACTGCAGCTAGCCAGCACTGTGGTCTCGCACCCTGTGAGATTTGTGACATTCCAGGGAATGCAAGGAGGTGCAGCTCTGTCCTGAAATGACTGCCACACACCTGAAAACCAGGCACTGCCTCAGGGTCACTGCTGCTACGATCGATTTTCTACCTCGTTTTTATATTTTTCAGGAATAATTTTGAAAAGAGAAACACTAAGCTGTAATCTTCTCTTAAATATAACACTATACATGTAGGTCTGTCAATCTCCACTATGAAAACTAGTCCCATTATCAGGAGTAAAATAAGCTCTTAGCCTTCTGTCTTACTAAGACTCAGTGAATATTTACTTGGCTGTGTGCTCAGATACAGCAATCTCCTCCATCTGGTTTGATAAGGAAAGAATGGGTGCTTTCTGTAAACATGTATGCCTGTATTCCTCAAAATTGCAATTTTTATTTAGTTTTTAACTGAAGTGCTGAGTTAGGAATCCAATCACACTGCATTCGCTACCTACTGAGGTAGAGAGGGAAGGAGAGACATGTCAAGAGGGCAACTCCACCTATCTGGGATTCAGAAATCACCCTCAGATGCTTATCTTCCACCAACAGGAGGCTTGCATCCCATAAAGTGCTGAGTTCTGTTTGGCAGGTAAAATTGAACTTGAGAGATTTAATAAAATACCAAATGTGCTAGGTGCATCCCACTTCAAGTCTAAACTAACCTCTGTGAGCTCTGCCTTTACATTTGCTGGCAAGGAATAGGCACCCTTAGACTGCAATTCTAAGGTCTGAGAAGACCTATGTAAGTGTAAAAGGAATATTTCTTGGAGGTACATATTTTTCTTCAGTAACTATAAAAGGAGTTTTCAGTGCCTAGTGTAGTCTAAGATGCCTGGTTAGAACAACTGCATCTCCCTGTGGTTAGAACTGTAGAGTGCTTCAGCACATAGAGGAGACTGCTTAGGTATCGCTTATTCTCTCTCTATAATCTTCATAATTGTATTTATTTATGCAATCATTCATTCAGTTCACGCACACAAACTTTGCAGAGAAGCTGGTTGGGCCCTACCTAATACTTTTCTCAAGGGAAGGAGTAATAGCCTGAAGAAAAGTCTTTACCATCAGGCTTTAATTTATCTATAACTAGCATCTATATGAAGCAGAACTACACTAGATTATTTTTTGCCCCATTATTCACAAATAACTTCACAGTGACACTCCAAGGTGCATAAGCAGACTCATATTCCCACTCCTTGTCTCCTATGTCCATGCCAGCTTTCTGGCCATGTCTTGTTCTGAATTGTTTGATGGTAAATGCACAGGACCTGAGTGACATCCTTCCTGCTGCTGTTAGTGAAGGTTTAGCCTTCACTGTGGTCAGGATATTGCTCTTCATCTTACTAAGTACTCTCCAAACTAAAAGGGTTATTCAGACAACACAATAACTAATGTTCAAATCACTGCTAGTGAAATATTCTCATTCTACATGTGTATATATGCATATGTATACACATGTATAATTATTTACGTATATTTGTATACATATATGCACATCTATATGTGCATTTACATGTGCACAAATACAACACAGAATGAAATTTTGTACTCATTAAAGATGTCCAAGCATAAACAACAAATGCTACATACTGTGTTACCCTTCCCTTCAAGTGTACTGGTCCTTCAAATCCCTTTATTTTAGGGGTTACTAAAGCTGCTCAGAACTTTTGCAGCTCAGGACAGCTACTTAATAGTTATTTCACTTACCCATTTTTTTAACTTAGCTTTTCATTATTATTTTAGACACAATGGAGAGGCCTTCTTTGGAAATTAACCTCCCCAATACTGATGAAGAAGGAAAACTTTATGTCGTTGATTCCTTAAATAACCTAAACAAACTAAACGCTTGTCCAGATGAATCCCAACATGCACTAGGTACGTATGACAGATGATGCTCCGTGGTTATTCAGTACCTAGAGTAGGCTGTAAAAAAGAGTTATGTATGGCACTTGAGAGCTCTAACCACATTGTGTTGCACTGTCAACAGCCCAACAGGCCAATAAGTATATGTCAAGCTCTGCACTGAAGAAGCCTGAACTTGTCTTTCACTTCTATTGAGATCCATCAGGCAAGATAATTTCTCTAGTACTGCCCAATATATACCTCTTATATGAGTAACATCATAACTACTCACAAGCACAAATTCTAGCTCACTAAATGCAGCAATAGAAAAACCAGTGAAATTCTGACGATTCTTTTAAGACACTTCTAAGGTTTCAAACCTGTGAGACTTTTAAGCATTTTAATTCACAGAATTTCCTTACTCACAGTTTCAGATGTGGGCTTTCCCACTCTTACTGCTTTTATGTGGCTTCTATCTTTGATTTGCACATGGCAACAAGATTTTTTTTTGGCCAGTGATAGTTAAAATATACTTGTGTTCCTTATCACCTGGAATCTTCTTGAAAACTGGAGTTCTTCAGCAGCATCCCACATGACAACATTTGAATCTGTTTTTATTTCCTCCTCTACTATAATTGCAGATTTGACTGAAGAAACGTTATAGAAGGACAATTATGTTTAAATAAGAATCAAAGGGCCACAACTTAATCATCCTTCTAGTTATAGGGCAGTAAGTATATAGGAAAAGTATATAGGTAAAAGTATACAGAAAGTATATAGGAATATACTTTCCAGAGGACACTGAAACAGTTCACCTAATGCAAATAACTGGAGTGCTGTCAGCTTCTGGATTTTACACAAAGATATTAGACATAAGCTGCTTGATTTTCATATGTAGATTATCTTGATATTCTTATTTCTACAAGTACAAAATGAGACAATAAATGGGATAAATTGGTTTTGCAGTGTGCAACTCTGCAGTGTGTCTGTCTTGTTTCCTTTTGTAGTTTTTATTAAGTCTGCTGTTTACTTTCCAAGAGTTCTGTGGAATAGTCACATGAATGCTCCTCCCTACATCTCAGCAGTAAAAATGTAACCTATTATGTATTTTATGCATCCATTTGCAAAGTGCTTTGGCTCTTTGGCTTCTAGGATTATTCGTTTTAGCATACACTTCTTTTACTTTTTTTAAAGCTTGGAGGCTCTTCAGATATCAGTGAGATTTGTGGAATATTTTTCCACAGTTCTGATAACCACTAAATACTTGTGAACAAGGTCTACTAGAAGTATAGCTGATGCCCAGTTTAGTTTAAAAATGATGTTTCCAGAGTGTTACAGTACAGACAGTGTTCCTTTTGTTCAGTAGCTTAATATGACCCGGCATAATCAAGCACACTAGCAAACATGTTAAAATGTATTTAAAATGCAAACAACTTTTGATTGTTGTGGTAGCAGCCATGCAATAGTTTCTTTATGTTTTAGATGACAAAATGGTCCCACTGTTTGCAGCTTGGCAAGAGTCTGTGTTCCCTGATTCCTTACAATGCTGTAGGCTGGCAAGTCCAGTCGGTAAGAAGCACTCATTAAGCAGAGCAAGTATGGACTATTTTTGAGAGCTCTGTTGATAGCTTAGCATGCTTGAGAGGCAGTAGTAGCAGGTGTCTCCCTCCCTATTATGCTAATTAGAAAGCAATATTGGTGCAGGTACTTAGTATATGATACATTTGTTATGAATGATAACATAAATATGTTAAATGAATAAACATAAAGTCCACCAAAACAAATATCAAAGGGTTTCATCTTACCAACAGTCAGGAGCATGTTAAATGCAATAAAGAGAAGCTGAGATATTTCCAGAGATCTCCAGCTAGCTCAGTGAATTGTTCAGTCCCAGGTTTGTTCATTATTAAAGTGCTGTTATGGCATAGGCATCCTTCCCTCAGCTTTATCACTAAAGGCTCAGTTGCGAAGCCCTCAGAGATCTCTACCAGCTAATACCAAAACACGATCTGGAAATGCTTTTCATAGATGCACTTGCTACTCTCCCTTTCAGAATGGCAAGACAGCAATTATAGGAGGAAAAATTACAGCATGTAATTTTACTTTGCGTGTAAGAGGCTGACACTAGAATGAAATTACATTAGCTCCCTGCTCTCCCCAAAATATAAAATTAATGAAACATTAGTCAACAAACAGATCTGTTTCAAGCGTGATTTTCTTTGATATTCACTTGAATTTCCTTATGGTCTTCACTTGACTTCATCCATCATCTTTAGGGCTTATTGCCATCTTTCATTTGATTGCAACTGTTTCTGTGAGAGAAACTATTGACTTTTCCTTTATGCAAGACATTCTTAGGAGCACAGTAAACCGTCTTGCTTTTCAGATTCAAGAAAGCACAGCAACTACTTGTTCTTTTCCCCCTTCTTTCTTCCTGTGCTTGAAGGACAAAACATGTAGTCCATGTGAAACCATTCCAATTTGGGCAATTTGGGAGGATATATACTACATGTTTTGTTGGAATGAAAACAACAAAACTGATAGGGTGTTTTCAGAGATGAAGAATAAAAGTATTTTCAGATTAAAAAAAAAAAAAAGGCCTACAGTCATCCTATCCAACATCAGGAGCAACTGTGGTGCTTAATTTGGAAATTTAGTCATCCCATGGGTACTTATACCATCAAATCAAAGAAGAAGTGAATTTGAAGGATAAATGTGTAGGATGAATCTGTACCTAGGTTTTCAATCTGATTTTTTTTCTCTCTTATCTTTTGAAAAGGCTGAGTCCATTCAGGTCTTCAGAGAGCTTTCTGATGAAAACTTCACTGCAGTCTTTGTACACTTAAAACTGAACTGCAGAACTCTGAAATTGTAAAACACCAAACTGTAAAAATAGGTCAACTTCAACAAAAATGTGTACTTCAACAACAGAAACATTTTTGTTGAAAATGTTACAACATTTATAACAGATACATTAGTTTCTGTACATCCAAATTCAAGCTGAGCTCATAAAGTTGTTGTTTTTTTTCCTTTCTCATACAATATCACAGGAAACAAAGTCTATTGTTTCCAAAATTGTGATGTATTCTGGAGCCACAAGCATTTTACCATGTTTATTCTAACCAACCTTAACAAATATTATCACTTTTATCAAACTTTATCAATATTATCTCATTACAGATGAGGAGTATGAGAGCACTGGTGGTGCTGGAGAAAACACGGCAGGGAATAACACAAGAAACCAGTGCTTGTTCTTCATCACCTTCATTCTTACTTTGATCGTCAGTTTGGCACTTGTTTCATTTGTAATATTCTTAATAAGTAAGTAAAACCAACAGTGGTTCTTATAAATATGGGGCCAACTGGAAGAAGAACTTTGCTGAAATGTGTCATACTACTCTATAAAATCCTACCATCATATCTGCACGTCCAAAGCCTTTAGCTGGCTTTAGGCAGAGGGTCTTGGTCCTGGGTGTGAAAGCACAGGCTATCTCCCTGAGATACAAGGCACAATTTTATTCTTTGTGTAAAGGTTTTGTGAGCTTAAACAGCTGTCAAGAATTTAGCTCAGAAGGGCAAAAGTGTGTTTTTGAAAATGCCGACTGGACATTAAATTAAATTTTAAAGATGAGCATACGGCAATGAGTAAGGTTTCTGTAACTTCCCAGGTGAAGTTCAGCATTGGTGTCATGCCACTGAAACTGGAATTACACTAATAATATAAATGGAGTAGCACTTAAATCAGGCTCCCTGGAGATATTCTCTTTTATTCAGAAAGACCTGAAGGTTGCAGGCTAAGTACTGACTGGAAATTGTTTGTAACTAAGAAAACCACAAAGAAACAAAAAATCAGACATACATCAAAATTGGCATGTAGCATCCAGTCTGCAGACATAATTACTATTCCATTTGGGGTGGACTAGTTTGGCTGTAACTCTGCTAAGCACGTGGCTACGGGTACGGGTGGCCTTTCTTTATGGATCCCTTGCCATCTTGGGGTTTTCTGTGCTAACTATTGGACAGAGTCTGAGGTGCTTTATTTCAATTTACCTGTCAATTTTTGAAAGAACTGGAATCTGTATGAAATTAAGATTTTTTTTCTCTATAGTAGGGAATTTACTAGAGGGAAGCAAAGATCCTCATCCTTGGCTGAATTTGCTCTGAAGTTCTCAAGGGACAGAATATCAGACAAGGAAAGAACACAAAGGAAATCTTCAGTGGCATGACTGTGAAAGCCTAATTCAAATATCTCATATTTGAATTCTAGATATCTTTAATGGGCTGCTGCCAAAAGTAGAGCCCTGGTATACATAAATGAATAATGTGCCCCTCTAGTGGAAAAATGGTAAAGTCATAGTGAAAACGCTACTTATAGGGTTTAAAGAAAATTGTTAGGACTCAGGTTGGTAGACACCTGCACTTTTTGGAACTGATTACCAGTAGTGTTTGCGTCAGATTATATTTGTAATCCACAGGCGTAGATTTGTTTTGCACTGGCACCATTAGGACTAAATTTCTGTCTGCTTTAAAACCCATGGGTAATTTTCTTCAGCCTCGGAAAGCCAAAATAAATATAGCTCCAGAAGTGTGTGTAATGTATACTGCATATTGGTGGTCCAGAGTAAACGGGGCTCTTAATGCCAGTATTTACAAGAATTCTCCTTTAACCTAAATGCTTTAGAAAATCAGGTGATATGGCTGTAGTCTTTGGTATGTTTTAATAGTCGTACTTTTAGAAAAAATATAGGTGGACAGTGCCCAGAAATAGCAACTTGGAGCCATTTAAGAAGACATTTTCTTGTGGACACAAATGGAATGGCTACACTGCTGAAGACTGTAAATTTTGTCTGAGCCAGTGTATTTTACTGTATTATACTGCATTGCACTTAATAAAACAGAAAATAAGCAGCTGAAAAATTTAATGAGCGGGTAACTCCACCAGATGCATAATTTTTCTCGTTTGATTCTGCTGCTGCTTTCCTGTTAAATATTTTAATCTATAATAATTCCCTACAATCTCACACAAGAATGCAATTGAGGATAGCGATGCTCTTGACTTATATGTTGCCAATTTAATGTGGTATATTTTCTTTTTCAAGTTCAAACTCGAAACAAGCTGGACCAAATATCAAGCAGACTATTATCTGAAAAGAAGAACATAGAGGAGCTTAAGAAAATGAATGATATGATATTAAAGTATCTAAATCACTCAGGAATGAAGGAAAAGGGGAGACACCTCTTCACAGAGTCTCCTGATCCTCATGATTTCTTCACCCATCCCGAGCTGAAAGTCACTGAGAAATAAATCTACTTCAGAAAGAAATTCAGCATCACTCTGTTCGTGCACTCGGATGTTTCCATACGATATGAAGGCTACTTAAGCATTCTGATATGGTCACAGGAACATTGGAAAGGCTATCCGAAAGAGAAATATTGGAAAAGAATATTTGATTCTGTTTCATGTAAATAGAGATTATGAAAACTAAGCTCGTATAATTTACAATAAACAGCAGATGGCCAACAATCTTCAGGAGAGTTTCAGATTCTCTGTGCATTGTCAATTGCAGGGTTAGGGGCTTAGTTTTACTTTAAATGTCAAATAAATGTAAGTGAATGATAACATGAAATAGTGACTTTTATTCAAATGATTCCAGAATGACCTTGTTCACTTTGGAACAAGTTCTGTGTGCTTCTGTATTATTTGTATTTAAGGGTAACTGCAGATTTCATAACTTATAAATAAAAACAATTTTGCCACAGAGTTTGATGGTTTGCATTTCTGTACATCTAAATAGATTGACTTACCACTTCTGCTAAAAACAAAAAACAAACTTGTCTGAAAAACAACCCTTTCACATGCCATATTCATCCCAAATTTCTAATGACTGAAAGCTGATGTCATGTAGTCTTACATGGGAAATAGGCTTAGAGAACTCGTTCTGGTAATACCCATCTCATAACAATGCTAGCATGCTCTACTCAGTATTTGTTAGCAGTTTCAGGGGGAAGACCAAGTGTTATATAAAGAAATGTGGGGGAAATGCTAGCTGTACTTGTCCTCTTCCCTGTAGTTTCTCTTGGCCACTACTGGAGAAAGTCCACAGGGCCAGATGGAAATCTGGTCTGAGCCCTCCTGTTGAAATGGTGCTGAGGGTACAAGCCGCAGCTGATGCTTCCTCTCTTTGACTTCATGCATTTTGGAGGCTGAGACCCACAAACACAGTTGCATAATGGACTGGTGGGTAGCTTTGTCATTTTAGTATTCAGATCCTGATGGTGGTATGCACATTAAGAAGCCACCTCAATTATCAATAAGTGGTTACTCCCATCACAACAGTGAAAGAAATGGCAGCTGACACTTTGGAGTATGTCCAGCATCTTCTCTTTTACTTCAAGTTCTCCTCTTTTCATCCAATGCTTTGTTATCTCCTCTGGAGTATTTTACAAAAAAGTCTCCAAAGTCCACTTGTATTGCAGTCTCCTTATCCAGAACAAGTGACAATTCATGCTGTAGTGACTTCATCGTCTACAACAGACTGAAGAACTAGGTCCAGGTGTCTTTCTTGCTATGACCTTACTTAGATTTGCCCACTGATTCATAGGAATTCTATTCCTGCTGATAGGGATACTTTGGTTTACACCTATATTTTGTATCACCTTCTTTTGATATTTTGAGCACCATTTTTCTTTTCCTGCTGTATTACTGTCAAATCATTCACATGAAAACTGAGGTTTAGTCTTAAGAGTTTATTAGTCCTGCTGTTAATTCTCAGCTGGAGTCACAGCTATCTCCTCTGGATATCGCCAGTGTTTGTTACAAAGATGACTTTACTATTGTTAACAGAATGATAAAAGTAAGTGTAGACTGTGTTGCAAGGAAAGAAAGCTGAAAGACTACAAAAAAAAATCTTTCTGTAAATGCTCTTAAATGATGAAAGAAAAAGTGTTGTAGGACTAAAAACAAGACACTCGCAGTGCTGTTTCTCTGTTCTCCGACCTGTCAGCTGCGTTTTAATGACAGTATGAAGGTCTCATCTCTCCCACTCATCTTGTAGCTACCAGAAGTGCTTTCAGGCTCCTGTCTCACACTGACACACATCTGTACTTGTTAGCCAGGGAGAAACAACTCTAGTATTTGGCATTTAGTGCATCTCAAATGTGAATTTGTCACATCCTTCATTGCAACTGCAGCTATCAGAGTGGTCTGTAGTTCACTAGAAACTGACACCAATTGTCTGTAGATTTTTCTGGCAGGAGGCAACGTAAATAAAATCTGTGCTACAGCAACAGTCCCCAAAGAAATGGAAGCACGCTCATTTCTCTAATCTTGTCCTCAATTTCTGTTAACCTGCTTATTCAGTCAGTAATCATAGGAAATTCCGCCCCCCCCCCCCCCGTTTTTTTTTTTTTTTTTTTTTTTTTTTTTTTTTTTGTCTTTCTATTATTGATTAGGAGTAGTGGTATTCTTCCACTCCAGTGTTTGAGCCTGTAAGGTGCTGAGTACCCTCAGCTGCTTTAGACTTAGGTAGGACCAGCAATGTGTAGGTGACAAAATATGACACAGAAAGGGTTTGGATAGATTTAATAACATGATATTGATGCTCATCTCTCCAGAGCTACAACAACTATAATTACTGAAATGACAAATTAACCTCAGGAAATTTTCTGCTGAATAAATCTGGACAATACCAGAAATATCATGATAAGTAAGGAGAAACACTTAGGTTTAACCAAGAAATTATCTTCAGCTTCAATCAAAGGCATGACAGTGCAAGTTCTTGAAGTGTTGTTTCAATCTGTAGGTAATCAGTTAATATCAGTAGACAAAATACTTTTTTCCCCTGGTGAGTTTTGTGAGAAATTCACCCCTTTGTTTCTGATATCCACAACTATCCATAGATTTGTTAACACAAGTCTAGACTGCTGTGTCTGACTACGTGGAGCTAGGTGTGGAGATAATGTCCAGTAACAGCTAGCAGAGGGCCAGCTAGTGCAGGCATTTGCTCACCTTCCTTGGTGTTGGGCTACCATGAGAACATCAGTGTGTAGTCAGCTTCCAATGCAATGTCAGGTCTTGATCTTAGTTTTGTGCTTTTCTACAAGGAAATAGAGCTCGACAGCTACCAGCAGCAAGCAAGAACAGAGGACAAAATGTTCTTTCTAGAGAGATCTGTCTATGAAACAGTCAGGGGTTAGGTAAATCCAGGCAGTGGGCAGCTTCAGTACATGAAGATGCACAGATAGGTGGGGGGGAATTTGAGAGGCAAATAAATCCACCCCTTTGCCTGACAGCATCATCAGATATACTTAAACTATTTCTGACAGATGCTTGTCTATTCACATCATAAAATATTTCAGTGATGGAGCTTCCACAAGTCTTCTGCTCTGGTGCTTAGCTAACCACATGGTTAAAAAGACTTCCTGAAGTCTAACTCAAATCTCCCTTGCTGAAATTCAAGCCAAGTATTACCCGGTCTATTGCTTGTGAACATGAAAAATAGTTTACTTTCCTTTTTTTTTTTTTTTTTTTTCCACTTATTATAATAACTCTGTGAGATGATTTTACTGTTAGGAAAACTTTTTAACCCCCTGAGATATTTGTAATTTTAATACAACATCTATTCTCTAGTGTGCATTCAGTTTTGATCTGGAAAAAGAGAGTTGTCAAAGATTCAATAGGCAGGAGTAACATTCGTTATTACTACTGATTTAGGTAGAAGGTTTCACATGCTTTGTCCACCAGTAACAATACAAAGCTGAACATGGGTAAAAAATAATAATGATGTGTGTACTCTGAATCTGGAAGCAGAAGAGAAAATTCCAGGAGTGGTAAAAGGCTGGTCACAAGTTTTGTTAGACCACGTGTTCTCAAAGGTGATGTGCTTTGTATTGTACACAACCCTAACTATTCAGAAACATTAAATGCAGTCTCAATGTATTTGCAAAATGAACACAGTGTAACAATGCTCAACAAAGCAGAAGGAGAACTGTCAGAATTAGAATTATCTGAAGAACAAAAATCCTGTTTCATGGGGTTTTTAAGATTTTGAAGATCCAATATTTATTTTCAGTCCACCAAAGCATAACATTGTAAAATTATACATGAAGTTGCCTGCAAAGATCTATTTGCATATCAGAAATCTCAGGTTTTCTTATTCCTTTCACCCTGTCTGACTGGAATTTCTGTTCAGAGATTCAGAACCTTCCCTATTGGAAATATCATCAGAGCAACATGCTCCAAAAAGCCTTAGTATTTTGAAAATGTTTATTTTGACAAATAGAATTGCAAATGTTTTTAATTAGAACTCTGATTAAGCAACACCTACATAAAACAAATGCCGAATAACAACTAAAAAATGAATTCATGTTTTGACTCATAACTGAAAATCATCTGTCCAAGATGTTTAACTTGACCTTCTTATAAGTTGCTGGTTTAATTTTTATTGGAAGATGCTGGTGAATAATAAAAGTTGGACCAAATCCTTAGCTTGTAGCCCTGTGCTACTGGGATTAAAGAAGCTGTTCTCTTCAATTGAGAAAAAAGCACATTCAGTCCATTACATGTTACTGTTCTTATTTTCCTGATAGATTAACAAGAATACTGAGGTTTAAAGAGAAGAACAGAGGGGATGAATGTACTGTGTCTTCCTCTGGGATACATAAAAACTAGCAACACCATGGCCAAAGAGCTTACTCTTATTTGAGAACTTGATCAATCTTACAATTCAAGAAAAGGTTTTTATAGACTCTGTTTTCTATCCTTTCTCTTGTTTCTGGGCCACATTGCAGCAATTGAAATGCTGTCCACGAGGCGCTGATGAGCCAGCAAAACCCCTGAATGGTAATGAGAAGCGTCCAGTGGAAACAGGCTCAGCACAGTGCTGCCGCTAATTTATCAATGTGAGGCAAACTGACTTACACAAGAGGGTGAAAGGACAATTTAAAAATCTATCACCTGCCAATTTAAGAATCTATTAATAATTATGGGTTTGTTTTTCGTGTTCTGCACTGCTCATTTAATCTCAATATCTTCTGCACCATGTAACTGACTTTGGAAAATATTGCTTGTCTACAAGGTGACATCAAATTTTCAAGTTCAGACACTCTGCTCCTCTGCAAGAGCTTGTGGCTGATTAATTAACTCCTAACAATTACTGAATGCTCTATTTTTTATTTATTTATTTTTTCCCCTTAAGGGAACACTGAAGCATTTTCATCAGAAAACCTCCCTCTGGGTTCTCATAATCATATGGGTAGATAAGAGGATTATTTTTAATTGATATTTCAACAGCAAGCGTGACAAGGATTCTAGCTCTTTTTATGCATCGTCAGTGACCAACTGATTTGCATCCTGGAGCAAGCTTAAATAACTAGATAATGAGGGAGAAAGCTTAGTACCTGTAAACTAATAGTAACAAAGAGAAATTCCTAATATTATTGTAATAGAATTTTAGATGTAGGCGGCTTATTTATTTATTTATCTGAATAGTATCAACAAATCTGTTCACTGTGGTAGGGAAGGAAAGTTTTCTTAAGACTGCTTCTTGCACAACCTAACCTGGAGTTTTATTGTGCCTGGTTTACCTCATCTGCTGCTTATCTCGTACAAAAACCTCAGGCAGGAGGGCCCATAGGGCTGTGATGCCACTGGCAGCGACTGAGTCAGCTTGTCCAAGTGCACGGGCAGCAGATGACATGCACTAAACTGATTCAGCAGCTATAAATAAGCACCGACTGACTCATTTAGGTCTTTTCCGTGAGGAAGAGTGATCACAGCAAAAAATCGGGATAAACTGACAAGAAAGAGCCACCTGACTCTCCAAGATGTTGCTTCATAACGTTTTGTTATGAAACGCCCTCCTGTCTCCAAGCCCTCTCTTTAAGGTCTTTCCTCAAATGCTTCTTACAGAGAGGAGACCAGGGCAGGAGGGTCTGCATCTCTTGGCAGACAACAGCGGATATGTCAGGGCTTGGCTAACGTGAGGGGAAAGCTGTGGGTGTGAGGGCAGGCGGTGGGCTTGAGGCAAGGACAAGGTCTGCCACCGGCTGCCCTCGTCCTGCCGGGCCCTCAGGGCACCGCCAGCCTCTCGCCGCCTCTCGCTGCCGCAGGGCGACCCCTGGCGGCCATTTCGGAGCAGCCCGGCGGGGCTGAGCCGAGCCCGGCGCCAGGGGGAGCCCGGCGAGGGAAAATGGCGGCGTGGTCGGGTGCCGGGGCTGAGGGGCGCCTCGGAGCGTGGCGCTGACCGCGGGCCGGGGAGGAGTGAGGGCAATTTTCAGCCGGGTAACCCCAGCGTGGAGCCAGGCACTCGGCCGGCCGCCAGGGCACGACCACGGCGAGGCTGCAGGCGCCGATACGTTGGCGGCGAAATGTCGGGTGCGAGGAGGAATGAAACGCCTCCGTGTGCCTGAGCCGAAAGGGCACTGCTGGCTGGAGGCTGCTGCCAGGCAGAGACGGCTTTTTTTTTTTTTTTTTTTTTTTTTTTTTTTTTTTTTTTTTTTTTTCCCAAGGGCAGCCACAATGCCTTTTTTTAATAAGTTTTCAGATGCTTGCTGCTATCATTTCCATAGAAATTGTCAAGTCATCTCCTTACCGGGCTTGGAGAAAGAGCAAGGAGTTTTGGCAAAAGTTCAGCAGATCAAAAACATTAGCTTAAAAATTAAAAGAGGATAATATGAATATAAGAAAAACAAATTTGTGAGTATTTTGCAATCTGGTCAGCAATGACTTTGTTACCCCAGATAACTGAAGCAACTCTGCTGCATACTACAGCGGTATACCTAGGGGCTCATGAGCAAGTCTGAGAAGGAATTCAGCAGCTCAACACGTCTTTTCAAATGTCCCTGCACTTTTATACATCCCCTTTCACTTCCAATATGGTCACTTTTGGGCAAGTCAGCAGGCTGTGTGTGGGAAAGGGCCTGTGGTGAACCCAGAGGAGATGAGAAGGGCAGCTGTGCCCGAGCGAGGCAAGGCAGGGGCCCATGGTTTTGGGGAGCTGGGGGCAGCTCTGCAGCGCATGGCTACTACCTTGGTTGCTGCTGTTGAACAGTGTAGGCTGCCTCGCAGAGCATTGAAGGGGGAGTATTTTCTGAGCAAAGTTTGGCTGGGGTCCCCTGGTCTGTTTGGCATCTTTTTTTCCTTCCTTCAGATCTGTGATAAAATGTTTTGCCACTGATTAGACTGGCCACGTGCACACAAATAGAAAACACAACTAAATCAACCACTGACAACTAAGACAACCACTGACACGGACACACACACTTAAGTCATTACTTTGACAAGGGATAGGCGTATCCATTGATTTGGGGAGATGTAGACCCTCTTGATTATAATGCAAGGTGCAATTATGTATCAGTGATCTATCCACTCATTTTGAGATGGAGAATTTCTTATGCCACTTAACCCTTCACAATACCCTTTACAGCTAGTGAAGATAAAACCATTTCTTTCAATAAAGATCCTTCAAGAAGCTATTATGTTTTATAGACCATCATTTCCCTTGCTATAAGAATCTAGGATTCATAATTCGAGTTTCTGTCATCTCACTGAAATAACTACATCAGTTTTTCCCCATATTAGGTTATTATGCAGAATCTGCCATCCCAAAGTAGCCATCAAACTTCTTTCTGCTTTTTCTAGGAGCAGTCAAACACCCCAGGGTGTACTGGGTCCATGCACATGGGTCAGACCTCTCACCACGGAGAGATCCCAGTCTCCTGTGTACTTGGATTCCTTCTGGGGTACCTCTGTTCAGCAGTCCCAGAATAGCTGCCCACTTGCTGATTGCTCTGCGTGATCATAACCTGTTGTAGTTTAAGGCATTTCAAGACAAACTTGTTTGTCTCATAAAAGCTGTCATTCAGACATATATGAAATTTGACTGATATTTATTAATTTAGCTATTTGTCATGGCAGAAAGAGAAGCATATTATTTCTGACAAATATCATAATTCTGTGCATCTTAGGACAAAGTCCATTTACAGGACTGCAGCTTTCACATTTTTAGTACCACAACTATATTACACAGGCAAGGGAAACACACCTTCCCAAACAGTCAATATAGTTTCCTACTCTTTACTTAGGAATATCAAACACTAATACGATTACCTAGCATTCAATAAACTATTAGGAAAACTTTCCATACAGGTTCTCCTTTGTGACTCCAGGTGTCCTTGATGAGTGTGTTTCAGTAAAAGGTCTTTATGCTAGTTTCCAACAATTTGTGTTGTACAGCTTAGTTCCAGTTCTTTGTTAGGTATCTAAAAAAGCAATGGGGTTTCTCATTTCTATTTCGCTTGTCTCTTTAGGGGATTTTTGTATGATTACCACAGACTTCTCACCTGCTGTTAATTTCTTGCCAGCTATTCATGCACTGTATTTTCTTGTTCCTCCTGCAAAAATATAAACTTCATGTGAAAGAACTACTGATACATTCACTTGAAACCTTTCCTCTCTATAATGTATTTTTTCCCCCACTATAACAGGTGTCACCGAGAGCTGCATTTAAACCTGTAATTTGAGATCTGCAGTCCTCATCTGGGAAATAGGGAGCACTAGCTGGAATCTTCTCAAGCCTGCTGCATCATAGCTGAGCAGCCTCTCATCAAGCTACTGGACAAAGCAGGAGTGGGGACAGGAACACTACCACTGTCTTTTTTATCTTGTGTAGACCGTGATTCATCAGATGTGCTCTGAAAAGCTGAGCAGATTGGGCACTGTAGAAGAGAGAGATGTGCAAGCAGCTCATTTCTGAATCCTGGCAGATCTTAGCTGTGAACTAGATGCTAATGGACTAGCACTGCCAGGAGAGGGTACTTAGATGCTCAGGGAATCTTTCTGCTGCAAAGATGTGTTTGGCTGCTTCCAATGTATCATGGCAAATTAGTTGGAGTTCAGAAGTTCTTGATTTTGAGCACAGATGAATAAAGGGACAGTTAGCTAGGAAAGCACTGGAAACAAGGTGTATAAAGCTGTAACCTGGAACCCAGATTAGAAAGACAACCAAAGAGGAGGAGGATCTCTGAGGATCTCTGTGGCGCTCAAAGTAACTGGTGAGTTACTGTGCACCCAGTAACTCACCACAAAGATGATTGTCATGAAGATGTCCTTTTGTTAACCTACACATTAATCTCCCCAATCTACTGGTGTGAAGTGGAGGGAAGTAGCAGCATTTTGCCCCATTCAAAGAGGCATTATAGGGATAAACTAAATAGTGTGAGACATCTATTGATAAGAACCAGATAATGACATTTTTTTCCAGGGGAAACAGTAAGAAAAATTCTATCAGGTTCAACAGACGCAGGATTTTCCTTAGAATCAGCATTCCACCTGGACAGTGTGAAAAGAGGAGAGCTTCTTAACCCCGCTCCTGTGTAGCGTGCTCTAGGTAGCATGCTTGAGCAGGGAGGTTGGACTAGATGATCTCTGGAGGTCCCTTCCAACCTCAACCATTCTGTGATCCTGTGATTCTGCTGTTTTACCTCTGTCAATTCACATTCAGAGCTGGATCTCAAAAGTAGTTTCTTCTCAAAAGGCCAAAGGTGGCCTTTTGCTCGCTTTGGAACAGGTGAGATGGGAGAGGATGCTCCTTAGCTGCTCAAGGGCTAGAGGCTTTTCTGGCAGTAATAATAAGAGGTGACAATGGCACTGCTTGCATTTGCCTTTTTTTTTTTTTATTTTTTTTTAACCTTGTTTCTGGTAGTTTTTCCCTGACTCCATTCCAGTCTCAGCACCCAAAGTGCAGAGCATCCCTACATGAACATTGCCCGAACAAGTCCAATTTGCTCTGAAGTGTGTACCTGGCTGAGGGTCAGGGCTCACAGCAAAGCAGACGGGCTGCAGGGAAGCAGTGATGTTCCTTGGCAAACCTTGATCCATTTTTAAAGCCTCCTGATTTCCCTTTCACATTACAAATTACTGAATAAGGAAAAACGCAGACATAGGATTCCTGTACACAAGACCTAGAGTTTATGGAAGATGTAACATTCTTATGCCTTCAACGACCTGTGTATGCCTCCATGCCTCCTGTACATTCACCAGTAAATGTAAAAAAAAGAAAACTATTTTGGTGACAGGTGCTAAAAATAGGGAACTTGCAGTAGTGATGTTTAAAACAGGCGCTAGAGAGAAAGCTGAACAAAGCTTTTCGGGAAACAATACAGACTTTTTCCACTAGGTGGTGGAAATCTGCCACCATCCAGAGCTTTTAAAAAAACAGGAGAAAACCCACATAATTATGAAGGGCAGGCTGAATTAAGATAGAAAATAGCTGTAATAACAGCTTACGATGTATCGATTAAAATGAGTTCTCTGCCTGTCGAAGAGACAATCATAGAAAATTATTCTTAATGCTATCCCTGACACAAAGGCAAAAATGTCAGTTAGGGAGGTTTTCTGATGTTTTAGAAAAGGAAATGAAAGGATAATTTAATCTAAATGAATTCTCTCACCCTTTACAGAAGGACTGCCATCTGTAATTTCAGACCATAGGAACTCAGGAAACAAATCTCTCATGCATTTATTTATCTTCAAGTGACAAAATATATTTTTTAAATTAGTAATTTTAATTAGCATGCGTCATAGATCTCCTACAGCCCAAGACTCACCGCCATGTAGGCATTGTTTCTGAAGGTGTCCTCGTGGTGGCAGCAAAACTATCAATTATTGAACAACAACAGATTTGAAAATCACAGAACTTTCTGTTGTTCTTGGCACAATCCTTGGCTGGAACAGCAGAGACAAAGCACATGCTCTGCTGCTAACATCAGAGGAGGAACAAGATTTTGCAAAATCATTTGCTTCTTACAAATACAGCACCAACAGCTGACCACTGCTGACTTTATTCCACACTTTTTCCTTCAGAGCTACTAATGTGCCAGAGCTGATGTAAGATTCGTGTTTTAAGATGAAGGTAACAGTCATGGACACAATTTTCAAAGATATCGAGGACCTGCTCTTTTTGCTGAAGCTCAAGGCTATTGCCTCAGTAGCAATTCACACATCTCATAGAATCAAGTCATCAGCGGAGCATTATTTTGATAGAAACGAGATTGTGAGATACCTGCTTTAAAGCGTCTGTCATTTAAGATAGTGTGTTTGCCACTCATTCATTTAACAGGATGTAATAAATCATGTTCTTGTTAGTGTCATTCTCAGTTTGCTCCATTCATTTCCTGATCCATTTTTACTCAAACTCTATATTGCAAACATCAAAACTCATAAATTATAACTGGTGTTTACATCTTGTTTCCTGGTAAAGTATCAGAGCTGAACACAGCCTCAATCTTTCTGCCCGGTGTTATTGGTACAAATCTTCATTTCTGTTCATCACACGGATATCTGTTTTCACTTATGCATGGACATACCTTAGTCCTGCTGTTGAATTTCTTGATATCTTGGCATCTATCATAAAAACAGATCGTAGTGAGTTTAACTCTTCAGAGGACTGATGAGCCCTCAGTTAATGAGTTGCAGCTAATCAGTGCTCTTCTGGTCCTGTCAATGAAGGTCGCACCAACATCCTTCATGCCAATGCCAGGGAATATGACCTTGCCATCCGACCTCCTTTCTTGACCTGTCTGGTCTCTGAGCAGCTGACATAGCACATGGGTACCCCACTGGTCTATCCAATGGCTCTGATAGTTGCTCTTTCTATCAGTGATTTTGGATGCCTGGATTCAGCAGGGTTTCTTCAGATATACCTGTTTTTTTCACTATTTATGTTATTTATATCACCTGCCTCTCTCTTTCCCTCCCTGAGTTAGACAATGTGGTTATGCAGTGATGTTGTAAGGGGGGAGGTTGTGGAGCATGAGGCTTCACCCCCCAAAACCTTGTAGCCAGAGAGTGACAATCCTGTTGTCCAGACTGGCACTTTTATATGAACACTTTTATTGTCTGGGTTCTTGGACTTATTGGTTGTGGTGGTATCTGCTGCTTCCCTTCTTTGTCCACCCAGGAACTGACTTTGGATGAACTTTAGGTAAATATCTTGGCTTATACATAATAATTAGACCTTTTACCTAAATTGCAATATCTGTTATGTTTCTGGTTTACAGAACAGCCAAGCATTTCTTTCCCTGCTCTCTAAGTCTCCTATACATATCCCACTTCCATTAAAATTTACCTTCAACATCACAGTTGATAGGACGAACGGAGACTGAAAACAGTCTAAAGAGAAACTAGCTTGTACATCCCTGTTCTCAACAAGATAGTATGAGAATTTTCTAATGATGTGTCCTAGTGTGCTAATGGGTCATCCTACCTCTGCTCCACCTCTGCCATCAGAGATGAGTGCATAGAAACACAAGCAGGTTGTGTCCTTGGTCTCCCCCAAAAACCCATGCAGAAGAGTGAGAGCTGTGAAGTTCCTTTCTGGATAAATAATTTAAAATTTACACAATAAATGCTAGAAAAAAATGGATATTCTTTATAATATGCTTTTATATATGAAGGCCATTTTGTTGCTGTCATGATGCTCAGTGGATTACAAAATTAAGCTGTACTATATGTTTAATGTGGTCTGGTACTATCAGGACAATTTTGAAAAAGAAATTCACAGCCAAGTGGAAACCAAAACAGGAAATATGTTAGTGACTTTCTAGAGAATGGCCATGAACTCAAACACTGGTTGTGGTAACCAGAAGGTGGCTCGTTCAATTCTGTTTACTTTAAGGGCCCATCTGTTCTTTCCTTTCCATGGATGAAGGGATTCTGCCAGAAGACCTGGTTACAGTTATCTCCAATCTGGCTACCAAAAACGTTAGTGCATAGTGGTTGTTCTGAGACTAGTGTGAAACACTCTTCCATGAATAAGCCATTCATGTGGGCGCTCACAGGAGTAGATATGTTTTCTCTATTTATTTATTTTTGAAAGGAATAGCTAAAATACAACTATGCTGGTTACACTACAATGGGAAGTCCAGATCAAAATTTACATGCAGGGCTATGGCAAAGAGTGACAGAAAATCTCAAGTTAGCTAGGAATACCCAGACAGATATGACCATAATTAGATTATTTTTCTCCTGCTAATTAACATCTTTTTATCTTTTTTTTTTTTTTTTCTTCTTGTTTATTTTATGGACTTCTGTTAACCAGAGTGTTCCATATTGCAATGGAAATGCTGAAAAAGGAGGTAGTTATTCCTTTTTTATTTGATATCTGGAGTGTCATTCAAAAAGTTAAGTTGTTTGAAGAGCTGAAGATAGCCTTTATTTTTTTTTTCTTTTTCCTTCTCTATTTTTTTTCTTTCTCTATTTTTTTTTTTTTGTCCTGCCTTTTCTAAGGAGTAGAAGCTCAGCATTCCACACATACGCTAATAATTTCCAGAAATCCATTATTCATTAAATGTTACAACTAATTTTAGGCCTTTCATTTTTCAATGTTATCCTTCACCCTCAGAAACTTGGTATCACTTACATAAAGATTATTTTAGCGGCTTCCATTACACACTCTCACATTAGCAATCCAAACCATTTCTTCTCTGCACACAGATTTCCAACTAGGACAATATTATTAAAATACAGAAGTTACAGGACTTCTCTTCAACTTTATTTGCCTTTTAATGGTCCTGGTAAAGTACTATTTCATTTGCAAATGCTTCCTTTCATGAAAATGGAATATATCAATGCTGAATAGTCTTGACTGAGCTGGCTCGAGTACAATTGCAGCAATGTCTGTCTCGGACAGTACTGCTCACACAAGCCAGTACAGTAGAGGAGCAAGCCTGTGCTGAACGTCATTTTAAAATGACTGCTCTTCTACCAGGACCCACACTAGCTAGATTTGGTTTAAAATCAGGCATTTGGCTGCAGAAGAGACACTTCAGAGCCCATGATACTAATTGCCACAGTGTGATTATAAATTTCACAGTTCAGGGCAAACTCGGTTCCAAGTCATGGCATTATACCTGCACAGTTTACAGTGTCTTTTGTGAACTGGTGAGCATATGTGAAAACATTGAGTTGAGAACCTGTCTATTGCAACATTGATTTTATAACTTCTCTGTAAAGCCTAATGAAGGCTTAATCAGAACTTGTTAGACCACAGGTAGGTACTGCATCCAGTGCTGGTCTCCCCAGGACAAAGACCATGATAAAGTGGGAGGAAGTTCAGAAGCAGGCCACCAGGACAGTCGATGTTACAGGCACTGTAACATTGGAGCTGCTTCTATGAAGAGAGAGAAGCACAACAACAGCGATCTGAATAAATTGTGTTTTATCCATTCTCACTTGTCTGGTGTCATAAGGTAGCTCCCAACGTAAAGCAGTTGCTGAAGCAATTGACTCCCAGATGGTATAATCCTGTGTCTGTTTTTAGTGCCAAGTCTTTGTAGCTAGGGCTATTTCCTATCTTGTGTTTTTAATTTCTCTAGAACTAAGCAAATTCAAATTCACTTGGTCTTAGGTATCATAATAAACCCAACAAACATTCAAGACAGGAGTGTGTACAACACACAAGTGTATTATTACTAACTGGATACTTTTGCAATTCCATTAGCTGAAGAAGGAGAAAGAGATCAAGTTAAAGGTTTGGGGACAGAGCACTTCCTCTACTGGAGCTCTATGAAGCCAACCACCCAGGCTGGCTGCTTCAGACCTGTGATGTTTTGTAATCCATACCAGTATTGCAAGAGAAGTAACTGGGGAGAATGTAAAAGGACAAGTAGAAAATGAGAAGGAAAATTGACAGAGGAATAATTATATTCTCCTAATTCCTTTACTCTAAATTACAAACAGAGATTTAGCACATGCATCAGTGAGATTAATATTTGTGTACATATCTGTGTAGAGCATTGTGATCATTTTGAAGCCGCAGAAATAATATTTAAAAGTGAAAAAGTATCTAGCACGCTCTTCCTTCCGGATAGGGGAGCCAATGATGGTGCACTGGCAGCTTTCCTTCTAGCATTTTCTAATTTATGAATACCTGAATTTGCAACCTTGATATTATTTTGCTGCAGGCCTTTTTACATTACAGACAGACATATCCATGCATATGTGCATATCTAAATGCGCACATGCAAACTATATTAAATTCACACGTCTAAAGATATAAAATAATAAATAAAGACCCAGTAAGATATTGCTTTTCCAAGACGCCTTTGATCTAACAGATACAGGAACAAAAAATTCCAGAAATGTAATTTGGTACAGATGTAACATTTAATCTTAACACGTACTTTTTTTTTTTTTTTTTTTTTTTTTTTAGGAAAAATGATCACATTTCATTTTTATTAAAAATGCTTCTGTCCAAGAGGAGCAATTTTATACCAGTCTGGAAGATTGCTTGGTAAGCATGAGACAAGTTCCAACTGTTAACTATTATGTCTGACACTGAATTTAATACATGATGGGAAACTGCAGGCTGAACATGTTATAGGAACAAATTTCTTACATTTCAAGGTTCAAAATCCCATAAATCTCTTATCAGCTTCCTAAATTAATGATTACAAGAAATGGATTCACCTCCTCTTGTACTGGAAATAGCTCCTGGACAGTTTCTATCAGTTTTCTTGCTGCCATAAAGCCAATTTGAAATTTGTTTATTTATTTATTTATTGCAGTTTAGTAGCACTCCTGGTCTTAATTGCAGCATGAAAATGAAGAAAAACACCTGTACCCTCAGAGAGCAAGGATGACTTTAACCCATCTACAGGGAAATTATTGGATTTTCTGGCTTGTTCTCTCAAATCTTAACCAATACCAGTGATAGTATGAGACTATGAGATGACAGCCACAAGCCAACATGCAAAGCTGGAACAGACATGGCAACTAACAAGACCAGTTGCTTAAATAGTGAGTGCAGGATTGCATCAAGGTTTTTGTAGATGTATGTGTTGGTGATAATGATTTATTTTTTTTTATTATTATTTTTTTTTGCTTCCATACATCTGAATTAGTAAAAAAAAAAACTTGTACTCAACTGAGCACGTTGCTTCCTTCAGTTAACATTTGGCCCTAATAGGTATGACAGGAGGTTTGCCACTGACTTCCAAAATTTTACCCAGTTATGTCTCAAACTAAATGCAGATCTTTCCAGGTGGAATCTGGGAAATTCACCCAGCAGCTGAAACTGGATCTGTTCTCTCTGTGTCTTCTGGGAATATTTGTCTTTTGAAATACTGCATTCCCTAAACAGCATTTCCTGCAGATGCACAGGAAAATGCCAGGTGATGCAGCACACTTAAAAGGCCTTGAATAGAGCATGGACTTCCACATGGATCTTTGATAACTGGCTAGCAATGGTCTAGGCTGTCTGTTTTATACATTCTTCTCAGTATCATATCTTGAGTTTGTATTTGGCCATAAAATGTTCACTCAGTATGAAGGAGCCAGCTTCAATGAAATGAAATGCTCCTGTGCAGACTGCATGCAGCTCTGTGGACACAGCACTTGGTCTTCAGACCCCATGAAGCCATAGAGATTTACTCGGATGTGGCCGCCCCGCTCCTTGTTCCCTGCCGAGTGTGCAGGGGACAGCGGGGACAGAGTCCTGCTGCCTCTGGAGGGGTCTGCCCCACGTCACAGCTCCAGCGGGCCATGGAGTAGCAGCAGGGAGGAAGGCTTCTAGGTCACCCCATAAACCTCCAGCCTCCAGCAGCTAAGGGAAGGTACAAGCAGTGTTCTGGATCACTGTCCTCAGCAGATGTTTCCATTTTGTTAATATGCCCAGTGGCATGAGGGCTGTAAGAAAAGAAGAGAACGGCATTAAAGGGAAAGGGAAAAGAAGGTGAGCACAAAGAAAAGGTGAAATGAAGAATATGGCTGCTTTACCAGGACAGGCATGAGAAGACAAAGGGACAGAGCAATTGCATGCAGTCCACATTGTGTTGTGTACTGTCAGGTTTATGTCAGCCCCCATCTAGGATACCAGCATCATTCATTCTTCAGAAGAAAATTGGGGTAAGCAGGAGGCTTCATTATGTGAACTGACCTAAAACAAACTTTGCAGTTCTATCTCTGTGCAACTGCTCATCTATTAAAAAATATTTCATGAAGGCTTCAAGTCCTGGAAGAACACCAAGTCACTTTTGATATGTTTTTTGGGGGAAAGTTTTAATAATAAAAAAATATTTTGATTGTATAAATAAAATCTTTCTTCACATCTGAAGTTTGAACCTTTGCCCTTTTTCTGCTGTTTTGAAATCCAGACACTGTTAAAAATATATTCAGTGCTGTGGTGAATATATTAGCATCCTAAAATCTCACTTGGGAGCGAAGTTTCAGGTTTTCATTTTATTGATATTTTGCCAGAAATTATTTCATGAAGCTTTTTAAAGGTTTGGAATATCAAACATTATATATGAATGTGAATGTGATATATATTGAAAGTCTGGAATGATATGAAGTGCTATTATCAAATTTAAAACAAATAAAGCAGGCAGAGACTGATTCTACTTTTTAAAACCTACTTTTAAAAAATCGCTATTTTGATATTATGGGATTTCTGTCTAAAACTTCATTGTACCTTATTGGCTACAAATGATAAAGTGTATTTATATTAGAAGAGGACATTGAGTCAGCCACAGTATGTGAACTGTTACAAAAGAGAGAATATGAGTACATTAAGGACAACTTAGCTGCAGCTTATTGCTTTACAGTGTTTTTCCATCTATGCATTTTTATGTAAAAATAACAAAGGAGCTCAATCACTGTAAGCCTAGGAATGCCTTCTGAATTTTAAACAACAAACAAAAGAAAACTGCTGATTCAGTTTTCTATTTTTATTATTTTTCCACACAAGGTGTTTCTGAGCTGGCAGTTTGAAGGGTCTGAAAATGTCATGCATATCCAACGTCCTGAGTAACCTTAGCCTGGATGCAAACGGTACAGTTTAATGGGAATTACATTTTTTTTTCTATCACTTTCTGCTTCCTAATAAATGTTCTAAGGAAAATCTGTTTTTAAATATCAGAACTACTTTATTTCTTTCAGATATATTTTCTGGCTTCAGTGGCAATTAGATGGTAACTGGCCAGGCCAGAATTGTTCTTCAAATGCTCTTCCATTGAGTATAGTTTGCTCACAGTGGTCAAGAAGACTGTTGAGTTCCTGAGTGTATTGCTGGGTGAAAGATGCTGCATCTGTGGAAATGCATCCCTTGTCCACATTCAGGGAAATCTGTGGATAAATCCACCAGGAATTCCAGTTAAGTGGAGTTCCATAATGGTTTGTGTCATCACAGTGACACAAAGCAACTGAAAGGACCTGCTGTATCTTATCAGATATAAATAATGGGCTCTATTCAGTCTACAACAACAACAGCCAGTGTAATTCCACTTATATGTGCTGAATTACTGGAGTTACACTGAAACAAAATGAGAGTAACAGAAGCAAATTGGGTGTCGTGCTTTAGTGTGTGTGAAAGTCCACATTTGACCAGAGAAGCTACAGCCAAGAGAGATCGCTGTCTATTAATAAGCAATGTTGTGTTTTCATTTTAGAAAATTTGGGAAGAACTTAATTGTATAATTGCATATAAAATGAAGCATATTCTTCACTGCCCTGTGTATGCTATAGTCATTTTGCCAGTACAAAATTGACGTTGGTTGTTATCATTTAATGCTCACTTTATTTTACACAGCATGCAGGTCACCTTTGGAAATTCTGAGGTGGAGAGGGCAATGTAATAAAGTAAAATATGTATGAGCTAGGGAGAAGGGAAAGTCCTCTAATATAGGAAAGATTTTCATATCAAAATATATATGTATTTGAGGTTTAGTTTTGGTATTCTTTTCCAGGAAAACATCCAACTCAATCCTTTTTGTGGATACAAGGAGAATAGAATAGGACCTTTGGTCTTGCTTTCTGAATTCTATCAGACACAGCCAGTAATCTTAGGCGCTGATCTCTGGTCATTTCCCAGTGCCCTTTATATTCCTCTATTCAAGGGACAAGGATATTAAAGGAAAAAATAAAAGTAGAAATCTGGTATTTTTCTGCTAGAGGTCTGCAGCGTTTAATCACATTAGGAATCCATTAAAATTTGAGGCCATCTTAGAAGATACATAGATAGCCCTCAGCTGCTGTTCCCCACACTTCTCAGATCTATGTGAGAAAAAGATAGCAGCAAGCAATGGTTATTATACTGACATTTTTTTCTGTTTGAATTTTCATTCTTTTTCTACCAAAGTCTTGCCATGGCTGTGAAATTAGAAACTCTTTTTTCCTTTGTAGGTAAACATTTCTTTTATATGCTTATATATCATATAATATGTTATTTTTAATCACAAAATTGTAAAAATGCTTGAGAAACTGGTGATTTTTTGATTTTTATTTTTCTGTTACCTATTTTCATACATGAAAAAATAGTTGTGACTTTGAAGTATATCTGTAGATCAGGTTAAACATTCAAGTATTTGTGGATTCTTAGAGAACAAAGCATAATCACTAATTTCTATATAATGAACAAATCTGCGTAGGATTAGAGAGGAAACAGTTTTTAGTACTAAAAAAAAAAAAAAAACAAAACAAGCAAACAAAAAACAAACAAACAAAAAAAAAAAACAGACAACCTTTTAATTGAAAAAAAATAGAAAAAAAAAAAGAAAAGAAAAAAAGATATATCAGTATATTGGGCTACCAGAATTATACTTTATGGATATTTTAAAATCTAATTATGTTATTAAATTGATATTCGAATCATTGTTTACCTCTGAATGTCAGCCAACAGAAGCCAACTTACACTTTGGAAATGGTGTGGTTCTAAATATTTCTTAGACAAGAATACAAGATCTGCATAAGTAAGCAACTGCTAACTATATGGAATCAACATCAGTTGATTGGGGCATGCCCCAAGACCAGCAGATAAGTCAGATCCCCTCATCTTCATGGCTTGTGGGTGCAGTGCTAGAGCAGCCCAGGCTCAGCCTGATGTGTGCCTGACTAGATGCAGCAGAGCAAAGCTGGGCACAGAGCACTGTGCTCTTAGTTGCAGTGGTAAGTTTAATTGTCCAGTGACATGTCTCTGTTGTGTCACTGAATGCAGAAAGATCAAAGATTCTGGAATCATTATATAAAAGCAGCACCTCAAGAATCTTCTTTGCTCTGCCAGTTATGCTATGAGAAGAAGCTGTCATATCAGGAAGGATGCACTTCAGTTGTCCCAGCTCCCTCCACAGGTGGTGCAGTGAGGTACAGCTGCATCCCCTCCTTGGCCAAATCTGGCACAATTTCAGAAGTTCCTTCCTTTACTGGGTCTCTTCAGACTGACTAAGGAGTTCCAAAACACAACAGAGGAAAGTGAAAAATTTTATTTTTCTTTACAGAACTGGCTTCCAAATTATTTGGAAATATATGTTTAGTCCCCTGTAAAGACAAAAGTTATATGTCTGGCCACTTGCATTGGCAGGCTTCCCTTTAACACAAGGAGATGTAGGACAGTCTGCTACTAACAAAAACTCTTTGTTTTATCTTTACTTGTCTCTTGGCTCATGTCCTTCTGGATACTGTTGTGAGGATGCAGGGTGGACAAGAGTGACAAAGAATGTGAGCACAAAGCATGAGGCAAAGCTGGATGCTTCTAGTCAAAAATTGAGAAGATAAGGATCCACACCCATATGGGCAGTTCAGAAAGTAGGGTCAGAAAACAGCATTTATCTTCTAACATCAGGAAGAGGCTGAAGACAAAAGATGCTAAGAGGGGGGCCATCTAATATTGTAGGAAAGTCAGTAAGACTACGTGCTCCAGCATTGAAATCCAATTAATGCCACAACAAAAAGCTGCAGGTTATTTTAACATTTCTGTCCTGTTTTGTACGTGCTTGTTTTGGTTTACCTTCCCAAAACAAAATCATATTTCAATAGCAAGAACAACATCAGCTGCAATCGGAATTGTTGTAGCTTCTCCTTTTTTGCTGATCAAATAGGACAACTGCTGCCCTCTAAAAGGCAACTCAAAAGCAAGCGTATAATTAATGCTTAATACTTTCAGTTCCTAGTGCTTTCACTTTCCCCCTTCACTGTCTGTACCTTTGATAAAGAGAACAAAAGATTTTTAATGGTAGTTGACAGTAAGCAGGCTTCAGTACCAGAAGTGACAGATTATATGCAACTATTGAATTTCATATTGTCACAGAGCTGTGTTCACACTTTTAATTCTCAAAGTCTGTGCACTGCATCAAAATGAATCCAATAGCTGTAAAGGACAAATATATCCGACATTGGAAGGGATTTTTTTCCTGTAATATTCTGACTATATCTAGCTGACTATCACCAAACTTGATTTTTATGTGCTTTGCCACCTAATAGACTGTGTAGTTTTGACTTGTGCTCTTGTGCTCCTCACACACACCACCACCAGTAGTGCTGCTAAAGCCATGAAGCCAAGGCACGTAAACCAGACAAGGTTTGCTGGGATAACCAGTATCTTTTACCATAACACCTGATATAGCTGGAATAACTGAGTGCCACAACATAAACTTAAAATAAGTCACTGTGCTGACCCAAGGGCACTTCAACCGAGAGAAGTGAGTTAATCAACCTTTAAGAAAAAATGAACACCCATCAGCAGGCATTAGAGCAATGCCCTCCTACACTTTGAACCTACACAGAGAAGAGCTTTATACTGGAGATACGCACTTAAATTCTCTTCTTGATATGGAGAAAAAGTCTGAGTAGGTGTCACAGATCCCAAGAGTATGTTCAGCCCCCTGAAGTTTTTATTATATCTTCAACCTTGTGTTGACCTGGCAGAAGTGGTCAAGAATTTTCACCAATTTATCCAATGGAGACCACAGAAGAAATGCCTGGTCTGTGGGTGACCAAAAGGTGAGAGCTTCTCAGCCCTACCAAAATTCAGGCATACCTTCAGCTTGCCCTGAAACAAGCATTAAAATATCCAGGAGGTATTATTGTATATATTATTGTGCTTATAATCTTGTGCCTACTATAGCTACTTTGCAACGACATTCAGGAAAGAAGTCATCACACATCCCGCCGCTCTTGAACCTTAACCGTAAAGCAGTTTTTCTGTTTTTAAATATCTCTTTGCAAAATATTGAAATAAATAGTGAGAGAACAGTATTGTTCAAAGATTAATTTGCCACTAAGATTGTTTATGCAAACTATATCTTCTGTTGAGTATTTTAATGTTTTAGTGAGTCATATTGCAATTACATTTTTCCCCTTAGTTAGATGGCAGTAATTAGCTATGCTACAGGAAATTGCCTAAATGGAAAATTTTATGTAGGCTTCCTACAAATTTATAGAATATATCATGGAAATGGTTTTCCTATGCGGCTGAGAGATACGTCTTCTCCCTCACCCCAGTTTTACACTGTTTTAAATCTATTGACTTCAGGAAAGTTATGCATGATTTACCCAAAAACGGCTTTTATTTCCAAATGAGAACAGAATCAGGTTCCTGATTCTCTATCAGCATCTGTAATGAGGCACCACGTTGGTTTCTTTGCTATTTTAAAAAATGTTAATACAGTCGCTTGTGGCTCAGTGGAATAAAGTGTTAGCAAACATAGAGTCTGATCTACCATCTCTACCTGGGATCCTGGGATCTCATCGGGCCAATTGAGAAATATCTTGTGTGTTTACTTGCCCTAGACTTTTAAATATAGCTGTTAGAGTATTTTGCTAGCATCTTCATTTTCATTTGTGGACACAAACAGAAATGCACATATATGCATTTTTAAACACACCTGTGAAAGGAGAAGAGAAAACATATGTATATGGTTAACTGTGTTCTGGGGCAAGTACTGACAGAGATGAACAATTTATACTGCTTTTGAAATACACAAACATTTACAACAATATTTAATAATTTAACTTATTGCCACCTAATTTTTCAAATGAGGTCTATTAACAAGATTTGTGAATTCTAACTGTGTATGCTCAGGATTTTTGTTCTACTGGCAGTCATCATAGATTTGGACTTAATTATTTTTTAGTCAGAAAACAATTGATCATAAATCCTCAAAGTATTGAAACGGTGTTAAAAAAAAAACAGCTATACTGTTGCTGAGCCAATGCAATGCTCTCTCTTTCTTTCTTTCTTTCTTTCTTTCTTTCTTTCTTTCTTTCTTTCTTTCTTTCTTTCTTTCTTTCTTTCTTTCTTTCTTTCTTTCTTTCTTTCTTTCTTTCTTTCCTTCTTTCTTTCTTTCTTTCTTTCCTTCTTTCCTTCTTTCCTTCTTTCTTTCCTTCTTTCTTTCCTTCTTTCTTTCCTTCTTTCTTTCCTTCTTTCTTTCCTTCTTTCCTTCTTTCCTTCTTTCCTTCTTTCCTTCTTTCCTTCTTTCCTTCTTTCCTTCTTTCCTTCTTTTAAAGAAATAGTTGAATTCCTGTTTTATGAAAAAGAAACTCATTGAGTATGGTGATCAGCATGCCCATAGCATTAATTTTATTGTGACAAGTTTAATTGGTGGATGCAGAAATGCTAGAGCACTCCATGTAATAGCTAATTAAAACTTGTACAAAGGGAATTCAGCATGGAAAGATGGCTACAGAAAGTACAGGATTATGACTTGAGCATCTGGTCAAAAGTAAAAGAAGCCGTGTCTTATTTTCATGAATAATGTTGTAGACTCTAGGGAGATCAGTGCAGAGAACACTAAATACACTGATATGGGCTCTGCCTACTTTTTAACTATGCTACTTAGCGTTTATTCTGCATAACTGTTAGAAAGAAAATTCATTTGTTTTCTTTCTAACTATATTTAGAGAGCACTGTGGAAACTACTTTCTGAGTCTAATCTGAACATGAGCTTAGTGTTGACTCCGTTACTGTTCTGGCCCCACCACTGTATGTTTAGTACACACATTTTCTTACTTTTTATATTTTATCTTAGGTCAAAATAATTACAACCTGTTTAAAAAAAAGTTAGATTTTGAAAACCACAGACTTATGGAACATAGACTTATGGAAACCTTCCATTATCTGGGTGGTAAAAAGGTCCCAAACTGTCAGAATAGTGAGCTTCCACTGTATATGGTCATTTTCAGATACTTAATGGGATTTCATTTCATTTAAAGCTAAGTATTATTATTCTTATTCTAACAAAGAATGCTGAAAATGCTGCAACTAAATGTGCCTCTATTAAAGTAAAAGATGTTTTCTGTATGATGTATCAGTCTCTCAGTAAGGGCAGTGGTGCAATATCGTACAATTTTCGGCATTATCTTGTGCATAATGCTGAAAATAATGCTGAAAATAAAATAAGCATTTTTATAATACACTGTGTGCTTTGAGCCTTGTTCAGTATATCTAACCTTACTAATTGCATTTATTCTTTAATTCTTGTTATCTAAATGTTTTCTCATGTTCTCTAAAAGGCCACAGGTTTCAACAAAGCTACCCCAGGTGTGAGTGCACAATTTCTAATCAGTCTTTAGTATTGTGACTTTTTATGGTGTCTTTTTTACAGATTACACTACAATTCATAGAAATGTTAATGTTTTCTCTTCTGGGATAATTAAACTTGTTTAGTGATAGCTAGCTCTAATTCCTGACTGGATAGATACAGGATAGATAGTTGGGTACTCTTCGTAGATATATATAACAGATCCTATCTGCAAAGTGACATATAGTTTACCTAATGTTTTTGTCATTTCTTTCTGGGCTCCATAAATGCATACATTTTAAGAGACTCTATTTCCATCTGCTGCTTAAAGTGATTTTCTGGTTTACTTCTGTTTACACACAATGTTACATGTGGATTTGCCTACATTTTCGTTACTTTCATGGGACTTAAAATATTAAACTTTGTGCATTTTAAAGCAGAGAGGAAAAAAAAAAAAAAGAGAAAAGCAACATTTTTTAAATGATGAAATTATGTTATTTGTAGACTACTCATGAAAGAGTGTATAGTGCTCTAGTTGTCTCACTTGCTGGCTGCGAAACATCCATCTGTTTTTATGTTGTGCAGACCAAGTATGATATTGCAGCCTGGCAAGAGATTAAATGATTTATGAGAAGAAAATGTTTCAGTGAAAGCAGATCTATAAATGCAACCCCACTGCTGAAAACGCTGGTGATACTGATCAGTGAATTGCAGCAGAAATTGTGAGTCCACTGAAAAGATAAAGTGCATTTTTCTCATGGGAGAACAGGTTTTTCAAAACAACGGTGACTGTGTCAGCAGTGGCGAAAGGGGTGTAAAATTGCCTTGTTTAGATCTTAGCTTGGCCTGAGTGTTACCCACCTCATATCGCATATTGCTGTAATAGTGGGGGGAAGAGATTATGTGGGAGAAAGAAAGAAACTTTTATGTGGCCATTTATTTATTTCATTTTTTTTGGGGGGGGGGGGGAAGTAGCATCTGTTTGAACAAATCATGGTTTTGGAAGGCTATAATTAGCAGTGATTGGAAGATAATGATGTGCCAAATTAAGCAGGATAGGTAGCAGTGCCAACAAATACAACTGTATGGTACTTTTGAAGTTAAGTTCCAAACTTTCTTTGCCATAGTTTTGCCAAACTTCAGATTCTGAGCTCAAAATCTTTTTGCTGAATGCCTTATTCACACGGGATTTTCCTTTTCCTTGTTCATCCCCCTTTACTTTAAAGTTTCATCTGTTTCTGAGAGGGAGACAAAAGGAAAAGATGTGCTGCTAAGTTAAGAAGAATTTTGGCAATCTTTTCTTCTGATCAGATCTGGCATCCCTAGGTTTTGAGTAGGGCTTGAGATTTGTCAGTAAGCAGTATTTGTGGCCAGAATGGCCTTACAGAGTGCAATGCTACCCCAGGCTGCTCTTATTTTTGAAAGGTCTCAGTGTATAGATGCTCGGCAGAAACCTGGAGTCAGAGCCAAAAGGTGTCAATAGAACAGTCTCTGTAAATCCTGTCTGATCAGGGTCACCTAAATTTACTTGTAAGTTTCTCTAGTGCCTGAATTTCAGCTACCAGATGTTTTCAGTCTGAAAGAACTGGGATCCGCCTTCTGTTTAAGACCACACAAGACACACAGGCTAAGCATCATCAGGTCTAATTCCTATGGGAGACAAGGAGCTGCGTGGCCCAGTCTCTGTCACCAAACCTGTTTGGGAAATTTTACAGTGACAGCTTAGGGCACAAACATCCCCAGAACCTGGTCCTTCTTGCCATGCTACAAAATGAGCAGCCAATCAGGTAAGCATTTAAACCCTGAAAATTAGATGTAATGTTATTACTTCATGTCCCAGCAGACCAGCAGTGTGGAGAGGAAGCAGCAGCTCTGGGGACAGGCATCAGGCAGAGAGAAGCAGGGTGGAACTCCCCTGTGAGCAAGAGCCCGAGCAGGCCAAGGAGGTGCAACGGGAGGCAGAAGAATAGCAAAAAGTGTTTCCAGAAGCTGTGTCAGCTGAACTACTCCGCAGTGTCTGAAGGGTATGTGATAGTGCAGGCACACAGAGGAAGGAAACTTTAATTCTGCTTGTCAAACTGATAATTATTTGACTTCCAGGGTTCTTGATAGCGAAACATTATTGTTCTCTTGACATGACTTCTTTATGTGAAAAATATTTAGACAGTGAAATCTCAGTCTCACTGATTTCAGTGTAAATTTTGTCTCTGACTCTATTTGGTGGAAGACTTTACCCATAACATGTAATAAATGGAGAATCATAATCACAAAGAATCATGTTTTGTCATTTATTTAGCTATTGTTCAAGATTTAAGAATGACCGCCCCAAAAACAAACAAACACACAAACACCACCAAACCAACCAACCAAAAAATACCCCAACCCAAAAGCTGAGATAGGAATAGTTAAAAAATAAATATGGGAAGAAGTATATCTGAAACGAGGTAGTGACTAAATGACAAAAGTGTTGAGGTTATGCACAGAGTACCAGATTCTTTTGCAGAGTGATCACCTAACCCATGTGTATGAAGGGCAGCCAGCTAGATTGCCTTCTCTCAAGTAACTCTGTGCACTAGATGCAGTAAGCACTTGAGCCTGTGATCTGTGAACAGTGTGGCATATGGGGTCGTGGCTGCAAGAGAGGCTGTGCTGTGTACTACATTTAATGTGTTGTCATCCACTGGAATGTGCAGTGACCTACGTCAGAGAAGAAGACATTCCTCAGGTGTTGCCTTGTGCCGTGGTTCCTTCCTGTCATGATATAAAGACAGAAAAGTCACAGAAGAACCACCTGACTTCCATATGAAGAACATTTAGCTCACTCAGGCACAAGGTCACATTTCACCAGAAGCTCACAGAACCACTGTGTGTTCCAAGATGAAACACGAGTGCCTAATTTCATTTACTTGAGTTTTATCCTACTGTAAGAGCTGTGCTGAGGAAAATATCACTGCATGTTTAGTTTCTGTATTAACTTCAATGTTAAGTCAAACCGAATACATAGGAATTGTCAGTTGCACCTTTCTTTTTCTGTGTTCAATTCTGGAAATCCTCTCTACCCACTTGCATGTCAAAATACAGTTCTGAATGTAAGAAGCTACATTTATTTCATTTTTTCCATCTTGGTTGTCTCTTTGTATTTGTGCTGAGTACTCCCTTTATTTCTTTCATTTATACATTAATTTATTCATTCTGCCATACATATTTCCACTGTAAAGATAACTCCACATGAAAAGTACAGATATTTTATGCCAATCCTTTTTATAAACCTTTGGAAATAGTAAGCCCCTATTGCCATTGACTTTTCTGTCCAATGCCACCTGAGATGCTGGTGTCACCTCTTTTTCTTGTTGCTTTGACTGCTGTAGATAACAGGGAGAAAGCCTCTTTTATATTGTGTGGTTCTATAGAAATAATTTTTATTTATTTTTTTTTCTCCACATACAGTTTTCTGATTTAACATCTATTACAAAATTGTGGGTGATTTCTTTCAGTTCCACAATCCTGGAATTCTTGCAGAGTAACAATGTGAGAGAGAGTGAGACAGCCCTGCATGTAACATGTGTGTATAAATAGAATTACTTAACTCTAACCATGACACTCCAGGTCCTTTATAGTAGGTATACTGTGAAAGATAGAAGTCCACAACTTGAGCTGTCCTCCAGCCCCAAGGGACAGTCTTTGCTCTATGGGTATGCGTGTGACTTCCATTGAAGTGAACACTAGACAAAAATGAACTGGTGTGAGAATGATTCAAGCATCTTCATCACTGCCTGCTTCTTAGCAAGGTATTCTTGTGTAATTAGATGCTGAATAATTCCACCATGGTTCATTTAACCATACTGGCAAAACATTCATTAGAATGGTCCCTTGGAAAAAACATGCAAACACTGCATGGTGAATATTTCTGCAGTGGTCCTCCCAGGCCCTCAGGCTATCTGCTTTAAATACATCAGAGGCTATTTGGGAGCTGCTCTAAACCAGAAAATTGCAAAGACAGAGATTAAACTGAGGTTTTCTGAGAAAAAAAAAAAATGGAAAGAAAAAATAAAGAAAATGAATTAACGCAGACATTTTGGGATCATTCCTATTCAACATTTAAACATTTAGAAAACACATTCATACACAGCAAAGAACAACAATCAATTTTCTTGTTGACAAAGACATAATGCCAGAAGTAAAATATTATTTGGTTTTCTGGTGGTTCATCTTAAACTGGAAAAAATGGGACCACAATAAAACAGACTGTTGGTGAAAAAAGTGTTTTAGATTATAAATGCTTAGGAATTAGGTATCAGAATGCTGAATATTTATTGCTGCTGCTCCTGATGACTGAATGTTTATTTCTTTTTGTGTGCCGGAACATAAAAAGAAACCATCTTCAAAGACTACATCTTCTCCTGGTATTTCTATGCCTCCAGAGATTAAAACTGCATGGAAATCATGGAGCCCATGTGGACAGATCTCTTGTAGAGGCATGTGATTGACTTTTGAGCCTTTTCGCAGCATTACCTCTGTAAAATGAGTTGTGCATTGATCTTTTTACTTGCATAGATCTCGTTCAAATTTTCTCTATGTTATAAACAAGAAAAGACATCCCATGCAATATGTTGGAATTGAAACGATTTTGCATCTTTATGCTTGTCAACACTGAGTTGAGAATTACAACTTGACTAACTCACATATTTGCTTTGTAGTATTTGTATTCACTTATGTTCTGAAGGAGGTTAGCGATCAGGAATGGAAACCTCCCTACTTCAAAATTTAATGGCATAGAAGGCATGTCTGGGAACAGAGGAGAGGAGAGATGAGGAGAGAGAAAAAGGCAATTAACGTTCTAAAAGACAATTGCTAGATATCACTGCAAAATCTTCTCTCAAAGACTAAATGTTCTCTGAGAAAATCTTTAAAATATTAGAGATAATCTTTTGGTCTCAGACTTCCTTAAGTAGACATTGAATCTTCAAGAAGTTTTCTGAGTACATAAATTTTTGAGATGCAGATCTCACTGTTAACCTTGTTAATCTAAGATGACCAGAAATGACAAAAAATGACCAAGCAGGGGTTCTCAACATTTTTATGTGAAGATTGATATGAAGAGAGACAGTCTTGTGATATGATGTCCTTGTGGACACAGGAGAGCAGCGTCATGAACGCTTCAATGAAAAATGTTGACAATAATTACATGCTGATGGCACGTGGAAGCAGAGGAGAATCAGCACTTAGGACTCTGAGTATTCTCATGGGCTCATGGCCACTCAATTAGAAATTTTTCTCTAGCACATTGAGATGATTGCTGTATGAACCCATAGATACCTAAGCTCATAATATATAGACAGATAGATCACTACACTTGATCTGAACTTTGACTATTTAATGATTTGGAATCTAGTGTAGAAATAATCTTATCTAAATATGATGCTTTGGAAAGGTGAGAGCTTTTTACAATTTAACATTAATGAATTCCATCAGTTTGAAATTTGTCATGTGGTTTGCTCGTATGGCATTCTTCAAGAAGAAAAACTCCAATATAAGTATTAGAAGTCAACTAGAAAGGAAAGAGCTGCACTATTAATACAATGGCAGATAATTGCTATCCTGATGTTTCTTAATGACTTTTTGCCTAGTATGCAATGCCAACATGTGTTTGCTTTCCCAGCTGTAGAATCATAGATTCTATCAATAGTCTTAAGTCAATAGTTTTCTACATTTTCTCCTGGTGTCATTAGCTATCTGTGCTGAACTATTTTCAGACTCTAGTACTGCTGTGTGTATGGCTGAACGAGTTATTCTTCCATTTTTCATTGGAATAGAGAAGATAGCCAGTACTGAAGGTGGATGCTTAGTGCTTTCTTCACAAAGTGATATTTAATGTCACATTAATGTTGTTGTTCATCACTTTACCTATTATTTGTTTTTGACCAGGACATAGCTGTGAAACAGCTGGATGCAGTTCAACACTCAAGACTGCAGAAATGTTAGGAAGCTGAGGAAACCTGCAGGAAGACATGGAAAATAACATATCTGCACTCTAAAGATGTGCGACTGCCAGCTGTGATTAAAGTTCAAATTTATGGAGAACTACATATTCCTTGCTGCTCTCAGCTAGCCATGGCAGTTTCTGCTACCCAGTAAGACATGAATATTTCTTTAGGAGGAGGATATTGTGCCTAACAATAGATTAGACACTGGTATGTGATGTATTTTTTACTGTGCCATACCTTATCTAGAAAAATAAAGAGAAGCTGTGGAGAAATGAGCAGCCTCTTTTTTATTTATTTATTATTTTTGCATTTTTTTTTTTTTTTTACCTTGTAATAATGTTACTGCATAGATTCATAGAATTCTATCATAATGCATAATATCCATGTATTTCCGCACACAGTCTGAGGCATAGGCTTTGGTCTATACAACTCCTAAGTCAGAGTGGGACTTTTCTCTGTGTCCTTATACAGCTTCTGGAATGGCAGGGATAGTGAGGGCACAACAGGTGTAACACTAATTGTTCTAAAATGCAAAGAGCTGCCAGCTGAGAGTTTTCTGCAAAAAACTCTCAAATTTGCAACCTGATTCTTTCCTTCATTAATAGGGATCCACTTAAGGGAGCAAAATACCAATACCTAGTGACAATTGATGGTGGAGAGAAATCTCTCTTAGTTCAGCATTAGGTTTTTTTACCTGATGATGGGATGAGAGATAAATACTTATTTATTTATTTACTTAAAGTCTTTTAATGTGATTCCTTTGTCATTAGGCAAAGGAGCTTAGGGTCTACTACAGTATCTTATATGTGCTCGAATTCTGAGTAAAAAGGTAGGTTCAGAGCATCTGTGTGGAAACACAAGGTCTCTGGACAGATGGCTTTTGCCTCTGGCAGCATTTCCAAGGTCTATATGGATACCGGCAATCTGAAAAACCTTCTGCTTTTTTTTTTTTTTTTTTTGAGGAAAGTGAGGGAATTAAAAGTTTATTGTATATATTTGGATGAGAGCTTTGAAAGTATTTTACCTGCTCTTGCAGTTATAACTCATATAGAAAATAGGCTAGACATCCTATTCATCACCACCCCAACCAGACTTCTACAAATCAGTGGTACATGTTATGCAAATCTATTTTGAAAGCTGACAAGGAAGCATACCAAATCATATAATGTAGAACCAGAAGAAGGTGTTCATATTTTTTAAAGCAAAAGCATATAATGTGTAATGTTGGATTGCACAGTACCACATCTCTAGTTTACTTTCAAAATGATATTTGTGAGTACTCGTTTTCAATTTTTTTAAATAACTGTCTACTATGACTTGTAATTTTTTTAAAATCCATTTTATATAACAGAAGCAGTATTCAATTGATTAAGATTTAATAGCAGAACATGCTGATCCATAGAAAGGAACATAAGGTCTTATTATGTTGTTTTTTTCAGCCAGAATATGATTTATTTTTTTTTTCTGATAGATACTATGTTCTCTAGATTCTATATCAGAGGCCTGATTAGCTTCATTCTACTGGGGGAGGAAGAGGAAGGTTGCTGCACACAGCCAGAGATACTCAAGTTTCAGCAGAATTGCAGGATCAGCTGTAGAACTTAAAATATTTGATTTTGTAAGTAAAAACAATCTGTAATTTTAATAAAGATTTTTAAAATTTAATTTAATCAAATAATAAATAAATAAAACCTTACATAACTCTTCGCTTCATAAACTTGTGCTTAGTTTCTGCGGTAAATTTTTAATGACTGTATGTCTTTACAGCACAGACGGCCATATCAGATAGACAACTTTAGGGCTGGAAGTGAGGCTCAGGAAGCATTTAGGTGCTGAAGTACAATCCTGTGTTTCTGGACGAAGGTGCCTGCACCTGGGATGCATCAGAGATGGTCAGAACCACCCAGGTGTCATAGCTCTGTGCTTAACTGTGGCCTCAGCCCAGCCAGAACCCAGAAATGAGGCACTCCTCCACCTACATTTCCACAAAGAGCTGATTCCAGTGGGCTTTGTAATAAAGCACTTAATGCACAGCACATGAAAGTGAGAATTAGTGCATTTCAAAGCACAGGTGATGTACATTCAGCAGCTGAGACTCATTCCATACCTCCCTCTGAGCTGAGGCAAGAGAGATGTTAAAGCTTTACCTACCATCTCCAAAAGGAGTGCAGTCTCCTGCAGGCTATTGCACTTGGCTGTCTCTTCCATTTTGTTCATTGAACCTCTGCTGTCACCTAGAGAGGAATTCAAACCTCCTGAGGGATCAAGCTGTAGGAAAGGCTCTCAAGTTGGGGGTCCTCTCCTAGACAGATGATATTACATTTTTTTTCTCTATACATTGACTTATCCTTGCTTATATCAAAACATTATTTAATATAAAATACATAAAAGTTTTAATAGCAATGAGAACACCCATAAGCCCACCTTCCAAAATGCCTCTGCTAATCATTAACTAGTCACAGTCATCCCATCTCCACTTCTGGTTTCATTAATTTGAGATTTGTTGCACACTTCTGCTGGTTCAAGAGCAATGATGAAAAGAGCACCTCTGCCACTGCTTGCTGGATGTGTAGGCTTTTGTGCCCATATCCTCCTTATGGATTTACTTGTAGTCCCACCGGAGAATTTTATTAAAAATATACTTAAAGATTCATCAACTTTTCAGTCAGCAACTTAGAACTGGAACAAAAAATCTTTCTCCTCATTTATACAGAGTACACAATTTTTTATTTTTTTTTCCCTAAGCTTCCGTTGGAAAATAAATTACTTAACTCATACTTTTTACTTGGAAATGAGTTTTGAATACTCATTTCATTTAAGCCATATCTGCTTAGATACAGAGAGCACTGATCGCAGAATATTGCAAAAAAAAAAACATAAAACATTTGGACTTGCCTATTTACTTCTGTTCTCTGTGAGAACAATAAGAATGGACTACAGAAAGGATAATTCAAAGAACCTAGAAATAGTGTTTTGTTTTGTTTTGTTTTGTTTTTTTCCTCACTACGCTGAAGTTCAGGTCTTAGAGTCTCTGTTAACCACGTTATAGCTTTTTTTTCTTTTTTTTTTTTTTTTTTTTTTTTTTTTAAACTTAATCACCTCTTCAGTCACTGGGGCATAAAATAGACTGTCATTACTGGCTACCATTTTTGCTCCAAGGCAAATTGCTTCCATATTTTATAGCAGCCTGCTTCTGTGCTCTCAACCTCTCAAGACCTACATTACAATTTGGGGTATGGTGACTGTCCTACAGATCCTACCTTTGGTACAGGTGAAATGATTTTAATCTTTAAAAGTAGCTGCTGTACACAGCTGTTCACTTTTTATTAATTCTATTTGAACTACCTCTTTTGCAGGTAATTCTAGCACCTACGGACAGGAAAATTACATCTAAAATGAAGGTTATTTTTCAAACAATGCCATTGTGTTATGAGTTAGATTTTCATGTATTCTACAGCTCGAGTCTGAAAGGACTTGTACTTTGCCATTTCAGTGGTTTTATTCTGAACCTAAATGGGCTAATAGTTTAGAACTGGCTTACTCTGTTTTATATTCTCTAGTCTGGCCAACCGATTTTTTTATTTTTTTTTCCATGTGCTTGTGATTAAGGTCTGCAAGTTTAGGCACTGAAAATTGCAAGTTGTGGTTGCTTTTCTCCTCTACTGCCCTGAATAGAGCCTGATGGGTAGGATACTATTTTAGAGGATGGAAGATGTGTCTGAACATCTTAATGCTCAAAGGGATTTCCATATTGCTCTCCCACATACTACAGGCCTGCTTTCACAACTAAGTATCTCTCACTGTGATTTAAAAAAAAAAATAAGCCCTGCTGTGTTTTTGGTAATAGCATTTGTAACTGCCAGCTCTTAGGAGAATGCTTTAGCCTCTGCTTGCCATACAGGTAAAAGCTAGCTCAGGAACATTAACTCTGCAGAGGTAATAAGATTTTGGATTTTCAGTTGTTCTCTAGTAGTCTCTCATGTGCTGGTGCTTACCTGATCCAGCAGTGAGCTGGTTCAGATTTTCCAGCCAGCTGGCTCCATAAACTGCCTTTCCATGGTGTCAGATAAATGTCAGCTTGGTGCTTGACTGTCCAGACTCGGAAAGGTGGTGGGACTGCCCCGTTTGGCTGCAGTCAGTCATTAGATAACTTAGATGTATTCTCAAACTGCCCTTCTCTGCATATGGGGTTTTGAAGTGTGTTTCTGTAGCACCAAACTGATTTTTATTTTTTATTTTTGTGTTGCTGACACATCTGTAGGCAGACTCCGCAGTGTCTCAGACACACACAGGATGTAGATTGTTTGCAGAGGTCAAATGTGTACAAGGACAAGAGATCCAACACATTCATGACTTTTCCAGAACCAATGAGTGTGTGAACAGAGTGTTGAGTTTTTTCTTCTGTTCAAAGTAATATGTAGAAAATATTTTGAAAGTACACATGATTAAGCAAATGTAATCATTTCAGATCTAAAATAAGCTTTTAAACTATCACATCTGTCCCTTAAATTATCTAGACCAATTAGCTGTTATTTGTCTTCATGCTAAGTTGTATTTATTTATTTATTTTATTATTTCTAATGAAAGTCAGATACCAGCAATCACAAAACTGCATTGTTAACTGAACAACTGTATTTTCCAAGGAACTGGACCATGGATTTAATTTTTAATGGAATAAATGGATTCAAACTTTAAAACTGGTTGGGGAAGATATTCAAATCCTACTGTTAAAAAAAACTAGAATAAATGTCGGATCAGTTTCATTCCTGTGATTTACCTGCTTTCTGCATGGAGGAAAGTTAAGACAGCCAACATACTGACTTACAAAAAGTAATTGATCAACATGTGCTGGTTGTTTCCTAGTCTTGTACTATTTTTTAACACTTTTTTTTTTTTTTTTTTTTTTAAAGACAGAGCATTGTCTAGTCTGAAACAGGCACAGATCAATGTAATGCTTATGGCTGTTCAGAACTGCAATCTTATTCAAGCCAAATTTTTAATACCATCATGCAGAGGAGGAGCAGAAGGAAAGTACACTGATTTCCTATAATACCAGCTGATACCATCTGATATGCAGTGGAAAGGTCATAGAGAAATCAAGCCAAATATTATTTGGAAGAAAGTATCAAAAGAAAGAAGAGACAAGTGTATGAAGTTAAATCACTCACTTCATTTACAATTACACAACAGAAAACTGAGCTGACTGAAAGAAGAATGTGAGAAAATTCTGGCACCAGACATCCCCTGCCTGTGTTGTAGCTTTCAGAAATACCTTAACTTGGCAATGCAGCTTTCTCCCAAGGGCTCTCTGCAGTCCATCATCGTGCTCCATGTCCAACAGACAACAGCTTTGTTGATTTAGAAAACAAATGACTTACTGAATTTGTGCACCAAGTATCAAGGTCTCTTGATGTATTTATTATTTTCTCAGTTAAATGAATAAATGTTTTTGATCTAATGTCCAGAACAGGATAACTTCATTTTAATAACTTATTTAAATATTACAGTATCACTATTATATTAATATATTAGAACACAAGTATTAATGCATAGAAAATGAATAATAGTAACAGGTAAAGAAAATTGTTTAAAGTTTACAATTTCTGCTGTGTGTAGCAAGAGACCAGAGAATAGGAAGCAATTAATTTCTACCTATTTCTCAAAGCATAATGAAGAAAAAAAAACAGCATTCCAAATATTCTTCAGGCCCAGAAATTAAACTAAACATTCATAAAATCGTTTCTGTCACAACTTTTAGGGCAACTTGTGCTGGCTGGCCTCATCTTCTATCTCTGTTACCCAAGATTGGGCTTTATAAGTCTGACAAGTTTTGGACAAGAAATAAACTTGCCTATGTTTAATTCTTTCTTTCTTGCCTTGAATTCAGTTGTATCTGGAAGTGAGGAAACTATCCACCACGATGTTTTGTTACCTCTTGCTTTTGAGAGGAACCTCTTTGAATGTCAGTGGCAATTCAAAGAGGTTAATTAATCTCTTGAGAGGGATGTTAACTATTCACAGTTGGCAACCTTGAAATTGTTTCACAGATTACAAACAGGAGACCAGAGCTCCTTTATTCAGTCCCTATTGTCATATTTGGCCACATGCTTGCTGCAGCTTTCATTGCATAAAATTTGGAAGCTCCTCTCTGGGAAGTTTCCCAAATGCTTCCCTCCCCCAAAACAGAGCAAAACAACAACAAAAAACATAACAACCAACCAAAACCAAACAAACATACAAAAATCAACAATGACCTCAATAACCTTAAAGTGAACTCTGAGTGAACAAAACACACATGATGGCAAAAAACCTGGATTCCTTTGTGAAGTCTAGTACTTCTAACTTACTTGTGGTCAGAGGAGGGAAGCTGGCTCATCATTCTGGAATTTGAATGGAAAATTCTGAGCAGGTGGTGTTTCACAAAATACTAGTGGATCTGTTTCTTGTTCTGAATGGAAGGACTGCTTCTCCTCTCAATGAAGCTTTGGATCCAGCCTTAATTTGATCACTAACAGAATTTTAGAAATGTTTGTGCCCTTTCAGCCCTGTTCTTTCATCATCAAATTCTACTTGCCTGAATAGGTATCTACATTACATGAAAGCAACATTACATGAAAGCCCAGCACAGCTTACTAGAATCTGTCCCTTTCAGATTGTAAGCCACAAAATATTCAAGAGCTTTAGTGTTAAAGATCAGAAATGTACATGGTACAGGATGCCATAGAATGAGAGAAAGAGAAACGATAAGAGAGAAAGGGAAAAAATATATGCCATGTGCTGTTCCCCATATTGGAGATTAAAGTGAAAATAACAAAGAAACACTTTTCTTGTAAATTTTTATTCAGGGAATATTTCTCTGCCAATCTGTTTGTTCCTAAGCATGGGAACATGACATGCTAGCCAAGTATCATGGAATTGAATTGTGTGTTTGACTGATGACATCCTGGAGAGCTGCTAGGAAAGTTGGGAGAATGCGTGGTTTGGGTCACCAGAAGGAAAGAAGCAGAATTTTAGTCTGACTGATGAACATTACTGTCTCCAAAGTTGGTATAAATGTGTAGTACACACCCCTTGTGTGCAAGAGAAAATTAGAAAAGTCTTAGCTACAAATTCAAAAAGTATGAAGACTAAATTTCATGTTACTTCCCAGATTTCCCATGAAGTCTTCACCTTCACCATGCCCACCATCTTTTAAAGGTGTTGAAGTCTGATTCAATTTCAGTCAACAGCCAGGCTCCAGTTACTGTCTTCCTGTTCATGAGGATTTAGTAAGTTAGTAAGGTTTATGATTTATAATTTTGTTACAAGCTTAACGTGGAACACCTGGAACTCCTGCCTCTATTGTAGTTCCCACCAATAAATTTTAGAATTGCTATGGTGTCTGTGCTTGTAGGCTTTTAATATTCAGATAAGTTGTCTTGCAGTTACCTGGATTTGTAGTTTCATAGTAGCTGCTTAAATGAAATACTTCATGTTGAACAACTTGATTTTTTTTTTTTATTTCAATACAATTTCTGATTGGTTGCATACCTACTTATTTCTTAGATGCCAAAATTTCTCCATGATAATACTCCTGGTTACCTAACCAGTCCAATTTGCAGCTTATGTGTCATTTGATATTGGAATTCAAAATGCTGGTGTTTTTATTGTTGTTGTTTCACAAGTCTGAAATAAATACATTTTTGTGGCTTAGTATTGTGATAACTTTGCAGAACATAAAATTAATTTCTCAGAGTTATGAAACATCTTCTTCCTTATTAGAAGTTATTGTAACATGAAATAATAACATAGTTCTCATATAAGCAGCAAGTTTTATTGTCCACTAACTAGTAACCAAAGTGTTAGATCTTCAGCTCCTGTAAAGTGCCACTTTACCATTTAATCCTATAGAGCTCACTGCTTTATGGAAATAAGAATCTGTCCTTATATAATGGCTGCACAGGAAAAACAGTAAAAGTAGTTTTCATTAGGATAAAATGAATTTAACTAAGGCTAAAACTCCAAAAACTAATTTGTGATTCTGATCATATGTCTCAGTTATTTGAAACTTGCTGTCATCTATCTGTAGCCTTGCAAAAACAGAGTTGCCATAAAGAGGCTTTGGATGAACTCACTAAAGCAACAGAAGTTTCATCTATCCCTAAGGTAAATCTGCAGTGGAATTTTATGGTATGTATGTTGCATAATAACACACTATTTTGTGGGGAGAAGAATATCATAGGTTTAGCGAAATGCTGCATTTTTGATCAGGGAGTATATCAAAATAGCGTGTTTTTTTTTTTTTTTTTTTTTTTAATATACATTGTCCTGTTTTAGTTTTGTCATTTTTTATCACATTAAATTTATTCTAAACTGAGTGACAGCTGCATCTTAGAATAAAGTTACATTACAGCAAAATTAGATCAGTGAATGCAATAAACAATACTACATTTAGAGGCTCAGATCAGACTGAGCTACAAATAATCCATCTTCTGAATATATTAGGTTATCTTATGCTTGCACATTACATTAAGCATATTAAAAATTGACTTGTGAGGTATTGCTTTTTATTTATTTTTTGAGTAAAATTAGGTATTTTGTTAGGTACTGGAAAGGAAAAGCTGAATTTCTCTGTTTCCCTACCCAAATAACCCCTATCATTAGGTTTTCTAATGGTGTTTCTGAAAATCATGGATAACATCTTGATCCTTCCAATATACATGATTTTTTAAAAATTATGTAGTTATGAAATTATATCTACTGTTAATATTAGGTTGACCTTACACAACTCTGAGAACTCTTGTAAAATATTGTACATTTAGAGGTTTTGGGGGTGCCCACCAGTTTGTAGGATCGAATCTTTTCAATAAAGCATTATTTTTCCTAATCTTATGATTAATGTTTATTAAAGTCAATAACACATAATAACACATGTGTGGAAATGGATCCCTCTTTATGTTTTCATTTCTAGAATTTATTTGTGGTGCATTTGTACTTATTGATTAAACATGCTGATAATTGTAAGTTTGCATTGGCTTTGCAGGTTTTTTTCTGTAATCTTATTAACTTTTTTTTTTTTTTTTTTTTTCATTTTTCCCTCCAAGGGAGTAAATTGATTTATACGAGCGTGCTGTTAATGTTATAACTCCTTGTCTAGCCCCTTGGGTTCTAATGTTTTTTAAACACAGTACAATTATGGGAAACATTATGTAGGAATGACAGCATAAATCATCCCCATAGGAGTCTGAACAGTCTGGGGAGTAATCATATAGAGCCCTGCTGAGGTAAATAAAAACAGTAATTTGAAATAAATAGAAGACCAATGGTGCTAATGTGGATGTCTCAAGAATATCATTAAGTTTGTAATGACAATGTTTATTTGGTGTAACGATATTGGATGGAGTGTAATGCTGGTGCTTATATCATAACTTTATAGTTCATGATCCTGTCTTTTTCTTCAGAGAGCATAGCAAGTTGGCTGTGACTCCAGAGCTGTCCTCCAAACACCAGCACTTTCTCAAAGAGCATATGCACGTGTGAAAAGTAGCAAGGTTCTCTAGGACTTTGGTTAAATTTAGTAACAAATATTGACATTGCAGGTATAAAAATATGCTTGTGGGGATGGATTTGTTCTTTGTTTCCTGTTCCTGTTTACCATAGTCAAGATGTTGGAAAAGTAGGAAAATTAAGTACTAAAAATATTTTATCTGACATTCATTCACATACAGCAGTGCTGTTTAGGTTTAACTGGAGTCTTAGCCCACTTTGTAATCTGAGTGCAGAGTGAATTGGACAGCTGGGCAGCCTAGTGGGCTTCTTGATTCACAGGAACTTCTTCATCAGTACTTAATACTTATTGATATTCCAATACATTTTTCCTCTGCTGACCTGCAGGGGAATTTAAGTATGAGTTTAGGATACACAGTGAAAGCAGTTAATCTGAAAAGGAATTTTTATCAATCTGTAGGTTTTTAATGTGTATAAATCTATATAATAGAAAAAAAAAAAAAAAAAAAAAAAAAAACACTTCAAAAATATGATCTTTTCATAAAAAAATTATTCCTGCAAAATAAATTCAACATCACACATAAAAGTATAACGCCCATTATACAGTTAGTATTACATTATTACTATTATATTATTAATACAATGGTATTAAAATAAATGCTATTGGATGTTGCCTTTGTTGTACATACTGATTTATTCCAACATAACATATAAAAGCTTATTGTTTTAGAACATTACTTATTAATATTGGCTGTTTTTACTTTTATTTTTTATATTTTAGTATTGCCTAGGAACAGGTAATATAGCTTTCAAATGAGTGATGAAATGTTTTCCCTAAAAGTTCTTAGAATTTGAAGGAGACTAATTTTCTATATATTGACTGTTCATCTTTCAAATACTGTTCTGCAGTACTGTCTTATGCCAGAACAGTTTCTGGGAAACGTTTCATATCATGAAACAGGGTTCTTTGAAAATATAAGAAGAATGAGAGAATGTAGATGGTTTGGTGTTGGTTCATGTCAAATATTTTGCTGTGATCTGTTATGTAAGTTCAGCGTACTCAGTTAAATAGAAGTATTTAGTTTGGGTAGTTGTGCTGTACTAAACTAAGAATAAGCAGTAGGTAGCCATTTTCAGTATTTCTTCCAAAGAATTCTGTGCTTTTCTCCACAGCAATATTGTGGACTTTAATAATTGCTGTCTTTCATCCAAAGCTCTGTTCTTTCTCATCCTTTTATTACTTTTCCTTTTTAGACTACTGCCTCTTTTGAAGAGAAGTAACCTACTGAGCATTGAATCTGAGCCTTCAGGGATGTTTGTCAAGAGATTTGCACCTATTCAGCCACAAAGTATATGTTTAATCCATTTGTGGTGGTTTCTCAACTAGGTCATAGCTTACTGCTGTGGAATAATTTTGAAGTTACAGCTTCATATTACACCTGATTGTGAAATAGTGTCAGAAATATCAATATTTCTGAAAGTGGACCTTTACAACTATGCTCACTACATTTCTCTTTGCATATGGTACTCTGTAATAAACATTTTTTTCTCCTACCATATTCTTAAAAAGAGAAGTACCTCTTGTCTGTTATTAAATTCATTTATTTATTTATTTTTGTATAACAAGATTTTTCTCTTTCTAGACCACAATTCCTATGTATTTTGACTCATGCTTGTAATCCACAGGTCTGTCTTATTAGACATCTTGAATAATATTTGGGTCACAGGTAGAGCTTCCAAGACAACTTAGAATTTCTGGTTCCCAGCTCTGTGCATATATTTCTAGTATGTTTTTGATCCTGGCTATTTTGAACATTGATATTCCATTTAGACTTTTAAAACAAAAAGAAACATTTTTTTTTTCAATACTAAGAAAAGCTTACATAAAAATGCCATTAAAAGCCTAAGATTTTAGGAAAAAGCAAACAAATAAACAAAAGTAACTTCACTTTGGATTTAATTACTGAAAGAATACCGTATTTTTATAAGTTTAATTTAGAATATCCCTCCTTAATTTCACAGTTCTGGATTACAGAACCAGCAGGATGATTCTGTAATATATGCAGTACAAGCATCACAGAGGATGCTATAGTTTTATCCTGAATTTGCTTCTGAATGTATAGCAAAAAAAAAAAAAAAAAAAAGGCAAGTAAGAAAGATCTTTTGAAAGAATAATTGTCTGACATAACTCCTCAGCAAATACCTCCCTCCATTTTGGGAAGATAACCTGAGGTGACATCAAGTCAACTCAGCTAAAACTTGTAGAAGATACTTCCAGATAGAACAAAGGAAATGTTATTGTAAAAATGTCAGTATTGTGTACTCCTACTCTATGTATTAAATGTTCTGATTTAATTGTGAAATGTGTCTAATCATAAGAAAAATGTCCATACTTTTATTTGTTATTTTATGTCATTTATTCTGTAAGATTGGAAAGAAGCAATAGATGATGCTAATAAAGCTGTCTGCTTGGACCCTGCAAACCCTGTGAGTAATTGTAGTATGAACTTCATGTTCTAACATTTAATTTCTATTAGTGTTTGATTTTATTCATTTAACTATTGCTGATTTCCTATAAATCATTTGTCTAGTCTGTTGTATTAGGTATATGAGAGCAACACTTTGACTCGCTTTTAAGTTGTGGTGCAATAATCAAAATAACCTACATACATTTGTAATAAGTATATTATTATGTAAGATATTTTGGAGTGGGAGAAAATGATGTTTTGATTGAGAAATATTTGCAGATTTACATTTCTATACCTAAAAATTATCTGTCTAAATGAAAACCTTTTTCTCTTACATGTGTTGACATGGGTAATGGAGATCTGTCAAAGCCATTTTCAAGATACCAAGTTTCAGTACTGGAAAAAAAGAAAAAGAAAAAAAAAGAAAATCCAGACGACAGATACATTTTTGCACCACTAGCCTATGCTGAGCATGGAGTTGCGTAGCTTAGTTTCTTTAAGTACTTGAAGTAGCTGGAGGGCTATGTGTACAAAATCATAGAAGAGTTCATGGTGCAGACATATTTTGACACCATCATGTAAGAAAGGGGTTTACTGATGGAGGCTTACCAATAGTGGCACAGTCACACAGGGAACACAATTTCTGCTTGAACAGTTGTGGCTAGAAACACCAGGATTACATAAAATACAAAGCATCCAGAATTGGTCTGGGATATTACTTTTTAAGTAAAAATGTTGTAACAGATACTCCTCTTTATATTGGGAAAGTGTTGCTGTGTTTCTTGGTACACGCCAGCCAGCTGTATATTGGTTTTGACCAGGCCTGTCTCTGCTAACAAGAACCTGCTAGATGGTGCTCTTTAAGTCTTCTGTGTGCTTCAGGGGCATCTTTACATCTTCAATCTCCACACCAGAAAGGTTCTGCAAAATAATCATTACCTTCAGGATGGAACAAACTGAGTCTGCTACTATGCTTTGTTTTACAGAATACTCTATGTCAGAGCTCTTCTGTGGAGTACCGTGGAGTAGCAGAAGAGAACTGCTGTTGATTTAGACCACAGCCTCAGGCTGAATCCTTCTCATGTCTGTGCTTTAATCATAAGGGAGGAGTGTGGGGAAGGCATCATAACTATTCTTAGGGCAAAAGGGGGCCTGAAGCCTTTAGAAAAAAAAAAAATAATACCATGACAAGGTATAGGTATTTTAGTTTGTTTGACTTCTCATGCTGTGTTTAAAAAGAGAAAACATGAAACCAAATTAGGCTTTAGTTTAAGCACATGCATATCTTTGCTCAGCCACTGTTTAAGCTGAAACTGGAACTGAAATGAAAATGTTTATGCTGAAACGGACCTCAGATGCTTTTGATTCTTGAGTTTTTATTTGATCTAATCTTCTCATACTGTAGTGTTAAAGTAAAAGCTTTGTTTCTGGATCACATTTTAGTCATAATTCCATACTCATTTAATTACAATTTCTCATCCTTTCTGCAGTAACTACTAGTGCTTGGTTAAAAATAATCAAGCCTTACTGAAGCAGAATGTTCCTCAGCACATACAGTTCTCCCTAGGGAGAAGGTAAGGGAACAACAACATGTGACAGATGTTAGTCACATTGCTATGTGTACTACTGGAAGGCATTCAGACACTATTGTGACAAATGTGTAAAAACCTACATAGAATAAACCAAGAATAGGCAATATATTGCAACAGGTATAGTACTGGAGTGAATTGTCTGACTTTTGACCATCATTATCTGCATTCTGAACTACATTTTATTCACTGTTATCTGCCTGGTTAACAAGTGCTTTCTCACTATCAGAGCCATTCTCTGAAAACAGCTGTTCTTCAGAGGAAGGATTCCAGTGTAGATTTTACAGTGAATGTAATCCTTTAAAGGGACCAAAGGAACTATTATTATAGTTTGAAATCAAAAGGAAGCTTACAGTGATTTCCCAGGATGTACTGATGTGATTGAGGCATTGAAATTTGAACTGATTATCCTCTGAGAAGTTGGGATAATATCAATGATGAAAGAATGCCAGCCCCCCCAAAACAGTCATTTTGATATACCACTGTAGCAGACAATATTTTCAAAAGCTAAAATTATTTTAACGTTGACTGAAAGAATACTTGCAAATTTAGGATGGGTGGAAGCTGAGACAGAAGAACTGGGAGTGTCTTTTCTTTTTGTCAGCATGACTAAATATGGTATTTGAGTTTTGAGAAGAAAAAGGAGTTACAGTTAAATTGAACAGTATCATTAAAGTTAAAATTAAAAATACTAAGAAATATAAAGATCCATGGCTACAGAGCAGTGTGTGCATGCACATACAGCATCAGGGGAACAGTTCTACATACTCTTGCAGTTCACAGGGTAAAACACTTGATCAATAAAATGTCAAACCTGGGTTTATTTAATCACCTCCTGACACATTTCAGTATCAGAAAGAAAGTATGCTTTGAAATAACTGAGGTTCAATCAATATTAGATTTTCTTCTCCCTTCTTATGTATTTTAAGAAGGAGACATAGGACTTTTCAACTTTGTATTAGATGCAAATTACTTGGCGTGAGACAATATTATATCATAAAGATTTTTGCAGGTGAGAAATTTGATCAACATCTATATGAAACACACAAAATGAGAATTTGGAAAATCCCTCAGGCAAACCTCAGGCTGCCTTACTGAAGGTTACACTTCTTTTACTACATGAATAATTAATTTTTGGAATGCTTCTTGCAAGCAAACCTTAGAATACAGAACACGGTATTTGAACAGCAAGATAAACCTTTTCTGTCAGAAATTACTTTTTGTGCAGTATCTACATTATTATGTAATATTTTGGGCAGATAAAACATCAGTTTCTATGGTACCAACATGATGAATGATGATGAAATGTAATTAATCATTCTTTAAAGCTAAGGAAATAAAGTCACCTCACTGGATGAGAATTGAAAATATGATATCAAAGGATCTTGCTAAGCAAACTGGGTGGTTAGGCTTCAAGACAAAACTGTGAAGGAGTGATACTGAAGAATATGCTTAATTTTAAACACAAAAGTAACACAAAAGATTTCAGTGTGACTCCAAATTAATGATATATTTCACAAAACCAATATTTTAACTCATTCAAATGGACTTTTAATATATACACCTGGAGTATTTGAATTCATTTACAAGATAGCTTGAAATTTCTATATGTTACTCTTCACTCTATAGGATTGTGTTGTAATTACATATGTGCATTGTGATTAGAAATGCACACAAAAAAGAAGAATGGGAAAAACAAAGGTGTTCTGCTAATCTGCTGCTCTTTCAGTGTAGTTACTCTATATTTCAATAATTTCAGTTAGATCATCACTTTGTGATAAAACAAACGTAGTAAATGGTGAAATTAGGCTGTGATTCTCTTCAGTTCTGGTCTTTCAGTTTTTGAGATACTGAGTCTTGCTTCAGGGAAGGTTTTTGTATAGCTGGCTAACTGGGTAAAATACTTTGTGAAAGACTTTATTCGTTTGAGAAAAAGACAAACAACACACTCTTTGACTAAAAGCTGCTTAATTGATTGCTTAAATTGGAAGTTCAGAAATTGAATAACTGTTAATGCTCCTGGTAATTCTCTGTTGTGCTAAAAGGCACAACAAGGGTGCAAAATGGAACAATGAGTAGTACTGATCTCCCATAGGAACAACACTACTAAAAAAAGCCCAGCCAAGCTGTTACACTAGCATGGGTTTAGGAATCAGGTAGTTTGCATATGTTAGAGAGCAGTAGCAAGTCATTTTATAAAGCTAGGTAAAAATATTGTCCTTTTGTGCCTTGAGAAGAGTCTTGGAAACTGCTCTGTTTAAGCTGACTTTTATTTTCTTGCTTCCCATGACTGAGAGTTTCTGTTCAGAAAATGGAATATTTATGGTTAAACTGCATCTACCACTATGCTGGCCTTAAATATAGTCATATATCATTGAAATTGAAATTGCAGCACTTGTTTATTGAGAACAGAGTTAGGTAAAAACAGTTTTGTTTTTTTGTTGTTTTTATTTTTAATGTCTATCCTCACTGAAATTGAATATATATGATTATTTGATAGCACTTTTACATAAGAAGAGTTATTTTTTAGTAAAATGGTCACTTGGTGGAGATGGATGCTGGTTTGTCCTGCAGCTCTCTAATTGAGGGAAGCTCTGCACCTCAGCTGTTACCCTTTATTGTTGAGAGTGCTCAGGTCTGAATTTTGATCATCAGAGTGACATGTTGCAACGGTGCCTTGTACATGAAACATAATCTGCTGAAGTATTGCTGAATTCAGCTTCTCAATGTGACAAATTTAACATACAATTTATTTATTTATTTATTTATTTTCCTTAGCTCAATACTAACATTTTTTGTGTATAGTGGATGGATTCAATACCGATTTCTATCTGATATATGATATGCAGTTGCTATGGCTACCATTTTATCTAGAAACTATAGCAAGATCATGAACAGTTGAAATAAAGCTAATTTAGGAATAAGTATTCTGTGTTTTTAATGTTGATCCAAATAAGTACACTTGTTTACCTCCCTGTATTTGAGAAGAGTTTATAAATAATACTCTTCTGATAATACATCAACACAAGTGCCATTTTGGGGGTGAACAAAAACATCATTAAAACTCAGTTCACACAGTATTTTGCAAAACATCATATGGTAAATATCAAAACCTGAAATACTTCTCTTTTACAACTTAGTTATACCAATACATGAATCATCTCTATAACTTAGGTTTTGATTTAGAGGTTTACCACTGGATTCTCTATATAGTTATGACACAAACGTTCTGTTCAATGTCTAAAATGTATTCTGTAACTGAGAAAAAAAAAGGTCTAGACTACAACTCATTATTCTTGGATGGTGTGGTCATTATTTCTTGGCATAGTACCTCAGACAGTGCTATTCTCATTCTTGAATTTGAACTCATGAATAACACATTTTTACTTGGTGATATATCCAGTGAATTCTGGGTCTTTAAGCACAGAAGAATCTCCTGGTCCCTTTGAGTTCAAGGCCTGGGGTCAGATTCAAATTGCCCAAATACCTTTTGTATCTTGCTGTTAGAAGGCCAAGTCTCAGGCAAATTAATTGTCTCATCTTTGGCATAACCTAGCTCTAGAGGCAAACTCAAGTAATTTCAGTCCTCCACTTTGGTTTTCAGTTTTGGTGCGTCAGGATGGCTGCTAGAGTATGCTTAGAGGCATCCTGACCTGGGAAAGCAGTTACTTATGTCCTCTGTAATACCTCCTATGATTTAATGGGCAGCAAAGCTATTGAATTCAGTCTAAATGGCTAATTCAATCTAATTGCATTGGTCCGCTCAGACCATTTTTGCTCAGACTGCACCGACTTCGGTACAACCTTTGATGGTCACAATGGCTTTCAAAAGGAAATTTAATTTTGTGGCTCTGTATTAGCTCCTAAGTGTTCCAGTGCCTCACCAATCTCAGAGCGAAGAATTTCCTCCTAATCTCTAATCTAAATCTGCCCTCTTTTATTTTAAAACCATTCCCCCTTGTACTGTCATTACGTGAACAAGCAAAAAGTTGCTCTCCATCTTTTTAATAGGACCCCTTTAAATATTGAAAGGTCTCAGTGAGGTTTCCCCGGAGCCTTCTCTTCTTCAGGCTGAACAACCCCAGCTCTCAGCCTTTTTTCATGGGAGAGGTGCTCCAGCCCTCTGATCATCTTTGTGGCCCTCCTCTGGACACATTCTAACAGGTCCACATCTTTCTTGTGCTGGGGGCTCCAGACCTCAATGCAATACTCTTAAATAGAACCTCACAAGGCTCTATAAACAGGGAGGCACAATCACCTCCCTTGCCCTGCTGACCACTCCTCTGTTGATGCAGCCCAGGATGCAGTTAGCCTTCTGGGCTGCAAGTGTCCACTGCTGGCTCATGTAGAGTTCATCCACCAGAACCCCCAAGTCCATCTCTGCAGGGCTGCTCCCAATGAGTTCTTCTCCCAATTTGTACTTCTATCTGGGACCGCCCCAGCCCAGCTGTAGCACCTTGCAATTGGCTTTATTGAGCCTCATTAGGTTCTCGTGGGCCCAGTTTTCAAGCTTGTCCTGGTCCCTTTGGATGGCATCCCTTCTTTCTGTTGTACCAACTACATCACTCAGCTAGGTATTATCTGCAAACTTGCTGATGGTACACTTGATCTCATTGTCTATGTCATTGATAAAGATATTAAACAACATCGGTTCCAAGACAGACCCCTGAGGGACATCATTTGTCACCTGCCTCTACCTGGACATACAGCCATTGTCCACCACTCTCTGGGTGAGGCCTTTAAGTCAACTCCTTATCCATTGAATGGTCCACCCATCAAGCCCATATCTTCCCAATTTGGAGATCGGGATGTCATGCGGGACAGTGTCAAAGGGCTTACAAGAAATCCAGGTAGATGTCATCGGTCTGTCTTCCCTTGTCAACTGATGCAGTGACTCCATCACAGAAGGCCACCAGATTGCTCAAGCACCCTTTGCCCTTGGTGATGCCATGCTGGTTGTCTCAGATCACCTCCTTGTCTTGCATGTGACTTGACATTGCTTCCAGGAGGATCTTTTCCATGATCTTCCCAGGCACAGCGGTGAAGCTCACAGGTCTCTAGTTCTCTGGATACCCCTTTCTACCGTTCTTAAAAGTGGAAGTGATGCTTCCCTTTTTCCAGTCATCAGGGACTTTACCTGACTGCCAAGACTTTTCAAATAATAGATAAATATTTTCAAATAAATAAATATTTTCAAATAATAGGTCAGTGGATAGAAGCTTGGCAGCTATATTAGCCAAATTCCTCAGGATCCTTGGATGGATGTCATCAAGCCCCATAGACTTGTACCTGTTCAGTTTCATCAGGTGGTCACGAACATGATCTTTGCTTACATTGGGAGGGACTTTGCTCCCACAGCCCTCACCCACAGGTTCAGGGAAATGAGAGACATGGAAGCATGACTGGAATTGAAGACCAAGGCAAAGAAGTTGTTGAGTACCTCAGCCTTCTCCATGTCTGTTGTTACCAGTTCACCTTTCTCATCCATCAGAGGGGGTGCACTCTCCTTGGCCTTACATTTCTGACCAATGTACCTGTAGAATCCCTTCTTGTTATTCTTTGCATCCCTCACTGAGTTCAGTTCCATCCATGCCTTGGCTTTCCTTATCCTAATCCTGCACATCTGGACAGTATCCCTGTGCTCTTTGCAGGCAATGTGTCCTTGCTTCCAATGCCTGTGCATTTCCTTCTTGTGCCTCAGTTTGACCTTGTTCAGCCATCCCGGTTGTCTGCCCTCCCTGCCTGCTTTCTTACACAGGGGGATGGTGAGTTCTTGTACTCTAAGGAAAACATCCTTAAAGAATCGCCAGCTCTGTTCAGCTTCTTTGTCCCTGAGGACAGTGTTCCAGGGGATCTCATCCACCAGGTCTTTAAATAGTTTTAAATAGCTAGCTTATCAATTGGGTGGTAGGGAAATACTGCTTCATTTCAAGAGACTTGTGAATGTTTGTGAAGGGTGTGAACTTCTTTTTAAAAAACTTACTAAAATATTGTAACTGTGACATATTCTGCAGCAGTACCTCCAAGATTGCCTACAGGAAAGTTAATCTGATATGCAGTGGATGCAAATACATTTTTGAAACTTTTATCTTAGACCTATGGCTTATCAGGCAGAGAACATCTGAGAAAGCATAAATGTTTTATCCTTGCAACCTAATAAAGAAGGTGGGATAGGCAGAATATTGGAGTCTTTTTTCAGGTGATACTTGTTAGTAGCTTTAAAAAAGTAAGAAGAAAATACAAAGAGAACAAATCTATTTTCTCAAAGCCTTATGTATGAATGAATACAAAAATTCAAATACTGTTTAATAATTATTTTTATTTTGTATTACAAAGTAACACATTTAAGAAGAAAGACTGCATTATTTTTTAAGAATGGATTGGAGTGTACTAAAATGATTCATTGTGTTTATGAAAGCTTGTCTGGAGACTGGCAAGGAACTAAATCCTCATGACAAAAAATAGTTTCAGCGGCTTTTTTTCTTGTTCAAACACCTTTGGTCACTAAGCATACTCACACAATTATGGATTTCAGTTTATTACCTGTATAGTTATTTATTTCACATTTGTCATCCTATTGTGAGAATCTTAACTACAGTACCTTGCTTATTTTGCCTTTGTCAGTCCACTATCTGTGAATTGTTTAAAATACCATAAAATGTTTTATATTTTTAGGCCATTCATGTTTACTAATTTCTGCTCCCCAAAGTATTTCCTAAAATATTGATTGCAGTTTCATTCCATGTTTTTTTAATTGTTATTTGTAATCCTGGATTACAGGTGCCTTTCACATTATAAAATGTATAGTGACAAAAAAAAAAATATGCTGGAAGTTTATTTCTTGTTCCCTGCCTTCCCAAAATAACTATCTAAAGGTTGTTTCACAAATGGTAAAGAGGTTTTGGTTGTTGAAGATTCACCTGCATTCTAGCACCGTTAGAATGTAGGTAATCTGAACTATGTCTAAGTTAAAATGACTCAAATTAATGTCTTAATAGATCATTCACCTGGTATTTAGTAGGTGTTCCAACCCCACAAGGAGACACTTGTTTATGACTGCAAACCTTCATTTTAAAAAATAAACCAACTTTGCTGAATGGGGTACTTTTTACTGTGATAATGCCCACTAAGAATGTGATTTTCTTTTTAACTAAAGTAGTCGGTAAGTAGTACAAATTGTGGTGTGAATGTAGCTATGTTTGCAAATGTGTATTACCAGTATGGTTTATTGTCTTTCCTCTAGAGGAAAAACCTATACCAACATTAGCATTTTATGTGAATTTTCTTTACTTATAGAGGAGATTTAGTATTGTAACAACTTTGTTATAATGATTCTTTTGTTGTTGTATAGATAAGACCTTCAACAGTATTTTTACCTTCAGTGTTTTTTGCAAGATAGACCATTATAATTACTCATGGTCAATAACACAATAAAATTTATATATATATGAATTATATATATTTATATATCCCTACAAATGCTGTTTGTTTAGGAAGAGTTACAATTTCCCCTATGAAAAACCTGTCTTTCTATTGCCTCCACTGAAATTTAGGAATACTGAGAGGTACTCATTTCTAAAGCTCTATAATCCACTTTGAGGCAGCACAATATATTTCTTGTACAGACCTCAGGGGGCTGTATCTTTAAAACTCCTATCCTCTGCTAGTGCAGTCCATACTGCCGTGTCTGTATTACTAAATAAAATACAACAGAACATGTTCTCTGACTTTTAAGGCAAATGTCACATTATTACTTGTGTTCATATAACCAACCTTTCTCTTATTTATCTGTGTTAAACATTGTGGCCTTATCATACTGTCTACTGGGGTAAGTGCCTGGCTCATGCTATCCTAGCAATATGAAGTAACTTGGGAGAGCAGAATCTGACCCAACAAAACCGTATAAGGGATTCTGCTAAGAGTTAAATAAATAAGTTAAAAAAAAAATGTGGAACAGTGCTCAATACTGTCCCAGTCCTGTTTAATTCTCTAATATAGACCAAGCTTTTGAGACTTGCCATTTGTCACAGAATGATGCCTGGGAATTAAGTTTTTTCTTGTGCTCAGACTTCACCAGAAGATATTGATTATAAATAACTTAAATATAGGCTTCATCTGACCATTTTTTCTAATGTTGTTATAACTTAAAATAATGAGATGTTCCTCTCTGACTTATAACACTGAACTTAATAAATTGTTCAGTTTTATCCGTTTCTTCCAATGAGACAACAGAGCTCTTTTTTTGTGCCTCTCATCCCATGCTTCAGGATATATATGAGTAAAGATGCAGAAATTGCTTATGAGTAAAGATACAGAATTTTTTTAAATATTGCTTTCAAGAAAACCCATCATGATCATCCTTTCCCAACCTGTCTATTTCTTTATAGGCATAACCTTTTGTGTAGATAAACTTCAAGCCAAAGAGAAAGAATTATATGCATGCATTATAATTTTTAACACCTGGCAGTATATTTAGAGGAGCAAGTTGGACTGGTTTTGTAATGTCTGGGGTTTGGGTTTGTTTGACCATGAAACAGGACCAGATATGATCAAAATATGAATTTTAGACTGGAAGGGGACATATTGTGTCATTAAATCAGAATCCTTGCAATTACAAGTATCCGTGTCATGCAACATTTTGGTTTGTCATAACATTTTTTCCAGGTTTCAAAATACAAATTTTATTTTAAGTTTCCTCTCTTTGAAGGTATTTTTTTTTCTTCCCTCCAGAGAATACCCCCTCACTATTTTAAATGCAGATGTTGCAAGTGTGTATAGCCAGACATTTTTCTTTTTATTGCAAGTAGGCTGTGCACTGTGTTTAAACCCTTTGTTGTGCAACAGTTACCTCCCCTCTGTGATTGCACAGGAGTCACTTTGTTCAGGCACCTGTTACAAGAGAGCATTCTACATGCAGAAGACATCCAAATCAAATGCAGGAAGCAGTTTTTTATTGGCTAAAACACATAAAATTCTTCAACTCCTAAAGAGCATTTGCTGGACAAGATAGGTACCAATCAGAGGGGGAAAGTCGCCTTTTGCTGCTCCCTGGAACGGACCCTTGATAGTTCTTGTCATTCTTTCATTTTTTATTTTTATTTCCCCCACCCCACCAAAATGTATACCTTTCTTTGTTGCTTTTCTTTTTGACTTGATTTGCTAAGGGTCCCTACCCCAGTAATCCTCTAGTTGAAATTTTACCTTTCTTATCTTGCCTGGTTTTACTCTACAGATCTTCTCCTTGCTTGCTCTCACCTTGCAGTTCCCTCAGTAGGCAGAGCTAAGGTCACACAACTGGCAGCATCAGCAATAGGCCTTGGAATTGCTCCCAGACATCTCTGGCGGTGGTGCAAGACTGCCAGAAGTGGCTGGAGACAGTTAGAACTGTGTCGGTGTAAAGTCCCATTGTATGTACTGTAATTAACATTTTCCATAAGTATGTTTATGTTCATTAAGTATCATTAGGATTGTTTATGTACAGCCATTGTTCTGAATACCTTAGAAATGTAATTACATACTTTTTCAAAAAATGTGTTGCTAACTCATAAAACTTTCTCTACCAAAATTTTGAAATTGTTTCACATTTTGAGAAAGTGTTTAATTTCAATGAAGCACTTATTGCTGTTACAGAACATACCTATTCCCCACCTGAAAGTGTAAGCTTTTTGTTGTTGTTGTTGTTTGTAATTATGGGAGGGGAAAGGATGGGCAGGTAAAAGGTAAGGACAGAAAGGCTTAGATTAGTGGAGTTTGAAGAGAGGTGGGTAGATTTAATTTGCTGATTAATCTGCAAAATATAGTATCTGCAAAACTTTTTGCAAATAAAATAACTATAGACAAATGACCAAGTTATGTCTTCATAAACTTATCCATAGACTTTTATTTTTATTATTTTCCTAGAGATATTTAAATTAATGCTTTTCAATGACACTTACCATTCTGATATATTAGGTTACTGGTTAGAAGGGGCTGATGTTCTTACAAAGTTAAATCACTAAGAAAGATTGTTTTTCCCTTGAATGTGTCAAATTTATTGAACAGTTTAAAAACAGAATTCTTACCATAGTTAAAGAACAGTTCCACCCTTTAGCTAGAGACACAAGGAAAAAAGTACTATACCTGTAGGGAAGGTTCAAAAGAGATTTATTTATTTATTTATTTTAATTTATTTTTGAATATAGAGCATATCTGAAAGCTTATGTCTAACAGAGAAGCATATAATGTGGAAGAATTTTAAAATGATTGAAGTGCAGATATAAACTAATTTCTGGTTGTCGCTTCTCTGTAATTTGTTTATTTGTTGTGCTTGTTTAAGTACTAATGTACAGGTAGGTGAAGATTTTGATATTCATGACACTAAAATACAGGAAACCATGAGTGTAAGCAGATAATGAGTAATGGTGAGTGTGAAATATGTCCAAAGGAGGGAACAGCAGTGTTGGTATAGCCAGGATAAGAATAAAAGCCATAAACACAAAACATAAATACATATGAGATTTACTTAAAAAATATGTTCTGGGAAAGATAGAATAAGAAACATATAAATTTAGTGAAACACTGGGACAAATAGAATTATATGAAAAAGTGCAGCAGAAGATGAAATTGAATTTGATCCCTAATCCACTGTCCAGGTACAAACATGCTGAAACATAAAATTATTTGTCCATATTCCCTTCAGAAAGTGAGTTTTCAGGAAGGATTCTTCAATTTTTCAGAGTAGCCAGTAGAGAAGGAAGACTTTAGATCTGTGAAAACAAAACAAAACAAAACAAAAAAAAAACAAACACACACACAAAAAAAGCAAAAAACCAAGATGGTAATAGCTGTATAAGTGTCACCATAGGCATGAGTTACCAGTTGTTCTGCAAGGTAAGCATTCATTCCAGAGCTGTGAAGTTAATGCTGATTAATTAAATTATTATCTTTATTATTACTTAAGTTTATACATGTGACTTTTCTCTGGGCCAAGTGCTAATTAGTCAAATGGTTTTCTTTCATGGGTGAAGTTTATACACTGATTTTTTTTTACATATATTTCAGTTACGATTTAGAGAAAGGGTAGCATTGCTATTATCGGATAGTAGTTGGGTAATGAGGAAGAACTGTGAAATAGGATGAGCAAGATTGCGCTGGCAAGCTAAGGATAAAATTCTAGGCAGCATACTAAGGTGAGAGAGATGTCTACACACATACATGCATATATATGTACTGGTTCCAGTTTTTTTCAGGAATTAGTCCTTCCCTGTGACACCAGCACAGCACTTTCACCCATCTGAAACTAAGGGGATGGTTGGTTTGGTCAGCACTACAAGAAGTTTAGAAGTACAGATTGCTTTTGCCTTCCCTCTCCCCACCCAATACCAACCAATCAAAAAACACTGCTTAATTGTGACAGAGGGTTTTATAGGGGAAGCTAAACATGTCTTAGTGATTTATTTCATTAATTTTTTTTTCCAGAGTTTTCAGTAAGCTGAAGACTCTGGAAAATTGTAGCAATTGTTGGTGTAATATAGTACAGTTCATACTACATTCTGTTGGTGTCATGAGAACTAGTGCTGTCAGTGAATTAAAAGTAGTGCAGAAAGGTAGTGGGGTGTGGCTGGTGGTTGGGTAAATGATTGATTAGGTAGTTAGGTAGTGGGGTGTGGATGGTGGTTGGGTAAAAAACGTCAGCATAAGAAGCAAGCCCCTCTCTACATTGAATGAGAAGTTAAGAGAGCTGAAAAATCTTCGAGCTTTATGAATTAGTGAAAATAAATACTCATCGTCTTACTGGTTATCTACCCATTCAGATTTGGTAGAAGACACTTTTACTTTTAAATATAGGTTAATTTTTGACCAGGCTTATTGTAAGACTGTTTTCAAACTAATTCATAGATAACAAATGTGAATAGTAATTACATTTGGGAAAAAAAAATGGCAGGCATAATTGTTTATATCATCATTTGAAATTAAAATTCTAAGGACCCCGTCTACAGATTTAAAGTGTGGTGACAAGCTACAGTATAAACAATGCATTTTTTAATGGTTCCTTTAAGGAGGTAAATAATATTAAAGACAATAAGGAATCAATAAAGCATTAATTTTTGAAAAATGTCAAGAATTATATATATATTTTTTAAACGGATGGATATATGAAGAGGAGGAAAATTGATTGCCAAAAATATATTAGAGAAGTTAGAGAAGGGGGGGATGGGGAAGAGATATAACAGCTTAAGATGGCAATGTGAAATGAAGAGAGAGGGTTCCTGGTAATTTCTCAGTAAGATTGTGTTTAGCTTAACAAGACAAAATGTTTGGAAGCTGTGTTAGAAAGACACAGTGTTTCTAAGCAGTAAGTGGAAAATAGAAAACTTCATGACTTAGATTAATATCTTGAACAGCTTCAGAATACCCTTTTGACTTTCTTTAACCAGAGCTTCAGAGTAAATCTTGAAGTATTGAAATGTCAGGTTTCCCTCTCCTGATTTTATTCTGGATTTGGTGTATAAGCAGTCTCCTCAGCTAGATATTTGACCTTATTAGTGCCATTTCATACTCCAGAAGTAAAAGAATATTAATTTCCTGCCATTAGAATTTCCTCAGATTTACAAGAAAAATCAAGTAGAAAACATTTCATATTCTCAGTCTTTGTGAAGTAAAGAAATGTTGTATCCTAAAAAATATTCATGGTTTGTCTGCCATTTATTTTATCCTTTGTTTAATCATAATTTATTCCGGGATATTTAGTGTTAATTTGTCTGTTGTTGTGACTTACTACAGGATAAGAATAGAGGATAGTGTGAGGATTGACATTAAGCTAGAGAACATAGTGAAACCAGAGATTTGGGTGCACAGGAATTACCCATAGAGGATGAGACAGCAGTGTAGATATTGTAGCTTGCTTGCTATTTTTCTTATTGAGAGGAGGAAAATTGAGGGTGGCCATGCATTTTATTTTAATGATTGAGAGAGAAATTGCCTCTGTCTCTGAGAGTAAAAAGATATAATGTGTAGTTAGAGTATCAGCATGTTTTTCTACTGATAATATAATATAATAAATTTCACCCAGGAGTCATGCCAACTAATTAAATTTCCTTTCAAGTGATGTTCCACATTTTTATGTTGGAGGAGACTGTAGGGACTTTTCCAGCTCCAGGTTACTCAAAATTATAATCTTCACAAACATACCACAGAAGGTGACAACTCTCCCCCACACACCCTTTTATTTATTTATTTTTTTTCCCAGTGATATTTCTGTGAGTCATCACAAAATGTAGTGGTAGTGTTGTAGTGGTGTTTTTTTTTTTTTTGTTTTGTTTTGTTTTGTTTTGTTTTGTTTTGTTTTATTTTTTAGGAATTCAATCAGAACAAGAAGTCTCGTGGCCAGTATAAACACATGCACATACATACATACATGTAAAGGAAAAAAAAATGTGTTGTTTTATCATGAAGGGAAAAGACTTCTTCAGTAGAAGGAAAAATAAATCAGACATAAAAATGATGGCAAAGCATTTTCCTTGTGCAGTCAGTAGTGGCAGATTGTTTGACACGAACGACTACGTGCTTTTTACAAATAATTATGACACCAGAAACTGGAAAGGGCTTCTTAGGTTATCATTTGTCTTCCATTGTAACAGACCAAGCCACAACATACAACATGTGACATTTAAAGTGATGGAATAATGCTTTCTTGTGGTTTTAATATGGAAATACAGATATGCTTGATACAAAGAAAAAAGTTGTGAGTGCTGAGAATGGAAAAGTGTTGAAAATTCCACACAGATGTACTCCCTTTCTCTAATTAAAATAATCTAATGCCAAAGAAACCCAAAGTCTGAAAAGGAAAGTTGAGAACTGCAGTTTCTTTACTGGTCCAGATGCACAGTGGTGACTTTCTTATGCTATAGAATTGAGTGTGATATCTTGTAGGATTTATAGGTATGTGTGATATTTATCATTTATTAATGTTTTCAATATATTGAGCCATTGTGGTATAGAGTTTCTGTGTGTTCATAAAGGAGAGCAGAATAAAACTGTGTTTGACAAGAAACGTGTATTATTTTACTGTGATTTTCTGGAATTAGTGAGGCACCCCCTTCCATTCCTTTAGCCACTGTTCACTTTCATTCTGGATAATTCCCAGGACAGATAGGAATAATCTGTTTAAACATTTTGTGTTTGAGACTAGCTACTCCTTCAGCCATGGTATACTTGTAGAGAAGGGAAGGAAGCCAAACTGTGATGGTTCTTCTATGTTTTAATATTAGTGAAAAAGCTTGTAGCTAATTAGAGAACCCTTTGTATGAAATGTATCTAGCGAGTCTTTGGTATGTAGGCTATCCTAATTTACAGAATAAATAAAAGTAAAAACACAAGGCATTCTCCCTTCTGTCTTCAACCCATCTTTTTCAGCAGGAGTGCTGCCAAGTTCAGAAGCTGCATTGGCAAATAGTGCCTGGTTGTTGCAGTCCTTCACTCTACCAGTTGTTCAGAGAGCAGCTGTCTGACAGCAGGGGAAGTGAAGCACCTTAGAAGTAAGTTCAAAGAAGCTGCAAAGATGAGTGGAAAAATGTAGAGTAGTTAGAATGTGGGGAAGAGAAATAAGGTCTAAATTTCATCCCTCAAAGGTGTTTGCCTCCACCTGGGACTTTTAGATCTTAGTTTTCTTCCTGCTGAACTAGCTTCATTTTAGTGTAGCTGAAAAAAAAAGAAAGGTAATTTTAAAGATGGTACTGATTTAATTACACTTTGCTGTGGAAGGCATACTGCAGTTAATTTTATTTTTGTTTGTTTTTGTTACTTTTGTTGTTGTTGCTCTTCTCCAGAGATAAGCACTACATGCTTGTTTTCAGTTCTTCATACAGAATCATAGAAATATTGGTTGGAATGGATCTTTGGAGGTCACCTAGTCCAGTCTCCCACCTATAGCATGACTGCTGCTAATCTAAATCATGTCAGCTGTGGCTTTCTCTAGCTGCGTTCTGAAAATCTCCATGGGTGGAGATTCCATGCCTTTTCTGGACAACCTGTGCCAATGCTCAGGATCCTCCCGGTGAAGAATTTTTTCCTAATGCCAAGTATGAACCTCACAACCTACAATTTGAGGTCATTTTCTGAAAAGTTTGACACCATTATTTTTTTGTAGCACCCCTGCAATTAATTATTCTAGGCTGCAGTTTGTTCTTCTCAGCCTTAATCTCCTCTTTGTCAAACTAAACAAGCCTGCTTCCCTCAACCTTTACTGTAGGCCATGTTTCCTCTGCCTTTTGAGAACTCTCTCCTATACTTTTTTTCCGTCTCTTAATTTTCTGCTTTAACTAGATGGCACAAAGCTAGATAGACTCTTCCAAATGTGCCACATCAATGCCAAGTGGAAGAAAATGCAGTGACTTGAGATCCACCATGATAAGCCTGGGAGCTTTTCAGCAGGGTTGCTCTTCAGCCAATTGGTTCCCATCTGTCCCGATGCATCCGAGTATTTCTGCCCCGGGTGCTGAACTTGGCTCTTTGTGTTGAACTGTGTGATGTTTCTGTTGGCTTGGGCCCCAAGACCTCATTGAACTGAAAGTGGCATTTTTCAGAACAGAGTTTTTCATTCAGTGGCTGTAATACTGTAGAATTCATCTTGTTTTAACTTGGAAACTTTGAAGTACCTTTACTGGCAAATAACTTTATGTTTCCAAACAAAAATCTTTAGCCAGAATTCACTGCTTTATTGTAATTGTTTCATTGTCTTAGAAGTTAGTTGGGTTTCATTTGCAGAAGTTGTGTAATGTAGGAATGAGCAAAGCTTATGTTTTAATTGTAACCTTGTTTTCTCTAATCTTGGAGCTATTAGGTTTGAATTAGCTTGTGGTCTAATTTTTTATCAGACACAATGGGTCCTGAAAGAAATTTTGCAGAGTGCTGAATTGACTCATTGTGTCCCAGGGTCAGACCTATAATTGTCAACAGTGACAGATATTTGCAACTCTATGAAGAGACTCCATATAAATCAAGAACATCTACATTTAGATTACCAAATTAAATGTCTGTTTATTTCATGTGGGTTCAACTACTTGAGGAGGAGGAGAGGAGAGGAGAGGAAAATTAACCTTCTAGCTTTTTTAGAAATGTACCAATGTTGATTGAATTATACCTTTATTGCTAATAAATGTTGTTTACCAGCTGGTAGGTAGTATGCCTAAGACTTTGCCTATTGCTCTTTCACAGCATGGTTACAACTTCATAATGAAACCACAGATTCATAGAGGCAAAAACACAGCTGTTTAAGCCCATAAAATAAATGGTTTACAAGAAAAAGCATAATCAGTAGTATCAAGTATTTTGTCAATTACATTAACAACAGAGAAATAGATAACAATGCCTATTTGACAAGAGACTGTTTTTAAGATGTTATATTTGCAAAATGCTTGTCTTTTCTTATTACAGAAAGCAACAAGACATCATGAAAGAGAGATATCCATTATTCATGAATTTAAATAATCTGACTTGCATGTGGAAAATAAGACTGAACTAGATTTTATATTGTTTCAGTGGCCTTCTAAAAATTACAGGCAATTATTGCTTGTTTTCTTAAACTAATCCTGCTTCTTCACAGGCTGATTCATTGTATGATCTTGCAGTTAGTAAATTAAATATTTTCTTATTAACTTCAATATAATTGACACCTTGTATGACTCAGTGTGCAGAGAGTAAACAACTCAGCAGAAATATCCTGTCACATCTGTGGGGCTGATTAGACATAAACATCAGTCATGACAGTTTAGGTTCCCTGTAGTACATGTGGCTTCTCCACATGTGCCCCTTTACTGTAAGCATGGATATTAACTAAGACTATGTTGGTACAAAAGATCAAAGCGACCTGGAAGAAGAATATCCTTACTTTATTGCTCCATCCTATTTTTTAGGCAAAAACTGTTGATCTCAGCACAGAATTAGTGACTAGGTATAATATTCAATGGAAGAGTCATAGGCAGATGAGTCTGTATCTGTTTACTCAAATAACATATTTTTGGAGTATGGTTCTTCCATAAGACCTCAGTTTTGGTTAGCACAAAATGCTTGAATCTCTGTATTTTTTTTTTTTCAGCTCTCCTGAATATGTTTCAGGGCTTTATACCTATTTTCCAAAAATAAGGTCTTCTCCCTTTCCACTGAAAAATCACAGTGAAGCCGCTGTGTTGTTCAATGCAACAACTGTGCAGTTGCAATGTGCAACTCTGAAATGCAGATGAGATTCTGTTGTGTCTGTTCTAAAGCTCTGTCTTCTCCCTCCCACAGCTACTCCCATGAGAATTTAGAGCATTTCTTTCTGTCTATACTCAGGCTTTTTCTTTCAAAATCTTACAACATACTCTCAACTTAACCAAGTTCCCTTCATGTTTCTGACTCTATGACTTTGTATTCTCTAAAGATGACAATATATTTTGAATCATTATTTTTTGCCTTTTTAAAATTTTATTTCTTCCTTCCTTTGTTGAAAGTGGGTTCTCTAGTAACAGTGTTACTGTAGCTCTGATAGCCTAAGGATATAAGTGAGCCAAGGTTTATAGGTCTAAGTAACATATTTTAATTACTTTATCAGTTGAAATACTCCATAAAAAAATCAAGATTTCTCTGACACTCATCCAAGGCAAAATGAGAGATGCTGATGCAGGACTTGATTAATATATAATTAAAGGAGGAAAATATAGTGACAATTAATAAAGTTTTATAGAAAAATGACATTATTAATTAATTGGAAGACAGATTCTTCCTCACCAATTCCATATTTTTGTATTTTACCAAATATATTCTTTAATTGGTATTTACACCGTGGATTAGCTTTCTCATTTTTCTTCAATTAAGCTCAATTTGAACCAGAAAAACCTTGAGTTTCTAACCAATGATGTGATCAGGGATCTTTAAGGCAACCTGGAAAGGACAGAACTTTCAGGAGCTCACCGTGGCTTTTGTGGCCAGTTACAAACAGATTAGAGGTCAAGATTTTTTATATGTAAAAACTGTTTAAATGCATATCTTACTGTGATAGTGTGATTTTTTTTATTATTTTTTTTTTCCATTGAGTTAAATGTGACTTCATTAACTGGCATTAGACAATTTGATTCCTCTACCTATCTTCAAGTTTGAGAAACCTGTTGTGAATTTAACCTTTTAGCATACATACTTGGTGTCTTTGCAAGCTATTTTTCAAAGTACTTGTTTGAAGGTTTGACTTCACTTTTTGGAAGTGTCATCAACTAACAGAAAGTCTTTCTTAACTCACCATAGAAAATGCCTCAGGGTTAGGTAATACCCCATGAAACTCCTCAACTATATTTTCAGTTAGATCCATTTGATTACATAGACTAAGAACAGAATAAGTTGACTTCTGTGAGGTATAATGCCAGTAGTCAGATGAAGTAAGATGAAACATTTTCAGAGAACCCATTCATGGATTCTTGGCATGGATTATCTGGAGAAGATTTTTTAAATATTGTGGAATTAAACTTCATTGTAGGATTATAACTAATTACAGTTTACTGTTCAATCCTGCCATTACCAAGAAAATAAAACAGGTTTCCTCTGGTAGTACGTATCAGTTTTACTCCTGGACTGAGATTATTTTATGCTTAGTCACATTTCAGTTTGAAATGCAGTTTAACAAGCTTATTTCTTTCCACATTTGAGGTTACTTCCAATGTGTTCAGAAATTTTCAAAAATAGGTCTGAATTTTGTGGCCTAGTAGAAATAACTACAACTGAAGCGACATGGAAAATCGAAAGTTAATCTGAAGTCTCTCAGTACCTTGCAGAGTTGGAATTGCAAGCATGTGTCCCTGTATCGAGAGACCAGGTTTCCTGACTTAAGCTAGAGTTATTTATCAAATAGTTCAAGAAGGATCGTTGTCCTTAGTGGAACCTTGTGCTTTGCCTTTGTTGAGTTCAGCAGTAATCTGTCTGTCTGATGTAGCAGTTTACAAAAACTTTGCATCCATGTAAAACTTCAGACAGTTGCACTTTTCAGAGTAGTCAACAGTAGACTTAAAATGAAAAAGTAGCATTGCACATTGAGCATTGCACTCATACAGGTCACCCTTGCTAAAGATTAATCTGAACTGTGTCACAGCTCTTGGTGTCAAGGCTATCAGTGTGTCAGTACCAGTATTTATTAATTCCTGAGGAAGCCAAAACCACTTCAGTGAAAATTTATCACCATTGCAAGTTTCCCTCTATACAGTATTTTTTTTTCACTAACATACCAAAAAAAGATTGTGTTTGTCTCAAATCACTTTGAAGTATTTCACAACAGCCTTTGCGTGATGAATTTTCAAAATAATATTGTACTACACAGCTTGCAAACTTTTATCATAAATATAATAGAATGAAAGAATGCATAAAGTCTCTTTTGCATTATTTTTATTTGATCTACATTTAAGACTTTGATGCATAAATTATATTTCTTTATTGTGATTCAGTACAAGCTATTTAATTAAAGAACCAATTAAAATGATTCTATTTTTAAAATATTCTCTTATTCTAGGTTAACTACTTTTTCCTTCTCTGTATATATATATTATAAAATATATATATATATATTTATTTATTTATTTTTTCAAGCAATACCTCCTGTTTATATTTGGGAAATATTTTTGTTCAGAGACTTGGAATATGTTCCTTCCCTTGATTTTTGTAGGGCTGGAAATCTTCCATTATAATTTTTCTTATAAAATATGCAAGTCTAATAATTTAATTGGTGCTTCTTTTATCTTCCCCATGGCAATGATTGTTTTGTAGACAACAGAGACCACATCTAGCTGCTACTGAAACCAGACTCTTTCTCTTGTAATCTCAATGGAGAGTGAAGCAGGTTTCATGAAAATGGATGATAGCTTGTAGATCAAACAAAGGTATCCCCGTGTTGCTGTGTGATGAAGATGCATCTCAGCACCCTTCTGTTCTGTCCATTCCTTGAGAGAGCACTGCTCTTATATATTATAAGCCTGTACTTCAGTCTCAGCCTGCAGATCCTACTACTAATTAAGTAGTAGGTACTACTTCTAATTAAGCACTTCTAATCAAAACTGATAATTTCTGTTAAATGAATATTTCTCTTAAATGAGGCATACTAATATTTCAAGAAGTTTGTGTTGCCATTAAATACAAAGCCTATACATCTGGAGTTCTTTTCTATCTGAAATTTATTTCAAAGCATTTTTCCACTTAGAAAATGAAGCTGTCCTGTTTCATGTCCCTGATTCCAAACTGAGTTGAATGCCCCAGCTTTCAGCAGCTCTTAGGTCTTGTTCCTGGAATAGGAAGATTTCTGTCACCTGAAGATTATTTATCGGTATGACTGAAGGCAGTGTGACTGTAACTTCCGAGAGCTTCTGCTGAGGACTTGCTGTGTAGTATTTACAAGATATTTAGCATCTTAATTCATAGGTGTATCAACATTTGAGACCCAAAAATGAGACAACTAGCTGAGAGAAAAGACTATTTGGGATGCCACTGAGCTGCAAGCAGTCAGCATCCTCTGGGAGGTGCTAGTGCTTTATAGCATTGCATTCCCAGCTTATACATTGTGGGGCATGTCTTTCTAGTGAGGCACTGAATGCTTTTTATTCTTATCAAATCTGGGGAAGCTGGGGAGGAGTAGTCTTGGAAAACTGGTCTCTTAAAAGCGTCATAAATTTTACTCATTTTAGATCATTTCTCTGAGTGGCATTATTAGCATATGCATTTATTTTTTATAGAATCTTTACTAATTTCACTTTCCCGTACAGAATGAAAGATTTCAATCAGAAAAAAATGCATTATTTCTGCATTTAAGTCCCTATGACAGCACATTGATCTACAATGATCCTGAACAAGAAAACCATCTCACTATTTTTATCCAGGCATGGATGCACATACCTTGTTTTACGTGACATAATTATGACCAAAATGTTGCAAAATCTGGAGGAGATCCTCTGTTCCTTTGTAATACAAGTAACGTAAAGGGAACAGGCTTACTAAGGCCTTACAAATTAAATGCCTTCATATTTTCCTTGTCAACTTTTCACATGCTTAGTGCTCATTTCAGCTTGCTAAAAAGAGCCTTTATTATAGCATTATAGTATTTGATTTTATATTTCTCACTGCAGATTGTTCAGATAACTGTTCTGGCTGCCTCTGCACCTGTTTTGGATCCTGCAGAGACGGCTGCTCTTTGTAAGTCTTGAGGACCTGTGACCTCTTTCTGTTCTTTCCCTGCTCTTGCTGCAGAGAGTTCTCCTGTGCCTTTGGTCTCCTGGGGCAATGGCTTCTCCAGCCATGCTTTCATGTCTCTCACATCCACACTACAACACTTCTGCTGTCTTTTAAGCACAGTTTAGAAACCATTTGCACAGTTCTTCTCCTGAATGTAAGACTTGTACTAGTTTTGTTTGCGTTGCAACCCCATATTGGGGGAGGAGGGGTGGAAAGAAACGGATTAAATTGAATTTTGGCATAGTTCTGTTTGTCATGCTTTTGCTTCATAAATTAGAAGTCCTATTATACCACATCAATCCCTTTCAAGTATTAGCTGCTTTTTTTTTTTTTTTTTTTTTTTCTTTCAACAGTATAACTTCATAGTAAATGATTATTTTATATATTTTTTTATTATTATTATTTTAAATCTCAGGCTTTAATCCAACTTGCCATAGCATTATAATACTGTATTTTAAAAAACATTCTCAAAAGGCATTTTTAAATTAAGCTGAAGTTCCTTTTATCTTTTAATGGTATGACATTAATGCCAAGGTTTTGGGGATTTTGTTTAGCTATGGTTATCTAAAGATAAGCTACTGAATATATGACCTGATTCTCAACATCGTCAAATAGCTGCAGTGCCCAGGAAAACCAGGATTGCAGTTTGGTTCAGAGCCTATTTAACAGATTTATTAGCCTAAGAAGTTTCCAAAGCTCTTGAGGTGAAGCTAAGCTCATTATTTATGAAAACAAAGCACACACAAGTCTTGGGCCAGCTAGTACCTGTATGCAGCTTCCAGTCTGGGAATATATAGACAGCAGTAGGAGGAAGCATTTGTCCAGCTGCATAGCTTTGTGCATTTTGTGGTATTGCGTAACGCTGTAAAGCAAAACCTTTTCAGCAAAGCTAATTGCTTCAGAGAGAAGCTTTGCATTAACTCTGCATGTCTTGGTCCCCACTTCTGATTATGTGGCTTTGCACTGTGCCCCTTTACTGGCAACTTTACTACCCTTGTTCAATGAGACATTAGTTTCTTATACAGATAAAATGACAACTTACCTGTGCTGGTTTACCAAGCAGTCTAATGTCTCTCAGTTTAGTTACAAGACATCTGCATCTATCTGAAAACTTTTTAACCATGCCTTCTGTAGCATGCCCTGCTTAACCTGTAATAAAATCTGTAATAGAAATAATAAATAAATAAATAAAAACAGGTTAAACCAAAGCGAATAAAAGTGAGTCCTGCAGCACTCACTCAGTTTTGTGGCACTATATAACAGAATTCACAGCCTGAAACCCTGGCTTACCCTAGGTCCATGAAAGGATTTGTGTGCCAGTAAGTCATTTTGTTAATGTTTGCTGTCTTGTTCCCCACAGCTTAATCTAGAAACTTGTATTTACAAGCCTGGGCTCCCCAGAGCATGTCGTGCACAAACCTGGTATCCAGGCCTGTTCAGCAAAAAATGGTGAGCTCTCCTGGTGCTGAATGATTGCTGTCCTTCAGGTTCTCCTCACATTCACCTGGGATTTACAGCAAGAAGGAAGTTTTGCTGCCTTTTCACAAGTGTCAGTCAACACTTCAGCATCCTCCCAGGATCTCTCGTGCCGGAGCTCACGTCCCTCTGACTCAGCTTCGTCCGTGCCAGTGGGGGGCTCAGAGCTAGGGCTGGGAAGTTTTAAACTATCACAGCTATCTTGGACAGAATCCTGAGTCAGGCCAATTTCAAAAAATGCATCCAGAGAAGATGGCCTTAAGACAGTAAGTATGTTCTAGGCTTGTGTAGTATCAGAATGTAAAATTTCATGGCTATTTTAAGCTGAATTGATGGTATTTGCATTCTTTAAACTTAGTCACTAAAACACGTGGCCTAGTTTTCATTTTCAGAGATTCTGCAGATCCCTTTTATTTATTTATTTTTTTTAATTAAGAAATACCGATTACATTTGTGATGAAGAAGAAGCATTTAAAGGAATACTAATGAACAATATAGTATTTTGTCCCTCTTCAGTGCAAAACTGCTCCAGCTTAGGTGCTCTGTATAGCCATAATAGGAGACTTGCTTGACTATCAAGTACGTACAGGTGTCCTTACAGAAAAGGTGTCTATTTAAAGGGTCATGGAGGGGATATAAATGGTAGAAAAATAAAAATACAGACAGAAGAGAGCAACAAAATCCCAGTTATTCTGAGATGGCAGGGAGAGACTAAGAGACCCCTTGTGACTAATGAGCTCAGGAACAGCTTTGACTCAGTGCAATTACTAAAAACATTTTAATCCAAGGTATCGATGCTTTAATTGCAGTGCAGTTCACCTTATCAGCTTTAACAGGCAGTGGTGTATACTCCAAAAAAATCTGTGACTGAGTGTTATTTACTTAACTGTGTAGTGAGTTGTTGTACCCATAAACAAAAAGGACACACAGACTACTATGAAGTCAAGCATAATTGCTCTCAATACACAGTGCTACCTTTACAAAAATAAGTCTTTTAAATGCATGCATCCCTTCAGTCAGTATAAGCCAGTTTGTCATTGCAATGGAGAGGAGTTGCCACAGTCCTCTTCCTGCTTTCAATCAGACACAAGAGGCACTGGTTTGTGCTGTAATTTTAACAGCAGCGCTGTCTATTGTGTCTTGTGACAGCCTTTGTGAGCAATGTAAAGTACTTCAAAAATTAGTGCCATGTATTTTAGTGAAGCGGGAAGGGACCTGAAAGTTTTGGGTCTTATGTCCCATCATTTGCTTTATTCTTCTAAGTGAGGTCTTTGTTACTTGGGACAGCTACAGAAACTCTCTAGTACCTAGTTTTCTGTCATGCTTCTTCCATTTTTATTGCAGAATATGTCACACAACCACTGGTAACCCAAGACTACTGCAAATCTTTGGCATTTTAGCATCTGTTACGTGAAGAGCAGAGGCATGCCTGAGGCAAGGGGTTGAATTTTCCAAGAGAGAGGACAAACAAACAGTATGTGAAGGCATTGCAACAGGAATTCCTAGGTAATCTCTGTGCACTGAATGAATTACAGCCTTCAGTTTCATATGGGAAAGATACTGCAGTGGTGACTTTGCTGTTGCCCTGTACAGGTTGACTCATTTGGGAAGTCTACATTATATACATGTACTTACGTTTACCTTGAGATCTGGCATGTCCTGTGGTGAAGTGGAATAGCACTTGTGACCCCAAATTCAGGCAACGGTCTTGAAATTCATTTTCCATTTCATAAAATGGCACTTTTCAAGTGCTAGCAAGTTCCACTGTCTTTGGTGAAGATGTGACCTGTAAATCTTGAATCTACTTATTCCTCAAATGTCCTTAGTTACTGAGCAGTTATGCTAGGCTTGGCAGAGCACCTGCCGCACCTTTTAGGGCTTTGCATGGAGAGCTAAATTCTCTCCTTAGGGAAACTGGAGGGGATCTTCTAGGACAATAAAATGTTGCAGAACTGCAACACCATCCAGTCTATGTAAAATTCATGTTTATTGTTGACAGAAATCACTGTGGAATTTAGAAATGTCTGATGGGGGAAACTTATTTCTGTATTTCTGTGGTGGTTTTCTTTTTTTTTTTTTCTTTCTTTTTCTTCCTTTTTCTTCCTGCTCTGCCCCCAAAGGAAATATGAAATTAACTGCTTTACAGGTTACAATTCACCTATTTCAGAAAGGAAATGAAGTGTGAGTATTTGTCAGGAGCAGAGGCTACAAAACAAAATACTGGGGAGGGAAACCTTGGGGTTGCAAAGGAGAAATAAGGAAATTATGGGAAAAGTCAAAGTTTTGGGGCAATACTAAGGAGGATGTTCTGGGTGAGGAGGGAAGTGGAGAAGTCGGAGAAACTGAGTTTATATGGGAGAGAGAGCTGTTACCTCTGACTGTGTACCAGGATCCTGCAATTCCTGTCCTTCCTCAACATCTGAGATTAGACCTCTGTGCTAGGGGCCAAGAGAGCTGCTCAGCCTCCAACTTCCTCAATCACCTTGTCCAAGACCCCATCTCGAGCTAGGTGAGGAGGGCATTAGACACCGCAAAGCAACCTTCAACTTTTGCCAGGCACTTTTTGTTTTGCCAGTAAGTAATAATGCTGGCAGGCCCCAGCTTCCTGCTTCCTCTGCAGGTGCTCGGCACAAAAGCAGGCAGCCAGCTGGGGGCAGGAGGCTTGGACCTGCCGCTGAGATTCAGAGCTTGCTCTGTGCTCACCAAAGTTTGAGCTGTCATGCTACATTAGCCATTCTGGGAAAATTCCCTGTAATTTCATATTTGAGGGTATCCATTTTGTTTTGGCTGAGCCATTTCACTGGATACCATTAACAGCCTCACAAAAGTGCCTTGAAGACTACTTTACAAAACAGTTCAAGAACAGGGTATAGCAAATAAATGCTCAGAAGATCCATTCATCATTTTAAAATAGCTATTTTCCTGTGGCACTGCAGCAACTTCAATGAGATGACAACTCCAAAACTGAAGGTGCATCTTCACAGGGGTGTTTATTTTGCATTTAGCTTAGCTGCTGCTCATGAAAGCAGCTGCAATAACAATGCAATAATTAGAGTGCACTGACTGCCAAGACAGTGTTTGTTCCTCACTCTCTTTTGAAGGTGCTCTAAGTTCACTGCTTATTGATGCAGTACAGACAAAAATACACCTTTAAAGTATGGCAGTCCTTCAGTTTTGCTTCACACCAGGAACAAGCAGTCCTTTTGCCATCAGGTGTTATCCAGCTGTGAAGAAAATTACGGGCATTACTTGCACATTCCTGAAATCATCATCACCAGAATGTGGCTGTGGTACTCTAGGACTGTGTCAGCCAAAGAGGGGCAGTTCTTGACTTTGAGGGGGAAGGAAAGGTTCAGGATGGGCTCTAGAAGTATTCCTTGAAGGGTTAACTGAAACAAGATGCATCTGGCTAGCCAGCAATATTTTATTAACACTATGAGCTAAAGTCAAATTATAGAAAACCCAAAGAAATTAAAACCAAAATGTTTCATGAGTTCAAAAAGGAAATGAGTTACCTGTGTATTTGAGTTCCCTGTTTGAAATCTCTGGTTTTTAATGACACTAGCTGTAATTCACACTCCAGCCATATGGGCATTCATGATGCATTTGCTCCTGTGTACGGTGAGGAGTACCCTTCATTGATCAGGGATGCACACATATGGGAGGTCTCCTTCCATCTCCTCTGCTTACTTCCATAAAACTTGTAGGAACCAAATATCTTTAGCATCTCTACCTTGATACAAAATTAGATTTATATTGGCCACTGTGTTACTGGGAACATATGCAGGCACAGAAGGGGTTATTATATGTGTCATCTCCTTAGGAAACTGTCCAAAACCCAGAGCTCAGCAATATTTTTATTGTATTCCTGGTCTGACAAGCTGGATGGAATTTTGTCAGAGAGCACCCAGCAGAAACCTCTCCTAGCTGCCAACAAAGCTGAGGACAGCTTCTGGTTCACAAAGCTGGCAAGAGAGAAGTTCAAGAGAATTCTGGCATCAACAACCAACTTGTCTATCTTGGTGGTGATTTTAGTGTGCACACACCTTAGATTTGAGTAATAAAACCTTAAAATAAATGAATTTCTGGAGCAGTCTAGAAGCAACGCAACAGTTAAAGTAGGTTGATTCAGTTTTATCCCTCAGTTGTTGAGATGATACTTATGGCAGATGACTCACAGAATTATGCCATGGTGATAAAGCATTTAATTGCCTAGCTCTACAAGGATTATTGCAACCGTCAAATGAACTTTGTACCTATCTTCAGGATAGGCTAAAGGTACAACTGTAACACTGCCAGACAGCCCTCCCTTCTCATCTGCTCCAGCACATGAAGCTACATCTCTGATGCCAACAGCATTTTGTGAGGAATCAATCTGCCTATGTCATGCTGAGTTCCCACTTACCTTAAACCATTTGTACTTTTTAATACTAGATACAGTCTGCCAATGGAAACCACTGCACAATTAGTACAGTTTACTTCCTGAAGGTATTCTTAGCATGAACTTTCTTCCATGACTTTCCCAAGTATTTCCTGGCCAACATCCTCTGAAAACTCTTCTTCCTTCCCCACTAGATGGGGATGATTGCTGCTGATAGCTCTTCTTGGTCAGTAATCCACAGCAAAAAAAAAATAAAAAATAAAAATTGCCCACCTGCCCAGTGGCCATGCATTGCAGGAGTATACAGCGAGTAATTCTGACCATAGGGTGTCAGATGTGGGGAGAACAAGGAGGGGAACCATTTATTGCCTGCAGTCTAGGGAAGAGGCAAACATCTCTTAACTGAAGGGGGTGGGGAAGTATATCCTTTAAGACACCAAAACAAGAAGTTCATCTTTGTCTTACTGCCTTTCATAGTAATCGAGCTTGATCCATTAGTGCTATCAAGGACTAATTCCTTCTTCCTTGCAAATCTGAATGAGAAGAGAAAAATCAGAGGAGAACACGCTTGAACAATACCTAGTAGTTCAAGATGCCTGACAGCAAGGGTTTTTGGGACTGAATAGGATCTCTCAGGGTTGGAAAGGGAAAGATCAGGAGTTAGCCATGTTATAACCAAAGATAATCACACTATCAGCAAGACTTTGGAAAACAGGGATAAGTGAGGATTCCTCCTGTAGATGAAGGCTTTCTCCCCCACAAGATCTTGGTCCTCAAGATACCTGAAACAAAGTGGGCAGCAAAATGTAAAACTGGAAACTTGTGATCTCTTGGACTTTGACAAATCCATGCAATAATTTCTATAAACATCAAAATTTGATGACTTACTGTATTAAGTTTACAAACTTTCCTTTTTAGTGCACTTCATTACAGCAAAATAATTTCTACTTACATTTTTGAGAAGAACAAGTGATTTGCATCACATCTGCATAACTGAAAAAAGTTCTATTAACAAGCAACCTTCAGCCAAAGGAGTTCTGTTTTCATATTCAGTTTTTTTATGAACTATCTAAAGTGTTTAAAGGCTCCCTGATGTTTCCATGAAATATAGGTGCCAGTGTATAAACAAAATAATTAAGATCTTACTGAATTACATTGGATGTTGAAAAGACTCCAAGAGAACACATGCTCAATTTTCATGAAATTGTATGTTGCATTTCACTAACTGTTCAGGCCCCATATTTTACAATATTAATTAAGTTTCATAGCAACATTCATGACATTTAATAGCAATGCTCATACAATATTAAACAAAGCATTAAAAAGAAATCACAGCCACGAGTTTAATAAATTACAGGAGTGAAAACTTCCTTCCGAAATTTAAGAGAACAGTCATCCTGCTTCATTTGTGTTATATTTCATTAAAGAAAGATAAGAAATGTTTCATGACAGATTTGCAAGATAGGTCTTAAAATTCTCACCAGCCATTCATAAGCCAGCCATTCAAAATCCCACAAAGCGTAAAGACAGCATAGCCACAGCTTAAGTGGAATTTATTTTAAATTATTAATAACAAAAAAATAGCCCCCTCCTGTTGTAGCAGGGGTGCGGCTTTGACAGCCCTCGTCAGAGGCCACATAATGCTCTTCCTGTATCTTTCTAGCTGCTCAGAATTTCTACCTCCTTGTCTTGAAGTAGAAAATCTTACCCCTCAAAGACTTTTAAATGGAAATCGCTAGTCTGGCAAGTTGCCTTTCAGATTTCCAAATTCGTACTTCATCGTTTCCTTGCAGCTTGTCAGTCAGTAATTCAGCAGTCATTCAGGAGAGGGCTCTGTTGATCAGGGGAGCTGGGGGAGGCAAGGTGGGGCTCCAGGGGGAGGACCATCAGCTCTACCAAGTACAGTAGCTTCATGAGGAAATGGATACCTTACAGCACAACACATTAATGGTGGCAAACGGATCACTGTGATAAACCTCACTTTGGAGTACCAAATCTATCCACAAAGGCACATAGTGCAATAACAATGAGAAAGGTTCTTTAATCAGTCCCACCCTATTAAAAACTGGTCACCTCCTACCTGCACCAGCTGTGTTGGTTTTACATCAGTGGAGCACAAGCACAACACCCAGCTTAGAGCTACCCAGTAGCTGATCAGTGGAGGCAGCAGTTTTTGGGTGGTGCTGGTGACTGGCTTCTGCAGGCTGGTATTGGGGTGCTGCTTTGCCAGCAGCTTGTCTCTAGGGATGTGATCTACTCAGAGCGAAGTTCTTCAAACAGGGTAGGTCACCCTGAATCTGATGAACCTGTTTCTCCCTTCTTGAGCACTGAAACATCTTTACGGGGCAGCAAGGGTGTACAGGAAAACGCATTAGAGGATGCTGGCCTGTGGCTCCTTGTCTGTCATCTGCTGAAACTGTTGGCAAAGCTGCTTCACTAGCAAAGTGGGGGCTGTAAGGAGCAGCAAATACAAGACCATGTGGGTATTAATAGTGCTGTGGAGTGGATCACTGCCTGACACACACACTAATAATGACCTAGAAACAACTGGCAAGCTCAAGAGGAAGGAGGTCATGGAGAGGTGTTGGTAGTCTTGTACCCCACAGCCATTCTGTGCACTCACTTCATCCCAGGGTACACTGTTAACTGGATCTTCATAAGCTCTACAATAAGCAGGTAAGCATTACCTTCTGGGTTCCTTCTCTTTTTTCCCTTTGTTTTTCAATATTTTGCTGTATTTGGCTATCAGTGCTTGTGGATGGCGATATAGTATGAAGCATATTATATAATGTAACTAGTATGGAGTATTTTAAATACTCCTACCATAATGTTAAAGCCCTCAGTCAGTAAGGTTTCATACTGAAGGAAAGTGTCATGTGTGCTGGACAATAGGGATATCTTCCTTAGCTTATTAATTGCTTAAGGAAAACTTCCTCTAATGGGAATTTGTACGAGGCTAGTTTGTAATTTGGCCATGATGAAGAAATTAGTACAGTAAAGGGAGTACTTCAAACTAATTTTTTGGTTCCTCCAAAGAGAAACATACTTATTCTTCATGAGAGGCCTTCACATATCCTCAGATCCTCACGTGGACAAGTTAGGGCTGAACGAAGTCTGCTGTGATTCCTGTGAGCATGAAGCAGTTGAATCCCACACTGTTTTACTATTTTCTGTGTATGAATGAGAGGTCTGCTGCTGACATTTGTGATTCAGACTCTAACACTGACCGCTTTCTCTATCAGCGACAGAACTGCTTCGCTATAAATATTTAATAGTAATGTTTAATATTTCCAGACATGACAGAGCTGAAGCACTGAAGTGACCTGATTCTTTTTTTCTTCATTTTTTTTAATGTGTGTGGTGGTTGAGAGAGGAAATTCTCCTGCTTACTTCTTGGAAAAGAGTAGAACAAAATGACAACCACATAAAAAATAAATAAATAAAAAGATAATAAAAAAATAGAGTTGTCATAAGGTACCACAAATGCCTGGAAAGCACTGCTGACTGTAGGATGTTCCTGTGAAACCATTTTGTGCCAGCTCATTAGAGGGCTTTGGCAAGGATATTTGGCATAAAATAGGTTTTATTTAGAATTAGGAACTCTGCTGCCCTGTTCTTGGCAAGAAATGAACTTGCAAATTAAACTGTCTTGTAATATAATGACATTACCTTGTGTTATGAATCATTGTAGAATTAGAAACATTGATCTGAATAAGAAATAAAACTTCTTACGAAGTGGAGAAACATGGACAGCTAACATTCAGGGAAAGCGCATAGATACAAGTGACGAATGCATTGCGTGCTGTCACAGATGAAAGCAGTTCTTGAGGTCTAAGCCTGTGTTCAACACTTAAATCCTTTTTTTGCTAAGGCTTTCAGTTACTCCAGTGGTTGCTTCAGTGGTTATATTTTTTCAGGTTCACTTTCTTAAAAAAAAAAAAAAAAAAAAGCCTTCTTCACTGGACATCTCAGGTGACATAATATTAAAATTTTATATTTGCCAGGGGCTTACTTTTCAATTATAGCAAGTTTGAAAAGTCTAGGTTAGGTGGAAGAAAGTTTCAAATGCAGGAGGACAGAGGCTGGGCATGTGATGCCTCTCTAAATGTTTGATGAAACATAGGGCTCAATTCTGGCTACCCATGGGGAAAAAACCCACAGGGATGGTTGTGAATTTCTCGAGCAACTCACTGAGTATAGCTTTGCTTTAGTTTCTGAAGTGAATTCAATGCTTTTAAATCAAAAGTGCAAAAAGCCTAAATTGGTCTTCAGGGTTTGTGCCCCCTTTATAAGAAATGGATGCATTTTAGGTGCGATAATCTCATCTCCCTCAGCGTGCCTCAGACTCATAGAGTTACAAGTGGAGAGAGTTTCCCTGATATTTTCTTGCAAATCTTTTTCTCAGATCAAAGACAGCATCCAGCCCCCTGAAGAAAGCCAGGTTATGGAGCACTACAGCTATTTTCCTCTAGCCTGAGCATACAGGAACGCAGTATGCTTTCATGCAGTTGTTGTGCTTTAGCATTCATGAGCGTCCTTATGAAGTCAAGCTGTGAGTTACATGCTGTGTCACACTACAGGGAAGAAGAATATCAGTTGTATAGCATTCTTAATCATGAGGAGAAATGGATTTGCCTAAATGAATATGCAAATATCAATACAGAATAAAATTATGAGTTCTTCCTGATGTGCAAAATGCCCTGGTGAAAAACATTTTACTGTATCGATGCTTGACTTCAGGAGATTGTCCCTTATGAAAGGAAGAAGAAGAAAGAAAGGGGAAAGAAAAGTAATTAAATTTCTTCTTACATTATGTTATTATTGAAACTGATGGTATTTTTCTAGTTTGGAGAAGTGTAGCTGACACAAAGCTTTTACAGCATACTTTGACATTTAAAACGCAGCTTCCTGTGTTTGCATTCGTGCATGGTTTCCTGAGATGAAGGGTGGTAAATAAATACTCGCTGCTGTTTTCCTGCATGCACCATGAGGATGTACCGGATGGGATTTGTTCTACAAAAAGGCAAGTTGCTTCTGTAGCCTTAAACACCCTTGCCCTAATAAATCAACAGGTGTTTGGCAAGGAGGCAGGAGTTTTCCTTCTGACCCCAAACTTGGCATTGAGAGCTATTTACCCATGGTGTGGGAGGTCACAGTTTGCTGCCTGCTACTGCTCAGTGAGAATGGACGCCACCACCCCCAGATGTCAAAGTGCTTGCTGGAACATCTGTTCCATGCCTCATCTCGATATTTCACTTTGGTCTGGTAGCATGGGCTGGCTCAGGGAAAGATGCTGTGTGCTGTCCTGAGTGGGGAAACCTCCTCCCAAACAGCTTTAAACACTGTGCTGAAGTAACTGGAATGCTGGCAGGTGAGGCCATATTTCCAGCACCCTTAGTGAGCACTTGAGCCAGTTGTCTAGTCAAATGGCAACATCTTTCCTCTCTTACCAGCTTGTGTCTAGAGCACGTGTTTGAAGGTCTTGTCTGATCAGACTCATGAGGTCAGGTTTTCCAGGAGAAAACCCTTGGACTGAGAGGAGCTTGTAATGCTGGGCTGGGTGGTTTGGTATGCAGGCCCCTGTGGACTGAGGGCTTCCAGCCAGACACAGCAGCAGCATAGAGGGGATACAGAAGTTCCTTTGACAGCTGCAGGCATTGGCAGAGGTCAGACCTTGGGGCTCAGGATAGACAAGGCGTAAGCAGTGGCACTGCAGCAGGGATCTGAATGTGGTGCCCCTTCACAGCAAACTGCTTTGCCTGCTACCCCTGCACCCATGGCCACCTTACTGCCAGCAGTGCCGCTGTATCTCTTGTCCTCTTCTCCTTTTCTTTCTCTCAGCATGTTTTCAAAATGCCATTTTAATGGTGAAACAGAGCTCCAGACGCTAACTGAAATGTTTGGCTCCAGAACAGGCTTCAGAGATTCTGGTCTCAACCTGCTCACCTGCCTGCGGCTGGGCTTTCAGCACTTCCCAGTGCTCTGTGAGTGGTGTGCTGCTTGGCCTGGGAGCCTGCCTGGGTGCCTTGTTTTCCTCACACATCTGTGACTTGAAGCCCTGGGATAGGGCAACACTACACCTTCACATCACACACCAGGAGCGTGCAGAGGCCCTGGCCTGGCCCTCCTTCCATGTGAGCTTGGTGGGCAGCTCCTTTCCACCCCATGCACCCAGACCCATTGCACAATATCTTTGGGGCTGGCAAACAGCTCTGGTAGAGAAAGGTGCTGCTTCTGCACATGGAGGAAGGCCATAATGGTGGATTTGCTTCAGTGGTGGAATGATGAAGTGAAGTGCTAGCTGTGTCCTGCTGCCTATCTCCTAAATACCCAGTCTTAAAGTATGTTACAGCTGCCATTTGACATGGCTTTTTGGTAAATATACCAATGTCCAGGTCTGTAGGATGCATAGTTGGCAGAAGCTTTCACCTGGTGCAGGTCAGCTTGGAAGATGTTCCACTCCTGCTGGCGTTACCATTCCCTTCCCTTCTTGATGTGGGAGGGTGTTTGGGGTAAGCATAATGGCTTGAAAGAGGAATTGTAGCTGATCTAAGCACTCAAACCAAGACCTGTGGTTTGAAGATAACAAGATAAATATATGAAAAATGACAGATGGACGAGTTGGAATGAGCTGTGAACTGACAGCTTTGTGACCAGTTCTGACTTATTTCCCTTTTGTGGTCTGAAACTGAGTGCCTCATAAATCCTAAAGACATCAAAACTGTAACTAACATAGCAGAAACTATTCAAGATCTCTGGAAATTTAAGGAGCAGATACTGTAACTAGAAAAGAAGAGAGTGAATGGGGAATGATTTCCCTCACCAAAGTGATATTTTGGGTATTTATTTCAGTTTCGATGTTGTAGGTTGACTCAGCACACTGACACAGTTGTGAGCACTGGCGGTCACACAGTGACTGTCTGAAAGTCTGACGTGGACCTGAAAATGAAAGTCATTTCACAGTTTATGGTTCTGTTTTACGGATGAATCTTAAAGACCCTGTTAACCTCCAGCAGATGGCTGATAATGCCCTCATGCTCTGCCAGCCATGAGGCATGTGACTCCCCAGGCAGACCAGAGGGCTGCAGGCTCTTTGGGTGGGAGAAGAACCTGAACTGACAACAAGAGGAGTCCTGGCCTTGGGTTACCAGCTTGGTATTTCAGAGCCCTCGGTGCAGTTGCTGTCCATGAATCTGTCCCTTATCTCTTTAATTCAAGTATCTGCAACAGGCTCTGGTAGGACTAACAGCTGAACTCCCTGTTAAGGTTAGTCAGTGAGGAGCTGGGGAAAGAGTCAGAAAATGCACTACAGTAATGCTGCCCAGCTGCAAATTAATATATAGCATCATGCAGTGACCAACAAACCTTCTCTCCAGGGTAAGCGCTAACTTTTCAGTGGCAGTTCTTTGCTGTGCATAGCAATTTCCCCATTGTCATCAACTCATTATTTATTTATTTTTTTCTCAGAAGAGCCACAGGGCACCTGCTGCTTAGCAATGAATTCCAGACAAGTACTAAGGTCTAGCTATTGAGAAGTGTTTTTATTGTTTGTTTTATAAAAACAAACAAAACCCACTGAAACTCCATAAATTGTCTCAATGCTGCACATTATGAAATGGAATTAGAAACTTCAGAGGAGGTTCTCGGGAGTATCACACATGCTAAATTTAAGTTTGGCATCCCCGGCAGGGCAGTTTGCTTACCCAGAACTGAAGGTGTCTGAATACTCTGCATGTGTTACAAGTCTCCGTCGGCTAATTCTGGTGTGTGTGCACCCTTTTTTGTGCGTCAGGACCAGGCTGGTCTGCTTCCTCCCGTCTCTGGGTGGAACCTGTCTGCTCTGCCTTGTCCACACAGGAGCTCACCCCATTGTGCATTTTCTGTACTTGAGATGAGGTAGACGGTACGTCAGCCATCGGAATCCTTCCTGATAGTTATCTTAGCTATGCTGTTTTTATCCACCTATGCCACACAAGCAGACACTACAAAATATAATTTCACTTCCTGCCCTAAGCCAAGCTGTCTTCTGGTATGTCTGGGCGCGAGACAAACAGGATGCGGGGCACTTGCTGGATGTCCTGCCCCGCTTCCCGCCCGGCTTTCAATGGGGCTGTAGTTCATGTACCTCATGCATGTAGGCCAGCGCTGCGCTCTCTCTATGTTCATAAAACCTCTTGTCAGAACGTGCTAGGCCTTTAGAGAATCTGTTTCTCTGAGGAATGTTAGGTATTAGAGACCTGGCTTGAACTCAGCAGGGAAGGACGCACCATTCAGGGGAGGTTCAGGTTGGAAATGAGGAGACATTTCTTCTCAGAAAGAGCAGTCGGCATTGGGACGGGTTGCCCAGGGAGGTGGTGGTGTCGCTGTCCCTGGGGGTGTTCAAGGAAAGGTTGGATGTGGTGCTTAGCAACATGGTTTAGTGGATGACATTGGTGGTAGGGGGATGTTGGACCAGATGTTCTCAGAGGTCTTCTCTTAATGATTCTGATTCCTTATCTAGAGAAGCACATGAAGCCTGAGAGTAAAAATGAGTCAGAGACCCAGCTTAAATGGACTGAGCCACCTTCCTCGCCAGTGATGGCAGGAAATGGGAAGGTTCCTTGGTGCTACAGCTGGCATTTCGTGCACAAACACTGCTGTGGGAATGTGCCTGAGGGTATGGGTCAGCCACTGGTGCCCTTGTACTACACAAACCCCACTAGCTAGGACAGCTGTTGCTGTATAGCAATTACTGGTTTCAGGCACTGTATTTAAAAATAATTTATTTTTTTTAATAGAAACCTTCTCTATAGCAGTAAATAAACAGTGTCTGGACCCAGAAATGAAATGTGACCACCTATCCTGTTGGTGTGTAAGGCTGGGCCAAAACTGACCAGCCCTGAAGCCTCTCTGTAGCTCTATGTCTGCGAAGTCTGTTCTCCTAGCCACAGCTTTGGATCAGGCCCAACTGTTAGTATTTCTTTTCCTCCTGGTTTTCCTTTTTTCTTCTGCCATTTCCTTTCTGGAAAATAAGTAGCCTTTCTCTAAGGATAAAATCTTTGTACTATTTTGCAAGGCAGAATCAATCTTTAGGGCTTTCAGCTATATAAACCTGATCCATCAGGTTCCCCCCCCCCCATCTCTCTTAATGGATCTCATGCATTTATAATACACTCAGTACCATGGTATCTAGGGACCTTATGCACAATTTATAAAGCAAACATTATTTATATTTTTTTTTGCAAAAACTTTCTACTTCTCTTCTGGCTCTTGCCACTCTCCAAATCAGGCCATTCTCTTTGATTTGCAAAAGAAGTGAGTTGTCTGTTTTATGTTCTGATACAGACTGTTTTCCAGTATCCTGGCCTTGTGTTTGCGGGATGGCAAAGTCAGGTTCAGGTTGCTTTATTTTACCAGCAGATATTAATTATAGAACTGTCTATCTTAAACAGAGCTTGATATGTTTCTCTGTCAGCTTCAGCATGGGCATAAGTCAGCGCTGGCAGTCCCTAGCTCAGTTCAGAGCAGTAACTCAGGTAGGACCCCAAAATATTTCAATGTACCCTGAGACGGTGATACTATTACTACAGCGAAAACAGTGTTAATGAGGACTGAAATTTTAAATTGCCATATCATTGGTTGGAGGCAGATGCATGCACGGATTTGGAGCAGCTTCCTACTTGGTAACCTGAGCAGTTTGTCACCTTGCAGGGTGACTGACCCTTCACAAATGCCTGAGGTGTGCATCTGGTTGTGTGAGGACATTGCACTCAGTTTGGACCTGAATCTCCAAAGGTGAGCTCTGTAACACTGAAGGCGTTTTGTTTTGTTTTTGTGGTTTTTTTTTGTTTTTTTTTTTGGATCTAGCTTTTTGATCTCCTGGCTTGTGAGAGCATGTTTGTATTTCACTCTGTAGTGACTGGTGCACGATGTATTCAAGAGCTGATGAAGCCCAGCTGAGGACAGCACTGGATCAGTAGGGAACAGGGATCAAAGCTTTTGTGCTTGTTCCAAATCAATGTGCTTGATTTTTACTTGCTAATTTATTTGCTACAAAATGTCGTGGGCTTTTCTTAATATTAGCATTTTTCATCCTACATAATAGTCAAGTGCAACTAAATACTGTATTATCGATGAGTCTGTTTTATCTTTCTTCCTAACCAACAATCGCATGATTTTAACAACAGAAGACTTTCTGAAAACAGGTCAATGTTCAAGAGAGCTGAATTTAAAGAGCTTTTTAAAATTAAATTCTTATGCCACAGTAATGGCATAAATAAAATCTATTTACTAGGTGTTCTAGGTTACTTTGTTTTCCAACAAAAATATGTAACAGCACCAAAGGAGAAACATGATTTGAACATTTTTATGTTCATAAAAATCGTTGAGTCGAATCTGATTATTTTTTTTTTATTATTTTTTTGGTGTCTTAACACTGCTAGTGGTGTGGTGACTGCCTCCACAGTTCTGCATACCAGCTGGGCACTGCTGTGCCCATCACCTGCACCTCACACTAGCAGCTCTGCTTCTCTGGCATTTCCCCCTGTAGTCTTCACTGAGAGGGTCACGGCCCAGCCCCAGCTTGTTATGAGTGACGGTAGGAGTGTTTCATGAGGAGGGAGTGCAAGAACATCCCTAGCAGTAATTTAAGATTTGACCTCCTCAACACTGCACACCATCACAGTTTCCTTCTGCTTTGTTTTCCCAGGCTTGATCTAATTCAGACAGGAACCCTCCATTACCTTTAGAGTCTGATCTTACCGGAGATGGCAAGTTTGAATAAATACAAATACATCAATGAAATCTTCAGTTAAGATTCTAAAAAGTAATACCTCAAAGCACAAGGAACACTTTTACTAGCTTGTTGACTAAATTATAAAAAATGAGAAGGTGAAGGGTATGTTAATAATTTAAGTTAATATTTATCATTTCTACCGAATTGTTAAGCTACAAATAATCCTTAGTGTTTTCAGAAAGCCCTATTGTACCTTCTATCTAAAAAAACAACTATGAAACAAGATGTACACAAAAAAGAACAGACTTAATTCAAGATGGAGTACAGAAGTTTTGGAAGTGACAAATAAAAACATGAAATGGAAATGAGCATCCAAACCAGCAAAATATATTTAAGCAATATCACAAATACACAAAAAAAAATCTATTTACAGATTTAAAAACAGTATCTCCAGTAAAAATCTTCCCAAAGAAAGGTATTTATACACAAGAAATTTAACCCAGTTACATTGTCCACTGCTGGCACCATAGATGCTTACAGCTAGCACAACATTAATTATGTCTTCGCAAAATAAAGGGAACGCTTAATAAAACTGATGAAATTTCTAGGAAAAACTGAAGGCTAGACAACAACAATCACAAGGCATGCAAAGCATAATGAACAGCAAATACTTAACTCTGGTAGTGCAAAAATTAAGAAGATGGCTTTTATTCCCATACTTGTTCAGAGAAAAACAAAGACTAAAGTTTGAAGGACTTTGTGCATTTGCAGCAAGGTTGATAATGTATGGGAAGTAAATGAAAAAAAGTCAACATAAAATTGATATAAATTTATAGCAACCTTTATAACAAAATTTCTGAATGTACAGTACAAACAAGCATCTTGGAAAAAAAAAGTTTAGACCTCAAGCTACCCTTCTTAATCCATACATATAAATCCATATAATAAATTCTTGAGCGTGTCACCAGTAGATAAAAATAACTTGCATGTCAATGATAATATTTGTAACATTCTTTGGAATTAGGTCTAAATTTCTCTTTCAGGCTTTGCCCCTGTATTTAATACAGAGCACAGCAGAGGGATAATCCCTCACTGCCATGAGGAGCTTCTGGTGTGTTGTCTCTCACAGAGTGCATGTGGGGCTGGGCTGGGGCTAGGCAGAGACCCATGGAATTCCTTGAGTATCAGGCACCAGAGGAGAGCTCTGCCTTCACCTGGTCCTTGCCTGGGAACATGGGCAGTGGTAGGATGTCTTGATATTAATTAGTGTAGAAGTGGTGAATTAATACTGCTGAATTCCTGAGGCTCATCATCCTACACCCTGGATTTTGAAAGACAAAATACAGTCTCTTTGTCCAAAAAGGCCTCACAGTTTTCAATGGCTGTAAACATATATTTTAGATTAAAAAGGTATTTTCACCATGCCTTTGCTTTAAAAAATAAAATCAAAAGTAGGAATAACTTTAGTTAATGTTAATATTTTTACAAATTCAGAAAACTAGAGTTAATTGTGAAAACTGAAACAAATCTGAAAACACATGATTGGTTTTGCAAATAATCTTTTTGCAGATTGAAGAGCTGACTCTTTGTTTAATTTCTAACAAACTGCTAAAGATCACACAGTCCATCCTGCAGAAAAACCTAACAGTTTAATAAATATGCTGGAAACCATTTAATAAACTGAGGCAAAAGATCAGCACCAAATGTTGTGTTTGTTCTGTACAAAACTGTGTGTCACGACACTGCAGAGCAGATTTTCACTTTAGTCTACTTACAGTTCCCAGCATAGGTCAGAAATCCCACGCTTTTCAGTTCCTCTTGTTGTAGAAAGATACAGACAATGTTCATAAAGATGTAACAGCAGAAGAAAGAGAGCAAGATGTACCCGTTGTAGTTAGCAAGAAGTGTTATGGTTGATGTTCCAAACTTTTTCAAAATAAAAAGGACTGATTTCTTGATTTTCAAATGTTTGGATTGTACACACACGTGCAACACCACAAAGCGTACTACCTTGGCGGCTTAGTTATTTACCTTCTGACTTACGGTATTTAGGCAAACAAGACAAAAAAATCTACACAGCTTCTCTGACTGAAGAGTACCAAGACAGGATTTCCAGAGTCCCATCCAACTCTAACTGAAGGACCTTGTGGCTGGGAGAACAGCGTTGAGGAACACTTAGGATTCAGTGCTGGCTTATGGGAATAATTTTCCTGACAAACTGCTTGCTCACAGATTTAATACTTTTGGGCGTGAACCCATTTGTCTAATCCCAGACTCAACATTTTACAGGACTGAGGTCTTAGGCACAGCAAAGACTTCAGATGTGGAAGCAAGGCAGCATTTGTATTTCTTATTTTTTATCTATAGACTAGTTTCTTACTTAAATTCCTTTTTTTTTTTTTTTTGGTTTTTTTTTTTTTTTTTTTTTTTTTTGCTATTTTTTTACTTCAGAGTAGCTTTTCAAAAATACAAACAGGTAAGAGCCTGAAAAAGACAGAACCACCCTGACAAGTGAAGAAAAAACCTCTCAGTGCACTTTTAACTCCATCAGAACGTTACAAGATTGTCTGATTTCCTTGTTTTCTGTAGCAAATTTCCACTGATGGCAGTAGAGAATGAGGCAAGAGCTGAAGATGTAAAAGCAAATAAAACAAGATTCTTGGTAGCTACTTATCTACAGTGACCATTCTTCTCTTTTAATTTTTGGCTCAGTGCTATTTCATAATAGCCTTGATCCCACAAAACAAATTCAAGAATATAAATATTGATTTCAAGATTAGCTTGTTTCCCTTCCCGTATTTGAACCTTACAGGGGATATAAATGACAAGTAAGCATTCATAGGAGCTCCTGTCTGTCACACTGGTGATTCTGAAAAAAGGCTGCTTAAAGTAACACATATGAACAGGCAAACTGTTGCCAAAATGCATGGTCATAGTAAATTTCTTACATATGTACATACAGTTCAGTAACAAAACACAATTATTATAGTCCTAGCCTCTTCTGTTTAAGACTGCAGTTTTCTAACTGTTGCATATACTTTAGCTGTTCAAAGAGCTGAACAAAGTGAGTGTAGCAGATTTATTCAGAGAAAATAGTCATACAAAAAGTTTCAAATACTTTAAAGTGAGAAAGTTCCCAGAGCTCTCACTTCGTTTCCTCTTTGGTTCCTAATTAGGATTTGACGAGTTTGAAACCCTGTCCCGTGTCCAGCACTGCGGGAAGAAACCAACTCATTTTCAATCTTTTCAAGCACCTGAAACACGCTTTACAGACCCAGAACATATTGAGACCACAAAACCAGTTTGCCAAATGCACTAATGGGTAGGTAATACGTGGGAAATAAATCATCCAGTGTTTGGCAATATCGCTTCCCGTTGGCAAATGCAAAGTGTAGTCACTCCAGTGTTTTGACACACCATACACGGCTTTCACTGTACGACCCTTTTCTGACCAGCTGATGTTGCTGTCAGGGTTACAGTTGTACTCAACCCATTGCCTGGTGAAGTCGCCAAGCTGTGGAGGGTCTGCTTCCTCAACGTCTACAACCTTGGCCATTTCTGCTCCTTGCACTGCGATGTACTGGTCGTTTACTTTCCTTACTTCTTTAACCCAAGGCTGTGAGTTCTCACAGTCTAGCACAATGATGAGTCGGGAACAGAAAGTGCCGTTCTTTTCTCTCCACCACTCCAAAAGTGTGTCAAGCCGTAAAGCATCACCACCTGCAACAAGGAAATGTATTTAACGTTAACATGAAGAAACTGAAAACTCTATAGAATTTTAACTATGACACTTGCAATTTGAGTATCCAATTTCTCATGCTCCATCTCAGCTCATGCTCCAGCTATGCTGGGAAAGAGCATGTTTTTATTAAGCAAAGTTACCTATAGTAGGGATTCCTTCTGCCTAGTGTAGCGGATACTTCAGAATCTACGTAGCTTTGAAAAGCTACATCAAGTGCCCAAGGAAAATATCTTGCAAACAAGTGAATAAAACTCCCCTGGCTCCACAGTGACTATTAATGTGAAGAAATTAAGTCTGCGTTTTAGCGAGTTGGAGCTATGATACAGATTTACAGCAAAAACACTAGTTCGAAAATGTCAGCTTTAAAAAAAAAAAGAAAAAGATGACTTTCAGAAGAGGTAGAAAAACATTATTTAAAATAACTGCATTTCAACTCCATAATGATTTTCATTGTGTAGCATAAGTACATTTAGCAGTGTTTAAAATCTTATTACTAGCAATTGAACTGCACAGATAAATCTCAAACAGAGTAGCTGCGTATTTCAGTACTCACATTTCTGTCTATAAGGGGTGACAAAAAAGTGCTTCAAATTAATAGCTTGGAGTTAAGGCTTTGAGCACGATATTGCAGTTATAGTAAAAGCAAAATTACAGGGCTACAACTTTCTCCAAAACAAATGCAAACCTGCAAAAATAGCATCAAAGAAAATCGTAATATACAAACGTACATTAATGACAGTCTTGGTACACGATCCCCAGATTGCTGTACTTAGAATATTTACAATAGAGCATGTTTACAATAGAGGTTTGTATAGAAGCCAGTTTCCTTTTTTTTTTTTTTTTTCCTAGGTAAGCCTTCTGTGTCAATTATCAGTAAAATGGATTTGTTAACATTTGAAAGGCTTATAAGTAAACTTTATTTTGGTGTAACTACACAAGGGTAAACTGTCCAAAGAAAACCAACTCAGCCTTCATAAGCACACAAACACACCCTCCTTTCTAACCCTACCGACATCAAACACATACATTGATCAGCTGGCACAAGATTCAGGCACCAAGCTGAGGAAGAAATCCATGTGTCTGGCCACATCTGGCTCTTAGGCAGGCTTCACAGGCAGTTAAGCTGACAATTCAGCAACAGAGACAACACTTCAGCAGCCCAGCTCTTGCCTTTGCATTAGCTGAGAATAACATGACCTCCCAGGTCGTCTGACTGCTCATGCTTTATGCATGACTAGTTAACAGTTTTCTTTTGTACACCGCTGTGTTACATCCCACCTTCCAACAACAGAGAAACATCATTAGTGAACTAAAGAATCCAGTAAGCCTCCTTTAAAAGGATGTCATTATAAAGGAAAGACTACATGCTACTGCTGTGCTGTAGCAGTGCCTAAGCCAGCAGTGAGATGCTCCTTTCTGTTAGATCCAAATGTTGTGTTTCCTGGTTGCCATCCCTCTTAACCCTCTCCAGAGGCCAGAGGATGGCACACATTGCAGGAGATAACGACCAGATGTTCCATCTGCCACAAAACACCACTGCCCAACACACAGGACTTCATACAATCAAATCTCCTTAGTCTTCTCAGTTTGTACTTCAGGTTATGTTCAGGAGCTGTGCTATCTGGCAGGATTATCAAGTTATGCTCCATAACATATCCAACTCTCACAATGAAATTGAGCACAAAAAAGGATTCAAGACAAGCACCAAGTGCTTGTTCCTTTCCTTTCTGTGACTATAGATTATTTCAGAGTAGAAGCTGAAGATGTGCTTGGATAGAGAACTGAGAAAGAACTGCTATGAAAGCTGAAAACCCCCACATTTATACACTATATTGTTATCACAGTAACTCTTTTTATTGCAACTGGTACCTTCACCCTTACCTGAAAAGTAAAGACAGAGCTTAATACAGACTATAGCTCTCTGAACAGGTACACAGAGGTCTCTGCTCCTCTGCCACACTCCAAGCCGGCCAGATGTAAGCCGTGATCTGGAAGCTGTTGAATTTCTGCATCAGCTTTCATCTGTGCATAACCTAGAAGTGTATGCAGCCGGCTGGAGCCCTGGCAGGAGGCAGTCTTGCAGTTAGCAGGCTCCACACCTCATGTGGACATGCCTGGCAATTGTGCGGGGTGGCAGCTGCTCTCAGGAACAAGACCACCCTATTCTCAGAGAAGTAATTCAGCAATATTGGCACACGCTGCATTACATCACTCCTGCTAACTGAGAACTGCTGTGTTTTTTAATCCGCTGATACAGATGAAGGCTTTGAGAAAAAATATGCATTGCTCTTCAGCAGGTGTAGTACTTCGGGCCTGGAATTGCACCAAAACAGGTGTTGGGCATCCAGATGAAGACTGACCTGTGGCCGAACAGCTCAGCACAACTGAATGCAAAGCTCCAATCTGTCTACACTGCTCCAGAGCACATGCTCCTGTAGAGAGACTGCTGACAAGCAGACAGCAGCTCACAGGCTGAGTGCTATCTGTGAAAGTGAATTCTGTCCCACGAAGAAAACAAGTTGCAAATTTTCAAAGTTATTACTAGAAGATTCACTTTTTGCACACAGAAGCATCAGAAGCCCCGTTCTGTACAGCAAGACAGCAAGGCTAAGCGCATCAGTATGTGAAAGCTTCACAGGTTTACCAAAGAACAATTTTTACACAGTTGGGGTAGAACTGCATTATTACAAAGAGATTAAAAATGGGCCAGAAAAGGGAAAAAGGGTGAAGTCTATACCAAACATATTTTTATGCATTGAAACAACCCTCTATATATGCATTTGTAGTCTTGAGGCTACATTGCACCCACAATGACTCCCAAACTCTGGGATGTCAGCAAACCATAGTTCCCACCATGATACGAAGTTTGCTGTATGTTAGAAGACCTGCTTTTCTAGCATGGGATTCACACCTGCTTCCTACCTCTTTGATTAATTCTATCTTTTATAAAATCCAGAGTACATCTTAAGGACACACAGGCAGTTCTTCATGACAGACTAGCTGTCACAGCAATACAGAACGTTGGATAATTCACTCATAAGTAAGTGTGCTGGTTCTGCCACGTCCAGGGAATGAGATTACTCTTGTTCAATACAGTGAACAAATATTCCTCAAAATACAGGGAAAATCTGTATTTAAAGAAAGAGGGGGTCATTTCCATATTACTTTTCCGGAATAAAAAAAATGATCTTTAAAGGCAACTTTTTGAGCTGTAAGTGGAATAAGAAATCATGTTTAAACTTGTAAGCATACATTTGGGGTCAACAATAATTAGAGAATTTTGTGAACAACTATAAGAACAGCTAGTTTCAAAAGGATTTTTATCAAAGTGATTAAATACTAAAAAATGATATAGAGCTTCACACAGTAACATACCTGACTGTCATACAGAGAAAGGTCAGGAAAGGGCTGCTTCTTTAGATCAAGTTAACTGCATGGAACAGGGGCTTCTGCATTACTGCATTCTTTCCAGTGGTAGAAGTAGTCAGCCTGCAACATTGCCTATTTTGATTATTCCTCATAGCCCCTGAATTTCTCAACAGTCATGCTCTGTATATTACACATTCCTTTCCTCCTTCCCTGCCAGGAGCTCATATGAACTTGTACTCCAAAAACTGGTGTTTGTCATTCTAAACTATCAGATAGAAAGTGTGACCAAACCAGAAGTTTAGCAATACGTTTTATTTCTTTTTACAAGAAAGAATTCAATGATTTGGAATGTTTATCAATGCCAAAACTACTACTAAAAAAAAATCACGAAACAGTTACCTGCTAGTGCCCATTCACCAGTGCCATGTGAGTGACCACTGTAATACAAAATGTAGGTATCATGTCTGGGTCCATCTGCAGTCCGAAGTTCAAGAAAAGACTTGATCTTGGAGTGAAGGGTATCAAAGGACAGCCCACTCGTAGAATAGTCACAGCCGTATGTCTCAATCATGTGATACGCAAAAAATCTTTGGATGGCATTAAGCATGCCTGTAGACCTCAGGTTTAACTCTTGCACATGATCAGGTGGAAGAAGAGTTGGCTGGCCATCAGGACTAAAGAGAAGAAAACCAGTTATGATCAACAACAGTTTCATGTTTAGTGGACTTCTAGCAATTGGCAATTCCCTCCCCCCCCCATGGCATATTTTCTCCTCTATGAAGTAGCACTGTTGTATACTCAAATTGACTTGAAATGTGTGGCTTACAAACAATGCCAAATACTGCAGTTGAGTGAGGAGCCACTATCTCCTCCTCCCACCACACTTGTTCCACTTCAGAATGTAGTCTTTACTCAACCCCATACAGGTAAGTGGCAGGGAGAGAGAGAGCATCTTTGGACTTAACACTTGCTCTGCTTGCACTCTGCACTTGCTGAACGAAGACGAGCAGTGATGTGAACATGCTGGGCTTCAACTATTTCATGGAGTCCCACTGCGAGTACACTGCCTTCAGACAGGCACTTGTTCACACACAATTGGAACCAAGTGCAGGAGAATGAATGCGTATCTCCACAAAAAAACTCTTGCAAATGAGTTCCAACAATAGACTTTGAAAAATTCAAGTACTCATTTTCTTCAGATATTTTGAATTCATATATCTCTGCTCCAAAGTAGCTTTTATTCAGTATGGAACTCACTTACACAGATAGAGTAATTCTTACTTGTGTGTGTTGTTCAGATGCTGATCTTTCAGCATCAGAAGCAAGTTTCAGATAATGGCATTCAGTGCTTAGAAAATGATGAACTGGACCTGGAACAAACCAGGCATATGCAGGTATGTGTGCATATATACCTCAACATCAATACATAATCAACGAGACTCAGGATTACAAAATGCATGCTTTTATATATATTATATATATAAGTCTTCATAGATATTCATTAGTCATGACAGTAAGAGATTTGGTTCTTCAAGATACCCAGTGGAATTAGTTACTCATTCTTTTTGAAAGGTGAAAGAAATTAAAGTACAAAATTTATCTATTAATTAAATGAGTATTTTCTTATTGAAAAAATACAAGCAGCAGCACTGGATTGCCTCTATTGGCTAACAGCTCACTTACACTACTGTGAGGTTGAAGTGCACGGTAACTATACCTGCAAAAGTTGGTGGGAATCACAACAGCATACCCAACACACGTTCCTCCCAAGCAGTTTCCCAATTCATGAAAAAGCCCATGAGCCATGGATTCCAGAGGCAAAACAATGAGAAATGCGCTCATGAAGATTCCATTGGTTGGCTAAAAAGAAAAAAAAAAAAACACAAACACATATATATAGAGAGAGATTTAGGTACGGCACGAAAAACCCTTCCTGTATGCTGGGTATGGTTTTTAATAATAATTCCCTGTGTCTGATCAAATGTAATTGGGTCCTGAAACATGGAACGGGAGTTACTATATGAAATGTAGACTTATTTTTCCACGTACGTTACACAGTGAAGTACTCTAAAGAGAAATGAAAGCTCAATTTGGATATCTGGGGAGAAAGTGGCTGGCAAGCAGGGATCACTCTTCGGAAAGGAATGCATTTGAAGTCACTGACAGCACAGGATTTAGGTTTGAAAACCCTGATCACAGCTCAGCTTTACCCATTTAAGCAGAGAAATCACATGCCACAAAATTGTTTATGTGCATAAAATATGTACATTGGTAAATATCAGCAGGATCAGGACTTAATGCACTGAACAGAATATCACGTACCTAGCATAAGATGACAACATACTATATTGCATCATTCAAAATATACATTTAACTATTCTTGCTTTTTAATGCCAAGAGATTTTAAAAATATCCCTAGTGCAGGCTATTTAGTGTGTCAAACAAAGGATGACTTATGCGAACACTGAGAACATTATTGCAATTAAAAAGACAATTCTCTATCAGCTACACAAATATCAGATGAGAAAGAAAATCTACAATGGGACTTTGTAGGGCCCACACAGCTAATGCCCTACCTGAAGCTTTCCTTTTTGCAGACAGAAAATTGTTTTGGAAAAGATTACTTCAGTAACACTCACTGATACAAAAATGACTTCTGTGAAAAAGTTTCACAAGTTATGTTGCAACCACTAGCACTAGTAAATGGTATGGTTATTCACTGAATCATAGAATGGTTTGGGTTGGAAGGGACCTTAAAGCCCAACCAGTTCCAACCCCCCCGCCATGGGCAGGGACACCTCCCACCAGCCCAGGCTGCCCAAAGCCCCATCCAGCCCGGCCTTGAGCACCTCCAGGGATGGGGCATCCACAGCTGCTCTGGGCAGCCTGTGCCAGGGCCTCACCACCCTAAGAGCAAAGAACATCTTCCTTATACCTAACCTAAACCTACCCTCATTTAGTTTAAAGCCCTCATCTTATCCTATTCTCCCTGACAAAGAGCCCCTCCCCAGCTTTCTGGTGAGCCCCCTTTTGGGTACTGGAAGGCTGCTATAAGGAACATTAAGTATTCATGCTTATGTAGCAAAGGAAATAAATTCATCCCTACAGCCTTCTGTCTTTAGAACAGTGTTATGACCTTCCAACCACACCTATTTTTGTGCCCTCGTTGCATAAATCTACAATATTAATGGTTATTTATTTATTTATTTATTTGTAAAAAAAAATGAAACCAGATACTCCCTTATTGTTTAACAGTCTCAGTGATTTGATGAGGGCTGGTAGTCCAGTTTACACACAGACAAAGCAATTTATAATTTGGAAAGTAAATGAGACTGAAAAAATGACACCTAAAGGGAGTCAGTTCTTGTCGGCACACAGCACTAACTCCAAAATACTCAGTTTTTAAGAACTGAAATACTACATGACTTTGCAAGCTTTACTTACTTAATGTGCCTCCTGAGCTAAGAAAGAGCTCTGTGCTTGCCGAGTGTCCCAGTTTTAAATAGTGCCCCACTGTACTCCTGACAGAAGGATTTCACTTGTGTGTCCTTGAAATAGTGACAGCAATACTTTTACCACAAATAAACACCAGAATCTGATATTACCTGATAACTAACTGATAACTGGTAGCACTCCTCTCAAGTAACTGGTAACGTAGCTGATAGCATCACTCTCAAATTGCACTACCTGAAGCCACTAGAAGATTATAGCCAGAACCAACGATGCTTTATTGAATTTGCTACAAATGAGAAGTTTGTTTGTCTCGTTTCTAGTGCTGAAAAGTGAGGCCACGACATTGGGCAGACATCAAATCAGAACAGCCAAGGAGAGCTTCCCGATACCCACAGCCCTACACTCCTCAAATCTGCTAACTGCTTGGCTACAAAACCAGCCCAGATACAGCAAGTCTGTAAAAGGTGGCAATGCTCCTGTTAATACTGCCATCAGATTTCGTGTGGTATAATGTCAACTGATTTGGTGCTAATAATTTCAATCCACAAGGAGTAAAGCGTGCCTATTAAATGCACATACATTATAGGAGATTGCTAATCACTTTTATATACATCATTTTCTTAGCCATCTTGGGAGCTATCTTGCATCACTCCAGATACATTCCTTTCCCATTCCCAATCTTGCCTACTACTCAGAGGGTCAGGATCAACGAGTGAGTTAGGTTAAATCAGGTATTTGGGGCAAGGGCAGAGAAGCATTCAGCTAGTGTTTCTCAAGTTGTGTCAGAGAATAAGGATTTTCAGAGTAATTTCCCCAAAACACAGTGTAACAATTATGGTGCAACCTGAACTTGTTCTGTTGTAAATTAGGAGAAAAACAAAACAAAACAAAAAGCCCCTATTTTTTCCCAAATGCATCAGCAGAAAGTTTATTTTTGTTGCTCAGTTTCCTAAATATGCTCTGAAAATCAAAAGGACTCAATAAAAAAAAAGTCACGTTAACGTTCATTCTACAGAAAGTTGTTGAAGTATAAATTGATGAAATTGTAGAGCTCTCTGGCTAAACTCGTTTCAAGATTTGAAGACTTACTTTTGAAACTGCAGATGCCTGAAGGTAACTTGCCTTAAGTTATCATGCAGAAATTGAAGGGCTCATCTGAGAAAGCTTCCTATTTATGATCAGTCTGAGGATTTTCTAAACCTTGGAAAGACTGAATGTACAGACCGTGAAGTATTATAATCCATTTTTAGAACTACGACAAATTCAGCTTCTCCATCATATGATGTATATGACTTTTTTGGATCTTGTTATAACTAACTGCTCTTACGTTGCATTAGTGTTTTGATCTGAGTGAACATATTAGAAAATAAAAAATACACCTGCCCATAAAAAGTACAGCTACCAGAATATCATAAAAATACTATTGTACCGGTACTTGCTATGACTTTTTATTTTAAAAGTTTTATTTCAAATTGCTATGTTCTAAACACTCCCTGCACTCTCCAAGCCCCTAAAACATACACAAGTCAGTAAACCTATGGAGTATTCTGCAGTAACAGAACTTGAGATCATCCAAAATGTTTTCACCAAATTCCTGACTGAGGAATTCTAAAAAAAAATTCTAAAATAAATTTTCTAAAAAAAAAATCTAAAAAAAAAAATATTTACTTTTAATTGCTGAAAGTATTCCTACTAATACGAAGATGCCAGCAGGAAAATTCACAAGTACTTGTCAGATAAAGGCCCTATATAGAAATGGTAAGGATCACCTCCTATCATGAAATGGCTCGGGTTGGAAGGGACCTTAAAGAGCATCTAACTCCAACACCTCTGCCATGGGCAGGGATGCCACCCACTGGTGCTCAGGGACTCATCCAAACTGGCCTTGAACACCTCCAGGGATGGGGCATCCACAGCTTCTCTGGGCAGCCTGTGCCAGTGCCTCACCATCCTCTGAGTGAAAAATTTCCTTCTAATATCTAATCTAAATAACCCCTTTTTAATTTAAAACCATTCCCCCTTGTCTTATCATTATCTACCCCGGTAAAGAGTCCTCTATGTGTTTTTTTTTTTGTTTGTTTGTTTGTTTGTTTTTATAAGACCCCTTTTAAGTATTGAAAGGCTGCAATGAGGTCTCCCCAGAGCCTTCTCTTCTCCAGGCTGAACATCCCCAGCTCTCCCAGCCTTTCTTCACAGGAGAGGTCTCCAGTCCTCTGATTATCGTGATGATCCATCTCTCCCTGTATCCTGCATTTAATTTGTACCACATATTAAAGAGGAAAGGGAAATGTATTCTATAGTGTTATGAGTCAACTCAGCTCCATCTGAAGTTTCAAATTCATCTTAATTTACTGGCCATCTTATGCTCTGAAGTAGAGAAGTATATTGTTAGGATGGATATGTCACACGTATAGGCATTTATGTAATGTAAAGATGCTGACGCTTGCTGTCAGCACTTCAACTATTTTGATTTAGAATAAATATATCACTAAGTAATATAAGAATGATAAATAGTGTTTAGAGCAGCTCCATAGTAAGATAATAAAATATTTTAATTTAGTGCTGCAAAAAATGATGTCATTTTAAAACATCTAAACTATAAAAACTTGCAAGAGCAGGAAAAAAAAACACAACTAATTAAGCTACTAATTACTGTAAATCTTAAGACAGGTCCTTCTTTTAAGATAACAGATAAGATGCAAGGTGGAGACTTACTAAATCCAAAAGATCTGATGACTGGTCCTTCATGCAGCAGATGGCTGTGCATGCATAGCTGGGGCCACAAAGGGATTCTGTTCTTTCATCTGTTCAACCCATTTTCACTCTGGTTTCGACTGCACTGGCAAACTTGGCCTACAGTAGCTCTCTGTACTCCGAGTGCCCACTGACCCCAGGCTGCGCCAAAAGCAAGCATAACACAGGGACCCTCAGAGCAACACCACTGAAAACATAACAAGCCATTTCATCTTTTTGTCTTTGGTGGTGGTTGTTTTTGTCTGTTTGCCTTTGCCTGTCTTCTAAATGAGTCCTTCTGAAATATACAGTGCGTTCTCATTTCCAAGAATGTGGAAAAATAAAATAAAATAAAAATACTTCTTGCCTTTGATTACTAAAATGACAAAATGACAAATGAAAGATGGGTGAGATTCACTAGCAGTACTATCTTTCCCCTTCCTTTAGCTTTTCAAGCAACATTTTATGGTTAAATGTTGCTTTGTTAAAACACCAGAAATTACAGGTACTTTGTACCCTAAATAAATAATTTTATATTAATAGATAGGACAACCCCATTCCCAAGGAGAAAACCACTGCTGAAAGTGAAACACTTCTGATGGAGTATTTAAGGATGGAACATTATGTGACAGACAAAAATAACCAGAAGGAAGAAAAAACTAAAGAAGCATTACTTTAAATTGGAAGCCAGTTGCGAAGGCCTACAGAAAAGCCCTTCTGATTCAAACAGAAATAAATTCATAAGCAGATGTCAACTTATATGATCACAGAACCTCTGGAGGTCACCCGGTCCTACAGTCACCCTGCTGAGGGACACCCAGGGCAGGCTGCCCAGGATCACATGCAACACGCCGACACAGCCGAGGAGGCTTACGCAGATTTTTTTGCCTGTTTGTGAGGAAAAATTCTGCTCTGCTTTCCATTATCCAAGCTGAATTTATCCAATTTCAGGTTTTATATATCCCTAAGTGCCTGCACACGCATATAAGTAAATATGAAACAAAGCTGCTTAGCTCCTCTGCAGTTATCATGCAAAACTGAAGACATAATATACTCCGTGAAGAAGAAATCTCAGGAGAAAAAGACTAACTTGATAACTAATCTACACACATTTGCAGAAAATAGCCATCACGTTCCCTGGCAGGCAGATTTAAGGTGTTGTTTCCCATCCCTGACCCCTGCTCTAATCCCAGGAAAGCCCGCGCCGTTGCATAGATGGAACAGCAGAAGCAGAAGAGGCAGTCAATTTACAAGCACAGTAACTTGAATCCTGAATATTCGGAATGCAGAAATTTGACTTCTGAAATTAATGAGGCTGACAGCAAGGCTGAGCACATTGGCCAGATTCTGTAGGCTTACAACAAATGCTTTCTCTTGTCACAAAATAGCACTGGTGCTGCCTCTCAGCATTTTGCCAAGGGGCTGTGGACAAGGCACGTTAACTTGCCTCTGAATTTCGGTCTGACGGCACTCATCGTGACGCAAGGAACAGAACCAATCGCTCCTCATTACGCCATGCCAAAGCCTGAGCCTACCTCAGCTACCAAAAGCACCCGGGCTCATCTGAACTCTGTCCTCATCCATGCTTCTCAGGCAAAGCTGCACAAAGATGCAGCTAGGGCAGGAAGGAGGCTCCAGAGGTCCCCGTCAGCCTCAGATGGGGTGACACTGTGACGTACTGACCGGGATGGGATCGGAGATGCAGGTAGCCAAGAAGAGCTTGAGCGCCTCTTCCAAGAGGGGAAGACAGGCAGCAAAAATAAGGAGGGTAAAGGGTGAGCTTGAGAATGGTTCAGCAGGGCATGAGGGGGATTTAGGACCTAGCTGAAGAGATGTGAAACAGCAGGGAAAGGGGAAACGATGGTGTTGTGGAAGAAACAGAGCAGATGAGTCTGTAAAGAAATTGTGAGGCTGCTATGCAAGTCATACAGCAAGCCCAACAACAAGCAAAGCCCAGCGAAGACCGGATTAAAAATACAAGTCAGAAAGAAAAGCAGGGGAAAACAAAGGAGGAATAGATATGATTTGCATTTAAAACAGTTATTTAATCTGCAACAGTAACAAAAGTATGTGCAAGCAAATACAGAGGGTACTTAGAAAACTTTTTACTATTCAGAAAGCAATCTCTTCTTATAGAGAAGTTGAAAAAAATCACCACCTTCAATTTTATTAAGGCATTGTAACCTGAGCTTTCAAAAACCTTCTGCGAGACAGTCACACTGCATAAAGAATACAAAATCACCACCTCTCCCCAAACAAGAACACACACACCATAAGCTGACTGTTCTTCCACAAACAATTGGAGTTCAACAGCACTGCTCATTTAAGCGCAAGTACTCATGCATATCATGAATACAATTACTTTAGTAATCCATAAAATTCACTAAAACTAAGAATAATGTACTGAAAGCACTTCATTCCATTACTTTACCTGTCTCTGACATAGTTCATTTTTCTCCTGGTAATACTAAATACAGGTCTTCCAGGGATAATAATTCTCTTCAGGCAGTAATTAAGCAAAACTGCGCTGCTACCTTGGCATATAGCACTTAACCAAATCTGATTTGAAGTTTCTCAGAAAAAGATTCCTCCAAACCTTTCCAAGAACTATGCTTGTGAATTCCAAGCCCTTCCTCTCCAAATTTTTCATCATTTTACTAGCTTCAAGAAGAGGTAATGCCTGAGTCATTTGCACGACTTCTGCTGGATCCTGTCCCAACCCAGAGCCTAATTACAGACATGAGTAATTGCTGAAATGAGTAAGTACTACAGGAGCTAAAGAGGCTATTGATCTGACTGGAATTACTCACACAAATGTAAAGGCAGCGCAGAACGCTTCCTGCAGATTTCACAAGGAAAATTTTCAACGGGTCTCTACTGACGAGTCAAGGTGTTTTTCCTCTCCAGCTCAAGCAGGGATTAATCTCAGAAGCAGACCGTGTCACTCCTGAAACACGTCCCACTGAAAAGCTGTTACTCCATTTTTGAATGCAATCATCTTTGACAAATTGCTTCTACACTCCTCGCGCTTCCTCAGGTCATCCTCCAGCTTCAGACAGACCCGAGGGCTCTGCTCTTCACAGTTCAGTTTGATCTGTCGGAGAGGGATTCTCCTTTCAGGAGCCCCAACCCTCCCCAAGCACACCGACAGCCCCTGGCTTCTTGCAAAGGCTAGACCCCCTTTAAAGCAAGGTCCCCAGCTAACAGGCCTGCATCCGCAGCAGTTCTGCGTGAGTCACAGAAGCCCTACGTGCACAGCAGTGAGTTAATTCTCCCCATTTTAAAGGCCTTTCTATGAAACAAGATTTTATTTTCTTTTTTTCCTGGCAATTTTCGTCAATCAGCACACACTGTAGCCACCAATTAGCAGGCAACGTTCTCCTTAGGCCTTGACCTCTCATACATGTTACATTTACACGATGCATTGATATTGCAGTGGTTCAAAGGGCATACATAATGCTGCTGTAATGAACTTCTCCATGAAGCAGAGCCCCTTCCATCCTCTACCCCATTTTTGGCTATAAGATAACACACACAACCGAGCCAGCTTTTTCATATGCTAGGGCTAGTTATTTATAGCTGACTGTTAGGAAGCAACTTTCCAAGGCGCAGACTTTTAGCCAATTCTGCTCATTATACGAGAGGCCAAATGGCAAACCATTAAGCGGTTCCAAGCCACCTCTCCGATCGAACGCAGTGTCATTAAACTGGCTTTCTGCACGTCCTCAGACTGAGGAAAGGTATAAACACAAAGCGCTTCATCTTCTAAGCTACGCTTAGCAGATTTCAAATACAATTAGCACTTACTAAGATGACATAAATCCCAAATTGGAAGTTGTAAAGTCTGGAAACAGTCCTGTTATTTTACACATGCAGAAAATGTTAAGAAGGAAACTTTAAAAAGAGCAAACACATTTTCAGGAGCTTCTGACTCTGGAATGCTTTGCACTCCTAAGAACATAAAGAAAAAATATGTTGCGAATTTAACTAAAAAAATACATCCCTAACATGAAAATGTAAGGGTGACTGCACAAGGCTGCACCACAGATCCAACTAGGAGAATGTCTTGTCTCAGAGTCCACATGGATGCCTAGAAAAGACTGTAAGGACAGAATAAGCAGGCGTGTTTCCTGAGCACTCCAACAACTGGTGTCTCTTGAGCCAGACATTGGTTCTTTACAGAAAATAAACCTCAGTGAATTTGTCCCCAGGGACTGTGCAGCGTCCCCTTTAGCCTGTATGACTGCTTAGCGCACCGTGATGCCCACTTCTCAGGTCGCTTGGCTCCGTACGAGGAGCTGTCCCCACCTGCCTGTCTCATTCCTGCTTCCTGCCAACTCGATCCCTCAGCTCTGGGGCTGGGACTTACTTCTCCACATCACATACAATATTTTATATTCCCACTCCGCTATCTCATTTCCATACTGAAGCATCCCCACTTAGTCATTCCTTCCATGGAAACTGTGCTGGGTCTCTAATGAACTTCACAACCCTTCTCTGAACTGTCTCCTGTTTTCTGATCTCTCGGATGGCAAATAAGAATTGCACAATTATTTGACATATTGAAGCTATGGATTTATACTGTGGCATGATGATAGCTTCAATCCTTTCCCAATAATTCCAAATACTTTTTTTTTTTTGATCATATAAAAGCATTTTCATAGAAAGGCATCTAAGAGCCTTAAGATCTTTTTCTATTACGTCCTAATGCCAGTAACTTTTTTTTTTTTTTTAACAAACACAAACAAAATACAAATCCCAACCTAATAAGCATTTAGGAATAGCTTTTCTTTCCTTTTTTTTTTTTTAAAAAAAAAAAAAAAAAAGAGGAAAACCAGAGAGTATTCTCTAAGTTTGTCTCTGTTACAGTATGTGTAAAACATCATAAGGAAAGTACATATTAACTGCAGAAGCTTGTTTGCTGCATTACCGTTGAGCTTGCTAGACCTTCGGAAACAACTCAAAAACCCTGCAAAGGACTCTAAAGGAAGAGTCTTGAGGCCTGCAATTCCCCCTATAAAGAAGAAAAAAAATCGAGTTTCCTTAAAGCCCCAGAGAAAAAAAAAAAAAAAAAAAAGTCCTGCAAGAGGGTAAATCATATGCTCATACATCATTAATTTCTTATTTCTAATTATTTTGAAAACTGACACTATCCAGAAAAACAGAGAAAAGGCCACAGCTCCTTGCAGTCACTATAATAAATGATGTATCCATTTATTAAGTCACCCTCTGACCAGGTCTGGTAAAGTATTTCATTTTCTGACAACAGATGAAATAGGCACAGTGATCTGTGTGGCAAACATCACACCTCTGAAACAGAAAGGATTTTGGTTGAAGACAACTGTATTTGTAGTCTTAAAGTAACTCGTTGATGTAAATACATAATGGAAGAAACACAAATACAGTAAAATTAATGCCAATATAATTATCTACTAAATTAATTATTATTATAATAAAAAAATGTATTTCCTGACAAGTAAAAGCAGGTGGTCTCATTTTTGCCACCACCATTACTCCCCTTCCCACTGAACAGGGAACAAACAACCTGTGGGACAGAGGCAGTGAGTAACAGCTTATCTTACGTACACACACGATGCCAGAAACTGAAGTTAGCCAATAACAAACACTAAGGTTTATCTGACTTGCCAGCTTGCTCTTTGTGAACTGCCCTGCACGAATCCTTCCAAAGTACAACAGGACTTCTCCAAAATTAGAGAGGCCTGAAAATTATCTAACCTGTTACTGCTGCAGTTATTTCTGGGCACACAACAGAGACAGAAAAAAGAAAAACAATGAACTACCAGCACGAAGAAGAAAATGTAACCTGACGAGTTTGAATCCAAACCTCCCTGCTTGTGCACATAACCTGCACTCAGGAAGCAGCCCCCTGAAAGCAGCTCCGGTGTGCTTTCAGCAGACCAGCAGGGAGACAGAGCCCTGCCCAGGGTGATCCTGCAGGACCCCCATGGTGGTATCTGGTGTCCAGCTGTGTGTGGACAGACACTGGAAACCACCAAAAGCAAATGTTCCTCTCCTGTGACTACCTGCCCAGCTTACATGTCTGGCTTCTTCTGACTGCTGTTGGGTATAACTAGGTGGAGTGACTCCACCCAAATCACTTCTGTAACAATTAACTAAGGTGTATCAAGGACGTTGAAGGAGTAAGGTAAAGGCAGAGAAACTAGTAGCGCTATTTCAGACATGCTAAGAAATTTGCTTTTAATGAAGAAGTCACCCAGCACACCAAAATTAAAGATCTGCATTTTGATTGATAAAATCCCATAGTTCTCTGAAGGAAAAAAAAGGAAATCAACAATATTAATCTGTGAAAGTTTATCTTGACTTCTTTCTGTTTCCCAAACTATTTTCCCATTTCTTTCAGTGCATTAGCACCTTCACCCCTAATAAACAGAATTGCAGAATAGTTTGGGTTGGACCTTAAAGCCCACCCAGCTCCACCCCCCTTGCCATGGGCAGGGACACCTCCCACCAGACCAGGCTGCCCAAAGCCCCATCCAGCCTGGCCTTGAGCACCTCCAGGGATGGGGCATCCACAGCTTCTCTGGGCAGCCTGTGCCAGTGCCACACCACTCTGATTAAAGAATTTCCTCCTTGTATCTAATCTAATCCTATTCTCTTTTTTACCTCTTATTAAAAGAATGACTGTTGCTGTTTTTCAGATCAACATAAAAAAAAATACAGGCACCAAACTCCCTTTTCACCCTATTGCACTAGTGATAACACACAGTGTACTTTTGTTTGAGCACTGAGCAAGCATTTCTAGAGAAATATTTGTTTTCTGACAAAGAAAAGGCATAGGCCTTATGTCAGGAATGGAAAGAAAAGTCACAGATAAGAACACCATGTGATGTTAAGAACTGGTCTTTCTAGGAATGTATGAGATGCATAAACAGATTGCAATTTAAGAAACTGAGAGTACCTTATCCCAACAATTTATCAGTTTATCAACTGACCTCTGACTTCACATCAAAACAGAGGTATTGAATAATGCATTCTTAAAACATAACTTTGCCTCGATTCCATTAAAATAGTCCATAAGAAAAGCCCTCAATGTGGTGCACATTACTAGGATTCAATACAGTGCTTTCATCTGAAAAAAAATAAATAAATTATGGCACAAAGAACTCAGAGGTAAGATTATTTTGTAAGTAGGTACATTTAAAATAATTTGCACACTTCTTTTGCCTGGAAGCATGAACTCTGCTCATTCTGACTATATGGGGAAACTGGCAAGTGCCAGTTGCCTTCCTAAGACACAGGCAGCACAAAGTGTCGAACTGGAAGAGTGTGCTTTTGAAGCCAAAGGCTCCAACTCTGAACTGCTGAGCCACAATACACCACCAAATGGCACAAGAACTTTTAGGAGCCAACAATTCTCAAGAGGGAGACCAAGATAAAGAGATTATTGTTTACCTGCCAAGAAACGGCCCCCAAAACAGCAGTTGCGACAAGGCTGAAAAATACTAGCTGTTCTGAAATTAAGCAGAAGTGACGCATTCCTTTGGATGCCATAACTCTGTCGAGGCTGTTGTTTTCTGCACGGTGGGTATAGTATATCTTGTGACAGTCATTTAGTTTTGTGTGAAATCCCCAAAGAGTTATAAAAAAAATCACGTGACAGATCATCCAAAAAATTCCAAAAATAGAAAAACCTGGTATCACAAAATACCAGAGATCCAAATCGCGCAGCTTAAAGGCGGCAAGGATGAAAAAGATCAGTTCAACGACTCCAACTGAGATGACAGAAAGCCTTCTGCAAATCTTACCACGGTACAGGTAAGGTTTCCATCGTTCAGTAACAGAAAGTCCACTGAAGTAAACGTCGAGAAGGGGATCTGAGATCAGGCAGCTGAAGAAACACGCCAAGGCAAATGGGTTTGTGGGAATGTGCAGCGATGGAAAAAAAAGTAAGGATGTAATGGCTCCAAAAATTGCCAAATTTGGAATTGCCAAAAAAGACTTCATACGTAAGTCAATAATTAACACGGCCAAAGCCATAACCAAGAGAATGATACTCATAGATTCTTCCACCAGCATCGTTGTGCTGGCGATTGCAAACCCAACTAGCTCCAAGAACTCAACTGTTGTCAGCAGAGTCGGTCGATGATGGATACAACCACAAATCCTCTCAACCAAAGCACACAATACCCTTAAAACAATGGCAGAAAGGAGCAGATATTTAGTCGCTTCTTCTTTCACATCATCCTTGAAGGCAGAATTATTAAGAAAACAGAGAAGGCCAAGCAAAAAACCAAACCAAAGATTGGAGAGACTCAAACTTGCTGTTTCCATTGAAAAATAGTAGTAGAGTATGCTGGCAATTCCAAGAACAAAGAGTCCCAGAATAAATATTACCAAAATCAGTGCATCTGCAGTTTTTTCCCATCTGACATAAAGGCCCATGCAAATGGCAACCAATAAGTTGATTCTGGCAAGATAGCCCAGATATCTGACCGATGAATGCATGTTCACTTCTCTGTTTGCTTCTTCTAGTCTTGTCATTGCTGCGTAGAGACAATGACTAACACAGTAACGCAGTGACCTACACATGTAAACTGCAGTTAGGGGGTTTTACCCACTTGACTGAAAGAAAATATTTGGGTTTCATCCAACAAATGCAATGTAACAGCTGTCTTCTGTAATATCATTGCAATTACAGTGGTCCAGAATCACTGAAGTCCTGGAAGAAGAATTAAAAGAAGCGTTAGTGGCAATTAATTCAATTTAATCATACACAGCATAAACATGACACATTCACTTAACATCTAAATTAAAAAAACACATATCAGGGAAGCGTATTCTCAAGAGTCAGTCAAATTGGGGCCATTATTAAAATAAATGTATGTGAAAATAATATTATAATTTCATAATTTGAACATATGAAAAATTTAAACCAAACCTTGCCCATTCAGCTTTTCAGTAACACCCATTGGGTATCTATATCAGATATCTACAGGTATCCAAAATATTTTTATGATACCCATTACCTTCTAAAACATTTCTCTATTGTTTTAAAGCATTGTTTCATTTCAGCACCACATTTTACAAGTTCTCACTTTACACTAAACATTTTCGGTATGTTTTGCAAGACTTCTTTTTAGTAGTCGAATAGCTACAAGGGTTTACAAAAAGAACTTCACAATCAGTTAATGAGCTTCAAAACACAATAGATCACAAAAAAGCAATTATCATTATCTCCACTTCTGGGAAGGCGAATGGATACACAGTTTATCAACTTGTGTGGCATTCAACATATTCAGAGATAAAATCCAGCCTTTTTTTTTTTTTTTTTTTAACGTCAACTCAAAGCCTTTATTTGCATCCCTGCGAGACACTTTTTCCCTACCAAAAAGACACACAAATAAAATGAACAAGATAAATATTATATTTAGAATGTATGTGCTCCTACCCAGACCCATTTAACCACTGGTTTTCCTTTCAATATAGTATAGGAACACATAATATTTTTTTTATTTTTATTTTTTTTTGGGGGGAGGGGTTGCAAGAAAACGTGGCTATGGAGATATCCCTTGAGATCATCAATAATTTACAGAAAATGTTTCTTCCTGGTCTGAACTGGATCTTGAAACACAAGGATTATTCTAATTCTACTGGTGTTTAATTTTATTGAGTTTACACATAAAGAATAGCATTCATTTCCATAATTAGAAACAAAAGTTCTTGAGGAAATTCTATTTCCACCAAAATCTGTATTTCACTGTATTTAATGATAGTTTTCTACTTCACACAATGTTGTCAGAGGCAAAGTTCAAAGCTCTCTTGTTAAAGGCAAAAAAGGTTTGTGCTTCAAAGCCATAGCCCTGCTCTGTATGCAGAATGTGTTAGAAACAACAAACTGGTAAGAGTTACTCCAAGAACAAGCTTTCTGAGAGCTTACAGGTAAAGGAAAACACACTTACTTCTGCTTTTTGAGCATTTTGCACCTAGAAACTCTAAACCAGGAGTGACTGAATAAATAAAACAGAGCCTACACCTCCAGAGAAAGTAAGACAGAAACCAGCAGGTGGATCAGAAGAAAATAAAGAAACAATACAATCAGAATCAATATTTTTCCCTTGCTAATTTTCCTAAGAAGCATCACAAATTAGAAAGGGCTCCAGAACAAATTCCCTTAGCTAAAATGTACTGAAATCCTGTGTGATAATTATATTTACATATAACGTTTGTTTCACAATGTATTAACAAAATGTTTATCTCAGAGTACAATTAGATAGGTTACTGGCAATCTCCAGCAAGTAAGAAGACTCATTTGTAGCCTCTATCATTTCTGACGTAATTACCTAATTGCCCATCTTTCAATGACTTCTGAAGAGTTAATGGTACGAGAGAGCAGATAATGCCTCGAGAACACTTAGAGCTAGTGTTATAGCTTACTGCTTTCATTTATAATGCTGAGGGAAGTATTAAAGGACACTTTGACTGAAACTCCTAAGACTTCGTTCTCTCTTCATTTTTATTTTTATTATTTTTTTAAGTCAGGCAAATCGGTCCCACACTTTTGTTGTTCACTATCTGCTTCGGCTTCTCTGAAGACTGACACGCCGTATCAAACCAGCTTAAGTAACTGGTGCAGTGACAAACCAGGCCTAGGGAATTCTAGTTTTTAAATTACTTAATATCAATAATACATATTTTCAAAATATCTTAAATACCTAAGATACATTATAAATATTATTTGGAAAGAACTGTGCATTAAAAATCTCTTTAATTAAAACAGCATACATACGAACTACTCAAAAGGGATGGTTATTACACAGTGCCATTACAAGTTCAAGTTCTTTGAACTTCAGCAAAGTTTTTTCTTAGCTCTCATTATTATTAATGTTTGATACATATCAACTTAATTTTGAACTGCCTAGACACTTAAGATCTTGTAATATTTCTCCCCTCACCTAGTGGAATACTTTCAAACTTTCCTTTATTTCCTACTTCATACAGACAGCACAGCTCAGTTAGCTATCATATTGCTGGTGGCACCATATCAGGTTATTACAGCACTGGTTTCACTCTCGTATTCCTGTAATACAAACAACACTCACGTTACAGACAACCTGAGCCTTTTATTTAAACTCCTGCGTGTCTTCTCCCCCCACACCAAAGTCACCAGTTAGTTCTCATTGAAACCGTGAGTATGGAGGTGTGATTTCATATTTTCTTCCCTCTCTCAGTACTGATACTTGACTGCTGCTACACTGAACCATCCTGTCCTGTTACTTCACTCACCGAACCTTTCTGGAATCCCTCTGAGACGAGGGACTGCTGCTGTAAGTGTGCGTGCAGACAACAGCCTCACACAAGCCACCAGACCAGCCCATGTACAAAAGGCGTAAGCTCCCAACGAATATCCAGCTTAAAATTCTGCCGCTGTCACTAAATCCTTTTTGGGTAGGATCAGTGCAGAAGCAACACCACCACCCCCCCAGCAGGCAAGCAGCCACTCTGAGGAGCAGAAATCCTCTGCCCAGTTCAGCGCGTTGCTGGCAGCAGGTCGTGAGAAATGTGGCACAGACGCTGCTGGTGCTGCCATCGATGTGCCCGCATGGGGTGCCAGGGCCGGGAACACACATGGGTTTAGAGCAGAAAGGCTCAGCAAGTGCTGAGTTATCTGCAAAGTGACAGCTCGGACTTAAATTTGACCTCCTCTTCCTGGCTTTCCAGCAAAAAGATGGGCTAGTAAACCCTGCTACTGACCGTGAATGTCCTCTGAACCAAATCATGTGGTCAACTTTCTGGTCAGAAGAAGAAAAAGTAGTGTTTTTGTGATTTACATATCGCATCTCGCAGATATCACCAACCTGCGGTAACACAGCAACTCCAATGGGAAACTTCTAGAGCCGATTTATTCTTTACAATGCAACTCTTTGCTACTTTTGTCGCTCGTTTGTGCTTATACTTTGAACAAAGACAGTTCAAAGTTTACTTATTTATTTATTTTTTCTTTAAAGTAAAGGCCTTAATGTTTCAGGTTGCATCATCCGCGTTAAATGTTTGAGCAAATCAAACTTAGACACAAAGCAAACAGAACGCGTGCGTTTCTTTTTAAATGCTCATCAATTTTCGCAAGCCTGCGGTTTTAAACTGAACCTAAACCCAGATCTAAACTTAAGCTCAACTATCCAAGAGCCTCTTTACAGATACTCGGGAGCAGCGTTCCCAAAGCAGTTTTTAACGTGATTTGCAGGAATCGAAAGGAAAGCCCAGCAAAGCAGCTTTGGCAGCGTACCAGCAGCTGGCTTCGAGTTTGGGTGAGACCTCTGGAAACTGGACAGTGGCGGTCTCTTGGCTGGAGCTGGCCTCCTCTTTTATTCACCCACTTTCGCCCAAGTTTACAACAAAAGCAACTCCGGGAGACTTTAAAAACCAAAAAAGCGCTATTTATGCAGAGCATCATCTGAGCGCCTCAGACCGGCGGGCATCCGCCTCGGCCAGGGCAACGCGCCCGGGGGGTCCCCGGCGGGGCAACACCGCCCGCCCCGACCCCCAGCTCCCCCAAATCCCCCTTCCCAGAGCCCAGCCCCCCCCGGGGCTCCCCGCCGGGCCGGTGCCGAGCCCCCCGCTGTGCCCCGGCCCCGCCGTGCGCCCCCTGCCCCCACCGGCCCGGCCTCACCTCCGCGGGCGTCCCGGCCACTCCCCGCCCCCCCGCGCAGCGCCGCCGCCATCTTAGGGCTGCGGCGGCCCGGCTACGGGCAGCGCGGAGGCTCAAAAGGCGCCGCCCGAGCCCCGGGCCCGGCCCCTGAGAGGACTGCGGGGGGATCCCGGGAGGCCAGGGTGAGGCGCTGGGGGGGGAGCGGGCACCCCCGCCGCTCCCCTGCGGTTAGAGGAGGTGGGGATGGGGGTGCTGCGGCCCCCCCCGCAGCCTCACACAGGGAGAGTTGAGCAGAGGGGGGATAGGAGGGGGAAAGACGCGTCCTGCCCGGCACACAGGCACAAAATGGAAGGGGGGGGGGGGGGGAGGCAGCCAGACACACGCCCAGCCTGCACAGGAACCCCTCCTAAACCCTCTTCCACATTTAAGTAAAACTATCCAATACTCCTAAAAATTATTATTTTAATCTGAATGTTTCCTTTAGAAGCACCTGCTACGGATGCTGTGGTAGCATCATGAAAAACTCCTACTTAACGCTGTGTTTCTTTAACTGTAACTTAGGGATACACTTCAAGCAACTACTGGTTGAGCTTCCTAGATGATACTTTATTTGAAACGTAAGAAAAAGGAGCTAAGTTTCAATGCAAGTTTGCTAAATGCAACCCTTCTAGAAGTCTTCCTGCTATTCCACAGGTATAAAACAATGAATTTGAAGTGAGAATAAAGGAGCAGGAACCTGAACAACCCAACTTTGCAAGGAATCAAAGATGCACTGTGCATTAATGGAGGTATGATTAAAAACACTTTTAATAATCACTTCCAAAGGCAAGTCAGCAAGTCTCCCTGAGGCAGAAAAGGTTAGGAAAATTCTGTGAAACGATGCTTTTTAATCTTCACTGTTAAGCAAGGGATCCAGAACACATCAGCTAAGCTCCACAGTGCTAGGGGCACACTTAAGTTCTGCTGAAATTTAATTTTCTTACAATTTTGCCCTGATTACGAGCCTTGCATTTTCAGTTCTTTGGGTTGCTTTTCCCACTGCCATCCTTTCACAGCACCTGCACAACTCAAAACCATCATGTGGAGGAATACAGGGATGACTTCAAAGGGCAAACTTACCGCAGCTGCTGCAAAGATATTTCAGAAGGACAGAGGGGAAATTAAGAACCTCTATAATGGAAAGAGGAACTGTATTACTAAGTGGTCACACTATAAGTAGGCAGAAAATAAATATGATACAAGATCAACTAGAGGAACTCCAGAAATATGTCCATAAAGCTCATGTCACAACTAAGATGTAGAAATTTAGTACATGAGTTTCAACTTAACTTCTTTACTAGATTCCAGTTTATAAAACAAACCCAGACAAACCCAAGTGTTTTCTTGAAAATAAGAACTATGCGTTGGTTTTATTGGGCTTCAGTGTAAACCAACTGCAAGAGAAAAAAAAAAACAAAAAAAACCAAAAAAACAGAACACCCACATATCAAAGAAACAGGTCTTTTTTTTTTTTTTTTTTTTAATAAATGTGCTTTGTTCACAAAAAGTAGTGACATAAAGACAACAAAAATGCAAATACACTTTTTTTTTTTTTTTCTCCTCTCCAGCATCTTAAGAACGAGAGATTTGTGTTATCTCTTGCCCAGTCAAAATTTTCAAACATTTCATAACCTAGAAACATTCCTCTTACACCAAAGCTAAATATCCAACAACTCCCACCATCACTAGTATTGTTCAGGGAGGTGTAAATATTTATGCAAAACTGACTTTCATTCTCCACAATTCACTGTCCCTTGTAAAAAAACAAAACAAAACAAAAAAAAACAACAAAACAACAAAAAAAAAACACTTCAGGTATTTAGAATAAGCAGCAAGAAAACCAAACTGTTACAAATCTCAGGTCCCTAAACCACAAATACAATGGTGTCAACAAGCTGCCAAGAAGGCCTAGATTTTAAATAATTATGTTTTAAACTCTTTAAGGATAAATCTTGGCTCATTTGTATGAATCACAAACCGATTTACATTGGCCAATGCCAACATTTCTGTCAGCTGGTACGCAACTTTTTTTTTTTAGAGGAATATAAATTAAAATGCTAGGCAGACTTCAAAGCATGTGCAGATTAGATTTCTAAAAAACAGCTGAATTTATAGCACCAATAGTTTAACACTAGCATTGCTGGAGTCAGTGAAGGAAGAGAGGTTTTGACTGATGAACATTTTAGTGAAATGGTAAAGCAGTAGATGCAAACACTGAATTACAGCTGGTTTTGAATCTGTTGTATATTTCATTAGGTATTTTCCATAAAAATTAAGTCAACCATAATAACTTGTCCTTTTTTTTTTTTTTTTTCCCTAAACACAAGCTGTATGGGTGTTTGGTTTGTATACAACTATATCATTCAGATTGAATAACAGTTTTGAATCAGATGTTTGGGTACACTTTAAATTTATGAAAAGAGACACAGAAAGCTTATATTAAAGAATAAAGCATTGCAGTCCAGTTCGCGTTTGAGTGTAAGCAGGACCAATACAGTATGACTCTTTGTAGGAAATTGTATACAAGAAAAAACAGACAGATCAAACTGGCACTTTCAGTGCAAAACTTCAATGGAAAGTTTTCATTTTTGTAGCAACTCCTGTTAAATCCACACTAATACTTCAGTTTGCCTGGTAACATCTGTATTATAAAAACAACATGGCAGATTGAAATGGTGTAAGGTGTGTTTCCAACTATGAAACTTTACGCTGTATTTATATTTTCTACCACGTTGCTGCTGTCAGTCTTAAATCCATGATGTAGCACCTAGTTCCAATCATTTGTGATAGGCACTCACTTACAGATTTTAAAGCCTAACATTCAAATTTGAAAATCCTGGTCATTTTTAAATAGAGGGCAATCTAAGCTAAAGTAATACTGAATCCTCTATTTTTAAATGCTGAACAGATTTTTTTTTTTTTTCCTGCAAAGTACTCACAAATTTATTACACGATTTAAAAAACTTCATAAACATAAACCACTTGGTTTACCTTCTTACAGTGCAGACCAGCTTTCAGACAGCTATGGGGTTTTCATTTAACTAAAATAGAAGACTGTGGTCCAAATAAGCAAACAAAATAGTGTATGTTAACTTCACTTGTGTGGTCTGAATATGTCTTTTGTGCAAATACACGTCCTTGAAAATCTTGTGAAAATGTTCCTTTTTTTTTTTTATTAAACAAAATCAGTCTGTAGTTATCATACAATTGTTCTTAACTGTAGACCTCCCAACTTAAAGTTTGTTTTTAAAACACATAAATAATTTACTTTAAAACATGACAAAAAACCCACCACCACTCCCCTCCCACCCCAAAAAAAAACTGAAAAAAATACAGAACACATTGGGGAAATACTGATGTATGTTAGTGCTTGTACATTGAAAATTGCAAAATCATATTCCAGCTTTTAAGTGAAACAATTGTCTAGACGTACCATACTTCTCTGTGTCTGGGGGATAACCTCTTCAGAAACCTCACATCTATCTGCTCTTTATGCAATGAAATTACACAACGTGTATAACTATGGATTAATATATTCCAGTGTTTTGGTGTTATCTCAAGAGGGCTGCAATTAAAGTAAAATTAAATGTGCATTATAGTTTCTCCAGCCCAGGCTTAACCAGAGCAAAAGAAATTTTGGAAAGAGAGCTTTGTTCCATAATTAAAAAGGGACATGTGTAACCAAGCATCTTAACCTATCTGCACATTTAATTAAAGTGCAAATTATTTCTTCCTACGTATACTTCTCAGAAGCCCACCAACTCCAGTGCCTTATGCTCAACCACATTAAGAGTTAAAATATTGAAACAACATTTAGCAAATTAAATAGAATTCACACTTCACAGCACTAAAGAAAAGAATGGTACCTTTCTGGAAGAAAATTAGTGATACATATTCTAAAGAAAGTAACAGCAATTTATGCTATGACAAGAGTCATTTGCATAAAACTTGTATTTTTTTCACTTTCATACAAGAATAGATTTTAAAATTCAAAAGTAGAAAAAAATAGCAAACTCTGTAAACTGTTGCATTTTCTTTATGCAAACCGTTGTTGTGTGTTGAGCCCACGTTAGTATAGCAAAATTAGTTAAGCAAGAGGTTTTTGACTTAGCATGTCAACTACTACGTTAACTTAGAAGCAATATAGGATCTTCGAGCTCATAAAAAGGAATTGAACTAGACTGGCTTTCTCCAGAGTCTGAGTCATACGGAGCATCAGGTAGCTCCATAAAACCGTAAGCTAGCTGTTCATCTTCTGTATCTGATCGAACGTAGCAGGAAGTGTTGGAATACTCCTCATCCTCTATACTGTTGAAATCCTGCGGGATATACAACATTCCCGGATAGTTCCTGCTAACTAAGTCACTTGTTGTTTGAAGGGAGGTTTTCCTAAAAGCCATCAGGTGCATGTGAGAAAACTTGGAATACTTGAAACGTTTAAAACCCAAGGACTCTATGGCAATCTTCCAGCTTTTCATCATCATAGCTCGGCGATTCTGGTGAGATGAATCAGGAGTTATTACAAGCAATAAGCCATTTAAGACGAGAAGTTCGTGTGCCTTCTTGCAGCATATCCATCGTTGATAGGGTGAAGGAAAGTAAGAAAGGAGGAGCGAGAAAACAACGACATGGAATAGTTCTCCAGGTAGAGAATCAATAGGGTTTTTCAGTTGCTTAAGAAAGGCATCTATAGCATCTTGTGCCAGTTGGAGAGGTTGCTGAATTTGTAGATTCAAGAAGTCACATTTGTATACGCTCTGGTGGATTAAGAAAAACAGAAAAACAAACAAACATCAAGGTTAGTTTAAAGAGCAAATACAACTCACACCCAGATAATGATCAATAACATCCTCTTCAATTCCTTGAGAGAATTTCAAGCCTGCTGAACATCCCTCTTGCTATTAAATCAAGCACTCTAAAACAGCAATTTAAAAGTAATGCATATTACTAGCTTTCACAGTTGCCACAGATATGCAGCAATTTAGGGGAGATTTGATAGCTGAGAACTGTTCATTTAAAACAAAGAAATGAAATAGAAAGCCCTAATAGAACATATCAAATCAACTATCTCACAATTGATTTAAGAAGAATTCAGATGAGTGTACGTTGCTCGTTTCCCCCAAATCCCATGCTTTCATAGCATATCATGCATTGCCAATCAAATTCCATGTTAAGGTGTGGCAACAGAGTAAAACAGTGCAATTCTTAAAATTCCGATCTAGACTATATTGGGTTTCAATTTATATCTTTTTATTTTTTAAACAAACAAACCTGAAATAAGTAAATAGGAAATAAATTCAACATCATCAGTATTTCCACAAGCTTTTTAAAGAATCCAAGAGGCTTAATAATTTGGTCACTTGGAAAAAAAAAAAAAAAAAAAAGAGACGTTCCTTAGTGGTATAGAAAAGGGAAGAAACTATGGCAAGGCAAAATACATCAGAAAGTTACAGTACACTAACTAATTTGTAACAGAGATGAAGGTACAAGTTTTAACCTTGCTGCAAATGCAAAGCTTACCAGTAGACATTTGGGCAAGATAAGAGTTTTAAATTCATCATTTAATCATTTGTGTGCTCAAGCTGTCAAAGATTGAAAGTGACACCCTGATACAACGTACAAAAGAACAAATTCATAACACCCTTAATCACAGAGAACTCAAAAAATACAAAATAGTAGGCTATTCACTAGGCTTAAGTTTTGACATTTTATATTCAAAGCCTAGTACTGACTTCTCTCATGAAAAGGTATTGAGATACAAGGCTGCAACTTGATAGAAACAAAAATTGTTATTAATGCTTACAGAACATGCAGTGAAAAAAAACCAAACAGACTGCTAAACAGCTACCTGAATATTAGAGCCGAGACAAAACATTCTCCAGAGCATATCAGAAAGGTGGAGGCAGACCTGCTGCATTTTCATATCCCCCTCCCCAAAGTATTTCTAACATATTTTATGAAGCGATATTAAACAAATCAACATTATTGCAAAGGTATTCACAAAGCAACTGATATGCACCATTGTTCCCAAGTAAAAGATAACATTTCTGTATATATCAAATCATTCTCTCCAGAGAACATGCAGAAAACTAGAAAGAGTAAATCAATCTTCCAAAAATTTGTAATTTACTTTTCAATAGCTTTAATCTTGGCCTCTGATGCAGATGAAAAAACAATTCAAGAAAGATTGTAATTAAAATTCCTTGATCATCGTGAAATAATTACAATCATTATATTTGCAGGGTTATATTCCGCTTCCTTGTACTATTTAGAACAGGAAATCAACAGTAGTAACTTCAGGATATATAGTAACAACTTCAGAAGAAAAGTGCTTTAGAATGTAATTTTCCAGGGCAACATGCTAACTTTGCTTGGAAGGAGAACTTAAAGGCTACACATACACAGCTGAAAAAAGTTTACACTGCAAGCATTTCTCTGCAGTAGGAAGATACTAATAAAACAGTTATGCAGAAGAAAATTTCATGATTAAAATATGCTTCAACTGGAATCTGAACTCTGCAAGGCAGTTTTATGACAAAAATGTTGCTCTGCTGCTAAAGTGGGGATTGCTACTCTAGATGGACAAGTCTTGAACTGATCTTACAGTCTTTCTAGACACTGAAACAGCCAACTCGTATTTCAGTGCATACATTGACATTTAAGAACTCAATCCAACTCGTCTTTTGTCTTTCTTAACTTCAGTACCATTCCAGACTTTTTTGTCTCAGGCTGTATTTACTCCAATACAACATCTGCTGTATATTCAGCTTGTTTCCCAGCACTATAAAATCGTATTGGGACTTTCACCAAATTGAGATTTGCCGTTCATTTCAATTACAGTGTTCTCCCTTCCCCTGACAAGTAAACAAGATAAACTCCTGTAGGAAAATAACAGCTGCTAATTATTCTCTGGAACATTTGTGCCACCGAGTGTTTGAAGGAGTGACCAACAAAAGCACCACTCAAGGAGAAACTTGTTCTGCTTGTCTTAGTCTTTCTTCCCCTTGAGCAGCCCCCCCGCCACACAAAACACACACCTGTTTAACAGAAATGTATTTCTGCATTCATATCACACAGTTGCATTTTCTGTATAAAAACATAGATTCTAAACATTGTGAAGACATTTGTTCTTTTGTTTATGATTTTATGATTCTTATTAAATAAAGATTTTAGTTCCTCTGACAATGTTTCAATTACATCTTCAAAATTCCTCAAATTATCTGAAGTATCTTACTCAACTGCTACTTCTATATCTAACATACTTATATACATAGTGGATTAGCCTATTCTTATCAGTACATAATTATTTAACTCTTTATTCAACAATATTTAACAAACTGACTTCCTAAAAAGCCTCTGTGTTTCAATTTGTTTCAAAAAACATTTTAGTATCTTACATAAAAGATCAGCTAAGTGAGGAGGTTTTACAGGTTCTTCTATTTTCAACTTCAACCACTAAGTTACTGCATTGATTTTTTAGGTCAGAAGGCAACATCAACTCCCACAAGAACCCTCTGGCTGTTATTCTGAAATCTTACAATCAGTGCAGACAACTGCTGGCCAAGAGATAAATTTATTCAGGTTATGCTGCTGATGCAGCTCAAAGCAGAGTCATCCCAAACACCAGCGCTTATTAATTCCAGTTTGGAGGTGGGCCTGAACTTACTACAGTAGTAGCATTTGAGTGCACCAGTTGTGCTCCTTTTTACTCCAAGAACGCTAGCTAAGTTGCGAGGTGCCCTGAATACACCAAGGTACTACCAAGAGGATGGCAGTAAGAGAAGCTGGTGAACCTGAGGCAGGCCTCACAGTAACCATGCTGATCTGTATGGCAGTGCTCCAGTGAGTTCCTGTCATCCAGGCATGTTGCTATGTCGGAATGCAGGAAATCAATTATCTTATCGTTCGACTGTACTGGGAGAGAGCCTGAAGAACTGGTTAGTACACAGATTACACAAATGCTGACTACCCCCTCTCTTCTGTTGTCTGGTCTGGATTACTTGTATTCCTCAATTACATCCACAGAAGCAGCCTTTCTAGATTTTTTTCAATAATGATTTTGGTCACTGTAAATTTAAACTTATTTTCTTAAGAAGAATTTTTTTTTTTTTTTTTTTAAAGAAAATAGCATGACTGAATACATAGTAAACTATTACTTATTTATAACCTCAAATTAATGGTTAGACTCGTGTCATGTAACTTCAGGTGTCCAGGCTTCTATTACAGTCACTGTAGAGCTAGTCAATAAAGGATCAGAGATCATGAGATCAGAACACAATTCACCTCACCGTGAAAGAGGAGATTTTTAAGTTTCGCTGATTCTAGTTTTAACAGAGCTGCACTGACTAATTTGAACATAGAACCTTGGATGTAGACACCCGGGCTGCACACATCTCAGCTTGAAATTTACTTGCCATATACTGCCATTTTAAATTACTTAGGCTGCCACTTCACAATGGCATTTATCTTCTTCACATCCCACATCATGAGCAAGAAACAACCCTATGCTGATGTCCTACAGCATCTCAAGTGGCAGCAAGCAATTGTGTTTGGGCAACTGATGCCTATTCCTAAAATTAGGCAAGATGAAGTCCATTATTAGTTGCTTTGTGTTTTAGCTGAAACTAGCACTGAGTTACTTTAAAAAGCAATTTATATGACTCAAATATTTGTAAAGAATTATCTTTTTTTTTTAATTTTATTTTTTTATATATATGTGCTCAGAGATAAACTAGGTGTTAGGAACTAAACCTGGTGACCACAACAAAATGCCAATTATTTTGTGTGTAAACCACGCTGCAGCAAACAGAACACTCACTATTTTCATGTTAACTGTATTACTGTACTTGTACCTGTCAACACCTAAAGAGGGTTACCTTAAGCCACTGATTTTAATTTTATGCTATTATAAAAATTTAACTTTGTAGAAGTTAGCATGATATGTATGATCAAAGGTCTCATATTTTCTGACAGAAATTCATTCCTTTATGTCTCTTTTCTTTTTTCTACTTTGTCATTTTGCCTGGTTAATAAATACTGTGTGCCTGGTTAATAAATACTACTAGGACTGACAAAAAAAAAAAAAAGTCAGATCAAGAGTGAAAGACAGAAGAGACACAATTACAGCAAAGTTAATGCAGTTGGAAATCTTACTACATAGGGAAAGTGAAACAATTGTATTGTTTGCATTACCCCAAATGTATTACTCACCTTACAAAGTTCCCTAAACAGTAATCTTGTACTCAAAATTACGGTTTAGTATCTGTAGCAATAAACTGAAAATCCCCTTTATAGAGCACTTCTGGTTACTAAAATTCCCCATAAAAAATACATCAAGTAGAGGTAATGATTATTTCTTTCTGTCAGCAAATGCAGCTTACCAGAGGTTCAAGCCTAAGCACAAGCCTACTCAATTTTCATTTATGGCTTTTAAGATGCAAGAACTCACCTGAGACTGCATTAAAAGATGGCTACTGAAGTTTTTCCAGTTTTAAGATGCACAACAGCATTATAAAGGCACAACTCTTGAACAAAAATGTATTTTAAAATCAAAACTACAGTTAGCTATTATTTTGGAGCCTGTTCATGGGAATGGATGTAATAGAAGGACCACAGTTCCTTTTAAAACAAAGACATTTAGGATACATACTGATTAAGTATTAAACACAGCCATTTTGAAGCATTCTAAAATATCTGAGAGCCAAATTTATATCAAACATAGTAAATGTTACATACCTCAACAGCTGGAACAATATCTATGCCAACTGTCAGAAATTCTTCAAACTTCAAAAATGGATTAAAGCAGCTACCAACGTCAAGTAATCTGATCTTTCCCAAGGAGTGAAGCAACCTAAGAAGCAGCAAGAATTCAGTTTTATGAAGTGTTATTTTTGAAGCTACATTCTGAATTACAATTTCAGATAATTAATGCAAAAGAAATTCTTGTTGAATACTATGGTAGTGACTAATATAAGTGAATGCCTTAATTGAACTGCTGAGACGTCTAAAGAACCAAAAGAACAGTAAAGCAGATGATCCCCTCAAGCTGAAAAATTAACCTTAAGCACACCTGTAATACTTTTACTTCATAGAAGGGCTCAGGTTGGAAGGGACCTTAAAGACAATGTAGTTTCACCCCCCCCCCCCCCGAGGCAGGGACACCTCCCACCAGACCAGGTTGCCCAAAGCCCCATCCAGCCTGGCCTTGAACACCTCCAGGGATGGAGCAGCCACAGCTTCTCTGGGCAGCCTGTTCTGGTGCCTTCACTGCCTCTGAGTGAAGAATTTCCTCATAACTTGGGTACTTAAAGTAACAAAGTAAAATGGCAACCAGTGCGCCCGCTCATCATGCTGATCAGTGATTTCTCTACCACTTTATGTTTCCCCACTTACCTTTTTGTGGTACTTATTGATGTTTAAGCGACACAAGTCATTAGAGTTGAAGTTTCAGGAGTACACAAGAGAAAATGACAGCACTCCATGACCTCCCTACTCGTCAGCCCCATTTTAAAGGGCATCCAAAGTCAAGTGTCATAACTGGTTTAAGCAGAGGACATCCACTGGTATTCCAAAGTAAACAAAAATATCCCTGAATGCGAAAACTTTTTAGACATTTTGCAGGGAATAGCTAAAATATTCTATTAGCTCTTTTTTTTTTTTTTTTTTTGAAAATGGATGACTGCTTGAGCTTCGCTCCAATTTTATTTTCAATGGATGCTATGAAAGTTGGATCAATCCGTACAGAACCACAAACTCAAAAACTGGCGAGTGAAGTTGGAGCAGTAGCCACTTGGACCACAAGTGCTCAGGAGTTTGAATTCTTTCTACTGGACCGTTTACAGGGCTATAGCTAAGAATTTCCCGTTATGTTTTGTAAGAACTTAGAATACCCAAAATCCATTAACGGAGGCAAACAGAAGTGAACTCATAGCTTTCACAGGGAAGAGACTGATAACTTTCCAGTAAGTGAGTGTTGCTTTTTGCTTCAAGTTTCTGTAGCCAATTCTAAGTTGGCACCTTCCAAATATCATTTGTTGCCTTTCTGGGAAAGATTCAGCCCTGAAGAAATGTAACTGTAAAAACTTTCAGAAACAGATCTACAGAGCTAATGGAGTCCAAAAAAGCCATAGCTGTACTCACATCAAAAATAAAGCTGTGAGCAATACCACAGAAGAAGTTTTTTTTTTAAGAAGCAGCAAAGTTCTCTACGTTCCTCCCAAAGCTCTTCCTTAACTTTCAATGACCTACCACGAAGATGTTAGAGAAGCAAGAGAAGATTCCTTGTTGCCTTCAGCTGAGTAACACTACCAATCTTTCAGATTTTCCTTCTACATAGCAGATATCCAGGGAATTCTTCCGTCCAACTACCAGCACCACCAAGACAAACAGCACAACAACTACCTCTAACAATCAGTTAAAACCACACACATTATCAAGCTACCCTGTAAGGCAGCTGACACTGAGTGGGATTTCAAAATGAAGATGATTGCAACAATTTTTCCCCAACTTGGATGCCAATGACAACGTAATCTGTGCAACGGATTGAATTACACAGGAGGACCATTCAGCCTAGTGGCAACAAATCATAAACGTGGGCTGAAGTCAAGCAGCGTCTTTTTCCATGTAAGGTCAGCACTTCTCAGAGCAGCACTCCTCCTTGTCTAGCAAATACAGACTAATGGCTCAGTGTCTTTTTCATGCCAAGTCTAATGGCTTTTTCATTCAAATACATGTCTATATGTACACTAGTGTTCTACATTAGTCTAACAGTAACATCAAAATAACTGAAGATTCATTTTGCTTCCTGTGGTCCCATGCGAGTTTGATTCTATAGTCCAGCTCAGAGAAAACTTCCCATAAAGAAGAGCAACAGCCTCTTGAGTTCTCAACATTTTCCATCTAAAGCATTAGATGAAATACTTAAACAGACTTAATTTTAAGTAACGCAATATAGAACCCTCTGATTTCCAGGAGAACCCACTGCACCTATGGTGAAATAAAAAAATCACTGTGATGCATTCTGTTCCCCTCTTATAAAACCTACTTTTGACTCAGTGAAGAGGTTGCACCCCTCAGACTACTTCTGAAAGCATTAAGGCACGCTTCCGGATAGCTACACCTCTGTATCCCAAGCTGAGCAGAAGCCATCTCTTCTACACTAATGGACAACAGATCCCAAGACATTTGATGTAGGACAAAGATAAGTTTCTTCTTTCACTTTAATAGGTGTTCTTTCAATGACAGGTTTCTCTTTCATTCTGGTAAGACTACCAGACTCCAAATTCAATGTGAATACACTTTAAAACCTCAACAGTAGCAGAGATTCAGCTGCTCGCTTGTGTTTTGACTTTCCTGCTGCTTGTCAGGTTGTGCTGCCCCTCTGAACACAGGTGCAATGAGTAACTTAGCAGTTCCCTGGCTGCCAATTCTATCTATTCAATCAGTAAGAACAGGATCCTAGTTAGGTGCTTCAATTAATTTTGGAGGTCTTCAGACCACTGGTGCAGACCTGCCTTTTTAAAAAACAACAAACAAACAAACAAAAACCACTACAACTCTCAAGTCAGATTCCTCAGTGAAAACATAACTGTCATCTAGATGACAGTCCAGTGAGCCAATTACTGTGTTACAAAGGCAGTCTTGCTGAATTCACTGATAATCACCCTTCAACCCCATTTCCTAATGATTTTCACTCAAAGCAACTATATGGACAGTAAGAGAAATGCTTTGCACTGTAGGTAATCTCCAAGCACATCTTGAATTCACAGTTCTCCAAAGCACTAATATAGTGGCAGAAAACGTGAACAAAGATCAGGAACTGGTGAAAGAAGTGTCCATAACCTGGAAATGAGTCCATTTTAAACTTATCTTACACTTGCTTATTTCAAGAACTTTATTCAATGGACTACAGTTCTTGATTATTAGCCCCTTAAAAACGTACATATTTTTAAGTAGGTGTCTTACAGGCAGGTGACATTTTCTCTTGGAAGTAGATGGAAACTAGAAACTAGGGTAAGTTATATAACCACCAGGAAAGTCATTGTATCTCCGTCATTAATCACTTCAAATGCTGACCTTCTAGTTTACAATTTTCAATTATCAGGCTACTATTTATCCAAGGATGGGAGGGGAATAAGAAAAATCAGAGGCCTATGCTGTTGTCAGAAGAGCAGAATGAAGCTATACAACTGGCTCCAAGTGCCAACACCAGCATATCTCAACTCTTTAGTGACATCCACACGTGCACTCCATGGGAAGGACTAGCTTGCTGAAAGAAGGAATGATGGCTTGACTGTCTCTTAAGGTACAACCTACCACTGGAGAAGAATCTATACAAGGTTAAGATTTTTACCATTAAGGATAAAAATCAAGACTTTAACCTGATAGAAAAAGATGACAATACTCAAACAGAACAAAGGGAGAAGCTAGTAAACAGCAGATAACAGCCACTTTTATATTTCAAGACTGAACCACTTTGAAGTCCAGCTTCGCAGCAGGTGAAGATGCCATGTTAGGCACAAAGAACTGTTCTTGGGATGGAAATAGGTACTGGGGACTACATGTTACTAGTCCTTTTCCACTTTCATCTGTATGTCCACAATAGTTATTTCTGTGAGATTCACCAATTTTAGTCTTACATAGGCAAGCAACATGAGCATCTGAAAATGGCTTCATCAAAGTACATGTAGCTGAGTGCCCTTCTGAGTAGCAGTATGATTTGCACTTCTGGTTCCCATGGCACCTTCTACCACCACCTTTGGGATCTCATGGAGTGCTACTTACTTCTCTCCGCACCTTCTGGTCTTTTTTTTGTTTGTTTGTTTTAAAACCACAGTGGAACCTTTTACTTCCGAGCTAACTCAGTGCTAACCAAGTTTTGGGTTTTGATGAAAATAGTGGTGATGGTAGCCAATGACTTAGCTGTTGCAGAGCAGCACTTACACAGAGCCGAGGACTTTTCAGCTTCTGGTGCTGCCCTGCCAGCGAGGAGGCTGGGGGTGCACAAGGAGCTGGGAGGGGACACAGCCACGACAGCTGACCCGGCCTGACCAAAGCGATGCCTCATAGCATGTGGCATCATGCTCAGCAATAAAAGTTGGAGTAAAGGAGGAAGAAGGCAGGAATGTTCACAGTGATAGCATTTGCCTTCCCAAGAAACCACTGTGTGTGATAATCCCTGCTCTCAGGGAAACAGTTGAATATCTGCCTGCTGATGGGAAAGAGTGAATTAACTTCTTGTTTGATTTTGTTCACGTGGCTTTTGCTTTACCCAGGAAACTCTTTGTCAACCCATGAGTTCTCATACTTTTACCTTTCTCTCCCCCATAGCAAGCAAGTGGCTGTGTGGGGCTGAGCTGCCTGCCAGGGTTAAACCACAACAGCCTTACAAACAAAAATTAGTACTTGACTTCTATGGGCAGTGATTTATAACAGATATGTCCCGTTTCTATAAGGTACGTACAACTACTAAAAATCTTACCATCATTTATTGCTTACTCCAGACACGTTACAGTAATGAGAAACCCTCCTCACAGAACAGAGAAAACTGGACCAGTTCTTACAACTGTCCGCAGAGTATGAAACAAGTCAAATATAACATTTAATGGAAATGTGTTTATGCATTCTTATTCCTTTAAACTTAAGTTATTCACATCACACAAGGAATAGTCACAAACATGAGCCTTGTTTTTTAGGAAAAGAATAGCATGGACTGTAAGTGAAATAGAAAAGCTACTCATGAATATGAAAAATAAAACTCTTACTTGAGTGAAGGTTAAAAACAAAAGTTAAAACTGTTGTTAGGGAAATACTTCAAGGATAGTGCAACTTCTGCAGAGCCAGTCAGAACGCTAGCATATTTAAAATTAAGGGCTGTAATTCAAAATTGCTTTTGAAGTATGTAATTGGAATCAAGAGTTTCTTTGCAATTAGTTATGAACAGAAAGTTTTAAGTACTCTGATATTTACATTTGCCACTCGGTACTTACATAAGCAATTGACTTTTCAACAATACTGAATAGCCATTAGGTTCTAACTTAATTAACGTCTCCCTTATTTCACCTCAAGCTTTAATATAAATTGCACTGCACAACAATGACATACAAAAGCAAAATTACTCTAACACTTAAATGGCGATGACTAAGATGTCATTCTCAAGCAATCTTTACTGCATCCACCAAAACTTATACTACAGCTCAACTATTTCTTTAAGCATGGAAATATTCACATGAAAATGCCCTTAGAAAAACAAATGTATCAGACTTTTCTAATATATTATGGGGGAAAAAAATCTCATCACACAAAGAGGAAAATAAGCCTGGAAAACAAGTAAAACTTACTCTTCTGCTATAGCCTCATGATTTGTCAAGCCAAGGCTCGGTAAGGGTTCTTCAATCTTGGGAGGCTGGGAAACATTTAAGGCTGGAGTGGTCTTTGAAGCAAGAAGTGCTCTTTTTTCATCTTTCTCAAGTGCTTTTCTTTTCCCCCCATTCTGAAAATATTCTCGGCATACACTGAAAAGACAAAAAAAATTTCACCAGAAAAATAAAACGGTGTTTTTGGTGATTACTGTAGACAGAACACAAGACACAGGTTTAAGAGATACAAATTCTGTCATCTTTTGAACAAATATCAGTTTTACTGCAACTTTGGAAAGTCAGCTTTAGGAACGACATGACACACCCCCAAAGACAGATAGGTGTTTTATTTCCAAATATCAGGCTGTGAGTCACAGTTGCGTAAACAGACTCAAATTAACTTTATCTGGATAGGCTTTCAATGCAAGACAACAGATGCCTTGTCAGAACATCACCAGTGGGTAATTTCAGCTATCACCTGAACTCAGCTCTCTATCAAGGCATGCTTTCATACACGCAATGGTTTAACTAAGCTCCTCCTAAATGCAGGGACTTCTGAAACTTGCAGTGCACTTAGGGAATGTGGAAAAAAGTGAATACAACCCAGGCTTATGGCCTTATTTATACCTTTTTCTAATTTAGAGTCCCCCACCCCCCTTTTTTTCCTTTTTAAAATAGCATCTGCAGTAGTTGTATTATTGCAGAAAGCTTATTCTAGCTTTCGTTTTTTTCCCTGTTTAAGCATTTTGCTAATTAGGAAACTGAACAAAATATTCAGTCACGCATGAACTGAAAGGTTAACCAGTTCAAAGGAATGAATGTTATCAAGAGTTAAATTGCACCTGCATACTTCAGCCAGCAGTCAGCATTACTGTAAGAGGCACGAGCATATGTTCCAGAGAATAACCGAATTGTTTTGTCCACAAAATACAACTAGAAATGGAAACAACTTGTTGCTGTGAAATTAAAAAGCCTGACTCACCCTGCACAAAGCAGTATTTTTAATTAGATGCACCAGCCAAGCATTTGCATGAGAAGTTTAACAAAAATAGTACTCGTTCAAATTATGTGTTCATAACAACGCGTTTTTACGATACTTTCTTGAAACACATTCAGTCTTCCTCTAAAAAATGCTGCAGAGGTTTGAGGTAATGTTCCAGAAGACAAATCCAAATTTAATTTAGTAACACTTCATATTGTCTTTGTATTACCACCTTATATAAAACACCTTATATTATCTTCATCGTGCTTTGTATTTCACATCCTAGATTCAGGAAAAAGACGTGTTGGTACAATATGGCAGGTTAAATCACAAATAGAGACAATGCCTTGGAATACAAAGCCTTATCTAAGTGATGGTGACATTACAGGTAACAAATATATCCAGCCTCTCCACCATAGACAACGTGAAAGAAAAAGTTAAAGGTGTCATTATTGTTGAGTTTCATAACGAGAAACATATATAATCGAACAGGTACAGATTGAAGCCACTTTACTCCGAGCTGTCAGGGAATGACCACTCTGCATCTGTACACATGTAATTACAGTAGCACATTACATCCACGTTATTAGTTGTTGCTGTGAAGGAAAGAACGAAGTTACCTTGTACACATCTCTGTGCTGACAGGCTTAAATGGCCTCAAGATCAAAACTGACCCGTGCCTAACAAAATCAAAGTACAAGCAAGTTTTACTTGCTTAAGCAGGCCCTAGGCATTCTTGCACTAAATATGAAAAGTTTAAAATGCAGACAGTAACCTTACGGTAGTAAACAGCTATATGAGAAACAAACATAGTAAAAAATATATTCATAGTCAACAAGTTTATAGTTACAATTCCTTAGTAACCAAAGCTATTTTCAGACCAAAGAGAAGCTGGGTGGAAAGGACGCTAAAGAAATCATAAGATCCACGTTTTGGCAGTATTAAGCAAGGTCACACAGAAGCAAGACCAGCAGTCCAGGCTACGATACTCCCAAAAACATAAACTGTGAAATCACACCAACTCTATTAGAGACTGTATATATACAATTCTAAAATTAACAAGGTTAAAGTAGAAATCTGAACTTAGGGGGAAAAAAAATTAAACCCCAGAAAGGCTTGGATTTATTGCTGTTATGCTAATAAAAGTTGTATTTTGCACTATATTGAACTATTTGTTCACAAGCATATAATCAATTTAGAGATAATGTCTTTCATAACTATTTAGCTGTGTGTCATTTAGTCAAAAGAAAACACAAAACTCAGGAAAATCCATTTCCTCACCCTGTTACAGCTACCTTACCACTTTGTAAGCATTTTGCAGTGTCTTAATTTTACTCTAAAAGTCTTTTTTTCTTGTTACCTCTTCTTAAACATTCAGAAGCAACAGATGACGAAATACTGTCATACAGCTGCCGACACCAACAGGTAAATCAGAACAAAACAAAAAAAATCCACAAACTTGGGAGGAATGTATTGTTTCTTCTGCTCAACTATCGATGTTATCAACTTCTTCCGTCGCTACAAGCTGTCATGCTGCCCAGGTTAACACTGGTGAGCTGTTGTGCAGGAGAATAATCTACTTGCAAAATGTAGCATAACTTCTCCTGTCACTATGAAGAAGCTATTTCTTCCTCATAGTTGGTACTGCTGTCATTCAGTATTTCTTCCCCATTATTTTACAGCTCTCTCTCACGTCAGCTGAGTTCTGATGTCATGAAACACCAAAGTCAACTATGGTGAGAGGCACTGTCTACTCCTGGGTTTTCACTGCTGGACAAGAGGGGCTAGAGTCAAAAGGCAGCTGGAGATTGGGTAAAACTCTTCATGTTCAGACCCGTCTGCATACTTGTGCTGTGCCACAAGGAAGCACAAGATACCAAATCCACCCATCCAAACAAATACCCCCCAACAAAAAAAAATTAAAAAAAATCAAGTAAGATAGCAATTCATAACCACTGAGGGTTTTCTCCCCAAGGCCTCACAGGAGCTGTCTCTGTACCTCACACGTATGATGGGGTAGCACCGATCACATTGGCACTTGCTGCTCATAGTTAATAAAATATAAGGCACTCAGCAGGTTACCCTTATGGTGACTTGTTGATGTAGCCACAGGTTTAACTTTACGGTTATTAAAACCCCATCACCAATCACACTGTGGTTTTGAGTATGCAGTTACTTAAGACTCTGCATTTAACAACTGTCTCAAGTAATGAATAGACTAACCCTTAATTATCTACAAAGAGAAATAAAATGAAGGAATCTATTTTATAACTCTGAGAACTGCCACAGCTCCATTTTAACTGACATTTAGGCTTCCACTCTTCGATGATATATTAGCTCTACAATTAACACACTTGTTTTGAAGAATTGTGCAATTCAAATGCTACCTGAGCTAACACTTGCTACAGTTTACACAAACCAGCAGAATAAACTTTTCAGTTCTAAACTGTTTTAAGCTTGCTGGCAGATATTGGTGAAGTGTGCAGTTCATATCTTTGCTTATACAAAAACTCCAGGTATTTTCTCAGTGAAATATGTTTTCGATACTTCAAATCTCAAATTATAACCAATTTGTTCATGGTGAACAGCCTCCTCTCTGCACCCTCTCCCCCCCAATCCCATTTAGGCTGGACACATATAGAAAGTTCCAGTTAGAGAGTATGATACACATTCATCAGATAAATCGTTTGTTCACACTCTTCAGCTATGAAAGAAAAGCTTTGTTGTAGAATACAGTAACCAAAACCACATGCTTCAATAGAATATAAAAAACTGAGGAGAGGGTCATGTTTCAAATCCTCGATTGCCAAAGAAACACCATACGAAATTTGAAATATGTCAAAAGAATCAGCAGTTATTCTTCTTGCCAAGTAATAACTAACAACTAAATTAATGCTGGTCACTTTTTATCTTGGCAAAGAGCAGTTTCTGATGCTGAGCTTTTTATGAATGCTTAAGAGTTTCAAGGAGACAGCTTTGCAGGCTAAGAACCAAGACAGTCCATCTTCTCTGCTTTTCAAAGAAAAGGTGAGCCTTACTTACGTTCTTTACACTGTTTACTAACCAGAATCTAATATTGAAAGATCAAGCTCAGTGAGGGTATAGAGAAATAACATACTTCCCAGAGCTGAAGAAAAGTCTAGACTTCTCATCACGTCTACAAAAACTTTTCTTTCCTGCTCCCACACATTTACAAAGAAGCATACTAAACTCAACTGAAAGAACTGCTGGCCTGAAAAAAAAAAAAAAAAAGGTTGAACTCTTCTACAGGTTTAACCTCTCCTACCTCATCCTGAAGAAAAATCAAGAAATGGAGAGTTCTTAAGGTCCCTTGGAGATGTTAATCATGCAGGATGGCTGGAAAACATTCTGCTGTTGTCATAAGCATCCAGATTTAGGTTAAGAAAATCCTACATTCAGCCTGTATGACAGCACTATAGCACTATGCATTACGAGTTATCTTAATTATATTTCGTTGAAGTTCAAGTTGAGAAACTTGTATGCAACCCATTTTCCCAATTTATTTTTCATACTTGTCCCAAATACCGAGAACTGAGACATTATCCTTTTGAAAAACACAGCCAGGTCTGTAATCAGACATTTCTCCAGTGTTGTGGCCACCCCCCCACCACAAACCAAGTTCTGGAGGCACTATCCTTCACTACCTGAGGATTCCAAGAATCTGAAAATAGCTAGCAGTTACTGTATGATCAATGCTCCAATTAGCTCTAACAGTCAAACAGATACGCTTTTGTCAGAACAAAGTATTTAAAAGGAAAAATAAAGGCTGTCATACAAACACGCACAATGAGCATTAAATCCTTTTTCTATTTTAAATAGTTTCCCTTCTCCTCTTTACCCCACCTCCCTTCTAACTAATTTTATTGAAAGTGAATTGCTCAACTAAGCGCATTCATCAAAAAAGCTACAAAATGGCACTATAACGACTTCAAACATTAATTTGTTCTATCCTCCAATCCCAAACAGACCTAGTAGTTATTTTCAAAGATCTTATAAGATCTCCTATGACTAAACAGCCTAGGTGACAGAAAAAAAAAAAAACACAAAAGCAAACAAACAAACAAAAAAAACCCACATTGCTTTTGTGGGAAAAAAAGCATCCCATGGGTGTTTCATATTCAGGTTGTGGTCTGCTACAGAATCCAAATGCTTTTCTAAAAGACTGACAGATAACCAATGACACCCTGGCCTGTATTTGCATAGTTGACAGTATTTGGTATAGTTAACATCATTATTAATCTTAGTCCTGCCCTCAGAGTGAGGATTTTTATTTGGTCCCATTTGCAAATTTTATGAACAGACTGTATTCTAGCAGATCATTAACAAAAATATTGATTAGCAATAGATGTAGAGACAGATGCTTACAAAGCCCATCTCAGTGAAACAAATATTTAAGATAAGGTTCTAACATCTGTTCTCCAGAAGTTTTTCCAAGCAGTTCTGCATTCCCCAAAAAGTAACTTCATCAAGACTGTATTTCTTCAGTTTATTCATAAAACTGTCAAAAGACTTTAAAAAATGCAGGTCTAGATAATGTTTTGTCATGTTAGTTATTTCTAGCTAGTTAGAATTGCAGATTCTGCTTTTTGTTATTTAAAAAAATAGCCAAGTCAACACAAGTCTTAACAGTGATGCAAAAGCAACAGAAAGAAGCAAACCTGCTAGTCTAGCTCATTTTGGTTTAACTAGAACCAGAACAGGCTGGCTTTCACTGTCCATACAAAGGTTCACCAGGCTACCTATGACAGCAAAAATTAAGAGTTAGGAAAATTTTTCAGGGTAAATGCAATCTTATCCCATTTCAGTTTAAGTTTTTTGTTGTAACAAAACTGAAATGAAAGAGAAACAGAAATGTTAGTTTCCAAATATCATTTGCTACTTTGCATTTGATTACTAAAGATATACAAAGAAATCGAGGGAAAGACAGCTCAGTGCAGTCCAGGCTTTTTACAACACCACCAGGCTGTATCTAGAAGGGGACAAGGTTTTGAGCACTCTTCCCCCATGCTAGAAACTGCATAGTATCGCTGTGGAAAGATAAATGAAAGAAAACTGGCCCTATACAATGCAGCAGATGGTCAACAGCACAGCCTACCCCTTACTGCTTTATCTCTTACAGTTTCTAGAATCTCAATATGTGCAGTTATAAATAAAAAATAATGAAGTAAAATTGTAAGTTTTAGGTCACCTGGTATAAGCACTAACTTCACAACATGCATTTTGCCAGTATCTTCAACTAAATAACTAGAAAGACTTTCAAAATGATAACCTGGCAGGAAAATTATTCTTGATGCTGAAAAGAAGTACACACGGCTTCTCTGATGGTTATTCTGCATCCATTGGTTTACTTTATCAAGTATCTGGTTATACAAGAACACAAGAAAAATGAAGGAAAGATTACCAAAAAAAGTATTTTTTTCATCTAGTGGAAAAAAACACTTTTCTGTTTCATATGTCTAAAAAGATCTTCCTTAAAAGGAAAACCAAGAAAACCCAAGCTATCCTTTCTTCAGCAGAGATACACCAGTGGTTCCCAAGTACTTTCAGCATTCCACTCACAAATTAAATTTCATCTAATACATCAGCTACCTTCCTGCTGTCATGATGACAGACAGTTAAAGAACCAAACAAAAACTTTCCGTGAAGTCTCATGCATGTGAAGTTCTCTTGCGTGCAATTAAGCAATTAGACACAAGGAGGAGTAAGGAAAACGGGGCCTACCATCTGTCTGGCACACCTCCTGGTCCTTTGATAAGGAGGAAAAAAATTGCAGAACACAAAGCCAATCTGCTGTGTTTTGGTACAGAGCCATCCAGGCCTCAGTTTTCAAAAAATTGATTTTTTTTTTTTCTTCCCTGATGTAAAATTCCTGACCCCTGGACTTTACAGGCTGAAAAGGTCCATGCTTTAGAAGCAGCTTTATACTGAGAAAGAGCATTTTAGTGTCTCCTACCAGGTGGGTTTTCTTCTTAGTTCATGCTGCAAGGCCCAGACATGTTTACTCTGTAGGGCTTGTTGGAACTACCAAAAAAACCCAACCACCCAACTACCAAACAAGCAAGAGTGTCAAAATGCCTCAGTACAAAGGACATCAACTGTTCCTCCACTGTCAAGAAGGAACATTATCCTGTCCTACAGGGAAACAGGCAAGCTTACCACAAGCTAGGGGAATACTACTTAGCAGAAATTACTTTAGATAACGTGCATATAACTTTACTGAAAAAGTTTCACATATCACTTGACAATCAAGGTGTAAAAAATATCGAGCAATGTAGCATGAGAATCATCAGTCCTGGGTCCAGTACAATTAGTACTTGCACAGATAACCAGGACAGTCAGTATTCCTCTCAACTGCTCTGCAAATGATGCGAAGCTGGACAGAAGAGAAGCTGCAAGAAATCTCAGTATTAGAACTCAGTATAATTTAAGAGTGCAATTTAGTAAAGAGACAAAGATCAACACTTCTACAGAAGTAATGAATAGCATAAATACCAGAAAACAACTCACAACTGAGAAAGCCCATAAAAAAGAAACTCTCAGTTGCAGATCAGAAGTGAGCATAAGTCATTGACACAAAACCAACACAACTGAAAAAGAAAAAAAAAACACCAGAAAACCCATCAAACAAGGCCAGCTGCATAAAAAGAGTTTAATCAATAGTATTTCTTCATTTTACTTATCTCTAATGATGCCAGTGGAACACTGTGTCCAGTTTTGGGCACAGTTGTTTCAAACTGACTCACCTCTCTTGAAAATGAGACAAGGTAACACAAAAAACGCCCAGGAAAGGGTAAGAAATACTTGAATGTTTTCTTAACCTAAAGAATCAACAATTGATAAATAAAGGAATGGTTTTCAAATATTTAAGAGTGTTGTAGAGAGAAAGAAAATGAGCTTATTATCACTTGCTCCATTTCCTGCAGGCACAGAACATCTCAATTTGCTACCAAGACGATGGCAACTACACCAACTGTTTCACAGTCTCTGCCCCCCAACTTTTTTGTTCGTTCATTAGGCTCAAAAGACCTGTGTTACAAGTTCAAGTTTAGTGATACCATGCCTGTTTTACCTCACTGTCTTTCCCTTATTACTTTGTAACACTCACCTCCATGGTGGCTATTCCAGAACTGGAACAGAATGGTACTTTGTTAATATTTAATCTATTTATTTCCAATCTTCAGTGATTTTAAAGATTGTAGGGAAGCTGGAGAGCTCCACCACTGCACCATTCTAAGAACAAACTAAGAGATGCCTACAAAGACTTAATGACATGTAGTTGATATACCTCCTCTAGGTCACATCATTTAAAAGAACTGTAATACGATGATGGGAAGGAAACAAGGTATTCTAAACATCTAGATGACTGAAGTCACTCACTGTATGTCTGTCTCTCAGATGTACAACATCTTCATCTGTCTGAAGACAGTCCCAAAGGCAGGACCATGCATAAGTTCTTCTCCAGGTCAGATTTCCAAACTATTGTGTTTTGTTGTTGTTGTTGTTGTTGTTGTTGTTTGTTTTTCTGTGGTACAGATTCTCTGGTATGCCTCAACTTTATGTAAGAATACTGAGTGACTGACATTTATCCCCTTGAAGTTTCCTCAGAGATTGAAATAGTTTATTTGAACTCGTTCCATGATTTTGTTATCAGGACGTGTAAGAAGTTTAAAATCCATGCACTTATATGCACAAATCAAACCCGAACTCTGTACATTAAACTTGAACTACACTTGTTACATTAGTTCAGTTTAGGTTCAGACAAAATTACTTCATTGGTATTTGCAAACACCTTCAGCATTTGAGGGAAAAAAAAACATTGTTGAAGATGCAATTTAGGTCTCACATTAGAAGAAACCATTCCATAAGCTATATATCCCTAACAAGCTGGAACAGTAAGACAGTTATTTGTTTCAGCAACCAATAAACCATTAACATTTTATGGAACAAATCTTAAAAATTGGAAAACAAAAAAACTTAAATCCTGTATTATAAAGAATTGCAAATAGAAATGTGCAATTACATCTTTCAAATACTTTTAGGTTTACCTGCAACACCACTCAATCCGGCCTTCCCCTTCGCAAGTTTTTGCCCAGTGATTATCTGCGAGGTTTTTCATTGCCACAGCATATTCACAGAGAGTTTCCTCATCCTCACAGTGCTCACGCCAGATCTTATCAAAGTCTCCCACTAAAGAAAACAACAACAAAAAATTGCATGTTAGATACAACGCACACGTATCTAATTGCACATGAGATACGACAATTGCTGCTTTATTGTAGATGGCAAAATTCCCATCTTCCAATTAAAAGGAGTTATATAATGTAGTAAGAGATTGCTTTACCTGCATTTAACAACAAAAAACAAGGTCCTCTTTCTCTAGTTAAAAACAAAATTCCAGGTTTGGGAGATGGAAGGGACTATCAGGTACTGGAGAAGCTAGCAATATTCTCAGTATATGGATTTTGTTCAGTTTGTTCTATGAAATTAGAGTTCCCAGGAAGTTCTGCTTTCAGGTTTCTATGCATAGCTATTAAACTTGACAAACAGTTTTAGAAATTAAAGACTTTAATTTCTAAATTAAAGAAAGGCTTTGTAGTCACATTCCTGTTCACTGCAACTACCCTGGGTGATGTTACATGTAAAACTGCCTAACTGAAGGTTTATTCAAGGCTATAGATTTCTCTGGATACATTGGAAAAGGAATTCAAGCCTTCACAAATGTCTGCCTATGCAGTCAGTCTTGCCCAATTCGCGTCTAGGTGACAGTGCAGAAGAATCAAACTGACTACAGTCAAAAAATCAGATAAATTTGCCTGCCAACATCCAGGGACAGGCTTATTTTCACTTTCCTCACCTTGCTGAAAAAGAAGGCTTGCAGGTTAAATTCTGACACCTCAAAGTAATTAAACATCATGATTTTCCCACTTTTGCTGGGAAGCACCTACTTCTTGCTTTACATACTGTACTGTCAAACAAAAACAAGGTAAATGCCACTGGTAGCAAGCCACAATTCCTGCTGAGGTTTCTACAGCGTGAAAACTCTTGGTATACTTTTACTAAAGGACACTTCTACACTACGAAGGAGAAGAAAAACATGCTCATTAGTACAGTCCTCACTAATTCATTTTGTGTTTCTTAATCAGGAATGTGTGCACACACCTGGTATAAATTTATGTAGATCTGCAGAATATTTATCTACCAATTTTGCATCTATAAGCGGATGCAGATAACAGCAAGTTATTAAGAGTAGAGCTATATTTTAAGATTCAACTGACAAGCAACATGCTTTTAACAACATGGTTCCAAAACCAGTTTTCGCAGCACCTTACTACGAGAAAGAAATATTTACAAAGTGTATCCAAGCATAAGCCAGCTATGTCTGCTACAGACTGAAAGTAGCTTACAGTATGACTTGTCCTCATACCAGTAAGAGATTTGTTTTTCACCCATTTACGAGAACTCCTTTGATGTGCTTTGTTTTAATTAGCAGTAGTAGATTTCTTCCTGTCCCAACTTTTATTTTCTTTTTGTGTTTGTACAAAGCAGTAATAACTGCTCTCCCCATCTGTCCTCCAGTTCCAGCACGACTGGGTATGACAGACAGCTGCACACTCAGAAGATCTAAGCCAGACATCCAGGTTTCTGCCTGTGTAAGTTTGGTTTAGGGATGTCACAACTATTTTCTCTTCTTCAAAAATAATCATCAGCACACTCATGCAATCATCAAAATGAGTCATCCTTCAAATTAGGTGTTTACATCGCCTTGGATGAGATGGCAGTCAAGATGGAAGGCTAGGAGTAGACGTGATACTGTTTTATTTAACAGGATAGGTGAGAGGAAACCCTCATATTTCCCAAACAATGCAAGTCTGGGGAGAGCTGCTCTATAGGAAAGGGCCTCATGTGGAAACAGTCAGGCAGGACAGGACAAATTCTAGTGCCAAGAGCAAGAAATGGTACAGACAGTGTCCTCCCTGGAAAGAGGGCAAAACGAGCACGACTCTAGGGAACTTGATTTCTTACATCAGAAGTGCTGAATATACACTGCATCGAGGCAGAAAGCACCAGCCCGGTCCAAAGTATACTCTTAATAGCTGCTTAATTAGGATGCAATTTAGATAGTTCCATGGGTTTTCTGCCACAAGGCACTGAACCTTGCTGCATGAGCCAGGTAACTGTAAAACAGCTGAATGACACACAGTTGAGAGAGCTTTGTTCGAGGAAAACAGGCTAAAGAGAAACAAAAAAGTTTGAGTCTACAGACAAGGAGTCTTGAATTTAGGTACACAGAAGCAGACCTGGAGCTGACTACCAGCACCCCAGGATGTGAACTTTGGGTTACAATAAAATTGCCTATGGCAGTAACAATTTTTAGCACTGAGAGAAGAAAATAAAACTGAAAGATACAGACTATTAAAGGAGACATGGAGAACCAACATGAAAAATTCATCATAAAATAATTCCATCACACATCCTATATCAAATCAATTCTGTGAGCACTTCTGGTTTGTCTTCATCTGTCAGTAAAGTATCTCTAAAGGTAGGGAAAATGGCAACACAGGATAGATACGGCACGGTTTCTGCCTGTGCAACACCTTGCAGACACAGGGGAAGGATGGATGAAAGCAGAATAGGACTCCTCATGATCATGAGCAAAATGGAAAAGTTCAATATAAAACAAGGCTTTGTTGTTCCAAGATGAGGAGACATCCAGGTAACGCATAAAAGGGCAGCTTCTATGCATAAAGTTGTTTCCTCATAAAATGCATAATTTAGCTTAAAGTTCACGTAGCTTGGCAAACTAAGGGAAAAAAAATCCATGACAAACTTCAAAGATGTGGCTTCCTAGAGTTCCTAGACCATGAAATCACTGAACAACAGAACAGTGAGCAAGTGCAGGGAGATACTTCTGCAGCACTTGTCCTATATTCTTGTCTAAGCACCTGCCTTTGACTCACCGGGTTTGATATGACGACCATTTGTCTGCCCTTTTCCAGAACAACCGCAGACAAAAGGTTTTCTGAAGAGACTGACATCACTGTGCAGTGACTTTCAAAGAAGCATTTGAGGTTCAGCTTCCCTTGAGCAAGTACCCTGGCAGGGAGTTATTTCGGCTTGTTTTCCACATTCTTCTCCAGCACGAGTTTTGAGAAAGCGCATACAGGCGCATTAGGCAAATTTACAGGAACTCGAATTCCAGCATCACGCTCCAATCCTGCCTGAGTTGGAAATGCAAACACCGATTCCTATCTGCTGACAGATTTTAAGGTAGTGACTACAACAGGTCTTGCAATATCTGATTTTCAAGTGGTACCCAGAACACAGCAGAGCTGTGTATTAATATTTTCAAACAGTTTTATAATCCGTGTGCAAATACGGCATTAAATCTGGTGCAGTTAAACATTTATTTGTGAATCATTGCTTGTGTAACCAAAAAGACTGTAAAATGTACAGGAAGCTTCCACAGCAAAACTAATGCTTACCAAAAAAAAAAAAAAAAAGATATTCTGTTAAGCAATCACTAAACCCATAAATTAAATTTAAGTCTGTGATAGCTGATCTAAAGGATCAAAAAAAAAAAAAAAGCCTCACATCTTTTGTCACATCTTAATATTTGGCTTAGTGCATTAGACTTTTCATCTCAGGTTCTCATGACCATACCATGACAAAGTTTAAGGCTACTCAACATATTTCCTAGGCACTTGATGATTACTTTTTATGCAATTTAAAACCTGTTTTGAGCACTGGCTCTTCAGAGATCTTTACACATCTCAGATCTCCATAAAGGAACCAGTTAAGCCAAAATCCATCTGAAAAGCCTCTGATTTAAGGCCGGTGCATAACAGAAGTTTCACATACCTATCAAATCACCACAGTGCAATTACTTTGAAGGTATTTAATGTCTGCTCTCCTCTCTATCCAAAATCTCTTCACCTTGAAGATTAACTCCTCCTTTAAAAACAAAACAAGGCCAAGCCCACCTCTTTCTAGCAATTCAGTCAATGAAGAAATGAGTGACCAACTCGGAGGTTCTTCACAGCCCGACCTTTTTGAGAAGAAAACCAAAAAACCAGTCCTGTTTACCTAGGGCAGACGAACCCCTCAAATCCACCCACAGGACTCCTGCACGCGGAGCAGCCGCTCACGCCCCCAAAGGCAGCACTCACTGAAGCCTGTCTCAGAGAAGAAACCCATCACGTATGAGTTATTTTTTAAATAACCCTAATTATGAGAGAGTTTTAATTGTGGGGAACAGCAATAGGCAGCTAACGTTAGCTGTAAGTTTTAACAACTGAAGACATTTTTAATAAAGAAGAAAGAATTATACAATTATACGGTAAGGATTCCCCAAAATTCAGCTTCCTTCCACCCTAGATTTTATTGTTTTTGTTGTTGGTTTTGTTAAACTTTTAAAAGATGTTTCTTATAGAAAAATTAGTCAATTCTTCTTATTCAGCTAAGACTTCTGACAGAATAAATCAAATCAATTTGTCTTTTCAAGACAGTTCTCTATAGAAGAGAGATCAGTTTCGCTAAAAACAGTATATATCACTTTGGCATGGGATAAAAACCCAAACAACTGATCTGAATCATTCTGTTTTATCCAGTGATAAAATAGTTATGCCATATGAAGCTAAATGCACAATCTGCACCCAGGGGGTAGCTTTTGTAGTTATGATTTTCCTTAATTCCCTCACCGCACTTCAGAAAAACTGCCAGACAGAGATGGCTGCAGCACCTCAAAAGCAAATGCAAGATTCTTCGTCCACCACCAAACGAGAATGTATCACCTGCATCCCTTGATTTAACTGATACCACGCACTTAAGATTCAGCTAGATGCAATGTCATTTTACATCTTAATCCACCTCCCTTACTCCCCAAAATAATTTTTTTTTAGGACTTGAAAATAACGGCCCTTCTAATTCCAGTTTTCTTTGTTTGGAAAGTTATAATTTTAATTAGTAGCTGCAATAAAGCAAAAGAAAAAAAAGACAAAAACAAGGGTTTGAAGTCTTGACCACCTGCATCCTAGTATCAACTGGTAATGCAAAACTCAGAGGTAGATGCAAAGGGGGTGGATTGCATCTATTTAACAGCACAAAACCTTCCTGCACACACCTTTGTTGGCTCCTATGGAGGGAAAAAAAATAAGCTTAAAACATTGACTAACAATGAGAGACAGAAACAAAAGTGACATGCTCATATTTGTATAGTTGTGTTAATAAAACTCTTTGAATTGCTCATTGTTAAAAGAAAACCCATGCCCACATTTAACAAGTGTCCATGACAATGCTGGATAACTTGAGATGACAGGCTGCTAGCCATAGCAACGCCTAGCAAGATCTCTGAGCTTTCTTTTCTGTTGTTGTTGATGGCAATGCTCTGTGGAATGAAAAAAATCCATCTCATTTTAGCCTCTTAGAGGCTCTCTTAAACCCTCTGCCTCTCACGTACTCGCTAGAAACAGTAAAGAAGCTTCTAAATCATGCCAACTGGTAAATGGGAGAAATCCTACACTGTCCACTAGGCAAAAACTGAAATCAGATTCCTATGAATACTTCACAGGGCATTACTTCTTTATTAACAGAGACTCACCAGTTGGAATTTAGTTGTACTACTACATCTCTGGATGCTATGGCAGTGATTAATTACACGAGGAATGTTAGCTAATGCTCTGCTATTTACTACTTTCAGAATATACGAGATAAACCAGAAACCTACTAACATCTGTCCTACTAAAACAACATCTGAAAGACATTAGGTATTTTTGGCTTCAACATTGTCCAGTTTTACATGTCTAGATACTGAGCATGAACTTCAACTCGGACAAAGTTCAGGCAATTTAAGCTAGTATTTCTTCTCTTGTCTGACTAGCATTTACTTTACATTTCTTAGGACTTACCTGAAATATTTCACAATTAAATCTTCTTTTAAAGTGCAGAAATCTTGCATATATATACACACACACATTTACAAAACAATATATTGATATCTATCTATATAAATACGAAATCTACCTGACAAGGTATCTGCAGCTGGTAAAAATCTTGTGTGTGAACCTACTACCTATCTGTTCACACTAAGCAGACATCTAGGGTACAACTCACCTGCTATTTAAAGCACCTCTTGTGGGCCAGCTCACATCACCCTGAAGAATGATTTGTGTCTCCAACCTGCTACAAATCACTTTAAAGACTGATGGCTGTCACACAGCCAGCGGGGAGACCGTTCATGATAGCTGAAGCAATTACTGCCCCCAGGTGTTGAATCGACTCTGCTTGGCAGGATCACCCCCTCTCCTCCCCAAACCTGGCTTTGAGGGATGACTGTGTGCTGCACCCTAAGGACACCAACAAGGAGGCAAACACATTAATGTAAAACCGATTTCAGGGGATTTATGTAAACGTGGGAGCAAAAAACTGAAGCAGCTGAGGCACAGGTACGGATTTCATCATGCTGACCCTGCAACAGGAACGTTGTTTTCCCTGCAAAAGCAATAAAAGGAGCTGCGGAGGAGGTTACACATAGCTGTTTGTGCAGCGAGTGCAAGTCTGTGCTGTAGCCAGTGGGCATTCAAGATTTGCGGGCTAGCCAAATGATACCAGGAATTTTACTGAATTCCCCATCAGCCTGTAAAATAACATGGGATTTTTAATGAAAAGTTCGCTCAAACTGTGGCGTGCAAACTGTGAGGACAATCATATCTTAATGCCTACATCATAAAACGCCATCAATTTTCATTTATAATAAAATGAAATTTAGTTTGTTTGAAAATGTAATGGTATTTCCAAATGTTTCCCTTCTCCAGGACATTAATGCAAGGGGGGAAAAGCAAATGGACCTTACTATATATACAACTGGTTTACTGTAGAAATAAACATAAGTTTTCATTAGAGAGGAGTAATAACTGTTAGCATACCACGTAGAGCTCAGTAAAAAGGTTTTCCTGCCCTGTGAAAAATGTCACTATTTCAAAATGTTTCCTGTTTCAGATCAGGAAGAACTTAAGCTCTCTCAAGGTTTTTCATGAAAAACAGGAGAGGAAGAGACCATAAAGCAGCTGACTTCAGAACAACGCTTCTCACATCAGTGTCTACGCCACTTACCTACTCAGGCTACCTACTATTGTAGGGCACGGCTGTCAAAAGTCTTCCACATTTTCTGGAGCTCTAGAACCTCAATAAAGTTATAACCTATTCCTTCAAAGCCTCATTTATATATATAAGGAATCAGACTACCGCCTTGAAATGTTGCTATCAGCTTCTGTGATGCAGTAAATAATACTTAGCAAGACTAGTATCAATACTGTGTGATTCAAAGACTAAACAGCCTCAAGAGGTGTAAAGATAAATAAAACACTTATGAAACATTTTCCTGGGTGTTCACTAAAGATACCTCAAAGTTTTTCCACTTATATTAAATACATGGTTTCCAGTGAGAAGCAGAGGCTGTTGCAAAACATCTTTCCAAACTATATATAAAACCCTCTGTAACCAAGTGTCAGGCTGTACAGAAAATGTTTACTTGATAAATAGAGGCCTGCACGATTACAGAGGTAATAAACAACTCACAGAAAAAAACAGGCTGCTTCTGTACAAGGAAGGGATTTTTATACCACAGTAAAAATTAACCCTACTTGGCTATTAGGAGCAACTGTAAACAAAAACCAAAAGCACACTGCACATGTTCAATAAATCATGTTTAGTTCCCTACAAACTACTAAGTCTGCTTTAACAACCTGACTGTTGGGCCTGACAAACACCAACATGCTGCAGCCGATGCATGCTCCAGCCCAGGGCTGCAGGTGCCTAAAAGGTGCGTACTGGAAAACCCTACACAAATTTGGGGTCACCTGTGGTACCAGGCAACTGAGCCAAGAGCAAGAGACTAACCCCAAAACTGCTCCGCCATACCCATTCTGCAAGAGGCTAATATGAGAAGACCAAATTCAGGTTTCATGAAAAAACCTAATTTGTGTACTTTCTAAGTACTCGTGTCAAGTGTCCAGAACCCCAAAGTTTCTTGTAAGTGATGAACAAAATGCTGGAGCGCTGTTGTTTCGGCTTGTGGATCTCACCCTGGTGTGTAGAGCAATTAGGGCTCAGAGAATCCAGTTGGGTAGGAAACAGGACTCCAGAAAAACGGGAGCTCTACACTAATGAGACATATTCCTAAGCGAACACTTCACACCTCAGCGTGTTTGTTCTCACTTCAGAATGTTTTCTTTACGAAGACGATGCTTATAGGCTAACCTGAAGAATGAGGTATTTTTAGGAACCACTAGACGGGTTTTGTCTGTGTCTACAGCTGCCTTAAAGGAGTCTGACAACTTATTAATGATTAGCTAATTTAGTTGATACATTTACTTACCATGGAAAAGGTCCTTCAATAATTCAAATACTTTATTTTCTCCACACTAAGAAAAGCCACACTGTTTTGTAAAACTTCATGAAACCATCTAAAAATACAGAAGACACACAATAGTGCCTTAGGATCCACAGTAAGAGTATCCTGCAATCCCAAAATACCAAGTCTGCCATGGTACTTATGTTTACAAGCTTCCCCTTCTTTATTTACTCATTAACATCAGAGAGAGTGTAAGGGAAAGGGAAGGAAATTGAAAAAGATGAAAAGAAACGGAGATGAAAGAAAAGAAAGAATCAGTATTTCCACTCAAAGTCACACTAGATTAGTAATACCCAGAAAACAGGAAAAGGTAGTACTGGTCACACAGTACAAAAGTTAAAATTGTTCAAGAAAGAAAACACACTTTTACACAAACTTAAAAGAATTTAAGCTAAACCACTTCAAACATGGAAAATTCTTGGTCATGAATAGACTGGCATGGTCTGGGACCAAGACATTGCATTAGCCACGGTACAGAAGCACATACAAAACCCGTCCACCAAACATAAGGGTAAAGATAGTTCAAAGAAAGGCAGAAATTAAAAAAAAAAAAAAAAAGCCAAGATTCAGCTTTGATAAACTTCAAGAGTTCACGGTTTTTCCTTAAGAAAAAATCTGTCAATCAACATTTCTCATAAACTTTTCTCTAGTGATTCCTTAGAAATAGCAGTAAGATGTCATGATGAGTTCCTGGTTAAAAAACACTGCTCTTGCACTTTGACAAGTTTGTGACTTCTTCAGAGAAGTGTCAGCTTGCAGTTTTGAAGCTCACTGCTCTCAGTTTTGTACCGGCTCATTTTCCAGAAAAAGAAAGGGGAACTATTGTGGGAAATAAACCGCGAGTAAAGATGCCAGTTATAAGCAAGTCAGGTAATACATGGACTTATCTTTACAGAAACACAGGCCATGCTAACACCAGAAAGGTAAATGAATTCTCAAAGTAATCAGCTATTAAAAATCAAGCCTAAATAACTTCTAGCCACAAATATCTCTGCATCTCAAGGATGCATTAACTCCTCTCCAACACTTCTAACAGAACACAGTAACTTATGACCATATTACAGTTTCAAGTGGTTTCCTAGACCCTATGCAACATAAACATATACCTTGCAGAAAGGCATTCAGCATGGTTTTTTTCCATCAACAAAATTAATACAAAGCACTGAAGTCCATGCAACAGCAATTCTAGTGCTGTTTGCTTATTTAGATGAAATAGAAACCAGCTTCACAGAACTCCAGTAAATGTGAGAGTAGTCAGCATAAATTAAAAAGAGACAATGTGAGACCCTGGAATAACACAGATAGCTCTGTTACTGCTTCATACGGAGGTGGAAGCACTGTACTGGGGAGCCAAGAGACTTTCCTTGTGGACATAACCAAGGATACTGCTTTTTAACCTTGTTTCTTTCATACACTCAAGTTGCCACTCAAATTTTACCAAGAAATTACAGCTGATGTTCTGCTTTTTTGCTTCTTTAGCAATCCGACAACTTTGATTTTGTCACAGTAATGCATTTGCCAGTCAGCGTAGCAGAGTATTAGAAAATAAAACCAAGGCATTTCAGAAGGAAATTTTCAAGTCTGCTTTTAGAAGCAGAGAGAAACATGGGGAGAAGAACTCAGAACCTCCTTCCAAAAATAAAACTCTGGAATTGAACTAACCTAACGTATGAAGTACAGCTACTATTAATCACGGGTTACTTGTAAAGACTACCTAACCATCGGATAAGCACGTAATGGGCGGAAATCTCCTTGCTGTACAGAAGTGACATGATTAACTACTTGTTTTTAAAGCTTCTCTTTAAAGATACAAACAACATTGCTAAATTAGCATGACTAGAAGATTACTGTAAAGTTTCTGCTAACGTGACTTACACGGCTTATGAAGTAAATTAGAGTACTGTTTTTCCCCTTTCTGTTAACCAATTACATTCAACTGAAGGCAAAACCCAACTCAGCTTTGCATACTAAGTTGCTCTTTGCTGAGCTGTGTGCTTACGCTGACTTCCATGTGATTTAGGCTTCCATCTGAAGCAATTCAGGTATTACAGAGGCTGCTCCCATTTCTTAGAGTTCACAGTGACAATGTTTGCCTTTTTTAACCTGCAGGCGCTGTGAAGTAACAGAAAATGCGACCTGCTAGAAGCTGGACCCCTCTGCCAGGGCTGCAAGGTCTGAACGCACTGTGTTCCCTCACCCAAATGGCACGGGAACACGGGAGAGCCTCCCTTCGGTTTTGGCTCACACTAAGGCCAAAATAAACAGCAACTCTTGACCAGTGCCTACACAGGTAGATATCTGCACTCAAGTCCCATGGTCGGGGTCCTGTGGGGACTCCTAGCACCCAGCAAGCAGCCTGACCTTGTTGCTTTAACAGATGTGCCACACGCAGACCTGGAAGGGACACAAGGACCAGTGACAGGAGAGGAAACGTCCCTGTTTTACAGGTGTCCTCCTGGAGGAACGCAACCAGCTGTATGCCAGTCACTGGAGTGCGGTGGACACCCTGACAGAATGAATGAATGAATTTCTTGTAACCTGCACTACAAGGAAGGTCGGAGAGATCGCTGAAGTCATCCTGTAGAGGCTACAAATCCCAGAAAAATAAATCTCAACTCTGGACGCTCATCTCCAGACGTTCCTGCGATGTTTGAGGCACCCCAAAGCCACCACCACAACCCCGCCGCCCGGGCAGATCCCCGAGGGCCGGCACCACCCCCGCCACAAAGCCGTGCCCCAGCCCGACCCCCTCCCCGGGGCTGAAGGAGGCAGCCGCGATAACAAAGAGCGGGGCCCCCCGGGGCACCAGGGGCTCCCCCGGGCACCCAGGACCTGCCGACGGCCCCAAATCCTCCCCGCAGACCGCCCCAGCCCGCAGCAAGCCCCCCTTTTGGGGCTACCACCCCCCAGGACACCAAGCCCCGCGGCCGGGCGCGCCCCCTTCACCTGGCAGCATTACCGGCGCTGCCCACCGAGGCCGAAGGCGCCCTCCTCCTCCTCCTCCTCCTCATTGCCGGGGAGGAGCAGGAAGCCAGCGGGAGCCGCTCCGGGCCGCCGCCGCCCCCCGCTCCCCGCCACACCCCCTCGGGCAGCGGGGGACGAGGGGGGCGCCGGGCTGCCAGCGGGACCCCCCCCCTTGTCCTTCATCTTCCTCCTCCTCCTCCTCCTCCTCCTCCTGCTGCTGCTGCCCCCCGCGGTTACCTTCCCGGTACTTCTTGCGCAGCCTGCGGTGGACGCTCTTCACCACCCCGGACAGCTTCTCCTGCTCCAGCTTGCGCTCCTGCTCCGGGGGCTGCGGGGCCGGGGGGGCGGCAGCGGCGGCGGCCCCGCCGGGCTGGGGCTGGAGCCGGGGCTGGGGCTGTGGCCGGGGCCGGGGCGCGGCCTCCATGGTGGTCCCGCTGCTCCGCGGCGCGCAGCCCGGCCGAGCGAGGGCTGAGCCGGCAGCTGCCGCCCGCCCCGCATGCGCTGCCCCGCCCCGGCCCGCTCGGCATGCCGGGGGTTGGAGTCCTCCTGGGGGGGATCCACAGCCTCCTCCTGGGCTGGGAGGGTTGGGACATGTCGCGACATGTCGCCGCGTATCGTGACGTGTCGTGGTGTATCGTCGCGTCACGTCACGTAGCCGCCGAGGCGCCTGCCTCTTCCGATGATCCTGTGAAAACGCATCCTGGGGTGTGTCAGGGATAGTGCAGCCGGCAGGAGCGGGGAGGTGATCGTCCCCCTGCACCTCGGGTGCTGTGCTCAGCTTTGGGCCCCTCACTGCAGGAAGGACATCGAGGCTCTGGAGCATGTCCAGAGAAGGGCTATGAAGCTGGTGAAAGGCCTGGAGCACAAGTCCTATGGGGAACAACTGAGGGAACTGGGGGTGCTTGGTCTGGAGAAGAGGAAGCTGAGGGGAGACCTCATTGCTCTCTGCAACTACCTCAAAGGAGCTGTGGGGAGCTGGGGGTCGGCCTCTTCTCACAGATAACTATCAATAAAATGGCCTCAAGTTGCACCAGGGGAGGTTCAGGTTGGAAATGAGGAGACATTTCTTCCCACAAAGAGCAGTCAGGCACTGGCACGGGTTGCCCAGGGAGGTAGTGCAGTCACCGTCCCTGGGGGTGTTCAGGGAAAGGTTGGACGTGGTGCTTAGGGACATGGTTCAGAGGGTGACATTGGTGGTACAGGGATGGTTGGACCAGATGATCTTGGAGGGCTTTTCCAGCCTTAATGATTCTATGATAAATGGATGCCAGCAGGCCAGTGTCCACTGGAAGCATGCAGCCCTACAAAGCCTTTATTCTGCCTTCCTGGGGCTGCTCATCCCGCCTCCATGCTGAGCGTGGTTTCCGGCATTTTGGGAGGGAAATGCATCACCAGGGCAGGACAGAACCTGCCAGCAGCAGAGCTGATGGAGCCAGGTTTTTGGGGTTTTTGTCTCCTGCTGAAGAGCTGGGGATGCAATGTCAGGACACCGTTATTCCCTCCTGCCTCACATGCAAGTCTGGCCAAAGGGTCACCTCCAAGCAGGGGCAGTGCTGGTGGGGCAGTGGCAGAGCATTGCCCTGCGACTCTGCCCAAGCGCTGCACAACACCCGAAGCGCTTTGATTCTCTCCTCTAAGCGCAGTTGGAAACAACAGAGGCAAAACCACCCCTCCCAGGATCGTAGCAGGGACATCTGCAGTAAAGCTGTTTCCTTGTTTGACTTGGCTAGAAGCAGCTAATTGTGATCTCTGAGGATGTTCATAAACGCTAAGAAGGTAATTGCGGCTGCAGTTAAACCAGTGACAAATCACACGGACTTGGGCAGGGTCAAGATTTCATCCTAATGAGAATTCGGTGACATGTGCCACTTCGTCCAGCGGGGCGTGTAACAGGTTCTTATCAGCACTCTGTCAATCCTGCCAAAAAGATTATTTCATAGCTAATCACGGAGCATGGCATCAGTCTGCCTTTCTGATAAAGTTCTTTATAAAGCTGCAATTATCAAGACAAAACAAAAAAGTCCAAACAAAAGCCTGCCATTATTATTGACTGTAAAAACATCCCTTTTTAACTTTACTCTTAGCTATGCAGTCAGATACCGCATTGCACACATCTCACAAGTGGGTTGCAGATTGCAAGCAAAGGTCCAGCTTTTTCAGTATTGTTATTTTTCAGAAAGTGCATAAAAGAACTGCAGTCTAGTTCAGATCTTCCATTGCTAGATTTACATGCCAGTGGGTATTTTATTGTCAAAATGTTGCAGATTTTTTAATTTGTTTTTTACTTAAAATACAGGAGCATTACGTAAGGAGAATTTTATTTTTTTTCCTAAGAGAGTAAAGAGAAGCCTGGTGATATAGTTATGTTTTTCATTAAATTTTCAAACTGCAAAGAAAATGAGCACAGGTTAATTAGAAAAATATATTAATTTCACTTTACCTTGGAAAGCATCTGGAAATCTGCTTCCCATAGAGGTGATTACATTTCATATTCACAGAACTGATCCAGGAAGCTAAATCTGAATTATAAAGAAGGCTTAGTGCTGGGACTCTATTTTAGCTTTCTGAAATGCTTCTAGTTTTATATGCAGGTCCACATAAGAACAATTAAGACAGTTTAAATAGCGGAGAATAAATTGATAGCTACCGGGAACTTCTTGCAAGAAGGGCAGCCTACACAGTGGTTAATGCTCCATCCACTTTTACGCTGTGTAGGATTTGTGGAAGCACAGAATTAAGAGGAAAAGCATGAGCCAGTCTTCTGTGTGTGACGTGATACTAGGAGGGCACTGAGGGAGCCTCTTCAGCAGACTAGGAGTATTGGAGCAACATAAGGCTGGGGGCATTTGGAGAATGCCTGAAGGATACTGCTGCGGCATCAACCCCGCTGTCCCCAGCCCTGAGTCTATGGATGCAGCAGTGTAGGATACACAGTCAAAACATAAGTGTATATGTGATCCAGAAATCTGTAGAATTGGAAAACTGGAGAAAAAAATTGCAGAGTTCTTATTTGAAATATATTCCCTCTGAACAATAATTTAAAGTTACTATTTGAATAATGTTATCACTGATGCTTGCTGGTTCTTAGGAATTCTTTCTATAACTGATGTCCTGGGTTGGGGCAACCCCAGACAGGAGCACAGACTGGGAGAACTCACTGACAGCAGCCCTGCTGAGAAGGACTTGGGGGTTCTGGTGGATGAAAAGCTGGACATGAGCCAGCAGTGTGTTCCTGCAGCCCAGAAGGCCAACTGCAGCCTGGGCTGCATCAACAGAGGGGTGGCCAGCAGGGCGAGGGAGAGGATTGTGCCCCTTTGCTCTGCCCTCGTGAGGCCCCACCTGGAGCACTGCGTCCAGATCTGGGGCCCCCAGCACACGAAGGATGTGGGGCTGTTAGAGTGAGTACAAAGGAGGGCCGCAAAGATGGCCAGAGGCTGGAGAACCTCTCCTATGAAGAAAGTCTGAGACAGCTGGGGCTGTTCAGCCTGGAGAAGAGAAGGCTCCAGGAGGACCTCATTGCGGCCTTTCAGTACTGAAAGGGGGCTTAGAAAAAAGATGCAGAGCAACTTTGTGCTCATTCAGATAATGACAGGACAAGGGAGAATGGTCTTAAACTAAAAGAGGGTAGATTTAGACTAGACCTCAGGAGAAAATTCGTCACTCAGAGGGTGGTGAGGCACTTGAGGCACTAGAACAGGTTGCCCAGAGAGGCTGTGGATGACCCATCCCTGGAGGTGTTCGAGACCAGGTTAGATGAGGTAACCTCATCTAGTGGGTGGTGTCCCTGCCTGTGGCAGGGGGGTGGGGCTAGATGATCTTTAAGGCCCCTTCCAACCCGAGCCATTCCATGATTCTAATAAAGTGGGTTCAATTGATCACAATTATATACACATTTACAGTATAAATATTTTTATTTTAATACTACGACATTACACTGTACAGTTTTTAAATCTGACTCTCCCTTTTTATTAAAGTTAGTGATGATGTTGCTTTCTATTGTCAGTGTATTAATTATTTTCTGTGTTTCAGAAATGTGTTAACAACCAAAAAATCTACTCGAATGTACTTCATTGCACCAGCTACGTTTATACCTAGGTGTACAAGCTATTTTTTGTAAAAAAGGGAATAGAGAAGCGTAACATTAGTAACATATGGGTCTATTTTCTATAGTAAAATAGACCACAGTAAAATTACAGTCTTCATTCTTAAAGAAGTAAATTAGAAGTTTAGCTTCCGTAGGCAAGTAAAAGGGAATTGCTGGATTTCATTTTATTTATTTATTTATTTATTTTCTGTGGGGAAAAAAAAAAAAAAAAAAAAAAAGAATACTAAAACATGAGGCTTTATACTGTCAGGATACACAGATACTTACCTTGGTTTGGCAACGGAGACACTCTGCAAAAGTCCCTACAGAATGTGCGTTGAGAATTAGCTTCCAGCAATGGAATCTGAATGCAAAGCTATCAAAGGAGGAACCTCCACCAGGTGCTGCATGGAGATACCAGAGGGTGATGGCAAGCAGGTGATTAAAGGACTGGTTCTAGCAGGCCTGGAGCTGATGGCCCACTGCTCTGGCGAGGCAGAGAAAAACACTTGTGCTGAATACATTTCTTGAACTCAGTACAGGAAAAGTCAAGGAACAAACAGAGATGACTGCAAGTCTTGTAATTGTCTCTGAGGCATGACAGCAGTACTACTGATAAGGACATGTGCACTTACTCCAAAGGAATGCGACAATAAACTACTTGTGCCCTGATGGGGACACTGGGGTTTCACCATCTGGGAAAGAATCATTTTGAGCAGCTGGACTTGCTATCTTGAATATAGAAAATGGCCAAAAGATCCTCTGTGCATTACTTCTTAAAACAAAACAAAACGAAACAACAACAAAAAAAGCAGACTTAGGGCAGACTAAGACAGCTTCTTTTGACATTTCTGAAATATTTCAGCACCTCTCACTTTTCATGAATAGCTTTAGAAACAGAAGTCTAGATTCACAGACCAGGAGGAGAAATTACCCCTCTCTACCCAGTGCTCAGGTGGATGGGATATTGACTGAGGATGTGGGAGAACCAGTTCACATCCCTGCTCTGCCTGAAGGGTTCTGAACCCACATCTTCACTCAGGGATGATACAGAGTGGAAGAGGTCTTCCCTCCTTCCTGAGGGAAGGGTGGCAACAGTCTGTATTTTCTGTCTTTCTCCCCAGGAAAACCATGGAAGAAAAGTAACATAAAAACTTTCTGAAATGAGCAAATTAGCAGCACTCTTCTTCCATCTCTGTTTCAGTGGCATTTTTGACAATCAAGTCTTCTCAGCCTGTTCATCCCTTCTATCTTCTAGTTGCTAGTTGTATGAAAAGGAACAAAAAAAAAAAAAAAAAGAAGACATCATCAAAGAGAAGTAACCTTTCTAGATAACACTCTTTCTCCAGTGTGATGACATCATCGTAAGAGTCTCTAATGCAATGTAACCTGCAAAAATATTACCAAAAGCATGTAATGATTTTAATGGAATATTGAGATGCTGCGGTAATTTAAAAGGAATAAAAGGCTTTTTTGTTGATGGGGAACTGTTTTTGCTATGTGTACCCAAAGGGAAGACAAAGAGACACCAACAGTATATTTGGTTTGCATTTAAGATTTTACTTATTAATTGTGGTGTCCTATAAGCCATGAAAAGCAGGTAATTTGATTTAAAAAGTGGAAATCACATCTCTGTTTTTGCACTGAGGCAATTATTAAGAGCTAGTCCATTATTACATTTCTCCAGACTACACATTTTGGCAATTTAGTAATTAGAATTACGTGGTAATTAAAACTGCTACCCCATAACAATAATTTTTGAACTATAGATCTGTGACTCCATTCCTGGAGACTGACACCTCTAAAAGTAAGTTTACATCAGCAGTTCCATTACTTAGTCCCCTGTGCTTTTTTAGTGGCAAACATAGGTTTGATAATGACTTCAGTTTGGATCTGAAGTCCCAATATTTACTGAAATCAAATTTTGCTTCTGGAAAACTGAGGGTTCTTCTATTAATGGACCAATTAAAGTTGCTCCCCAAGTAGCTGGAGACACCCAACTTAGAGAAGAAGACTGAAAAATCCGTCACATCTGCAGTCTCCTTATGGAGTCTAATTATCTGTTCTCAAGGCCACTAGAATTTGATACTGATAGGAAATTTTATTTATTTTATTTATTGAAATCACATCTTTTGCTTGCTAGCCTGTGTTGCAATAAGGCAAGGATAATTTTAATAGCAGCCATCATTTCTGCATTCAGTGCCATTCCAGTCGGCAGACACCAAGTGTGTGTATGCATGGAAGGCAGCTGTTTCTTTGGACACAGGAAGGAAGAAGTTACGAATGCTTTAATCGCTTCAGTCTGACACTTGTTTAATAATACAGTGGGAATTAAATTCTGTGGAACTACTCAATTGCGTACTGAAAATGCAGCAAAGTACTTTATACCTCAGTTATTTTCAGTTTTATGTATAATGTAGAAAGGAAAACGATCCTTTAATACTGAGAATAGACTATGCGTTTTTCAAATAAAAGCTGTACTTTATTGTACAACTTCTTTGCAACATGAGCATTGCAAACATACGTAACACTATTAAAGATCATTAAATATAAACATAACTTATTGAAAAGGAATTCCAAATTCCTTTAAAATCTGTGTTGTTGTTGTTGTTTTTCATTGATTTTAGTCTAAGCACATTCTCCTATTATTTGGAAAGTATAAATTATTAAATGAAGACAGTCAATACAACGATTGCTTTAACAAAGACTACTAGCTACTCTTTCTAGACGGAGTTTCTTCCTAGCTGATTTCTTGCTGCCATGAAAGATTAACTCATAAAATCACTTTGATTTAGCAAGAGATGTCAAAACATCCAGCAGGTCTAACTGGTTTTCTTCCGATGTCAGTCAAAATAGTATGTGGTTTTAGCACTGATTCATGTTTCTGTCAGTTGCTCTGCATAAACTTGCTGAGTAATCAATTCAAACACAGCGACTTTACGAAAAGTTGGAGCTAGCAGGAAGGCTTTTATGTCTGATTATTGCTGTATCTAGGGAACCTGATAGCATTAAGTTCAGTTCCCGGCATACAAACCCCAATCTTCCCGTATGGGTCAGGTATGTACAGCTCCAGTTCAGTTCAACAGCAGTGTAGCTGTACGTTGGGTCATTCTCAGCTTGGGAAATCCTGCGCTATCCCTGTAATCTTGTACTGCAGGTATGATAGCCTGACTCATAAACTAGGATGACCTCACTGTCTGATGGGAGTTGCAGGTGTTCAAAAGCACCCTGAGAAAGACTAAGCTCTGTGTGAATTTTTGAGACTTAGAAAAAAAAAAAAATCCATGAGGAGCTTCTGTGATGCTGCGGATAGGTCTGGGTATGCTGCGTCATTTCACTTTTCTCTTTCTTTTTCTTCCTGAGGGGGTGTGTGAGAAGATATTTTGGGTATCATTAGATATGACCTATAAAGGAAATATATTTCTGGTATGCGTAAACTATTCTTATCTATCCCAAAGATGGCCCAACTCCTTTTCATCTCTTCTGTCTCCTGAATACCGTCACATGGTTCATCTGGGCCCTTACTGAAGTTCAAGTCAGGTTTTCAGAAGGTGAGAGAACAACAACAAATTCTATTCATAGACCATCAAACAGAGCTGTATCTTCAGGATGGTATACTGCAGGCGGCATAAAGTACTTTGGGAGGAGCAAGGAATGCTAAAGCTCCTACTCTGTACAGCTTGGATATAGCTCATGCTTTAGTAGGGTAAGTCTGGCTTCAGTGACACTAATGTCTAAGGTATTGTCAATAAAATCTAAAGGGTTAGTACTTTACTAAAGGATCAGGAAAGGATTGGGACTTGGGAACCTAAAGAAAAGTGGTAGAACAAATGAAACCGCAAATAATAATGCTGTTTCAGAAATGTAGGCAGTAAGTACATGAAGACTCGCAACAGTTTTCCCACATAAGCACCACGACTAAAGATTAGTTAGAAGAATGATTTCTCACTTCTTCTCCAGAACACCTAATAAGCCAACTGTGACACAAGTACCATGAAGTGAGCATTCTCCACACTATGTTTTTTTTTTTTTTTTTTTTTTTTTTTTTTTTTTTTGGCAATTTTATCTCCTATTGTTATGGATTAAGAATGATCTGATAGCAGCTGCCCTGAGGTATGAACAAGACGACAGTCTGCCAAAGAGAGAGCAGTTTTGGAATGCTTATTTAAAGGTATGTAGAGTTGTGATAAAATTAAATAACTGTTTCAATTTGTTGAGCATGCACTGATAAAGTATTTTATTCAAAAACCAGGAAATTGGATGGCAAGGTGCTATAGCAGTTAATGGAAAGCATACATTTCATATCGATGTTCACATTTTAGTTAAGGAAGTATTTCAGATTTCTTGCTAATAAACATTTCTGTAACCACTCTCCTCTACATGTAAGGGTGTTCTTTGACATTAACCACCTTGTTAACTCCTAGAAAAACTTTATAAAAAATAAAATTCCATTGTTGAGTGCTATAATTATTGTTGGAATTTTCAGTGTTGTTAAAAGAATGAATTCTCACACATTGAAAAAACTTCAAAAATAATTTAAACTGTGTGTTTGGACTATGTATAAATTATTACACTAAGTGCAGGTTAAAAGTAGAATTTTCAAGTAGCAAGGAAGTATATAGGTATCTTCAAATGCTCCTTCTTTCCCTTTCTACTGGACTTTGAATGTAGCTGGGACCACAGTAGCACCTATTCCTCAGCATTGCATGAGACCAGGGGTTGTGATGCTGAGATTTTTCAAACTGGGGTTGTGATGCTGAGATTTTTCAAACATCTTTCTCATTAGAGAAAGATGATACAACCAATGTTTTTATAATAAAAATATATATTTGGACTACTAACCTTTCTGTACCGGTCACCAATAAAAAGACAATTTTAGAAGCCATAATGCCAACATGCTACAAGATGGGGAAGATTATTTGACAACACACTGTAATGTAAGGAGGGTGTAAGAACCAGGGACAGAACTTCTACTTGCTGGATGTAAAAGGTGGATTTTGCTGAATGGCTCCTGGAAATCCAAATGAAATGGCTGCCAGCTCCTGGATCACATACTCAGTAGGTATGTAATTTCACATTATAAAGTTTAATATTTGCCTCTTGTGGAGTGTGACGAGATCAGCAAAATGCAGCATGAGCCTTATTGCAGGGCTTGACAGGTACTTGAAGCATCTATGTCCTTGATTTTTCAGGAGAATGGTCTCCTGAAGGCTTTTCTACATAAATAGAAACAGCCTTTTCTTAGAAGACATAGAAATAGTTTTGAAGCATCAAAAAAGGTAATTGTGGCCAATTTTCTTACATTACTCATGACCTTTCAAGCTCTAGAATTCATAAAGGTGAATTTTATCCATCATTACTTAAAGGTCCATGAACCAGAAATAAAATCGTGACCAAAATGCACTTTTAAAATAATTTTGAAGTGCTCTTTTCTTTTTTCTTTTCTTTTCTTTTCTTTTCTTTTCTTTTCTTTTCTTTTCTTTTCTTTTCTTTTCTTTTCTTTTCTTTTCTTTTCTTTTCTTTTCTTTTCTTTTCTTTTCTTTTCTTTTCTTTTCTTTTCTTTTCTTTTTTCTTTTCTTCCCTTCCCTTCCCTTCCCTTCCCTTCCCTTCCCTTCCCTTCCCTTCCCTTCCCTTCCCTTCCCTTCCCTTCCCTTCCCTTCCCTTCCCTTCCCTTCCCTTCCCTTCCCTTCCCTTCCCTTCCCTTCCCTTCCCTTCCCTTCCCTTCCCTTCCCTTCCCTTCCCTTCCCTTCCCTTCCCTTCCCTTCCCTTCCCTTCCCTTCCCTTCCCTTCCCTTCCCTTCCCTTCCCTTCTCTTCTCTCTTTTTTTTTTTTTTTTTTTTTTTTTTCTTGTTCTGAACAATACTTAAACTAGTCTGAAAAGGTAGGAAGAAGAAATCTTCAGTTTTAAAGTATTTCAGGTTATACTTCCCTTTGGTAAAAGGTTGCCTCCATTCTTTTGTCCTTCAAGCTGAAGTCAAAAGACTGATAGATAAATAGAAAGATCTAGCTGACCTTACAATTGCTGGAAGGTTGTATGTGTGTATTTTCACATGATTCGCTTTTTCAGAAGAAGTTGCCTATAAACCTACCTAGATAAGACAAACAGAATTTTGTCAGTCCATGAAGGCTTATTCATAAGAGAAGTGGCCCAAATGAAACAATGTGGAATAAATACTTTGACTTTGTTGGCAGTGTGGATACTGGTTATATTTAAATATAGCACTGGGAATTTTATCTTGTTCCCACTCCAGCACAAGGCATCCCATGGCTGCTTCTTGACAGATTCTTTTTCAGGCTACCCAGAAATCTCATTTATTGACATTGCTAAAGATGCCTGGGAATTACCTGGGATTCTCATGTGTTCATGTCTCCTATGTGATGTTTTTCCGTAACTTTAGCCTGTAATTTGTGGCAGACCAGCAGTTGCTGCCATAGCTGCATTAGACTTACCGTGGAGACAGAAACCTCTGAACTAGGGGCACAAGTCCAGCTGTGAACTGCAGCTTCTGTAGCCACCCCAGCTTAATATGCCAGAGCCGTAAGAGAAGAATAAACATCCACAAAGAGAAAGAAGACAAATGGCTATTGTACTTTACATTCACACCTGGCTTATTTTGCAATGGCTTCTTCATACAGATGAATGGGACCCTGGCCAAATTTCTTTTGCTGGAGGAAGGAACCTTTTACTGCTGGGGATAGAATGGGTCTGTCTCCTTTCGTGGTTAAAAGGACTACATAAATGTTTCTGTGATGTGAATCTCCTCTGCCTGTGACTCTTCTGCGCTCAATGTTCTTTAAGTTACATCATTTAAGTCCTTTGGAGGACAGGAACTGGATTTCTTCCTGAAGAAGTTTAACTGGAAATTGCACACCGGTGATTTTTCTAACACACCCCAGAGGTAATTGGAACATGTAATCTTTGGGCTGTTGAGAAAGAATACAGAGGTTGATCCTGTTATTATTTTGAATTGTGCTCCAGCATCATTTCCTCTTTTATCCTGAATAAGAGAAATACTAACACAAAGGTGAGCTTTTAAAGCTCTCAATTGTTGAGGCTTCTATAGAGGTGCTAGGGTTTACTTTTTTGCGGTCTGAAAAACTTGATGAGGTTTTTGAAACTGTAAAGAGAAAGACCTTCCAAAATACCTATGTCATTAGTATGGTGTAAAGGACTTCTAAAAGAGCTACCTAAATCTCAGTGAGTCATTTTTAAAGGGAATTTATTTTTAACAAAATTACCCTTTACATTCTCTCTACTCTAGGGTATATGCTTAGCAACTGTAATACTTGCTTTTCTGATATTTCAACTTACTATGCCATATGTAAATGTCAGGAGACTCCTCTTCCTATAGAACCTGGCACCAAAATTAAGGCAACAAGCAAACAGATATAGTCTGACGTCTTCTTGAGCTATTGCAGATTACTGAATTCACATGTGCTTGCTGGGATGTCTGTCATAATCAGCTATCACTTCTGACAGCAAATGCTTACAAGACTAAACCTGAATCTTTTCAACTTCATGGTAAGGCTTGGGACAATAAGCTTAGTAAGTAGTTTGAGTTCACTACTACTCTGCATATACTCTTTTTACAATAGTTTTACAAACACTCGGTTGGCTCCAAACCAGTGTAATCTGTCGTTCCTCTAATACAAAATCAGTAATGGCCATTGGATCACATGTTGGCACCTGCTGTGTAAACATGCAAATCTTGCTTGATAAATAGGTAAAATAGCTGTGTAGTTTTGGAACTGGCTGTAATTCTAGCTGTAGGAGTAGCAGTCAGTGTGATCAGAAGAATTACTTTCTCACATTAGTCCTTTACTGTTTCTTGTGTGATTTTATAATTTCACACAAGTTGAAGTCTGATGTAAATTTCTTCCTAAACGTACACTTGCTGAATCCTTAAATAACAAGACCAGAACAGATTGAGAACAGAAGAGATTTGTATACCAAACAAAGCTGAAAATAAGCAGTTTTTCAATCTTATTAATTGGCACAATACTCCATTTTTTTTTTTCATTAATGGAATTGTTTTCAATGTGGTCATGTCTGCTATATAAACAATTCCCAAAGCTCAAAATGTGCATTACAGCCAATGTGCAAGACCCCACATTCAGGATCACGTAATGGTGACAATGATGTATGGGAGGTATTCAACATTACAGTGGGCCCTACCTGGCTCCATCGCCTCTTATACTGGCACAGCATGTAAATCTTGCCTAGCTCTGTCTAGCATGTAGGTAGGTTATCAGTGTGGAATGGTAGCACTGTGCTGTAAATTAATAAAATTTGGACACCAATGCAAGGAAACATGAGACAAAGATCCATTAAGTGACTGTCACACACAATCTAGAAAATCTGACAGGTTTGTGCATAAACTGAGGATCACAGCTACAGCTGGATTGGGGCAGACTGGGCTCTAGGTAAACTATAACCCTAGGTCAAGTGCAATTCCCCTCTTCAGAACAGTCCTTTGGGATTATTTGTGGGGAAAAATCAATTCATTAATTTTACCTGGTTCAGACTTTAAATAATTTCTTAATAAAGAGCAAGACTGTGTTTTAAATGGTATATTCTTGGAGAACATATGATATAATGCATCACCTCACGCCACAGGTAAACTGTCCTGGAGCAACTGTGCCTTAACCTAGTCCTGATCAGAATATCACTTTTAAGAAAGGAGGTTTCTTTAACAATATTCAAGTGGGAATTGGGTCCAGCTACATCACTTTTTTTTTTTTTTTTTTTTTAACTCAAGCAAATTGAGACATCTGTTTTCTGTCAAGTCACACACTTGTAGTCACTTGTGCACAGTTTACATGCTAAGGAAAAAAAATGACCCTTTGCATCATACATGTGTTCTACTTTCTCAGAGGATCATTTATTGAAATCCTCAAGTTCCTCTTGCCAGATGGTTTTAATGTAGAGAAAAAAACAAAGACACTTGTCTTCCAGCCACTCTGGCACAGGGTAGCCTCTACTGCAGTGCCACAGAGATCCTGTAATTCCCACAAGACCATGCAAAATGTTGAGACAGTTCTTACCATTTCTGAATAGTGGAGAAAAATGCTACTGCCTGCTGAGAGACCCTTAAGGCAGAGTAAGGTAATGAAGAACTGGACTGTAAGTCAGTTTTTTGTTCTTCACAGAATCACAGAATAGTTGAGGTTGGAAGAACCCTGTGGAGGCCATCTGGTTCAACACCCCTGCTCAGTCAGGACCACCTAAAGCCACTTGTCCACAAAAATGTCCAGTTGTGTCTTGAATATTTCCACAGATGGAGACTCCACAACTTGTCTTGGCAATCTGTTCCATTGCTCAGTCATCAGCACAGTAAAAAAATATGAAAATAAAAAAAGCATTTCCTGATGTTCAAATGGAACCTCCTGTGTTTCAGTTTGTGCCCATTGCCTCTTGTTCTGTCACTGGGCACCACTGGAAAGAGCCTGGCTCCATCCTCTTTGCACCCTCCCTTCAAGTGTTCATATATGTTGATCAGATCCCCCTGAGCTTCCTCTTTTCCAGGCTAAAAAGTCCCAGCTTTCTCAGCCTTTCCTCCCAGGAGAGGTGCTCCTGTACCTTCATCATCTTTGTGGCCCTTCACTGCACTCTCTCTAGTATGCCTGTGTCTGTCTTTTACTGGGCGTCCCAGAATTGGGCCCAGCACTACAGATGTGACTTCTCTAGTGACCAGTAGAGGGGAAGAATCATTTCCCTTGACCTGTGGGCAACACTTTGCCAGATGCATCCAAGAATGCTGTTAGCCTTCTTTGTGACAAGGGTGCACGAGCACTGGCTCATGCTCAACACGGTGTCCACCAAGACCCTAGGTCCTTTTCTGCCAAGCTGTTACTGTATGGTTCCTGGCTCCCAGTTCAAAATTTTAACTGCAAAATAATGCTTCCTAAATGAAGGCTGCATACCTTGAAATGGTAACTTTCGCCAAATATTGATTTATTTTTTTTTTAAATTGACAAGTTTTCTTATACATGATGGTACATGATCTGATGAATCACAGAAGAAAATATAAAATTAAAGCTTACACTAAATATGTCTTCTTGGATTTCACCAGATTGATTTTAAGTCTATAGGCTAAGTAAAGATAATATCTATGAGACTGCTGTTTCACAAACATTGCTTGATTTATAATACTGAAACTGAATTGTAACACTTGCAAATTTCCGGCAAGCAAAAAATGTAGATTTCTTGCAGGAGCCAATTACCAGTAAATGGGAAGTGACAAAGTAAAAGCAGCACTTAGAGACAGAAAACATAACAGAGGAATAGAACGTTGCTTTAAAGCTCACAATGTGTTTAAAATATGAAGAGATACTAGAAGCCTGGTCTGTATTCAGAAAAAGAGAGTACTGTAAACTGATTTTTAATATTCTCTAAGAATTTAAAAAATAGAAACTGAGAGGAGGAAAGGGGAACATTCCCCTGAGAGGGGAAATGTCAGGAATACATTTTAATCCAAGCAGCCAGTTAAGCGATCAATTAGACAACATAGCAAGGGCAAACAGATCAATGGTTCTATCCTCCAATGAAAACAAATGTGCTTACTTACCAGCATTTGCATCTTTGATTAGGATAAGCACAACATCCTTTCATATTGGTCAAAACCCAAAGTCTTGTTGATGTTGCCTCTTTTTTCCCCTAAACAATTACTTTTGTATTCACCTTTTTTCTCTTTACCTGACTTCTTGTAGAGACTAGATGTCAGAAGGGAGTCAACGGTTGACACCATACAGGTCTCCTCAGAACATCTTGCAGTAGGAGATTCACTCACAGAACTCACTCTCCTTGACCCTGAAGTCACAGATTCAAATCTATTCTAATTGAAATTAAAAATAATTAATTTCTTGTGACTGCAGTTCAGTAGCTTCTTGTGTGGTGGGGACAGTTCCTGGTGGACAAGTGCCTGTGTAGCAGCAGCTCAAGTGCTAACAGCATCTGCAGGTTGATTTAGGAGTGGAAGGAGCCACCACATCTGCTAGGACTAATCCACCACAGCCACGGGAAATCCTGTGATACACCTGTACCTCAGGAGGTTCTGCAAATCATCTCACTTCATGTGCAACAGTAAAAGTTTGCTACATGTAAAATAAAACTGAACTAGGTGTGAAGTAGAAGGTCAGAAAGCATAAGAAAAGATCAGACTTCTTAGGAAGGACAGTTTCAGCATGGAATAGAACTATCTCTTGCATTATCAAAGGACTTAATTCTCTGAAATAAAGGAGGAAGACCTCAGGAAAAGGGAACTTGCTGAACCACTTCCATAATGTGGTCAAAAAGGATCCATTCTCAGGGTATGAACCTGGAAGCTTCCACCAACCCTACATGTAATATTAAGTCATCTGCTTCTTTTTCTGGTGAATTCCACAGGAAACTCTCAGTCATAAAGCCTGTGCAGTGTAGAAATCTTTTTAGCCTTGAGCTGTGCAAAGCAGGATTGAGCTGTGCAAAGTAGGCATAAAATGCTCTCATTCTGCCTGGTGTACAAGTAGGCAGTAACACACTGTATTCAATAAAGACAAGAAAAAACAGGTATGTTGCTCCCAAGCTTGAGAAATCATGGGAATGCTTCTTAAATTATACTTCTTGTGAAACAGAACTTGTTTCAAAAACAAGCTGGTGTGATTGGTGATGATGATGATATACCCTACAATACATTAACCCCCCTCAGAATCTTATTGGGCCATTAGTTTACCCCAGGGAAGAAAACCAGCTGGAGCCACAGCTGCGCTGGCAGCAGATGTCACATCCATAATGCTCATTGCCGTTAGGTGTAAGACCTATGAAAAAAAGTATCTATTCACATGGAGTAGCAAGACGGTAGTACAGGGCTGTCTGAGCTACAGAGACTAGCTTTTGGTCTCTCTAGCTGAAGGCCATATTAAAAGCAACTCAGCTTCCTGGGCCTAATAAAAGTAATGGTAACTTTAGTTGAGGCATAAAACCATTGGTTTTGCATAACACAAGCGAAAGTTTCCAAAAATAAAGTAAAAAAATCTTCATTTTCAAGATTTTGTCTTCCTATTAGTTTGGAAGAGCATAAACAGCATTCTTTGGGTATATAGCATTGTGAAAATGCATGCCACTCCAAGTGAAAAATGCTGTCAGTCAGTGCCTCAGCGCTGGCATGCAGTTGCAATATATAGTCATTGGACAAAAATAAGCTTATTGCAAAATCATCCTAAATTCCATGTTCTGCTCCTCACATGAAAAAAAAATTAAAAAGAAAAGAAAAAAAAAAAAGAAAAAAACTGTGTTTGTTTAATCTTTAGCTTTGGTTTGCAAATTAGAAGTCACAAAGAAAACTACATTTTTTATTTTTGTGTGTGTGTGTGTGTGTGGAACTTACCTGGCAGAGAAGTGCAAGAGCACATATCATAAATTTTCTTGCTGGAAATATGTGGGTGTAAAGGTTAATGGCATGCAGCAGCACTCTGAGTTCTGGGAAGAAAGGTCTGAGACTCAGCTCACTGCAATTCAGAGCAGCTGTGGGGTGTGAGTGCTGGCATTCCCTCAACCTGCTTTCACGTCTCAGGGTTTTTAGCTGCTTTGCAAACTCACAGTTTCAGTGACCGCTGTCCTCAGCTGTCCTTAGCTTTATATCTTATTGACAAAGCGGCTAGGAAGAAGCCAGGCTCCCTGTTTCTGTCCGCAGCCGTATGGCCCAGGTCAGGGCTCAGAAGGCAAATCGGCTCGGCACTGACAGGAGCAGTATGCGAAGAGTTCATCACTCGCTGTGAGTCACCCGCCCAAGCTGCCAGAGAGAAAAAGATCTTTTGTATTTTCTGCCTGCTCCTGGCTCTTGTTGCTGTTGGGAGACAGGAAAAACAAGGCATTCATTGACTCTATTTTTATTTTTAGACGTGTTTTCTCCTCTTCCGTTATTCAGTACTTGACGTCTAAAAAGCACTGAGATGCAACTGACTTTCCTGCTAATTTCAGACAAAGTAGTGTGTGAAAAGAACTTGTGGTCATTATCTGCCCCATCTTCTGCTTCAAGGAAAACTCTTCTGATACTAAATGAGACCAGCAATGGCTTTGTCTAGGCCAGTCTGGAAAGCCTCTGAAGATGAAGGTCCCGTTGCCTCTCAGTAGTAACTGCAAGGTAACACAAATAGGAAGAGCTGACCATTGGCTTTCCTTTTTCACAAGTTTACTGCTTGGTAGGACTGCAAACTTCAGAAGTGAGACTGAGTAAACTGTCTTTCAAATCATGGAGCCAATTTTGCAGCAGTTAACCTTGTTGATGCAAAATAAATCACGCTGTAGTGTGTTGTGTGGTTTTTGTCTTATGTTGATGATTTTCATGGAGCATCAAGTTTTAGAATGATATCAACTAAGAATCTCATCCTGCTCTGCTTTATGCAGAAGTTTCTAGAGGTCTTGACTGCAGAGATGTAATTTAAAATGTAACTTCAGCATGCTCCCATATTCTGAATTAAATATCTTAGAACTAGGTCTTGACATGGACAAGAAAATGCCCACTTGCCACCAACAAAGGGTTTTCCAGCTTTTAGCGGATATTCAAGGAGAAGATGGAGATTGTAGAGTAGTGCTTCAGAGAGGTGTTTAAAAAGGAAAGGCGCTAGAGCAGATGGGATTATAACAAAGAAGCAACTCTTGGTTCCACCCTCAGGTTTAATGAGTGGTAGGTAGATATACACCAAGTGTGTACACCTACCTTTCCATAATAGATCTGGAGCCTCTGACACAGTTTTTTTGTTTTCTTCTAATTTTCTTCTCAGCCCACAGCAAAGCTTTTTTTCAAAAGTCATTGTAGTAGGGTTGGTGTGAGGTGGGAGTAAATATGCTTGTTTGCAGTGTGACTAGGGAGGATGGAGTTAGGAAAGTAGAAGAATATTCTGTTGGATTGTTATTTTTATTTAAGGTCAGTGTGTTAATCATAAATTTTAAAATGCAGTAATGCAGAGAAAGACCTGAGGGTGATGGACAAATGAGACAGGAGTTCACAATGTGATGAAGTGGCAAAAAATGTGTACCATACCATATGTATAAATACAGTATGCCTTTTTGGGATAGGAAAACAATTCTGCTTCATGCAGCTTCCCTTACACTTGGGAATACCGTGTCCAGGTCTGAAAATTTGATGGAATCCTAGACAGCTGACAGCAATCCTAAGGTTTTAGGAAATCACTCCTGTGGAGCTAACAAAGGAATTTAAGTCCAGAAGGAAAAAGCTGAGGCTTTGAGCAACTCCTCAGCCTGGAATAACCAATGTTACTTCAGTCATGAGACAATTGCTGGTATAAAGAAAAGGGCATGTCCTGAAATCAAAATAGGTGCCCTACTATTTAATTCCGAATGAGCTTTTTGTGATTTACCCTGTTTCACGAATGACCTATGTACCACTATGGGCCAGTGACATATTTACTGCATCGCAGAAAAATGTCAAATGCATCAAAATCAGGTTGGTGGCAGGCACTAGGCTCCTCTATACAAGCTTGTTTGCCAGCACTTCTTAAAAGTACAAGTTACTCTGTCTTTTCCAGAATTTTAGTTACTCCTGTAAATGGAAGATACACGTTTCTTTCCATGTATAGCCATGCACAGAAATATCAGTCAGAAATATTTGTGATTTATCTAAAACGTTGGATCTAAAACAAGTGTTAGTAGACTGGTAGGTTACTACGGACCAGCTATGCTATTGCAAGGTATCTGTTCATTATCTTAGTTTGGTAAGACATGAGTATATTGAAATTAAATCAGGCAAACAGGTGATGATATAATTAATTAGGAGTTGCCAGTTTGGATGTATCTACTAACTGCCATTGCAAGCAGCTTCAAAGTTCTCACAAGTCCCTTGTTTTTTTACAGTGTTTTTAGTATGTAGTGCATAAAAATGCTGGATTTATTGATAAAGTGAGTTACTCCCAGCCCCAAACATAATTCTTTTATTTAAGTATGTGTATGAGTTATTTAATCTCCATATTTTTCCAACTACCTTGTAACTATATTACAAATTTGGGAAAAGCAGACTCTTAACCTAGCCTGATCTCTGTCCTTGGATATTACATCTCTAACTTATCTCCTGTAGATAGCAACATCTTGGATGTCAAATACCACCAGCATGTCAGGTACATTTTGATGCTGTTTTAATGCATGAGTAGAGGCTGAGTGGCTAATGCCAAGAAAAAATGACTTTCTTTAATTTGCTTGGTATGATAACCCAAGAGGAGACAAAATGGCTGAAAGAGTTGATAAGTGAAAATAAAATCTTCTGCTTCTAGGCATAAGTAGTTACTAAGTAATTATCTTTTATTATATATCCAATGCCAGAGTTAAAAGACAATGTCATACAGGTGATGATATTATACAATATATATATATGACAAAAGCAGCATGTTTCTACAAGGCTGAAAAAAAAGTTGAAAAGCTGAACAAATTTTCAGTAGCTGACTGCTTCTTCTTCTGAGGTATTTTTTCACAGAAAACAAATATTTGTGAACATGATTCTAAGCTTTCTTTTATATTAATTGTAGAGAGAAGAAACATTAAGTTAGGCTAGATGTATTTGAGCTTTACTGCCATCCTTTTCCCAGCATTTCATCTGTTGCACACAAGGTACAATAAAGCCAGGGATAATGTCATGACATCCATTTCCAGTGAAGTGAGTGGGAGCTTGCAAAAAAGGAAGAGTGTTGCTGTTCAGTGTTTTTTGCCCTTGAGGTGCCCTTCTATCTCTGCTGATGAGACCCAGACAGTGGTGCCTTTTATAATGCAAGTTGGGCTGATCTCCTGACTTCTTCAGTGCTGTCACAAATATGTCTCATCAAGTAAAGAAATTTCCATGAACCCATGTGACCTGTCCTACCTTCACAGTCCTACCCCTCACTGCAAAATAAATATAATATTATGTTCAAGATCACCTTCCTCTTCATTAATGGACATTTTATGGTATGCATCTGGGTTAAGACAGCAGCTGTCATCTCAGGTACAATGAACCTGACTATCTCACCTGAAGAGTCAATGCGTGAGGCAGAGCTCTCCTGAAGACTGATTCAGGATCACTTCTGATCTCATTACTTTCTGTGCCAGGTAAAAGAAGAACTCAAGGCCTGTCTTCATGTATAAAAACACATGTACTTGATGATGAATGAATGCATATGCAATTTCTGTCCTTTCTCAGGTAAAGTAGGATGGGCTCTGTATGTGACAAATGCTGTTTTTTTTTTTTTCCTTCCTTCCTTCCTTCCTTCCTTCCTTCCTTCCTTCCTTCCTTCCTTCCTTCCTTCCTTCCTTCCTTCCTTCCTTCCTTCCTTCCTTCCTTCCTTCCTTCCTTCCTTCTTTCCTTCCTTCCTTCCTTCCTTCCTTCCTTCCTTCCTCCCTCCCTCCCTCCATCCCTCCCTCCCTCCCTCCCTCCCTCCTCCCCTCCTCCCCTCCTCCCCTCCTTCCTTTGGTTTGAAAGCATTCATTGTGTGGCATGAAAATTGGCACAGAAACCTGAATGGTGCTGCACAGCTAGGACTAATGTTAACGCAAATTATTTTTTTTTAAAGCCCGGTTCAGGCCTGAAGTAAAGGTTTTATACATGCGTATGTACAAAAATCTTCTATATATGTAGATGTATTTTTTCCCTTTTCAATGTTTGCATCAGGAGAGAGAAGACCTTGTGAGATCCCTGTGCCCTAGAAGGCCAATTCACATCAGTACTGCAAGGTTCTACTTCTTTGGCTTGGTGCCTTTTCTGATGTATTTTTTTCTGAACATTAGCCCAATAGTAATTTGTTGTCCTTTGGCACAAATGGTTTGCCAATAATTGGAGCTTCTGTCTTCTCCAGCAGAAGCAGAATTTTTTGACAGCAGAATCTGATATTCCTTGGGTGTTTATTTGTTGCAACTTCGCTTATTTCCTGCAACACACCATAGAAATGGACTCCCATGACCAACTTTTTAGCTGATTATTGCCAAGTCTGACTTTCGCACTGGTCCTGCACAACAGCAAGCATTTTATCTGCTCAGTACAATTTGTGACACTTGCTGAGTTGCTTTTAGCCCTTTCAGTTCTCTCTGCCTCTAATAACAGAGCAAAAAACACATTTACCTCAGCCCATGGCCTTGCAATCAAATGAGGAATCAGAGAAGACTATTGACCTAACTGGCTTAACTGCTTACTGTACAGGCTTTAACCTTGGGCAGGAGTTTCTGTTTCAGGTGTCATCACACATGGGAATAGTTAATTACTCCTTCCTTCAGTCTGAATGAGAGGTACTTACCAGACCTGTGTGAGTAATGGATTTTGTTGTGGGGCAAGCATAAAAATCAGATGTAAAATTGTTTGGATTTATTCCACATTAAATGTATCATTCTGACTTGAAAAGAAATTTTAATTTTGGAATGGAATGTGTTTTAATTAAAAAAGCATTAAAATTGTTCACTTAATTCAATCTGATTGTAATTCCTTCCAGATTTGTATTTGCTCAGCATAAATTCTGATCTCTGAAAACGTCTTCCACCTCTAGTGTTCAATATATCCGTTTACTTTAACTGTACTGGTAAATTAGTAGCAGTCTTTTATAGTAAGACTAACAGTAGACTTTGGGGGACCATAGCTTGGAAGTGTCTTTTTCTGTTGGAGGTTAATTTTCAAAGCCATTTTTATTTTGGGGGTTTATTTTCAGGTTTCTCTTTTCATGGACTGCTCTCTCCAAACACTGAACAGAGCAGAAAGCTGTCTAATGCTCTTTTCCCAGCACTTTATCCAAATGTGAAGGTCCTCATGTTTTCCTTTACTTCTATTTATCTGCTTACATTAGCGGCTCATCTTCTCTTACCACATGCTCAGACTTACTCCAGACCATGTTCAATATCATAGTCATTTTTGAATCATTGTTAATTTCTGCCCCGGTCCTAGACCTACTTTTACATATATGTATTTAGTAAAGCTCTTCATAATCCTCTTACCCATTTGTCCAGCATTGCTAACACAGAATACTTTTTTGATGTTCTTGCTCTTCCTGAAGTCCTTGAAATTCACTTCCTGAAATATAGCCATTTACAGCTGAAAAGAGATCTCATCTTATGCCAAGAAAACTATGATAATTGTTTCTTTAATTGTTTCTTTAATTCTTCAGCAAGGTGGATTCTCCTGTCCTTGAAATCTTTGACTTCAGGATCATAAAACTGTAGCCTAAGTAATTTAGTCTTTTCAAAGCTTTATGCCGTCTTTGACTCATGACTCCGGAAAAACACGCAGTTGGAGGACTGATGTCTAGTGCCAACTTTCACAAATTTTCATAGAAATATATGATTTTTAGATGTCTTGATAGATTAGATAGGGCTGTCTTGTGCAGTTAGGGCCTGTGATGATTTGGTTATGTTTACTGTTTTCTGTTTTCTGTTGATGGCTTATCAAGGGAGCCACAAAGATTTTTGATATGCTGGTGAACTCCCTGTATTTTGCTTTTTGAAGCTTTACATTGTTTCTCTTTTTGTGAATGGTATGGCTATATACTCTGAAGATTTAACTGGTACCTCTGCTTATGCACTCAGCAAGATAGGGTTTGGGTCACTTTGCATGTTAAATTCTGTATAATCTTAATGTACTCTATAAACAACTCATAATCTAAAAAGAATTGAGATGTATAACATTGATGTATAATTCATGCTTTCATTTATACAGGGTGCAATATGCACATACTAGCAGCTTCCTCTGGGGCCTGCAAGCTGAACTGAAAATTGTTTTGACTTGTGTTCAGTGTAGTGTATAGAATAGTAATTTTACAAGATATATCTTAATTGTCAGAGGAAGAAGTGAATTACTATCCAAAGTAGAAAGTAGGACAAGAAATCTGTGTCATGTCACAGTCATTAGTCCAATCAGAATATGAGCAAAGGGGAGGAACCATGTAAGTGTTACCCTTGTCAGACATAAAGGAGAACAACCTCAAAATTGAGATTAATCTCATAGCGATTATTTAAATATTATGAATATCTTCTTTCATCAAGTGTTGTCAAATCTTAAGAGTGCTGTCTTACAAAATACATTAAAAGGAGGGATTCTAATGGATGACTGGTTGGCAATAAGAAGGAATAAAATTGTTTTGTATCGAAATCCTATTAATTTAGTCCTCAATTCCATGGAGCTAATGCGAGAAACAAATTACAATCCTATCCTAGACTATGTGATACTTTTCCTAGGTTGCTTAGCATGAAGGATGCCTATATTATACCCATATTTGATTAATCAGGTCTTGTGATTTTGAAAGTACATTAGGAGTGGGCACAAAGAGTTAACAGGAAGAATAAATGGTACTGTTGTAGGAAAAAACAAAAATGAAAATAAAACAAAAAACTTGTAAATGCTTTGGGGACTTTTTATTTCTGGTTTATTTCTGGTTTATCTGTGTGTGTGGATTTTATTTATTTGTGTTGATTTTCCTCCCCATCCCCCCCCCCCCTTTTTTTTAAATAATCTCCTTTCTGAAAACGATTTCATTTTCTCGGCTCTTTTCCTTTCTTAATTAATTTTGCAAACTTTTTCTTCTTGTCCTCTTTTTGGTTTTGCCTTTCCACTGTAGTTACTTTAACTTGAAATGCCCTTGTCTCTGTTGTGTTGCCCCCTCAAGGTTGGACATTACCGTGATTTCTTTCTTTCCACTGCTCAATATTTGTAACAATTTAGAAATACTTCACTGATTTCCACTATGATTCACACCTTATCCATCAATGCTAAAGTCAGTGAAACTGTATAGGGTATGTATGACAGGGATTTACTCTATTTACTCTGTGCTGTAATTATCACATCAGCACGATGCAGGCAGATACCTGTTATATAGATGAGGACAGTGGGACAGGAATTTCATTGCTTCAAGTCAGGGGCAGGATACAGACAGAACTGGGCTTGGCACACAGTTTGGCACCCATTATTTATCTATCAGTCTTTATTCCTTTAGACTGAGTGGTGTCTTACCCTCTCCTGGCCATGAAAGAGGTTGTATACAGTTGCAAGCAGCTCCTGGCAGCTTTAGCAGGGAGCATGTGGTGGCACTAACAGCCCTGGAAATTTCCACATTTGGTTAAAGCTGCATCCAAGAAAGCAGAGAAGCTGTAGCCATCCAGCTACCCTTCCAGCCCTGCCTGGCTGCGTGCAAGACAGATTTTCCAGAGTAGAAATGTCTTTGTTCAATACAGAACATTATGAAGATACAACAGTGTGCTTGAAGGGAATTTCAACATTTCCAGCAACTCAACAGCACGAGAGCAATTGGATCCCAAGGACGAGCTCTGGAAGCTGTCTGGCTTGGGGAGGCTTTAAGACATCAACCTCCTCTTGTGCATGTATGGATGCAGCCGTGCTAACACCACGGGCAGCAGCCAGGTTTCCTACGTTGCAACGGAGAGCAAAAGAACGTATCTGAGTGCTTTGGAGATGCGTCTCTGGGGAGGTTTTGTCCCAGTTCTGCTTCTTGTCATTCTGGGTCATGTGAGCACAACCATTACAGTGAGCAAGGTGATAGTGTTTAAGAAAAAAGATCCCCTTGTATACTTTTCCAAAGGGTTTCTTTTGACCACACACTTTCTTCCTCCTGCTCACGACAGCACTGGCAGCATGAGACTACTGGTATTAGATAGATACGTTAGTACCGTGCATTAATTTTAATGAGATGGTGAATTTAGGGCAGCATATGACTACAGTAATTTAGATGAATTTCGAGATCTGAACCTCCTTGCTGGAGCCCTCTTTGAGGCTGTCACTGTGCCCGTGTTAGTCAAACGCACCCAGACTAAACCCAGACCTGTGCTGGCTCCTGTCCAGCCATGTCAGCTCTGTGTCCTACACACTTCTGCCTCTGGGGCAAGCACGGGGGAAGTAAATGCAGATCTGCCCATGCTTGTCAAAGCAGGAACAGTCTAAGTGAGCCCCTGGTTGGACAAACTGTCCTTTAAACCTACGCTGAGACTGATCCACAAACTGGTCCAAAGGGGGCATCTGAGTCATCTCACCTTGATGGTGGATTGTAAAAACATGCATTTCATAGCTATAAATAAAATTCAAACAAAATAAATTCACCCCCCTGTCTCATAAAGGAAACAGTTTCTGTGTAAAACGAGGCACAGTACAGCAATAAAACAAAAGAGAGCAGGGAGCACTACTTGGCATGATGGACATAGATGCTACGATCAGTCAGATCAGCTGCTCATCTGGGTCCTGCGGGCACCACTGAGGAGGAGATGTTGTAGGAGGTTTTAGAAATCTTTGAAACTTTTATCCTGAAATGTGTTTCACCGAGGAGAATTTTCAGAGGATTTCTGAAGGCTTGGCAGACTTTTATACTGAAATCCACTTGTGCATGAAGGAGGCAGGGGAAAAAAAAAAAAAAAAGCTACATGAATGTGAGACAGAACCATAGAAACACTGCTCACAGAGTTAGGAAAGGGGAGGAAATAAACCCTAGGCGCAGTGATAGAGCAGAGGGGTTCAAGAATTTAGCATGGGAAGAATGCTAAATAGAGGTAGAGCTGGTATTAAATCATCACTTGTCATCTGCTTCTGTCACCAGGAGGGCAGTAGGATGCCAGCCCTTGGCTGCCCGAGGTGCCCTGCAGGTATGCTGCGGACCAGTGGAGGAGTGGGCAGGTGGCAGAGTGTCACGTTTCTTCCCTCTCCTCCCCTGTGCTGCCTGTGATCTCTGCAGTGAGGGCTCAGCCAGCCCTGCACAGTGCTCACACCTCGACTTGGCTTTTGTCATGGTCTGCAGCCAGGATAAGGACCCCAGCACCTGGGGAGGCTTTGCCATGGTATTTTTCCACTGTTTGCAGCTCTGTCTCCAGTTGCAGTTATTGGGCACTCTCTTGCCCCTTTCGTGATCCCTCGTTCCTCCCCGCAGAGTGATGTGAAATACTGTCAAGCAGAAAAGCACTTTATACCCACTTTACCCAGATGTAGTGACTGCACGAAGTCCACAGAAGCAGAGAACAAGTACACCGTGTTCTGAAAAGTAATTAGTCACTGTATGCGAAATATCAGTGAAGCCTTTGAGGGAGAAATTGCTAAATGAATCAGTCTTGAAAAAGTACACCCTTTTAATCAAGTGGATTTAAAAATCAATCTGGTTCATCTGGTGCAAATCTCTAATGTAGATTTCTGTTAATCCTTTTAACCCTTGTCTATATCAATTTTGCTTGTGTCAGTAAGTTACTGACTGAGAGCAGATATAATAAAGGGCTTAGCACCCATGTATTAAGTGCTCCAGTGCCCAAATCCTGAGTGTTTGGTACCTAGAGTAAAATGCAGACAAACAGTAAATCATACAGGCTCCCTAGACAGAGAATGGGATGAATTAATGGCCTGAGAGAGGTTTTGGACCAGTCCTTGCACAACAGGAATCTCCTCCATGTTAGAGGCAGGGATGTTGAGCACAAGGGTGTATTTGGGTGTTTGCCCCTTTTGGGAGCTTTTGTGCCACCTCTATGAAAGTGCAGGCCTCACATAGTGCAGGTCCATCTCTGTGAACCTGCATCAAAAGCTCAACCTGTTTTTGTATGTCTTCAAACATTGATAATTTTAGAAATCTTGCAATCTGTCTGATTGTGCCTCCTACCTTTTGTACAATAGCCCAGCAGACGGAGCCTGTGTCTAGGGCACGGGGCAAGCTTGGGCCCTTGGATTACCTCAGCCTGGAAACCTGCTTCTGGTGGCTGCCCATTTCACCAGAAGAGGTACCTCCTGTCCCCTCTGCAGATGTGGGGATACCGGGGAGCAAAGGCCACAGTCACTACACATCTGAAGAGCAGAAAAGTGAGAATCTGGTGTAGCAGCACTAAGTTTTCAGGAAACATTTTCTGAATGGTGCTTTGGAGACACCTGCATTTACCCACATACTGCAATGATGTCCCTGTGCCTTATCCTTTGCCTTTTGGAAGCAAAGAGGCTAAGGATTTTGTTTTAATGTGTCCTCAAGTTTCTTCATTTGGATGGAGCTCTGAGGCCTTGTCCATGCAGATTTTTGGAGCTGCCCTCTCACACATCTTTTCATGTTGTGTTTCCTATATGTGAAGTCAAGCCCCATCCCTGTTTCTGGCAGCCAAGAGGAAGGGAGTGTGCAGGAAAGGAAACACAGATTGCTGCTACCTGATCTCTTGTTCTTCATGGATGTGTCTGAAGTGCACTGTCAGGAAAAAGAGGTAGGGTTGAAAGGAAAGAAGACAAGAACAATGTCAAACTCACATTACATGAGGCAGATCTGCAGAATTTCTGGGTCAGAATGGGTGCAGCATCCAAGTGCTGAGCTGAGCAGTTTATGGGATAAACAACTACACAGCGTTTGGCCTTCGAGGAGAAAGTATAATTCGTTTGGTAGTAGGCATGCACTACCTGACCTCAGCAAAGCAGTCCGAATTGTGTTTTCGTCAATCTCACGATAGGTTTTGCTAAGAAGCCTGCTTGGAGAAAGCTAGGTTAGGCTGATGTCTAATTGAGTTACCTGAGTCTAATTCTGTTGTCATAATTGCCCGGGGGAAGCAGAAAGGGCTGGTTACCAATTAAGATTTTAATGTTTTTAATTTAAGAGAGTTTGAAGGGTATATGTTGTCTAAGAAATCTATCTAATTGATAGGAAAACAAGTTAAATATTGTACTGCCTCAAACTCTAGCTGTGTTCTCTGTCCAGGGAGTTCAGTTTTCTATTTTTACATTTGAAAGGTCAGGTCTTCACAGCCTGCGGGAGGTCTGGAATAGCCATGTCATGTGAAGCTGAAATCCTAGCTACAGCTCTGCCTCCCTACAATGAGGGCCCAAGTGATGAATGGGGAGACACCCTTTTCTGCAGAAGAACAGCTGTAACTCATGTTTCAGACTGGTGTGACATCAGTGTTTCGGTCTTCCAAAGATCTGGCTGAAGTCTTCTGGCACAAAGGTTAACAGAAAAAGAAAACAACCTACCAGAAATGAACAGTAAGGACCAAAAGATTGGGTTTTGCTTCACTGCTCCTTGCTGATCTGAGATCCTAGCAATCTGATGAGAAATACTATGCAAAATGCTTGCTACGAGCCTGCATCCTGTTCATCTTTGTGAACTGCAGCTCACAACAGAACTGAAATACAGAGAACTGCGTAGTTACACAGAGCACAGCTAAAATCTGGCAACCCTCTCCCCTCTGACAGATGCAGGCTGGTAATGAACTGAATGGTTGCTCTAAGATAACACCCAAGATGTAAGCAATAATGGAAAAAAAAATAATTAAATAGTAAGCAATCTCCTATTTATTCTTTTTAAAAATTCTCTTAAAGTTTTTACGTGAGAGAGAGCATTTTGAACATTTTGAATGACTGCTGAGGTTGTTAACTTATCTCTGAAGTTATATAAGGTGCAATTAGCCTATTAGATTGTTTGCTGCCTGCGCTACCTTTCCAGATGCTAAGGCTCACTCCAGTAAGCTAGCAGTGACTTCCTAAGGAGTAAAATGGCAATTTAGAAGAGAAGCTATGGAGTTCAGTTTCCCAGAGTCTCACATAGTGCAGGTCCATCTCTGTGATCCAGAGGACTCTGCTGGTGTGACCCGAAGGGCAGACCGTCATCTACCCATCTTCAAGAGCAAGGCCGTGGTATCAAAGCAGAACTCTGCTTCCTTGATGGGATCTTTGAAGCCGCAGTGGAGGAGAAGGTGAAGCTTCCCTCTCTCCTTCTGAAGAAAATCCAGCACAGCATGGCTCTCTAGAAGTGACATATATAAACATAGAGAAATGAAACATGATTTTATGGAATATGCTGCCCTTGGGGAGTTCCTGTTTCTGCTGAGTGACCTTATTTGTCACTGAAGTTTTAATTGTAAAGCTGCTCTCTGCTTTTGATGATGCTTTCCTTGACTGCAGGTGGAGAAGTCTTGTGCCGCCTCTTCTGCCACTTCAGTCCTTCTGTAGTAACTTGTACACGCAGAAATTGGTACCTCCTTGATGTTCATGTAAAAGCATACACAACATGAAAACAATTGAGAAAACAGTGAGTAAAGATGGGATGAGGCTTTAGCTCTCCAATTTGTTATGAAGCTCATTTAGGCTATATTTGTACTGTTTTGGTGGTCACATTCTGCAAAGATAACAAATTAGCTAGTACGAGTGGCTGTCAAAACAGAGATTAACTGAATATTGCAAAATATTGGTGAAACGATACTAAATTCTTGTCTCGACGTAGGCAAATTTGTTGTCTGATTTATGACAGTGCAATCAAGTTGAAAAAAAGCCCAATAATGACACAACCAACCTACTGAAACTATTCAATACTGGTATAATGTAGAAATACTTTGATTGCTCAAAATAATTCTTTGGGTTACATTTATACCTGCAGACTTAAGGCTGGTTGAGCTATGTTTGCTTGCGCATAGTGGCGCAAGTTGCATAGAGGTCTGGAAAATAGATCCTAGCTTGACCTGGATCCAGACTTCAGAGACTATCCTTTCAATTAACAGCCAAAGCACATTAACAGCCTTTGGAAATTCAACCAGCTGCCCACTGCAATCATAAGCACTCAAAGTTTGCTTTGAATAGGATATTTATACACCAATAATATATATATTACTTCTGTGCTTTTCATAGGTTCATACAGGAGGAGAGTGATGCAGCAGGATACTCTGTTCAGACTGGAGTGCTAATGTTCATGACAATGTAGCACATGCTTAGAAAATACTGAAATGTGATGAGAGTGGTCGCAGGTAGGTACCTTGGAGTCACTTGCTTTGTGGGATTCACTTTCATTTAAGCACCAAGGTTTCTTGCACAGTTGCCTCAGGAAAGATACACAAGAGACAGGCCTAAATCTTCCAGTTAAAAAAATACTTTTTTTTTTTTTTTTCTTTCATCTTTGTCTTGGAGGACTTCATGTCATTTAGTTCTTTTCTGGTGAGAGGGTCCTGCATCTCCAATCTGTGCAGCAGGGTAAAAAGAAGCTTTGGGCTCTCTCAGCCAGCACAAGCCTGCCTTAATCACGATTTTGTCTTCTTCCTTGGCTTCATCTGTCATTGCTCCAGGAGCCATAAGTGCTGTCTGTACCACCCCATCAGAGACAGGGCAGGTGTCATTGCTGCCTGCAGTCTGGGTCCTGTGGCAGGACATCCCCTAGTCCGGAGCAGGGATGACAGGGGATGGGGAAGCACGGTGGGACATGCATACTCTTTCTCCAATGTGGGGGCTGTTGGCTCAAACCCTGTAAGATCTTTTGGCTCATGTATTGTTTTTAGACCATCTCTGTGATTTGAGTAATTTCGTATGTTTTGATATGGCATTAGAAATCCTTAAGCCAGCTTGATCAGTAAACTGCAGCCTAACTTTGCCCACCTGGGCACTGACTGCAGGGCCATTAACAGAGTAAGAAACCCAGCTCATGACCCAACACCTAAAAATAAGGTGCTGTCTTATCTATCCTTTTGTGGATTCAGTGCCCTAGAGTCCTAGCTTTTCTTTTTTCTTTTCTTCATTCAGCCAATGAAGACTGAATGTAAAATAAACCTACTCTAATTATTTGGTAATGTTACGCTTTTTTTTTTTTTTTTTTTTTCCTTTTAATATATCTAATTGTGAACTGAAAACCAAACCTACTTGTAATTTTCTTGGGCTTTTGTAATTTGTTATTGGCTTTTATAGATTATTCAGTAAACTCAAATTGCTTTTTGTCTTAATTGGGTCTTGTCTGCATTCTGCACTGGCCAATTTTCAGCCTATCATCTAAATTGCTTTGTGCCCTAATAAGATTGACTAGTTGATACGAGGTAGTATGACATTTATTTTACACCTCATATTCCCCTCAGCTTGTGTAGAAAAATCATTTTAGAATTAACATATTTTGCAGTTGATTCTTGTGAATGCCAGTTTTCCAGAGCTAAATATAACAGGGAGAACATCTTTTGGTCAGAGCGTTCCTTCTAAAGTTTATCTTTTCAGCTATCGCCCATGTCACAGAGAACTTTTCTGAAAACAGCTTTTGGAATTTTAAAGCTTCTCCCATGCTTGAATTGAGCTTGCCTCTTTTGCAGACAGGGGTTTGTTTTGTTAGCATAGAAATCAGAGGGTGCAGGTGTTTAATGTTTCTGTTTACTGAGCACTTAAACAAGTGTTCAAATATATCTTCAGCTCAGTCCTCTCCCAGTCCTAGGTCTGTGTTGCTGGTTTATGATGCAGTTAATTAATTTCATATATTATATTAAAAGTGAATGTTATATAGTGGGTGATGGACATTTGAGATAGTCCTTTTCAATGGTGATAAACCTACTGATCCTTTTTCTAAAATGGCTGTACTCTCATTTCTACCTTCTTACAGTTCATAAGAAGTATTAATATGAAACTCAAAAAGATGTCAGTTTCCGTATATGATTTTTTTCTGGTTCCATTTGATTTCCATAGAAAATATCCAGAGATAATTTGTGTGCGTGAGACATAAGAGGTAAGGCATTAGACTAAAATTATTATTTATTTGCTCTCAGTCATCCTAAAAATATTTTGAAAGTTGGTGTTTGTTTGTTTTGCAATGAAGTAAAACTGTAAGTTTACATTGCAAATGAATGTTAAAAATAATATCTATATTTATGGGAAGAGAGGGGGTGAGAGGTGGATTACACATTGTGGTTCTGAAGAAGTTGCTTACCTGTTCTGCTTGGCTGCCTCCAGACAAGTTCAGGTTGTCTCCATAGGCACTATGTGCATAAAGGGCTGGTTTTAAATAGGCAGGGTGGGTTTCTCCAGCACCAGTCAGCTGACTTTCAGAGCAGCTTAAGCCATGCTGATACCTACAACACCCTCCCATTCCAATTATACTGTGCATGAAGAGCCCCATACAGCAGGTCCTGCTGCCTGGGACAGAGCACAGCACATCTTGCTGCCCACCACCCCAATGTCACTGCACAAAAAAACATCTGTCTTTTCAGAGTTCCAAACACATGATCGTAGGGGGGATCTGGAGACTATGCTGAAATTTTCTGTTGTTTCCTGTTTAGCAGCAATTCTATTCTAGAGGGTAGGATAATCAATGTCACCTGTGGTTTCTACCTCCTGACACATCCCATTAGCTGGGCGTGATCTGAGCCTTTACTGGGTCTTTCAGTTCAATAGAAATCTGCATGTGATTTTTTTTTCTTTTTTTTTTTTTCTTTTTTTTGCCAGCTGTGATTACATGGTAATGATCAGATATGTGTCCTGACATCACCTTTCCTGCTTACTTGTGGGTGTCAGGTTCTTCTTTCTCACTTTGTTTCAGCTATTAAACCGTCAGAAAAAGCTAGTGTTTTGTTACTGTAATAAAGTCGTATTGGGGGTTTTGTGTGGATGTGTTTGTCTTTTGTTTAACTGTTAAAATTGCAACATTTATCTTTCGATTTCCTTTGCAGTATCTTTTACTACAAATTAATTGGTGGTTGCATGGCTGCATTCTTCCACAACCTTGTTAGGAAACATGAAAAATTGCAAATCTTGCAGTAATAGTTCATTAAATCTAGACTCTAATTAAGAGTGAGAAATAAATACATAATATTCATAGAAGTACTATCAGCACCGCACATTCATGAACTAAGAATATATACATTTTGAAATTGGTGCACACAATGTACATTTTTTTCCTGTTTATATATCCCTACAGTAACAAAATGAAGCATGGAAAGTATCATTATTAATGACCTGTAGGCAAGTATAAAGGTTATATTTGTATGGCCCAGAAATAGGATTAAAAAGGAGACCTAATTTTATAGTGCTGATATGGAAGAAACTCTCATCTATTTTTCTATGGCAGTATACCATCTTTATGTAGATTCATTATGAAGTTATTAAAACAACTCTATCTTATTGAAAAACCTTCAAACTAAGGAAATGTCTAGGCTTTATAATTACTACCAGCCACTTTAATAGAATATAAATATCATATACAATGTCATCACGGTACACAAAGCCAACCATCCTATAAACCAAGGTAATATACCAGGGAATTACATCTGCGTATTTTATAGGAATTGTCATATGAAAGCTTAGATTAAAACAACTTGTCTTTCTACAATTAATATGTCAAAGTATGTGAGCAACTGAAGTGCAACTGTAAGAGCAGAATTTAAAATACTATTCTAAATTTCTGTTACTGTTCTGAGAAAAAATACTTAATGAAAACGTTGTTTTTAAGTCTCTCCACATCCCTTGTTTTCCATTTTTCCATTCTAGGCCTAGAAGAAAATGCTATTTTTCAATTTATTTCTTGTGTTATTATGGATTTTTTGTAAATATGGATTAATCTTCTTCCGCACTGTAGGAAATTTACACTAGTGTAGTATGGAGAGATTCGAAGAGCATAAGGATTGGCTGATGGTGTTTTCCTTACCCTTTTATGCAAGTACTAGGCACATATATAAAAACAAGATGCCCTGACCTGGAAGAAGTGTTGATTAGATGATGAAAAGCAATGGGCCATATTTCTCCTTCTAGTTCAAACTAATTCTAAGACTTCATGTTAGAACATACTGAAAATATGGTGTTCCCTTTGAGGAATGAGAGATTAGATGGGGTTCTGAAAAGGCTATTATGTGACCTTGAAACTACAAGAAGCTTCAGTATCCCTGGGGAAAACGTGCTTTTACCCCTGTTTGTGTTGCACCTGCTAAGGGGATTTTTCCTAGCCTGTACTTCTAAAATCCTTTTTCAGACAGTTGTGTTATGGAGTTAAAGCTGGTAGCACTACGCAGAACTTTCCTGTTAACAACAAGCTATGCAAAGTCTCTGCGTGAGAAGGTGAACCTATTTGAACAGCTTAAATTGCAGCTATTTTTTACCCTTCAGATTTTGCAGAAAAGCCTGCTGTTTTGACCAGACCTGTGTTTCTGCTTGACTCCTGTGCATGTGAGAGAGGCCCCCATACTGGGGCTTCTCCCATTTCCACTTTCCAGCTTTAGCTCATGCAGTTATAATGCCTTACTTCATACATCAGACATGAAACAGCATAGCACGTAACTATCTGGTATTTTAATCCCAGATTTAGCTGTGTGTTCCAGATCCATCAAGTGACAGCAGCACACACTCAAGCCTGTTTTGGCCCTGCCTTCTCAGCATGTATACTCTTGCCTGGACACTCTTGTTTTTGAGATTAATCTAGTTTGAAGTTGATTTGCAGCTTTTGCAAGTATGTCTGTCTTTTCTGTTACTTTGCTTGTCCAGTTTTCCTCTGGTATTGTTGGCCTGTGCTACATAAGGAAGACTAGTTTTGAGCTATTTCATTAACTGTTGATCACTAATGGTAAGATAATTTTGTTTGGCTAATCATTACCTCTTGCTAAATATTCTGTTTTCCAAGTGTGAAGGTAGGTGCTGTGTGTTTTGTTTTATTGAATTTTATTTTTATTATTTAAAAAGAAAGATGAAATCTTTTCTGTGGGTAAAGTAACACCTGCTAGTGTCTTACTCTGGGACTTATCATTACAAATAAGTAGAACACTTATTCCCCTGTTCCCTGTTAGCAAATTTCAGCTTTGTCACCCATCTTCCTTAATCGTATAATACTTGCTTGGTACAAAATGAGTGTGGCTCTACTACTGAAGCCATGCAAAAAATCTGCCCTATTTAATAGCTGTTCTGTGGATATTAATTTTTCTGTGCGCTGAATGAAGAGGCACTCCCTTGCTGCTTATTCACATCATTCTTTATTTCTGATTGAATTGCTTCTGTCCTCTGAGCTTCATAAAGGATTGAAAAAAATTTAAATATCAATTGCATCTAAGGTGTATATAAAGTATTTGAATAAAAACAAACAAACAAAAAGTGTAGAAATAAATACTGTAGGAGTTACCAGATTTCTGTAGGGAATTTTTGTAAAGGATCTATTTTTCAATTGAAGATTACAGTATAGTTTTAGCTAATTATCCTCAGACATCTTTTCTATTATCTCCTCTACTTAATAACAGCAAGTGCAGCTGTGTGTGACTGTGTTAATTCTCCCTTTATTCCTGTGACTCTCAAGCTTACTGACTTTTTCTGGCTTTCATCCATTTTTTTGGTATTCTGGAACTTCTTCAGTCCAAGCTCTGAAACGAAAGGTTGTTCATCGGCTCCTGAGGATGGCAATATAATAAATACTGGGCATGGAGGCTGTGAAAGCCTGACAGATCCTGTTCTTTGATCTGCTCAAACTTCTATTGACTTCTCATCATTCTCATCCTTCCCCTGCCTGACAAACAGCTGAGGGTAGAGAGAAGCCACTGAAACAGAAGTAGGAAGGCAGGAGTTTATACTGCCCTAAATTGAAATGTACAGAAGTATAAGGGTACACTTTTTTTTTTTTTTTAGAGGTAGCAATTAAGGAAAGAAAATAACTTTCAGAAAAATAAAAGGAAAGGCTAAATAACTGATCAACGGGGAAACCTGTTAAGTGACTGATGTGCTGCAAACAGCAGAGGTCTTTGAAGGAAGTTACAAGAATGCTTGCTTGTCTTGCTTGAGGTTTTGTGCTCGTACACCTTGTTGTAGCATGTTGAATTCCAATAAAATTGTTTTGTTCAATTGATTTTTTTTTGTTTTGCACTGTTATGTCTTTCTTTACCAATAAATTAAACAGAAAATAGCTGGGATTTTAAGAAGTGCACATCTCTCTGCGAGCAACTAGAGCAGAAAATCTTTGTAGTAATTGACCTGCTGAGACTAATTCAAATATTCAGTGGCTCTAATGTGATCTGCCTTACTTCACCAAAGCCTGAATACAGCACTCTTCAGGAGTAACTACAGGAACTTCTCCTTTTTCCAGGCAATTATTTTTGGGCGAAGGTAGGGAGGGAGGAATAAGAGAGGCAGGAAAAATGTTGTACTTGAGTAGAAAGAACCCATTTTCAAGCTTGTTTTTGTTACAGAGCTCTGGGGCAAATCTGTTTTGTGTTGAAGAGCGGCTGTTACACTTGCGTTACCACAACTTCCTTTGTAAGAGGAAAAACCGTGCTGGAGTGCTTCATCTGGGATGGTGTGTTTTTGGCTGCTGCTATAAATTGTTTTTCTACCTGCTTTTATGACTTTTTGCAAACCCTGAATAGAGCAAGATTTTTAACTGTTTCTTAAGGCCTAAAGCCAGGTATATTTTTCTCTGTGACCAACTTCTCCTTCTAAGGAAATAGCAATTTAACATACTGCCAGCTCTCCTGACATGGTCGATGGTCAAACTGGGGGCCCTGCGTCCATTGGGAACTGGTCTCCCAGAGGTAGGCATGGAGGCCTAGAAGCCTCTCCTACTGGCATGTCACCCCCTGAGCTGCAAGGCACCACAGTCCCTCAGGAGGGAGGTGGCGGAGAAGGGGCGATGCAGAGGAGAGCTCTGCCTGCTGTGTGTCACCTGAAAAACCCTGCGGAGGAGCCCTCGGCTGTCCCTGCAGGGCCATCTGTGGCTTCATGTCAGTGTCCCATCCGCACAACACTGTCACTGGTGATAGCAGGAGCTGACTGCCACCTCCAAAAGTGTGTGTGAAGCATTTATGACAAGAGCAGCTGACAAGACCTTCATTAACTCTTGTCAGTGGCCTCATTATGCTGAGCTCAGTGAGCGCTGGACCTGTCCCTGAGCACAGACCCCTGTCCTGCTTATCCCAGGGTGCTGCTGTTACGCAAACCGAGTGTATCACTGAGTGGTTCGGTACATCTTGTGGGTGTGTGGGAACAGTACTGAGGCCACAGGCCCCAAAACTGCCCCTTGTTGCAGCCATAGTGTGTGTGGGACCTGAGAGTGTGCCGTCCAGCCCACGCGGGGTCCCCAGACAGTCTTCCAGGCTGCCTCCAATATGCGCTGGCCTTGGCTCCTGCCCTGTGGGTTTTCTGCTCCTGCCTGAACCCCTGCTTCCCTCCTATCCTGTCTACAGCTGTTTCTAACATCGTTCCATAGTCTCTGACCTCCAAATTGTTCAGTTTTAGGTCTTATCAGCCACTGAATGCATGGGCCACGTTTGGAAGTGTGACTCAGACCCTTTAAATGCAGACAGAGCCTGAACCAATCTTCATCTTCATGTGCCCCTTCAAGATTCAATTTTTGAAGGTTTAGGTTCAAGGCACTGGTTTGATAGGGCCTGCAAGGCAGAGGAGCTGTTGCTAAGGTTGCCAGATACCAGAGAACAAGTAAGATTTCTTGTACTTCATGTTTGAATACCATGCACTGGGTGAGAAGCATATGGGACATGGGATATTTCCCTTTACTTCTGTAGTTGCAAGGCAGAAAAGGAGCTTTTGTACAAGTGCAGCTAGGTGACCTTGTACTACATGCACAAGGATGTAGTACATTAGTTAGTTAACCGTGTAAGTAAGTAGCGGTTAAGTAAGTAACTTAACCGTGGTTGAGCCAGCAATAGTGGCTCTTCCAGCTTTTTACAATCAATCACAGGTCTGTGAGGGACTGTCCTAGACAGTCCCATATTATCTATGTCCCAAGACAGCAACTTCTGATTTGCTAAGTATTCACTGCTCCAACAGATTACAGACAAACCAGCCTTTGGTAAGTAATGTACAAATTTATACTACTCACAACAAGCTTTCTTTGAGATCTCCAAATTCTACCTTGTGTCCAAGACAAATGTGGATACTGGGAGGCACACGGTCCTGACAAATTTCAGGTGGGATTCTCGAAATTCTTCCTGCTTGATATCAGACACTACACAAAAAGCAAGTGTTTTCAGCATGGAAGAAAGAATAGAGGTGATGTAGTTACAGAGGTGACACGAAACAGATGGCTGATTTTGCACTGTTTCAGCTGTATTTATAACGAACTTCTCTCCATCTTTTGATACAGTGCATCAGCATTAGCCATACTTGACAGTGTGGTAGTTTTACAGGATTTAAAGTTCCTAGAGTGGGCCAGCATACAATATGCTTTGCTTGAAAAGCTTTCACCTTCCTGGTCTGAGCAGAGCAGAGCAGTTCTCCTTGTCTCATGTTGGACACACAGGGACAGAAGGTCCTCAGTGTCTTGGTATCCATACACCCCCAGCCATCCCACCCTCCATCATATTGAAATGTTGCAAGTGAGAGGTTTAATCACAGAATCATGGAGTGGCCGAGGTTGTAAGGGACCTCTGGAGATCATGTAGTCCAACCCCAATGCCAAGCAGGATCACCTAGAGCACGTTGCACAAAGCACTTGTTCCAGTGCTCTGTCACCCTCACAGCAAAGAAATGTTTTCTCATATTCAGCTGGAGCTTCCTGTGTTTCAGTTTGTGTCCTTTGCCTCTTGTCCTGTTGCTGGGCACCACTGAAAATAGTCTGGGCCCAGCTTCTTTATACCCTACCTTTAGATATTTAACAGAGAAGACACACAAAGAAGCTAATAGGATTCAGTTGTGAGACAAAAAGAAAAAAAAAAGAAAAAAAAAAGAAAAAAAGAAAAAAAGAAAAGACAGCCATTCATTCTGCTGCTTATAAATGGTTTCTTTTCATTTCCCCTTATAAAAAAAAAAACTCACTTCATTTTTTATTGTCTTCCCCAGCTCCTTCTGAAACTCACAGACACAGTAATCGTTCCTTGTTTCCTCCTGTCAAACAGAAGGTGACATACTGAACAGTTGAGGGATTTTGTTCATAATAAGCTGCAATGTCTGAAATAAGAGAAAAAGACTCAATTTTAAAGTAGTCTGGAGAGTAAGAGGACAGTTTTCTGTCTCAGAGAAACCAGGTCTTAATTTGTGTTAAAGTAGAAGCTTTTTTGTTAGGACTATGAAATAAATTGTACCACACATGGTTTCTGATTTTCAGTATTAACAGTTGCTGTGGGATCTAATCTACTTTCTATTGTCCCAACCTAAAATGATTAGTGATATATCATTAGCTAAGACTTTTTTTTTTTTTTTTTTAATATTGAAAAACCCATCCTCAATGAATACAACCCTTTTTCAATGAACTCAGTCTCAATAGCACCCTGGTTCAGGCTGCCTGCACCTTGTGCCACTCTAAAACCAATTACAAAGCTGTCATCAGGAGACAGGCTGTGAAACAAATCTACACGTGTGCTGGTAATTTTCTGCACCTTGATACATCTTGTAGCACTGACTGCTTCAAAAACTCCCATGCCTGACCTGAAAACGCAATTTTGCTTATTGTTCACTTGTCTTCAAGTTTTAAACTGCTCAACACAGTCGTAACAACTTAAATGAAATTATAATATACAGAAAATAATATTCCATTGAATAGATTAGTTATAATATGTTTTTCAACTGCATTATGGATATTTTGAGGCATTTTTTTTTTCTCAATTTGAGCATGAAAGGTGAAAAATCAATAAACTTGAAGTAACCTTGTGTGAATGGCAGATGAGATGCAAGTTAAACTTGTTGCAATAAATAAATATACACTTTAGGTTCTATAATTTTCCATTGCATTAATTTGCCTGAATATATTTAGATCAGTAATTTAGACTGGAAATTAAGGCTGTTTATGGCAACTGCTGTATGTCGATGGAAATGTCGTTTGATGTGCTATATTTTAAAACCATGTCATTGACTTTTGAAAAGTGCTTCAAAGTTAAATGCACAAAATTACTTTGACAAAACACTATTTTACCATACAATTAAAACATAAAAGATTAAAAGCTAAAGGTCTTGCATATTTTATGCATAAGATTTAATTTTTCTAAGAGCAATTTAACTGACCTGGAATTACTTCTATAGAAAGACATTGTCTGCTGTAGTCAGACCATCTTATACAAATCTTTCTCTCTTTAGTTTTTAATTCTGCATTTATTAATGTATGTACTAACTTAATGTTTTGCTTTTTAATTTTTCAGAGCCTAGTTGAACTGTCATTTGGTGATGGAATACAAGCGGAAATCTCAGGAAAGTCAACAGTGTTTCTTTCCTAGAACATGATGAAATTGCAGGTTTTCCTTCATAGTATCCATAGGCAACTGATGAATGAGAGCATCCTTTGCCTGTGTGCCTGTAGTTGGCTGTCCTTCGTTCTCCCAGCTAGCTGCCCAGTTTTTGGTGAGCAAGCCCAAAACCTACACAAAGTCTTTACTTTCCAGAGAAGCCAGTGTTAGTGCCAGAAATAACATCAAGGATATGAGTAAAGCTTTGCCAATGTTGGGTGTCCAGAGCAACCAAAAGAAACAAGTGAGAACTTCCTACCAGGATATCTGACCTCAAGAATGACTGACCAACTTTAGGAGAAGAAATACATGTTTTGCATGCTTTTAGAGATGTTTACTGGTGATGGGGGGGAGTGAGGAGGCAGGTAGCAGGGATGATTATCCTAATGGTCTTTGTGCTGGAAACCAGCAGGCTCCAAACATTGCCTACAGTGGCAAAAGGATGATTCTGGCAGGGAGGATGGACTGTCTTTAAAGGGAAGAACAAGAGGATGGGTATATAAGAATAGGGAAGAAAATTTAGCACAGGTAGTTGGGAAAGAAGGCCAATAATAGGAATAATAAAACACTCGAAATGAAACTATAATAGTTGTAAAATTGAATGCAGTTTTTAAATTAACAAGTAAAGCTTTGACACACATAAAAATTCCATTTCACTCAGAAAGAAAAGAAGAATGGAGAAAGTAAACTTCTATTAAATACAGAGAGCCCTTTCATTCTGTATTTTCTATTGTTGTTTCTGAAGGGGTGCTTGGATGAAAATGAAAACCTGGATGACTATGTGAATGCTTACTGAATCCACCTCTCCTCTTTCTAAGTGAAAATCATGCATGGCAAAGTCCCTGTCTGACTGGCAACATTTTGAGAAGCAGACACTGACTCTGCGTGTCCCTGTTGTTGATTGTCTATTCTGATATGCTTTACACTGTGCAATGACAATAAGTAAGTAAACAGGCATGACTGGTAACTTGCTTGTGGATCCATAAGCTGCAATTGCATGACCGTTGCACTGTTTGTAGACAGTGCCTTTCAACATTTCCATCCAGTTCAAGCTTAACAGAGATATTCCCCATCCTTATTTTCATCATTATTTTTTTTTTGACAGTGAGAAGTGAGAATTCTTTTTCCCCTCTTTTTACATTTAAAGGCACTTGAAAATGAGTTGACCCTGTTTAAAATATAGCTTGTTTGTAATAAAATTGAGATCCTACAGTAATTCTTTGAAAATCTTTAGGAATTAAAGGCCTTTGAACAGATTAAACTGTCAGATTCTGTCCACTGTGCTTAAAAGCACCCATATTATACAGTTCCTTCCTTGAACTGCATTTTAAAAGCTTCCTTAAGCCATGATATTCCAGTGGAAAGATTGTTCCAAAACTTCAGTTTGGTTTAGGTCTTCCTTCCAGTCCTTAGATGTGTGTCTACATCTTCTTTCTAATTTCAAGGGTGTGAGCAAGTACTACTCACTTGTTTCTGTGTCAGTTTGTTTTGTGGCTTGGTATTTCTTTTCCCTTCCTGTTGTTTATCCCTGAGTCATATCCTTTGGTCTAATTACCAAACCAATTTTTTTCTGATATGATAAACTGGGCTTCTCTCATCATCCAGGCACTCTGCAGCACACATCCATCTGGTGGTGCTGAGGACCCAGTGCCCATACATTCAGGAGGTTTTCATTTGGATTTAATTTAGTCTTTTTCTATGAACTGAATGCCCATGAGCAGTCGGTGCACTCTAAATGTGCCTCTGGAGCTTATTTTCCAGTTTAGACTTTCCTGAAATCAATCTGGCATGTATGCTCTGTGACCAGTGTATGGTGTGAATCAAGGCATCATGAGCAGTGAGTGATTCACCTAAAAAGCACCCTCCTTATCCAGACTAAAATGCTTCTATAGACAAACCCTGATAAACTCCACACTTCCTCACTTCCTTGAGGAACTGGGATTTATTCCAATGTCCTTTTCCAAAATTCTTTTCATTCTTTTTATACCAAGTGTCATGCAGGACAATTGGTTGATGTCCTCCATCCTTGTCCATTAAAATAAACAGTACAATTTTTTAAGAAAGCTAAAACAGAGAGTACTGTAGGCAATTAACAGATATGCTATTTCTTTCTATTCCAAATGTCTTGGTATGTTTTTTGTTTGTTTGTTTGTTTGTTTTTTCCTGTAGGATAAGACCATTAAAAGAAAATATATTTTTATTATGAAATAATTTTAAAATGCAAGTACTAAAAATAGTGATCATTTATACATTTCAAATAAATGTGCCTCTGTGTTTTTGTTTTAACGGCTTCTTTGTATATATATATATATATATATATTTTGGCTATTCCAAAATGGCATGATTTTACTAGGATCTAAATGTGTTGAAAGGCACATTAACCAAGAGAGGGGAAAAAAAGGAGCTATATATAGTTTTACTGTCCCTTTAGGGAACCATTGCTTGAGCTTCATTAATATGCATTTTAGCACAATCTAATTTACTCATATGGCTGGCCCCAGGTGTTTGGAAAGGCAACCAGAGGAAAATCAGATCATACTAAAATTAGAGACAAGAAATATTGAATGCCTTCCCTTTTAGGTCCTTGAAAGGCACATATTAATTATAACTGGATGAATTTATGAAAACTAATACTATGAACAGCTCCAATAGTAATTATTTTTGAAAAATGATATCTACCAATATGTGTATTCAGATCAAAGTGCAGAGAAAATGCTCTGTTAAAGAAAATATGTATATACTGCCCCCTCAAAACATTAAATATTTAGTGCAGTGCCCCGTGTCACTCTTTTGATGTAGATTTATTCACTGAAAACCACAACACAGAGCCTCGTCTCTTATGTGCTGTTTCTTGCACAGCTTTCAACAGGACAGAGCATTAGATCTTGATGGATTTGCCCAGTCCTCCTAAAGAATGTATCTCTGCTGGGTTGCAGAAAAACAAGGCCAGTGACACTGGTAAGGAAAAAGCCACAAGGTGTGGGGGAAAAAGGTTAAAAAAATGTGCTCCACGCTGTCACTGTGTCAATAGGAGGGTTTGGCAAGCAAGCGTTCACAGCTGGTCTCTGAACTGCTAACAGGATGTAGTGGTGCGATAAAGGGGCTTTATATATTAATTTCCTAAGTGTCTTCTTGATTTGCAGCAGGAAGCATAAGCAAAACAATGTCAAACAAATTAGCCCTGAAGGTGCCTTTGGAGCAGCGCTCAGCGATCTGCCCTTGCCCGGGCGCTCTGAACTCTTCAACCGGGGAGGTGCTTGCCCAGGGAAAAGACTATTTCAGAATACATCTTTAGGGCTGAAACAGCCTGAATTGCAGCAGTGGCAAGAAACTGAAGACCGCATATGCTATGGAAACACTTAGTCATCTCCAGTGAGATTCTAATTTGAAATATCTGACCTTCCTAGGCTTCAAAAATAGTGAGACTTTGGCACAGGAAAGGTAACAACCCATGTAGTAGGACAGGGGCTTGTATTGCCTGGGCTTGGATAAATTCTTGGGTCTTTCCAGGCTTCGTGAAGACTGTACAAAAGAACCAGGAGGGTATCTCCCACTCAAGAGCTCGAAATAATTTTAGTCTTACCAGAAATTTAGTGAGAAATCTTGCTATTTCAGCTCGGAGCCAAATCTACTTCTTCCTAAAGAAGCCAAGTTAATTCTGCTTCAGAAGGGTTTAATTTCAGAAGAAACCACACTGAAGCATACTCACATGCAAATCATCTGATGTTTGTCAGATATACTCTTCATTATACCTCAGTGAAGCACCACAGACAAACATTACTTTGATGTGATAAGGAGGGTGATATTAAAGGTGAATACTAGAGTGTGCTATTAAGATGGAGTTTTAAAAATGTACTTACTGAAAGGAATAAAGTCTCCACAGTGGGTGCCATTTAAGAATAGTCCATCTAAAGAATATTCTCCTAAAGCAAAACATCAAAGAGAGGATAGAAAATATGTTTTAGGCCAGGATTCTTGAAAGAAATCAAAGACATACGAATTTCATTAAATCGCCAAGGAGTTTAGGAGAAGTGGATTCAAAATCTACATGAAAAATATTGCAGCAAGTGAAGATGGAAAATAAAATATCCAGCAATCTGAGAAAAGAAAACAATCTGAGAAAAAAAATGGAAATAGAATAAATCAGAAATACATGTACCTTAGATAAAGTTACACTGGTAGATGGAAAAATATATGGGAAGCAGATTTTGATTGGACCATAAAACAAAATAAAACAAACAAAACAAAACAAAACAAAATACACAAGCAAAGACCATTTTCAGAACCAACCTGTACATAAATATGATCCTTCAACCTTGACAAACTGATTATGAAAGCTTCTAAAAAAAAAAAAAGATGGTTGAAGCCTTCTTCTCTATATACTCATTGTATCTTCCAGACTAAAACAACGAGCAATTCATAGGAATGAAAATATCACCTTTAATCATTTAACTACCTGTTAGCAAAAGTACATGCTTTTGCAATATGGCAGTAAATCCTCCTCCTCTGAGTGTCTCAATAACATTGCCACATGGGCAGGAATGACCATGGACCTTAATGAGAAGATGTTTTGCTCTGCCCTGGCAGTCCAGAAACCATTGTGACCATGTGTGCAGGAGCAGCTGAGGCTCATGGAGAATCAGCAGCAAAAACGATCAGAGGCAACAAAACAAGTGCCTCATAAACATTTTTCAACTCATGGGCTTCCAGCAAGCAGTAACTTGAGCAGCTTCATTGTAACGTGGTCTCCACTTTATCTCCTGTTCAGTTCATCCCTTTATCATTTAAATTACTTCCTTTACATCACAGGTTTGAATACTTATTTTTCTGTTCTTTGAGTCAGAACTTCGTTTCACCTTGGTTGAAAGTGGGGAGTATTTTGTACTGCCAGTGCTCTAGCTAATGCTCCTGCAAGGCTCCTCAGAGGTATGGGGGGACCCCATGGAGAGAGGAAGAGCCAAACTGCTGCTTCCTGGCTCCTTCTGTGCCTTTCTCTTAAACAGTGCCAGTTAAGGTGCTGTGAATGCTGTACAAAAATACATGAGCAATGTTAATTATATCTATTCCACATGACATTTTGATGAATGAAATCATAGAAAAGCAAGGGTATCATCCAAATGATATTCTATGTGTCTTCATTACATTTAGTTATACAGTGCCACTGAGAAATGTGTTTCTGTACATAAAATTAGATCCACTAATAAGTAGTTTTACCCAAGAGTGTGTCAACAGCTAATGGGTCAGGGACTTGTGTACATAAAAACCCCAATGAATTGGACTGTGGATCTATGCTTATGCTGGACAGTTAAGTGTGTGTAATCCTGATACTGTAGTTTAGCTAAGGATGTAATCAAAGCATGCTGTGATTAAAAATAGGGATATTTAAGGAAATCATGATATGAACAGTAAAGAGAGAGAGTTTCAATTCATTCAGACAGCTACATTCAGAGACAACTTAAGAAAGGAGCTGCCTCTGAAACAGGGTAGAAGAGCAGACTGGGAAGATAAGGTAAAACAGATAGGATTTGAATATTTGTATTATTCAAATGTGGAAAAGAGATTGTGCCTGAATTATACCATATTTAAACCTGAGTTTTTCAGGTTTAAATTGTTGTGTAGGCTTGGGTAAGACATTATCTGTTTGTAATTAACTGTGTTTCTTGGCATACATAACTGCACAATTTCACTGCAGAGCTGGGAAAAGAAAATGTGTCGAGTTCTTGACCTTACTGACCCTGAGGAACCTATGCAAATTTATGTCCATAAATAAACTGTGCAATTGTTATTATTAGTTAGTTGCACTTCACTGGTCTAACATTCCCTGCTTGTCACATGCCAATATGCTGTGAATGGATATTACCATGCTCTCCTGTAAACTCTGTGTCCAACACACCTTTGCAGAAGTGTCTCTGCCCTTGTCTTATCCTGAAGATGTTTGTGAGGTCTTTCTGAAAGTTCCTTGGGCATCTAAATACAAGCAATGTCTTCACTCGGGCACGTGCAGAACCTATTTCTTGATGAGCAGCTGTTGCAACCCAGAATTTGAATGCTTTTCCACCTCAGAGGTACGCCCTTTATGTGTGCTCTGAGAAACCTAACATCTAGAAAAACAGCACTAAAAGTGAGAGCTGAGTCATCTAACCCTCTGCTAGGCTGAGTGAGTGTGTGGCTGCATCCCACCTGTCACTTAAGGCTTCTGGTGATGGAGTTTTTACCGTCTCCTCAGGTGGGCTGCAAGAGAATGCACCTTAATATCTAGCTTAGATATTCTTTGATTAAAGGCTACTATTTTTTGTCTTATCACCACAGGCATGGATAACAGATCCTTCTTTCATAGCAAGAGTCAGTCTTTTAGCTGCACATGTTTCTGGTCATGTCCTCCACCAACACCCCTGACTCTTCCATAGCCCTCCCTGTAAGTTATGGGTTTTAGACCTTGCATCATTCCCACTGATATGTCATTTTCTCTCTCTGGTTCATGTCATCCATACATGTAGAGTGTGGTGTCAGCAACTTGACACTGCATGGAGTAGCCTGAGATTTAATCCAGAGGCCTTGCAAACAACATTGCTGTTTAATTCATTAACTAACGTGGTTCTACTTACAGCTGACATTTGGGAGCACCTACTCAGGAACAGGACACTGATGTCTAGCCTTTCATGAGCCTCCGAGTGTTTGGATCCACACTGTCCTGTGCCAGGAGAATGTCCTGGTTTCTAGCTGGTGTGGGGACCTCTGCTATCAGCTCCAGTTGATCTGCTCTGCAGCTAGAAAAAGATTTGCTTAGGCAGAGAAAAAAAAAATATCAGGAGGGAGAAATGCAACCAAATGGTTATGGCATTGAGATGGGAATGGCCTCTGGTGTTCATTATTTTTTATGCTTGATAGTCCTCACTCTTTTATATTTTCATTGCTACTCTACTCGAAGGAGCTTTAATATAGGGCAAACCTAAACAGAAGAATAAAATAAAAATTGTAAGGGTTTGCTCTTTGACAGACAGAGACAAGATTGTCGTGCTTAGGTTCAATCTGCACCATTATTCTTATTCCACATCACTGAGATGATGCCTCCATTTCCTAGAACCCACAATAGGTATGGTTCATGTATAAAAATAAAATTCAAGCATAAAAAACCCATGCATAAGTACTTACAGGATAAAGACCTGAGCCTTGCCATAATGAATTCACTAGGAACTACCTTTCTGCAGAAGAACAGCCTTGGAATAACAAATCACCAAATAAAAATGTCTGTTAAAAGCAATGGAAAATTATGTCACCTATACTGTGTACATATATACAGGCAGGAAGGTGTGTATGTCTGAAAGAGAGACCTGGATTCTAACCTGAATTAAAATGTTAAAAATAGTAGGATCCTGTTTAGCAGAGGTGACATAAGAGGCCTTCTTATTCTCCTAGGCATCCAGCAGTGCACATCATTCTTTATTGGAAGACTCCTCTGTGTTGATCACCAGTACATCATCATACATTACAGTGCTTCATATCTGAATCTTCCTTGATTCCTCAGACATCCCACTGCATTATTGTACATTCTGGGACGGTCATGCTGCTTTGGCACATCATCTGTAGATACTCAACTAAGATGATTTATTCATGCCAAGATAAGGTGGGCATGGAATGTGACTTACCAATACAGTGCCCTTGTGCAACTTAGTGTTACTCATCTGTGTAATGTAACAAATAAATCACAGTCAATCTGATGTCAGGACAAACAGAAATTTTCATCTTACTTTCTTTCATCTCAAAAGTTTGCTGATGATTAGTTTTTCTTTAAAATCTGTGATTTCTCTTGCTTGATATTTTAGCTAGGATGGCATTGTGTGATGAAAGTGAGGTCAGGTGTGCTTAAGAAAGGACAAACCATGCATGAAAAAAAAATGCTCATGTTGAAGTTTAACCATCACTAAAGTGTCTGAAGTATGTGAGATACTTTTGGTGCCAACCAGGTTTCATAGAGTTAGGTGATTGGAGCACAGTGCTCTGGGGTCCTTCTATCATCAAATTCCTACGCATTTGCCAGGATGTTGGATACGCAGATTATTGGGCTCTGTTATATGTTTAGGAAGCATATAGTGAAAAATGCTCTGCTGAGAATGGCAGCTGATACATAACGCTGTCTCCAGCAGTGGGAGAAGAAAGCCCTTGGAAGCAGAAGTGAGTTTGTAGACTTAATAGTCCCTTTAAATAACGAAGTGGTGTAAATTGCCCCAGGTAAGAAGAAAATTAAGGTTTAATTTTTGCAGTATGCCACTGGCTTACTTGGAGACAAATTTGGACTATTTGTGAGGTGTTTCTGTAGTGGTGTGCTACATAAAAGGGAAATATATGAATAGGAAATGTTATATCTTTTACAAAAATACATATTTAACATTTTTTTCAGTGGTCTTTTCAATATTTAACAGTAGTTTGTTTATCCAGTTGAATTGGTATACATATAATTGTGAGAAAAAGAGATCTGGTTGCTCAAACAAAAACTTTAAGAGCATATTCGCTGTCCAGGTGAGCTGAGAATCCACCAACATATCCGTAACCCATGTGTAACATCAAAAAACCCAACCAACCAACCAACCAAACAAAAAAAGCAAGATGCTCTACCGTGCTTGGAGTGGAGATGTCAGCCACCAGAGGGAGTCGTGTGAATACAGTACAAGTGGTTGCACTGGCACAGAAAAGGTCATTAGATATTCCAGAGGTAAGGCTCAAGGATCAAACTTTTCTCTTTGTCCACAGCTAATTCCATAACAAATCAACATGCAATTAAAATCAGCTTAAAATTTTGGCTTTTGGCTAAACGTGCCTGGGTGAAAAATTTACTTGGCAGAAACGCTATCTTGATGTTTCATACTTAACCTTCCTAATTTGTGCAAAGTATGTGTTTGCTCAATAAACCAAAATTGCTAAGTAAGCTATCCAAATTTTATGCTTGAAAATACAACTCTGGGACTGAAAATCAAGATGTGCTTTAAATACCACGGACACTTTCACTGAATTAGTATAAAAATCTCAGTAATCTGAAATTTTCCTGGCAACTGCTTTGCTGGTGATAAAGCAGATTACATCTGATTGCTGTAATGGCTCTGCATTGCTGACAGCAGAATGAGCTGGAGAGCATCATGCGATGAATACTTTGGCTCTGGAGTTGAAGAGAAGGTGGAAGAAATACAGTGCTGTTTTTACAGAATTATTATTTTGATCAGATCCAAAGTTTAAAGAGGTATGGGATCTATTCCAAACAACACTGAAGACCTTTATTGTGCCAATGTGATATAAAAGTGCCTTATGACAAACAAGAACAGAAGTTGATATGATCTGATGCTACAGCAAGAAGAAGTCCTTTGGAGAAGTTAGTGCCTTGTTTGGTCTTACTTGCTACACTTTAATTCACATTAAATCTGATAGGTACTTTAATAGGGAAATGCATGTGCATCCCTGCCTAAAGTAACAAATCTATTAAGGGTTTAGGAAGCTGTTCATCACTCACTGAAAACCAGTCTCTTGTTAAGCGTAACTGCACAGGGTCAGCCACTGCATGTCAGGAGTAGGATGAAGCAGGGGAATGAAAGTACTCAAATAGATGAGAAGTTGCAAATCCAAGCCCTGGGGATGTCATAGATCCCCCACAATGTTATGTGGAAGGTAAAGAGTAGTATTAGGACAAATAGCATAACATAACATAACATAACATAACATAACATAACATAACATAACATAACATAGCATAGCATAGCATAGCATAGCATAGCATAGCATAGCATAGCATAACAACAAACATAAGATAACAAACATAACATTATATTTCTACCCATATTTTTTCCTTTGCTTTTCCCTACCTATTCCCCCTTCCCAGTAACCCACTCACTGCGACTCCTCTATAGCACCTACACAGTTTTTCTGCATGTCTTTGTCCAGAACAAAGTGTCTTTTAAGGCTAAAATGTGTCACTGAAGGCTGATGCTAAGTCTTTACCATACTCTACTTTTTCCATGTGGGTGAATTTAGGAACTTATGTATTTCCTGCCTTTTGGGAACTGTGATATTTTTCATTCTACAGACCTAAAATCCTTACGACCTTTGAAATTTCCATACTCCCATTTCTCTTAAACCTACAATAAACCTAAGATATAAAACTTGCAAAAGTCAAATCCAGACCGTGAGGGTCTTTCTTTCTAGCTTCCTTCTACATAGCAGAGAATTAAGCATCAGAGAAAGGAGCTCCTGTTGCAGTAACCTAGTAATATTTTACTTTAAATTTTTTACTTTAAATTTTTTACTTTAAATTATTGCACACATAGAACACCATCTGTTCAGAAACACAAACAGAATAATTAGGTTAAAATGTTTATAATATTTTTATTTTGCAACTTTCATACTTGAAGGCAATTTTTTAAAGTAATTAAAAAAATTGATTTAGAAAAAGATAAAATGTAATATATAGTTTAGTTCAGCTAGGTTATTGCACATATTTGAGACTATTGACATTATCCTCATTCATTTTTATGGGGTGCAAACATGGAATTTCATCGTAATTTACAGACATAGCTGTGAATCTGCTTTGCTCCTGATACTACACTATAACTCAAGCAAACTTTGTAGGTGTTGTTTTGCTAGCACTTCAGACTGGAGAATGACAGAATCTGCAAAGATTCATTGATCCTGCTGTATATTCATCTCTATTTTTCTTTTTGTGTTTCACCCCAGAAAACTGTCATGGGATTTTTCTCTATATCACAACTCCTGTGCTTAGTGTTTGTGAGTGCTTTTATATGACATGTAATGGAGCTGCAGTGTTGCACCTTCTGGAGCCCTGGGAGGCACATTTATTTGTGGAGGGAAGGAAAAAATCTTGTCTTTCCTTAAAATAAATTAAAACCAATCCAAAATGTCCAACAGTGCTTATATTTACCATTAAACAATGGTAAATACAGTTACCACCTTTGCATGTCCCTTTGGAAGAAGAAAGGTGTAGTCACACAGTTTTAAATTGTCCACATGCAAAATTGTGTCCTTTTTCAATTTACAAGTTTTAAATATATACTGAACTTCCTGGTGGAGTGGGTATTTCAATGACTATTTTACTTTAAAATTGTTCAGAAATATTATTGGCTAAATTTCTGGCTAGTTTTATTCACTTTTAAGTGTTAGTAAAATACATTTCTCCATTTTTAACAGATAATTTATTTAAATTGATTACATTTAATTAAGTACTAGAAGAGAAAAAAGTCTCATTTTTAATAAGATAAAGTTCTTAGTTCAACAAAGATTTTGATTCACTCTAAACTTCAGTGCTAGAGTATCAGATTGAATATGATAGAGTATAGTTTCGTATATAATACTTTATAAAATCCTTATATAAAATATCAAGTGTTCAAATATTAAAAAATCATTGTACTACAGCATTAATACAATACCAATTTCACATTTTTATCCCATTTTGGAGCTAAATACTTTGAAATATTAGATCTTCTGCAGAAATGAACGTTTTGTTTTCTTACAGGTTGTATTTTACTTGCTTAGGAATACTGCTACAAACAGTTCAAGCATGAAAACTAATGCATATAACAAACAAGAAGTTCATAATGATGTGCTTGCTGCCATGTTAGCTTGGAGACATTGAATCAGATTCCGTAAAATGCTTAGATTTGTAAATAGTTCTTAAAAACATGACTAGGCCAAATCCTTTATCTTTAGTAATATTTTAGGCAACAGAAGAAACTCAGCAATTAAAATGTTGTTCCCAAAGCTAGTTATTTCCTCAAGTCAAATGAGAAATATATGGATTTTTTTTTTTTCTTTTTGGTGCATTTCATTATAATTTAGCAAGGAAAACCATGAAGAAGATGGAACATCTTCAGAGCTGATTAAAGAAACCTCTGATGTCAGGGAATACGGAGCTCTTTTAAGAATAGAAGAATATTAAGTAGCTTTTGAGCAGCACAGCAATGTGACATTTTTACAAGGAACTCATTTGGAAACAAAGTAAAGAGATACTCAGAAGAGACTGAGAAGAATGGTGCTGTTTTGCTTTCATACCATTTGAAGATGGCAATGACTTATCCAATGGCAAGTCTCATTCTCAAGAAAGTATCCTTCAGTAAAACCAAATCTCAGAAAAATGAGGAGTGTAAATACTGTCTGATGTGACTGTCTTAATTCTCCCTCCTTTGTAAAGTAACATTTATGATTTCCAGGGCCTTGATTCTAATCTCCCTGGAATATTAACCAAGACGTTAATAGGTGAGAAAAGATACGAGCGCTCATGTGAGGAAATAGGAGCAGTCACAGATCCACTCACAAACAGTTCTTGGTTACAAATCAGCAATTTCCACAGGCAATGAGGTGAACACCTCATGTCAAACATTTTTATGGGAGAAAAGCCTCCGCAATACTTCAAAAGTATTTCTACCCAAAAGGCTACCTAAAACATACAAACAAACAAACAAACAAACAAAAACACTCCACAAAGTTCTTAAGGGATTAATTGCTGGTCTTTGCTATGGGTGTTGCTCTGAGCATCCAGAGGAACCAGCCCCAATTCTGGCAGGTCTGTTGGGATGTGCAACATCCAGTGGAGAGCTGGTGACCTTCCCCAGGCCCCAAGACTGGGTCTTCTTTCCCTATTGAAATGCTGCTGTCACCTCTGAGAGAAGCTCCTCTTGATCCCACCTCCTAAGAGAAGGACCTAAGAAAACAGACCCATCTGTCCTTCTCCCTCCCTCCCTCCCTCCCTCCCTCCCTCCCTCCCTCCCTCCCTCCCTCCCTCCCTCCCTCCCTCCCTCCCTCCCTCCCTCCCTCCCTCCCTCCCTCCATTGCAATATCTCCCCTACTGCGACTGATATGTGGATATATAATGAATATAAAGTAGCTGTGTAGGATGCCCTGAAAAGCAAGCCCGTTTTCAGCAGTGTGGAAAGCAGAGCGGTTTATTTGATTCATCACTGCTGTGTGAAATCATGGGTTTTGATTCTCATTCAGGGTGCTCTGAGGTGAAATCCCACTGGAATCCTTTTCAAAACTGGGTAAATGCGAGAAGAATCAGTCTCATTTTATACAGTTATTCCCTGAATGTAGATAAATGCAGATCACCTCAACTCTTTATAAATTGCATTATTCAGCTGATGTATAACTCCCTTGTGGAAAGCCACAGCCTGCTGAAGTGAGTCTAGATCCAGACTCAGCTGTTTTAATTTGCCTTGCATCTGTTTACTTGCAAAGATATTAAAGGACGAAGTTTTATGAACCTCAACCTATACATGATGGCTTAAGGAAGAAAAACCTCTCTGGGTCTATTTGCCAAACTGAAGTGGCAACATCTTCCCTGTGCACACTTTGAGAGCTTTATGATGGGGATATTGCCACTCCTACTCAGAAAGTAAACCTCTTCTAGTTACATACAACCAAGGCTACTCATGGCTACATTTCTTCCTTTTGTTTTCTTGTTTTGTGTCCTCTCTGTTGTGACAGGCTGCACTATCTGAGCAATGAGCCGTGAAACTGCATTTGTTCACAAAATGAAGCTAAAGTAATTTGGTCCCAATGCAGCAGAAATTCAGCCATTCGTCTTTACCTGTAAATGAAGCTTTGTCCCAAGACTTACACAGTGAGATAAAAATAAACAACAAACAAATACAAGTGCCAAAGACCCGGAATCCCTGTGTGATGTACAGTAGGGATTTGTAAAGCTTTATTTGTTCAAATAAACAAATAAAAAAAAATGCAGAAGATGAATTCTGAATTTTGTGGTACACCTCTAAGTGCAAATAACAAAATCATTTCAATAAATATAGTCATATAACTGCTGGAAATCCAGAAGTAGCTCATTTTCCGTGTTAGGAAAAAAACTATGACAGAACCCCAATTAACAAAGGTTTGGAGCAGAACTGGTCAATACCTTCTTTGAGGTGAGCACACCAATACATCAGAAGACTCCCAGCCTTCTGCCGTAAAATAGTAAATGAAGGAGGCAGATTAAATACAAAGGTTTGAATACAAATCTTCCAGCATCCTTGTGGAACAAGTCTTTTCTTCCTGAACGAGCAGCTTCTTGCTTTTCAATCCAGCAGCTATCAGTGGCTCCCTTTGTGGGGGCTCCTCTGAGTTCCCTGGAAAGCTTCCAACTTTCCACAACCCTTGAGGTTGACACCATTCCTGTGCCCTGCTCCTTTCAATCATCTCCTTCTTCAACTGAACAAGCACAGTTGCATTTGAGGAAAGCACAGTCACAGAATCACAGAATTTTCTAGGTTGGAAGAGAGCTCAAGATCATCGAGTCCAACCTCTGACCTAACAAACAGTGTTGTTGTGTTTGTTCGTTTTTTCTTCTCCTTCTTCTTTCTTCCCTTCCTCTGATTCTTCCTCACCTTCTGGTGCTTTATCCTCTGCCACGTAGCCACTGTATTATTTTAGATAAAACATACACTGTACAGTACCATTCACTGTAAACAAACAAACAAACAATAACGCCAAAACACTAACAACACACAAATCAAACAGTCATAGCCTCCATCACAGAGGACAGAAAACAGGACAGGGGAACCCTGTGCATCGTTGTGAACTGCCAAATATCCTGCTAAGGGAGTGTGGAGGCAGTTAAAATGAACGGGTGTCTGATGGAAAAGAATCCTCTTTTCCTCTTGTTGATTTTCCCAATGCCTGGCCACATTCCTCAGCTGGATGCACAAAAGATGTTTGCCTTAGGGAGATAAAACAAAGAAATGTTATGGAGACTCCACATTAATGGAATTTAAAGGTTAAGACTGAAATAGCTTTCATTCTAATCCATTTAGTCCTTTTAATTTTCTGAGAAAATTTTGCATTTTAGCCCAATTGTGTTTCCAGGCAAGCCAAATGAGTTTGCTGTTTGATCTGCAAAGAAAAAGGTAAGCCATGTGAAAGCCTCTTGCACCCTCCCAGATATCCACCAAATGCTGTGCTCTTCTAGGGTCACCAAGCAAAGGCATGCGGTAGCTGTGGCAACCTGATGGAGCTCACTGACTTCATGCATGATGCTCCTGCATTTTCTTTACTTTGAAAGTAGGGGGATGATCGGAATTACTTTCACCTGCAGAAGATTTCTTCTGGGAATGGGACAATTTGTTTTGTGGCAGAACAGCACCTTTGCTTAGCACTGGGAGCATGCCTACCCTCCAACCTCATTCTGAGAAACGGGGGAGACACAAGACGGTATTTGCAAAGCTGGATGTCAAAAAAAAACAGACCTCTGAGTAAAAACCCAAATGACCCAGCTTTCATAATAACCAGGAAGCTACACCTCTGATTACCTCTGGGGTTTTATTTAGGAAACAATCTTTGGCAAAAGCAGTTGACCAGTGTCTTCATTTGACCACTTGTATTTTGGTAAGGTTTGGCAGGTATGCAGCTTAAATATTTTTTCTTTTTGTTACAAAATTTTAACTTGCCAAGATGACGAGTTAGTTATGAACATTTCATCAGCTCTAACATTTTTTAAACCCTCAGAGAGATTTCTCCCTTATTTTGTTGGAGGATGCCTTGGGTAGAGTGGAATAAAGGATAAGGTGTTAATACAGCTAGCTTGAGACCCAGGAGAACCAAGTTCAATTTTCAGCTCCACCATAATCTTCCTGTATGACAGTTCATTGTTTCTGCTTCAGTTCATCATTTTTATTACTTTTGAAACACAGCTGAATATCTTTCTAGATTTCTTTTCTGACCATGAGTTGTTCAGCTCTGTCTAGTAGTCATTAAATGAAACTGAATGGCCTAAAAATATGGGATGCTAGAATGGGAAGTTTTTGTGTCTCTGGGAAATACATATGATGCTATTTCCTTATTTAGAGCTGTAAAATATACTGCAATGTCAGTAGTTAGGCCATTAAAGTACAATAACTAAAAATAAAATAAAACGTTAGATTAAATATCTGATACAACAAACATAGTTACATTATTTATTTATTTATTTTTAAATGGAAATCTTCAGTATTTGCTATGGAAAGGGGAAAGTATATAATTTTTCCAAAATTTGGAAATACTCTGTCAATAGTGATAGACTACATAAGACTTCTGAGTACATGATTATGTAAAAACATAAATGAATAATGACAAAACAACAAAGCTGTATTGCAGAAGTTTGGTCCAAATTTTGTTTTAAGAAAACTCACATTTTTAATACACTTGTGTGGACGTAAAATAAATTTGCCAGTACTACTGGATAACAGTATGAAAGCAGTCACTGAATCTGCAAAAATTCAAAGTAGAATTCTTGATTTTAGTGAATGAATTACAAATTGTCATTGACTTAATGGCCCCCAAATTTCACTCACAAAATTTTAGTTCTTCTCTGGTCTCTGAAGTCATAGGTGAGAATGGAAGTGCATCAGACACGCATATTGTATTGGAAGGTTTTTCATTTACTCATATTAGTGACCATAAAATATGGAGTCTGAAGTTACAGGCTTTTTTTTTTTTTTTTTTTTTTTTATGGGTGGGGGAAGGGTATAAAACAGTTCAAAGACTTTAAAACATCTAGCATTCCCAGGGTTAGTAGGTCTTTAGCTGAATTTGAGAATTCATTTCATACTTTATTTCCCCTTATATTAGAGAAGTGATGCCAGTGAGTTTAAAAAATGCTAAAACTTATGTCTAAAACTTGATTACTCAAAAAGAAATCAATGAGGATTTATCATACTGTGGGTGTAAAACTGAATTTATTATGATGCAGTTCACAACAAATAGATTGCTTTGGATTAGAACTGAGAACTAGTGACTGAAGATTCCATTCTAGCATTATTTTTGGAATAATATTTAACATCAGCATGGTTGTTACCTATCAGTCAGAGAAAAAATTATTCCTTAAGTTATGAGAAGAGAGAAAATTCATTTTAAGTGTATTATTGTATTTCCTTGGGCAAACCTGTAATAACTGTCTGTTTTACTTGTTATTAACAGCTGAATAAAAGTGCACAAGTCAGCCTTCTTCCTCTCTACACTGTCTTGGTAAGGACAGTTGTTTAGTTCACTATTTTTTCGAGAGCTCTTGATGATGCAAATGTACAGCAATGCTCTCTCCATGTCATTGAAAGAGACCAGTTTTAGCAGACCACCTCCCAGACAGGATTAGAGTTTTTTAAGGATCAACACTTTATAGCTATTGCCAGATATATTTATGTGATGCCATGTTGACTTTTTTGGAAAAAGAATTTGTAGAAATAGGTCTATCTATCTGTCTATCCATCTGTCCGTCCGTCCGTCCGTCCATCCATCCATCCTAGTTTGAAAGTCAGGCAGACATTTCAGGTAGGAAAACTGTAGAACACAAATGAGTCTTAAAGATGGCATCTCTGTGTAGTAAAATGGAGGTCTAAGGCATAGAGTCTCACTATGTAAGACATAGAGTCTCACTTTTTTAATCTATTTGTATGCCTGTGAGCTTAATACAAATAACAAATCTTTAGCAAGTTTTAACTGTTTTCAGTATGGGAATTAATTAATTTGTGAATGCATTTGCAGTTCTGACCTGTTCATGGCTTTGAGACAATTATGCTGCAATATGTAATCCTAACTTCTAAGAGAAAACAAATTCCAAGACTGGTCAAACTACAATATACAACGTGATTTGGTTAAACAAATTTGACTAAAAGAAAAGGTACTTACCTGAAGGTGGAGAAAGTTGTTAGAATAAGTTTCCTCGATGTGATTCTGTCTTGAAAACAGGCTAACTGTTATGTACAGTCATGAAGACAGGAGATACAGAAACACTGCCTGTTCTGATGGATCAAAATAATGAATTATCCTGCTTTTCTCAATACCCTATTGATATTAATATGTATCAGTTAAATCGTTCCACAGATATGACAAACTCTGCACCTAAAGGTAAAGTTCTACAGAAGTTAATACCAAGCATATTTACAGACATATTTTTTTTTACCAAATGTATGGAATTTTGAACGATTTACCACAGTCCATTACATCCTGAACGTTTGTAGAATCACTTCAGTTGGACCATATTGATTTTCAATGGTTCTCTGGGTTTATAATTATATAGTTCTACAGGGCTTGACAGCCCTTATCAATGACAAAAAACAGCTTCAATCAGACACTGAAAATGGAACAATCTTTATGAAATAACATGGTTTCATTAATGTCTGCTGCAGAACAGCATCCAGATGCTGTCCTTAGTCATGACTGACTTGCATTTAGAGTGATATAAAGACACATTATATGGTATAAAGACAAACAATAAAATTCACCTACTCTTTAGCAAGATTGAGGCTTTACTCAGAGCTTTTTAATGAACTTGAGCTTACCAACTTATCTTCAGGCTTTTGCAGACTCCCACCAGACACAAGTGGCACAATTCCTGTGCCACTACACAGGAATTTCTGCAGCAGGTAGCAATACCAGGTGTAAGACAAACTAATACAATAGATGTAAATAACAGTGGCCCCTACACTCTTTACAATTTAACAGGTTCATGAATCCATCTCTTTTTAGGTCAACACTTGTACATGTGTTTTAATTTAAGCTTGTTTTTGAAGCCTGCTGAGACCAACAGGGTTTACCACACTCGTGCTTTCCTGAGTAGGAACCTGCAAGAAGTGTGTGAAGGAAGAAGTGAGCCAAGCTGCTGGAATGTGCTGCTACCAGAATGTAACTGGAATTTTCATGACAAAATTCCACCAAGCAAATAAAACAAGTAGACAGCTGTAAAGCTCATCGCCTACACAAATAAATGAATACTGTTAATAGAAGCAGTAATGCATACACACTTAAGAACTTAGTTAAAAAGAAATATGTTCTTTGAAAACATTATGAAACGTGGCCTTTACCTTTTGGCCATGATATATTTTATAACTGTATACTATCACATCTTCTGGAATTAAGTAAATTGCTGGCCTTAACATCCTGATAATGTGCTTCTCTATGAAAATATTGCTTCCCTTGGAAAAAGAGAAGAGAGAATTGGATTTTCCTGAGACTTTTCGAGACGTATCCTCCTTAGTCCAGGAATAATTCATCTGAGAATTTTAATGAAAATTAAGAAAAGTCATAGAATCAAGATTTGGTGAGGGTATGGCTTTATTGAAGCTGATCTATATATTTTTTTCTCTGATCTCCAAGTAGCGTAACTTTAACAACTTAGGCCTTGCAGGTCTTGCTAAGCATCATTTAATAGGAGTTTTACTGTGTAAAATAAAGGTTGTTCCCCTCCACTCAACATTTAAGAAACATTGAGGGTTAAAACAAACCCCAAATTTTTTTTTTTCTTTTAGTGTTGGGCAGATACTAAGTAGGGAGGGAAATGGATGGGGTCAATAAATAAATAAATGAAGCCAATTTAAATATGAGAGAAAATGTGTTGACAGAGTACTTGAAACTAACTGCCTAGGGACAGGGGCTCAGGGAAACACCCAGCATTCACGTGTCCAAGCTGGGTAACGAGAATATGACATTCTCAGAATCCGTGGCTTTTTTGAAAATATTGACTCATTTTCAAAAGTGTGTGTTTTCCTTCTCTCTAGAGAGCACTCTTAAAGATGATTCTATTTCTAGACAGACAGATGCCAGTAACTTAATTTATTCTTCTTATATTTCACATCTTACACTGTTTGTGAAAGTTGTGCCCAGCTCTGTGCTGTTTTGTTACTGCTGGAGATACTCGAAAAATAACATGTGTGACGGTGATATTTTTAGTAATCATTTTAAATTACCTTGTCATTGGTTGCAATCACATTAATCATGTTGAACATTTTGGGTGCTCAAATAAATGCATGTACCTCCCTAGGAGCGTCATTCTAATTTAATACTAACATCCTTTCAATACAAGCAGTAGTTTCAATGAGAGAAGTGTAAAATACTAGTTGTTTGTGATGCGGAGGTGAGTTTTTGAAAACTAAGAGATTATCTTCTATTATTTTCCTCAAATAAGATTGATAGACTAAAGAATGATATGAAATTGAAATGGTCTAGGGAAACAGAAAGGAAAATAAAAGTCTGACATCTGGATCTGTGGACAGATGCAGTGATGAGATTTATAAATCTTGGATCCTGAGACCATTGTCTGCATTTCCAGTCTACAGCTCTAATGGGGACCAGCCATTTTAGGAGGGATGGAGGTCCATGGGCTGGGAGATGTTCTGAGATAGTGGCCAGGCTGCTACAAAACCTGGATAATATACATCTTTTGTCCCTCTGAGGACAGTGACACAGCTGCTGCCTGCCATCACTGGAAGAATCAATGCCCCGCCAAGGAGAGCAGCTCTCACTTGGGGATACAATTTGCATATAAGCACTGCTCCCATGGGTAAATTGCCATTATGTAAAATAAACCTTAACGAAGTTCTGCCTTGTGTCATTTTCTTATATGGTAAATGAGTATTACTAAAAGCTCTCTCCTTAAAAAAGGCATCTGTTTGTAGCCCAGCTCATCACTAAGCCATAAGCTTCTAATTTAATTGAGGTTTTCCAATTTAACAACATTTTCTTATTTAAGGACAAGGTGGTCATTTTTTTTTGTCTTGAAATTGTCTCTTATTGAATTCCTTTCCCATCAGTTAGGAGATAGTTTTTGACATCTTTAAGCCACTCAAATAATAACTTCTGACAGCATCAGTATGTCTTAGTCATGGCATCCTGAAATGCTACTATTTCTAAAAATGTAAGGGAGGATGCCCATGATATTTATAGTATACTGTAGGTAAATAAATATATAGATTTATTTTTAAGGTATTTTAAAAGACCTTACAAAATGCTGCTAGTACTTCAGCAGCTTTTGTTGTGAGAAAGTGAACTGTTATTTCTGTCACTTGTTGAGAACTGCTATCTTAATGGCTTGTGCTTTGTGGCAGCTCTGAACCTCACAAAGGCTAGGTTGAAAAAATTTATGTCCTTTTTGGAATTCAGGAAACCTGATTGTCTAAAAATTATAGTAAATTCTGCTATTAAAAAACACTATAGCAAAGAGTTTTCATGCTGCTTTATTTTATTTAATGTAATATTGAAGTTGTCCTTAAAAACGCTTTGCAAATGCTTGCACAAGGACAGTATTTTTTCATTGCTAATATGTTGTCTAAGTAGGAGCTCTCCAACAAAATATTTTTGTTGTTTTACACAGAATTATTATTATTATTATTATTATTATTATTATTATTACTATTTTGGACTTATTTATTTATTTATTTATGAGCAGAAATACAAAATAAGTAAACATGGATAATTATATATTATATATATCGTATAATATAAATATAATATATATATTATATATTATATATAACTTATTCTGACGTTTCTATCAAGGAAACAGAAGTCTGTCCATCAAATAAACCATAAGCATTTATTGGGAGCTGGTAATCACAATGGTTCCATGATCATAGGAGCTCTATGACTTTTTGATCTACTAATATAGAAACACAAATCTAATTTTCCTTGCTTGTATCACGGTGCACAATCCCATGTATAAATGCTCAATAAACTCCAAATTTATGCTTTGTTTTCTTGCTGCAGTATGTTAGATATCAGAAAAAGCTTCATCTAATTACAGCATTCCTACAGAATATGTTATAGGGCATCACCTTCCTCTCTGAAATCCACTGCATTTTGCTGCAGTGATAGGATTTCTTTTTTCATATTATTCATCTCATGCAACACACTCCCCCATCCCACTCTCTGAAAAATATCTTTTAAATCAAATCACAGTTCCCAGAAATGTATTTTCAAAGTCTTCTAAAACATTTGCTCCAGGGCTGAAATCTGCATCTTACCAAATTTCATCAACATAGCACTGCTTGTAAGCCTACAAATCTAAATTATTTAATAAAAGAACTCTTGGAAGAAAAATTATATTTATTGTGGCAATCTGAAAGTTTGAGTGCTAAAAGGTAGATCTTACCATGAACACAAAAATTATTGGAAATTAAACTGCTTTATTCATGAGCTCTACAACAGTGCTCGAGTGGAAACTGTGATATCAATACAGATGATACTGTAGCATTTTCAGTACTGTATTTCATGAGTGTGTCCTACAGGCCATCTGAAGTAAAGGACTATGTTTCAGCAGCACACGAGGTGTTTCTGTGTACAAAATAAAAGGCAAAGTTTGTCCCAGACCCCTTCTTATTATAACCTTATGGGCAGGATTCCAGTCTCCTCCCTCTCTCCCAGAAATCACTGTTGCTGATCCTCTTAATCTTCACCTTTTATTTTGTGAAGGTTAGCTCAGGATGTGGACTAGAGATGTACAAATACGGTTATTATTTTCTATGCCTAAGCTTTTTTTTTTTTTTTTTTTTTTTTTTTCTCCTTCCTCTTTCTGTTCTCCAAAATAAGCAGGTGTTTTACCAGGACACCTAGGTGTTCCTCTTGTATGGTTCCAGTTAATCTAAAATTCATCACTGTGGCTTTTTATTCCAGAGTATTCAGATGGAGGAGCCTTGAACTTCCAAAAAATGAGTCTTTCTCCCAGAGTCAATAGCCCAAACCTACAGTAAAGCTAGTAAATAAACAACTGTCAACAACTGCTCCTTAAAATAACTCTAATAGATTTAAAAGGCTATTTTGGTGTGTATGATTTTTTGTTTGTTTTTGTTTTTAATTATTTATTGCATTTAGAATTGACCTTGGATTGGATTAAATCTTATTGATACGTAATTCTTGGGTTCACAGTATGAGTATCTTTTCAAAGGAGTAACAGAACACTTTCTATACTCTAATTCCCCAGCAAAGATTTTAGCAACAGACTATATACCACTGCTTACCTCTCCTCTTCTTAAACACTTGCCTTGATTTTTATCAATAACATCACATCTCAAAATTATTTAACAAATAAGGCAATGATTTTTATCAGAATTTTAGAGCTAGGGAAATAGAAACACGAGGTTGTGAAGTGACTGCTTCAAAATCAGCTGGAAGATCAGTGCCGGGGCTGAGAACTCAGATTTCCATTCCCACTGTGGAGGTAACATTGTCTTTCTTGATTTCCTTATGAGTGTTACTGGGAATTCCTTCTAGACTGTGGTACTAGTTTATCCATAATATATTAATTTATTTTAGTGCTGTTTTGGACTTTAAGGCTGTCTAGTCTTTATCAGAATGAGCAGGTGCTTTTGTAGTCTCACTGATGAGCTATGATATAAAGAAGTATATCTTCAGCAACACGTGTGAGTGCTGCTTGTGAGTGGTTTCCTTTAAAACTCTTTGATAGTTTAGCTAGATTTTCTTCATAATATGACCTAGTATATGGATCCAGCCTGCCTAAACTGTTTTCCTACCCCACAACCTCCTCCTGCAGCCTCTTTTCCAAGAGTCTGCAGGCAGGAGCAGGGAGTGGGATGCTGGTTGAATTCACTGGTTTGTCAGACTGTGACGTGTTCCCTGCCTCCTTCTTTCCCTCTCTCCACAGCCCCTTCATCAACAACACATGGCTAGATAGATGTGCCTCCAGCACATGATAGAGACAACAGCATCCCTCATAATATTAGAAGTGTGTTTCTGGCCCTAGGAATTCCCTTGTAGATGTGGCTGGATGCTGTTTGTGTGTTATGGTGCCTGATAGATGTATTTGTTTCTTTTCTTTTTGATGTCTTGATGTCCTTCTCCTGTGATACTGGAGCCTGCTGATGTTACTTGGTATAGTGCCTCCTTTACCTCTCAGATACAGGGCATGGTATTTACTGCTCCGTTATTGGCAAGATGCCTCACACGAGAAATAGGTCTTACAGGATTTGCAAGGTAATCCTGATATGAAGACGTTTGCTTGGCTAACTTCATAGAAAATAATAAATAAAGGTATTAAGTCAGATCTCTCATATAGATTAATATTCGTGCCTGGATCAGAGCAGATGGCTTGTCCTTGCATTCTTACAGCGAAGTCCTAGTGCTGCAAAATAATTTCCTACCCATATTGGGCTTTGATTCTGCAGGTCTTTTTAGTCAGTATACTCTTGAAGTTTAAAACTTGCTTAAGTGTTTTACTTTTGATATGTTTATTTCAGTCTTTAAGTGGGGAAATGGACATTTTTATTAATGACCTACTTGAAATGATGACTTATTAAAAGAAGCTGTGGTGCATTTTTCAGATAGTCCTTACTCCTTTCATAATTAGCCCTGTTTCTTGGAAAGTTTCTCATTCCCTTCGTCACATCTGCCACTTACATGTTGCTGGAAGAAAAGAATTGTGTCCTGAACCAGCGAACTCGAAGACTCACTTTTTTGTAGATTCATAGTGACAAATATTCTACATATATTGTGTGTTAGAAAAGGTATTTTAGAACTTAGAATGACTTAATGAAATAATATTGTTAATATAATTTTTAAAGTAATTTTCAAAGCAAATGATCTGTTCTTTATCATGGCTGAGCAAACCTAAGGATCAATTATAACATTTCTTTAAATGTTGTATCACTTTTCCTATGAGAATGATGGAACCATCTCAGAATTCTGGAGCCCAAAAGGCCTCTAGGGAACAATTCTGATGAAGCTTTCTCTTAGAAAAATACACAGATGGAAAGGTTTGTTATGATCACAGTTGGATGAAAACCATCCTAGGGATTTGCAAATGGCAGTTGGCAGAAAATATGCAAACTATGATTCTGATATAGTAGATCTGGAAATAGATTTGTTATGAGTTACTAATTTTTATAGAGACTTATTCCTTACTGTTTATTTGTTTTAAGTTGCTTTTGTTGGAAGTCATGACATGACAAAAGAACTTTGTGATGGGGGCTGAAACTACTGCTATCTTGAAAGGAGATGGGACGTTGTACTTTCTGTTAAATAACTGAAATAACTGAAAACAGAGGCAGAAATATTTCTTGATGGAAACAACTACTCCTTCAGTGGTGTAGACGTGGAATAATATCAAAAATCATTTAATGATGAGCTACCACTTCAGATATGTGAAATCAGTAGGAAGCATTGCCAAGCTACAGTGAAATCTGCAACATTGAGAGATTACTACTGATGGAGAAAATACTTTTTTTTTCCTTCTGTCCCTAAAATGTAATGAAAAATATACAATATTTGATAAGAGATCCCAAGTCTGGAGAGAGCCATAATGGAAGAAAAAAATGACTGTGATGAGGGATATTACATGCATAGGAGGGAGGAATATTTAAGACCAGATCTTTAGGAAGTCAGCATCTGTTAAATACACAAAACATAAGGAAAACAGTAAAACTGACATTTCTAATGACTGACATCTCTACGGAAACACACATCAGGGCATGGAAAACTAATGAATCCATGTTTGTAATGCTCAAATATTTATTATAGTTCTACAGATAAATTATTCTCCTGTAATTTTTTTTACTTTGTCTTTTGGTTGAGGTCTGTACAGGCATGAAAAGTCTAAGTTTTACTAGGAGGTAGGATGAGCTTCCCACTGCTTCTGGGACAGTCTCAGTCTAGCCAGGAAGAAGTGCAAAACTGTCAGCAATTTTTCTTGCGATCCACAACACTTATGGCACCCAAGGAAAGCCACTGCTTCTCCTGCCTTTTTTTTTTTTTTTTTTGTCTTAAAATAGATCAAACTCACTCTTTTGTTTTAAAATAATGGGAACATATATCACAGACACTGAGTAAAATACTGAATCTTTGCAGAAGTCATCAAAACTCTGTTCTCTTGACTATCTCTAACCATAGTAATAGAGTTCTGGTTCACAGAATTACAGAATTGTTGAGGTTGGAAGGGACCATCTGCTACAAGCCCCCTGCTCAAGCAGGACCATCCAGAGCAGTCTGTCCCCAGGTATGGCCTCACTGGGGCTGAGTGGGAAGGATCACCTCCCACAGCTTGCTGACAGTGCAGCTCAGGATACCATTAGTTTCTGATGCAAGGGCACATTGTTGGCATGTATTAAATTTGATGTCCACCAGGACCCTCGGGTCCCTTTCTACATAGCTGATTTCCAGTCAGTTGGCCCCAGCCTGTACCAGTGCGTGTGGTTGTTCCTCCCCAGTTGCAGGACTTTTCATTTTTCCTTGTTTAACCTCATGAGATTCCTATCAGCCCATTTCTCTAACTTGTTGTGGTCCCTCCAGGTGGCAGCACAACTTCCTGGTGTATGCACCACTCCTCTCAGTTTTGTGTCATCAGCAGAATTGCTGAAGGTGCACTCTGCTCTATCTTCCAGACCACGTTGACTAGCACTTTACACATTATTGACAAAGCTGTCTTGAACCATACACGAAACACTATGTAGGTGATTTCACAGAATCATAGAATCATAGAATATCCTGAGTTGGAAGGGACCCTTAAGGATCATCAAGTCCAACTCTTGACACCGCACAGGTCTACCCAAAAGTTCAGACCATGTGACTAAGTGCACAGTCCAATCTCTTCTTAAATTCAGACAGGCTCGGTGCAGTGACCACTTCCCTGGGGAGCCTGTTCCAGTGTGCAACCACCCTCTCTGTGAAGAACCCCCCCCCTGATGTCAAGCCTAAATTTCCCCTGCCTCAGCTTAACCCCGTTCCCGCGGGTCCTGTCACTAGTGTTAATGGAGAAAAGGTCTCCTGCCTCTTGACACCCCCTTACGAGGAAGTTGTAGACTGTGATGAGGTCTCCCCTCAGCCTCCTCTTCTCCAGGCTGAACAGGCCCAGTGACCTCAGCCGTTTTAAAATAATCTTCCAACTTTCATTTAATATCGTGCTTTGAGCATCGGCTGAAGTCTTCTGCTTCCAAATAAAACTGAATGGTCTGGTAAAAATGGTGACTTTCAAACTAATGTTTGAAGTACGTGCAGATCACTTCTTTGTTTGATCTATTCCATTTCCAAGTCAAACCCTCCATTAGTATGTTCAGAGTAAGTTAATATGATGGTTATATTACTTTCAGAAAGGACAGCACGATATTTTTAGGACTATGAATTGCGATTATGGGATGCCACTCTTTCAGATTTCATTTAGACAGACAGTGCTATCTTCCATGTAATCATTGTTTTGGAACCTCAAATTCTTTTGTCGTAGGATCTGCTGTCATTTCCCCACTGACAATATCTCAGTATGAATGACTGTATAATACACAGTATAATATATTATTAGAATTAATGTATGTGCTGGGAACTGTGGGGTATAATGAATGTGTGCAAATTTGCCCAGGTCAGTGAGAGACCACATACACAGGGTACCAGTGATCCCTGCTTCAGGTAAGTCTCACCTACAAACTCTACTAGGCTGATTATGGGGTTTATAGTTGTTTTGCACAAAACAATGATATTTTGAGGGCTGGTATGAAATAAAAAGAAGGTAGTGTGTTATTTATCAGTGATGGCAGCATAGCCTATGTGCTTCTTGCTGAACAAACCAAGAATCTGTAATGTTTTGCTGGAGAAAAATGTGAACTCTATGTAGGCCAAACAGGATTATCTTCTTAACAACAGCAATTTGCATTACTTTTAATAGGATTTATTCTTAGTGGCTTGTAGCAGAGAATGAAAGAAACATCTCAGCTCTTTAAGCAAGATGTTCCCTAAATGAGTTCACAGGGTTACGTGTAATACCGGTATTGTATAGGCACCACTGTGAAACAAGGCTAAATTCAATGACACAACCAAGAAGAAACAGAGAGGAATTATTTTAGCCCTTCTGAACATAAGCAAACATTTTGTTAGCGAAAAGAAATCCTTAGATAATTTCAGCATGAGATGAGGCAAGGAGAAAGAAAGACTATTAAATGTGTTCTTTAGTGCATTAGAGGAACTTTTTATGAACAGCAGAGTGGAGCATCTACACTGGGTACAGAGCGAACCAGAGAGGATCACAGAATCATTTAGGTTGGAAGAGACCTCCAAGATCACCAAGTCCAACCTCTGACCTAACACTAACAAGCCCTCCACTAAACCATATCACTAAGCTCTACATCTAAACGTCTTTTAAAGACCTCCAGGGATGGTGACTCAACCACTTCCATGGGCAGTCAATTCCAATGCCTTAACAACCCTTTCAGTATGAAAATAGGATGGTTAGCTCAGATAGCAGAGCCAGGCTGTCTGGCTGGGTTTTCAGAAGCTGCTCTGGTAACTCCTCGGTGAAGGTGAGGGCTGATGCACAGAGCCTCCACTATCGACATACAAAGTGCAGAACAGCAAATGTGCAACTTAATAGTAACAGTTTTTCATATGTCATTTCACTCTTGCTATGAACCCCCACACAGTCTTTGCATAACTTAGGCCAACGTCTTTAAGTTGTGTCAAAAAGCAGATGACACTTTTGTGCTTCACACTGGGGGTGTGTAAGCTGCATAGTAAAACAGCTAACCAGATAGCCTTAACTACAAAACCTTGCTGATTTGTGAACTATCATCCCCCTTTACCCTTTTCTTGCATTTTATATGCTGTATCCTTGTGCATTTTTAAAGATAAAGGAGATCAAGCCCAACATTTAACACAGTATCATATGGTGTGATATTATTAGTAACTAAAATAAATTTAATTTGTGTCATTGAAGAAGCTCTAACAGAAAACTAAAGCTATCTGTAGGCATTTTGGTATAAACTCCTCCAGCTGTCTCTATAATCTATCCACAAAATACTTCAAATATTGAACCATGTTAATTTGAATAGAAATATGATCTGCATCATACTTACTTCCCAACAATTGAATAGTTGATAAAGTATCTGCTTTGAATGAATACATTTAATTGAAGGAGAAGCCAGTATGAAATACGAGCCTTTAAGAGCAACTAATTGTGTGGCTTAAGTTACGGCAAGATGTGACTGGCAGTTGACTGACTCTGAGTTCCCCAGAGGAAGTTTTACTTCCAAAGTAATTGTAACAACCCTACCAGTGTAGTGTGGCGATAATCAAGAACGATGCTTTCACAGATTACCTCCTGTTTGATTAACCAGGCAAAATGTCAAACGACTTCATGCCTTAATAAGGAACTACTGAAAAAGTATGGGGTTATCAAGAAATATAGAGGATGTTACATAAATACTCTGTAGTCCTTGACTGCTCTATAGTCAGTTTTATTCACTGTAAAAATTGCTTGAGGCAATGGCTTTGAGTTACCTTCATAAGAGGTGAAAGGAAATAGTATGGGAGGGCAGGCTATTGACTGGTGCTAACGTATCAGATGTTTGGGATAGGGCCCAGAATGTTGCACACTGTGATGGCACCAGCTATTGTTCACAAAGAAACACATTTTTAAAAGTTACAGAAATAATGTCAACACTTAGTTTTCTCATCAAATGGTAAGGAAACATACAACTTGCAGACTGCAGGTGAGAAACGTGTTGCTTGGATTAGTGAAAATGCCCCTTGAATAGCAAAGACAAAACTCCTGCTGATAAACAAGGCACTGTCTTTTAATGTTTTATCATGATAGAATGGGACAAAATTGTGAAAGAGAATAGCAACACAGTTGTAGGAGTGTGGATAACTCTCCTTATTGAACTCTGACAAACTCATCAGTGCAACTATGAAAATGAGCTGAAAAATCCCCCTTCACATCAATTCCAGCTGGTAAAATGAAAGTCACTTTTGTACATGTAGTATTTACCTGAATGATAACTTGATTAGGTACTCTGAGTTGAGAATCCTCTGAATAACTAGAATACACGATCTGTACTTCTATTTTGCTTAATAGAAGGCCCAGCAATTACGTCAGTCAAATTATGCCAGTCAAATTAGACTATTGAGAAGAGAGAGAAATTCATTACACCAAGAAACTATGCTTCTGTACAGCATTCCTGTAAATGAGCCCAAGTGGACTAAACCCATGAATCACTCATACTTCACGGTGAAGAGCACAAACAGCCGCTTAAAATGAGTAAGACTCTTTGACTTGGCCTGAAAGCTAAAAATACGACCCCGTATCTCAACCTTCGGATAAAGTGCCAAAAGAGCTCAGGATACTGACTGAATTCTAAGGAAAGGGGATTTTCTTTAAAATTATCTACAGAATGCTGTAGGCTTTTATGCATGATAGTCTTGCATATATAAATGGAAAAAAAAATGTGTCCGTAAGGATTATTGGCTGTTAGTTGGCAAATGTAGAGGTTGTGGTTGGGAAGTGTTATAAAGCAATAAAACCAGCCCCTCATGGGGCACAGAGCACATACAACTATGCATGGTATTAATCTTGGGGTTGATCCCCACTTAGTAGATAAGGTCATTTTGAACTGATCTGGTACTTTCTGAGTACTAAATATCCTGTATACATTCCTAATGTACTCAGAACAGCACAGACAATCCTGCAACTCCACTGGCACAAAAGCTTGACTGGCATGAAGCAAGGGCCTGTATCAGAAAACACAGTCTCATTTTAGTAGCAAAATCTTTGCGTGAAGTCAGCAGAAACAAAGATGGAAATCTGAATTTGCAACAGAATCGTGATAAGACTGAGCTGAGTCATTACCTTTTGAAAATATTAATGGCAAGCTCTAAGTCTGCAGTTTGCTTGAAATTCTTGTCTGCTTCAAGAACTATTTTAACTAACACAATTCTCTACTGTGCACTCTGACTAGAACACGGAGATCCCAAGAATGATGAAAAAACTCAACGTGATCAGCCAGATGACCTGGATGGTGTGGTTTAGATCTACTGCCCCTCTTGGATGCTGGTCATACCCCAGCCACCTCTCATATCTGTGGCTGCACATGCACTCCTGGCACAGCCCACCTGCATCAGGAATCCTCCCTCATCACAGCTTCTGCCTTTGTGGATAAGTGAGGAAAGAATATTTTAGTTTGACAGGACTTCTCTTCCTTGAGCTCCTGCCTGAGGAAGTTTGTTGCTCCTTGAAGAGTTTTTGCCTGGTTCAACTGCATGCAGCCAAGTAAGAAAGTATTGATGACAGAGCCTCTGACAGTAACACAAAATATACTCAGTACAACCTCTGTGGGCCAGATTGCTTCATACGTGGCTGAACAGGACAATTAGGTACTCTGTCCTTGGGCAGGATGAAGCAGCAAGGTAAAATCCAGTATCTCTAAGTGGCAATAGTGCGGTTTTATAATACTGAATAGCAGAAGAAGCTGTGGAAGGTGGGGGCTTTTTTGATTTTGACTGCAAAAGCAAACTGGGACTGGGTACAACACAAAAAGAATATTAAAGAAAGGTATGCTAAAGTCTAATGCCATTTAGCGTGAGAATGGCATAAAAAATGTAGGATAGAAGACATCTGTGATGTCTCTTTGTGTGTATATTACTGAGGATTCCTCTCAAAAGCATACAAGTATACAAATATTCACATTTTCTGTAGTTGTAAGGATGCCTGTAAAAGAATTACCTGTTTCATGTTATCTGTGGAAATGGTTCATTTTTAATGGTAATGCTTTAAATAATGAATCACTTCCAGGGATGGGAGTAAGCAAAAGCATTTTCCATTTGGTTATTCATTCTCTTTATTTGCAGAGGCCATGTAGGAATTCAAATTAAATGAATGTAAAGTGGCTGTCTTTTAAGATGGAAAAATGTAAAAAAAGCCATATAAAATTATTCTTTTTATGGCTTGAGAAGACATATATCCATATTGAAATAATACAAAATCTGTCTATTTTTCTGCGGCTATTGTACTTTTTTTCCCTTCTGATGTGAGCCTGAGAAAAAATTAGATTTACTTTCCCAGTACAGCTTGAAATTAAATATTAAATAGCTGATTTACCAGGAAATGTAAGGTGTTTCCAAACAGTCTCCTTTTGCTTGAAACAAATTTATTGCAGGAACAGAAAAATGCATATTAGTCATCAAAAGCTGTTTATAGATGAGTTTAAAGTGCTATCAACTAAATGATTCTCATCATGTAGACTACATTCCAGACCAATAATGCAGAAGAGAATTAGTGGAGGATGGATTAAATAGCCAGAGGTAACTGAAAATGAGGAACAGTAATAATTTGCATTTGGCTTGTGACATAAATCCAATATAAAGGTTTGTATTTTCTAACTTGGTGTCATCCAAATCTCACTTTTGCTACTGAGGCCAAAATTCAAAAAGTGACTGCTTATTTTAGATATCTGTTTGATGGAGGCCAAGTCTGATCCTAAATATGTTAGGTTTTTAAGCTTGGAAATAATCCTGACTTTGAATGCTACTGTATAATGCAGCCTCCTAGTCTTAGGAGAGAAAGCTGTTTTATTTTATTTTATTTTATTTTATTTTTATTTTTATTTTTATTTTTTATTTTTATTTTTATTTTTTTTAATGGGTGAGGCATGAATGGTGTGTCTGGACTGAGGGTGGATGTCCTCTGCACTGCAACTCAAGGTCCTTCTTCCTCAGCCCTTCACCTCAAGGGATCTGCTCAACGGCACAGCAGTTTCCTTCCAGCCTCTCTATCCAGACTGAGCTAAACTGCTGCCACTTGGCCTTAAGCTTCACCTAATCCTGCTTCATGGAGTTGGCCTAACAAGGACATTAAGTGGGGACACTTAATGTGTGTCTTGACTGGGTAAGGGTGTATAATAAACACTAAACTTTCCAGTCTAGTCAATATAGTTGAAATTCTGGGTATGCACAATATTGGTATTACTGATAATTTTTCATCATCACCACAAACACAAAAAAGCAGGTGTTGACAGCCTTACGAAGGAGCCAGGCATAGCTTGGAGGCCTACACCGCTGAAATTCATTGCTTTGGCTCCACAGAAGTCCCATGTCAGGTGCCAAGATACTTTGTAGATCTGGGCACCAGCACCTTCCCCAAGGTCCCACAGGAAACCTGGGTGAGTTTTTTGGGTGTGGGTTCAGCAGGGAATTTAATCTAGCTCTACACCTGAGACTAAGCCTCCAAAACGCACAACACTCTGCTTTAATTCTGTGTTCAGCGGTCACTTGTTAGAATATCAGGATTTCCGGATTTTGGATACTGTCTTTTGTACTGAACTGAAAGCTACATTACCTGTACAGTACTGCTGTAAATTTACAGCTTGCAGAGCTTGTTGATATCTTTTGGGATAAAAGGTCTCGTATAAATGCAGGTGTTTTATTAGTACGCCAGGGAAAAAACACTGGACTACTGAGTAAATATCTGCAGGGTGTTAAGAAAAGGTGAACTGTCACCGCCCGTCAGACCAAGACAGTGACAAATGGCCTGAAAGAGATACTTTGAGGGCAACAGCAGATGCTTTAAAACTGGATGAAACACTGAAAACAGACACTTGGACCCTTTTGTTTTATAGGGTCTTTTTCAAGTATGGGAGTGAAAACACTAAAAGGATGACAAGCTTTTTCCTTCCTCAGAATCCTGTTGGCAAAGGAGAATTAAACCTTTAGAACAAAATAGTTTGTCCTAATGGCAGGGGAAGAGGAGACAACGGCTTATATGCAACAGAGAACCCATTAAAAGGTGTCTGGGATTGCAGGAATGTTTGGGAATAGAGGCAAAGCAGGTGGTTGAGGGCTGGGATAGCTTTGTAGGCTGCAAATTATAAATTGTCCTTTGTGGTTTTGCCATCTAATACCTCTATTCAAAATTGCATTGGTTGTAAGTAAATTAGATAAGGATATAGCATCTACTATTGTGACAACGTTTTCTTGTGGAGGCCAAACCTCTCTCATCAACAAAAAGCTTTGCCAGAATTGCTATTATATTTAATGAACCAGAAAATAATATACAGCCAGGTTAATATTCTTCCAAAACTTCTATTAGAGGCCACAGCCAGGGGAAAGGACACTGTATTAGTGACATGTTGCAGGAGGTCAATTACCGTGCAAATTCATTTCACCTGGTAATATTTAGTGCTCAAACTTTCATCTGGCTTGCTTGGATTGGAAGGCAGCCTGCATGGGAAATGCCCTGTAAACGCAGGGTTGCTTTCAGTGGGTTACTGCATTAAAAATGTTATCTTTTGCATTTTTGTCATTTACAAGCTAACAAATGGTGACAGCTCTGCCCTTTTAGTCATAATAACCTGTTGTCCACACCTTAACACCCTCCTCCCTAAGGACTAAATTATTTTAATAGAGAAATTTAATTAGGATTTTTCCCCATCCTCATTTTTGCAAGCTGGTGCACTTCTAGACTTGGTGTTGAAATGTAATGGAAAAATGCAGTTTCCCCAGGAATTGTTTCTTGACTAGATGTGATAAATATGAAATGCTTTAGGACAGTTTGTTCTAATGAGGCTAGAAACTAGTTCTGCTGATACGAATGATTGAGGTAGGATATGATAAACATAAGGTTCAGATAAGCACCAAGACTGTAAGGTGATTATCTAACCTGACCTTCTCTCTTTCTCTTGTCCACCTGGCACTGCAGAGCAGTGACAGCAGCCGAGTCATGGGATCCTTTCTTTAATTTAGACTGCCTGTCCTTAAAAGCTTTTGCCAGAGGAACAAGTGCAGAACCACTCACTCCAACAGGGCCCAGCACTGAGGCACCACAGTCCCTAACCCTTCCTGTACACATGCCACCAAGCCACCAACAACTTGTGGTAGGGTCACTCTTTCAGCAGCCTTTCTGCTGGCCCGTATCAGGCTGATCTGTCAGCAAAATGAATTTTTCCTTCCCAGATGGGATTAAACAGTAGCCCCAAATAAAACAGGTCTTTCAAGCCAAATAGTCTTTTCATGACTTTCTTTTAAGTGCTGCTGTGGGCTTCCCTAAATCTTGATTGGCTTTTCAGCATTCACCGGGACAGAAACTGGTCACAGTTGTCTGGTGGCAGTCACATCAGTACCCAATGTGGAGTGACACAGCCCCTTTACTACTGTTCGCACTGTTTTATTTGTGCACTGAAGGGTTTCATTTGGCTCCTTCAGCCACACTTGTGCACCAGGAGCCTACATTTGGCTGATATCTACCAGGACATCAAGTCATCCTTGCAATGACTGCTGGTTAGCATGCAGTTCCTGTTCTTCAAGAACAGCTTCAGCTGAAGAAAGATGCATACTGTTTGTTTGTGCCTGGTCAAAAGCACAATCTGAATTGTATCAGTGATCTGCCAGCCCCATTATTCACTGCCTCCTCAATTTCTATAAACTTTCTCAGTCATGATTTTTTTTTTTTCTTCCAGGTCACTGATAAAAAAAACGAAATCATCTGAGGCCAAGAACAAATCATTGAAGGCCCCCGTTAAAAAAAATCCTATTTGATACAGATTCCCCATCTACGGTTTCAGGCTGAGTTCTGTCATTTACCTAGTTTTCAATGGCTTTAATCATTTATTTTTGTATCCTGTTTCTGAAGAAGAAAGTTGTACAGGTCTAGGTCAAATGATGCACAGAAGTCTAAGTACGTTATATTATCAATATTGCTTTTAACAGTTAACATTTGTAATTTAATCAGAAATATTGAAATCTCTATTTATAGGTCAATTCAAACTTTTTTGATTGGCACTAATCATTCATTAACCATTCCTTAATCCTATCATGAATCCCACTATTAGGACAATTTTTGTGTGTGTGTGTGGTTTTTTTTTTGTTTTGTTTTGTTTTGTTTTGTTTTCCCCAACTGTTTCTTTATCTGCTCTGATATCGATAACAGGAAAATCAGTTTGTATCTTGAGTAAATCTTTAGAAGCATAAATGCTTTTTGCAGACACTGGTCCAAGATTATCAGCAACAATACAGGAGTCTGTTTATCAGGAAGGCAATACCTCTGAGCAAAGAGGTATATTCACTGGGCTATAACATCAAGTTCTACCATGTTTGCTTTCTTTTTGGTTTCGTCAGTCTCACAGCACTGATCAAACAATGATTCCATTTCAACAGATTATATCGTAGTCCAGTGGCATGAAACAACTGAAGGTTTGAATTCCTTCAGCCTGAGGAGGGATTGAATTATCAGATCTCTAATCATTCCCAGAGTCCTGTTTTAAAATCCTCAGGAGAGGATTCTGTGTTCTGGATCTTGACTGGACAGGAAAGCCTCCAGGTGCTGAAGGTCAGAAGAGGGTTTCTGTGCCCATTGTATCTTACTAGCGAGCTTTTATTTACTTTGTTTAGTTTGTAGACCTTCTGGGTTGCTCTCTGAGTAGGTGCCCCCTTCTCGTTACTTTGATATATCCTCCAAGGGTATGTTGCCACTCCACTGAATCAACATGTATGACATAGCTGCCTTACATTCAGTCTTTCCAGTGTCTGAATTACAGGCATCTCGATAGTCATTTTGGTTCTCTACTTCATATTATTGAAGTCAAGGGTAAAGAGTCATTCACTTTACTGGCAGTGTGCCTGGATGATAGTCTGAATCCCCAACTGTATATTGATTTCACTAATACCAAAGGACTTACAATGAATAAGGACTCGCTCTTAGCCTATATTTTGTAAATATTTAAATAATTGTTCTATCTTTTCTAAACATTGCCATTCTATTTATAAAGAAAAGTTGTAAGTTGTTTTGTATGGAGTTATTATTAATCTTTCACCTCATGTCACTTAAGTGTTGCATGCCCATATTTCCTAGTCAAATGAAAGTATAATTTAATAACTATACTTAAAATTGTACTTAATTCTTATGTGTGTTGGGGATCTCAAGATTAAATTCAGTGGGGCCAATTCAATTAGATATACTGTAGACCTCAGTGAAGATGCCAGCTTCTGAAGACCATAGTTATTAATCACTACGAGCCACATCATGTCCTCTGAGTTAGCTAAATACATACACAGAGCTGGAGTTAAACTGATATCCTTGAGGACAAGACCTTCAGCTCCTTTAAAGATTAGATGATGATAACAATGCTATCACTTAGAAAGCCTGACTTAAGACAAATTTGACTATACAAAGCTATCAATGAATGCTTTAAAGATTTTATATCTTAAAGTATTTAAAGTAGAAATCATCCTAAAGATGTCAAGTAAAAAAGCTGTCATCCACTAAAATGTGTCTGGATGATACAGAAATACTTGTATAATCAATGCAAAGAAACAAACTAAGTCCCGTGGTGATTTCTGATCACTGTTTTCTACTTTGTCATTTATTTACTTATTTTTTCTGTAAGGACACTCACAAATAATAAGTTTATCCCTTCTACATTGCATCTGTACACTGAATATACAGGGCTTTGCATAGGGAGTATGGGAGGCAAAGAGCTCTTCATCTTCCCATCTGGTGTTTTAAGATTAATTACTTACAAAAGAGTGAATTAAATAAACTTTTGAATGCTGTATAGGAAATTTAGATTTTCTAATAAAATATTGAAATGAAAAACAAACATCTCAGATTTCTGTGATCTATTTCTACTTTCAGAAAGGTTTGAATGGACAAATTTGCTTCATAAATTATCTTCCAAGAGCGGCCCTAATCCATGATCCTAAATTAAAATCCTATCTCTCATCCAACCAGGACATGTTTTCTGAAAACTTTTTATTCCAAGTTTTTACAGCGAAGAGCAAAACTTATTTGAATTCCAGCTTCTGCCTCATAAATTTTACAATCTCATGTGTTTGGAAAAGTCAGTTTTAAAGGGGAAAACAGTCTTTCATGCACAGATACACAAATCAGACAAGCCGACCCCATGTTATCTGTTTGGATCTGAAGTGAAATTAAACATGTTATTAAACTGTTAAACACTTGCACTACAGATGAAGTCTGATAACTGTTACTTTCTATTATACACTGCAATGTTAGCATCAGTATTTCATAACTAGCCTCATAGGATAAAATGTATAATCATTTCTCTTCGCTTTTTGCACAGTGGTCAACTCTATAAAACACTCAAATATGTTGTCCTGGTTTCAGTTAGCACAGAATTAATTTTCTTCCTAGTAGCTGGTGGAATGCTGTGTTTTGGCTTAGAATGAGAAGAGTGCTGATAACACCCCGATGCTTTAATTGTTGCAGAGCAGTGCTTATACTAAGCCAAGGACATCTCAGCCTTTGCTCTGTCCTGCCAACGGGCAGGCTGGGGGGTGCAGTAAGAGCTGGGAGGGGACAGACCCAGGACAGGTGACCCAAACTAGCCAAAGGGGTATTCCATACCATCTGACGTCATGCTAAACAATATATAGGGGTGGCTAGCCGGGGGGAGGGGGCCGGACTGCTCGGGGTTAGGCGGGGCATCGGTCAGCGGGTGGTGAGCAATTGCATTGTGCATCACTTGTTTGTACATACTATTATTACTTTCGTATTATCACCATTGTATCATCATTATTATTATTGTTATTATTATTTTTGTTATTTTTTTTTTTCCTGTCTTATTAAACTGTCTTTATCTCAACTCACGGGCTTCACTTTCCATTTCTCTCCCCCGTCCCAGAGAGGGAGGGGGGAGGGTGAGCGAACGGCTGCGTGGTGTTTAGCTGCCGGTCGGGTTAAACCACGACATATGTATTTAAATACAGTAGTGCCAAACTAGATTTTATTCCCAAAAGAATGGAGAGAGGACAATAGAATTTGTGTTATCATTTACTTTGAATATCCTTCCCCATATATGTACCAGTCCTGCAAACATTCATGTGCATAATTAATTGTTTGCATTGCAGAGGTACCGCTGAGGCTAGCTAAAGCTGTACTTGACATTTTTACATTTTAGTATTCTAAATTCAGTTTATGAGATGTCTTCAGAATTTCCCATTGTTTGTAGAAGCTTACTCTGCTGCCAGCTTGTTATTAGCAGGATAGAAAAAAAAAAGAAAAGATTGTTATGCAACTTCTTCCTTTCTTCATGATACATTTGGGTTTCATTCAGTGTGCCCCAAAACCTTGGGGAAAATTTCTCTGGCTTAAACAGCTACTAGATCAAGCCCTGAGTGAATCATCCAGGAGCTCTGTTTCTATGATCAGACGTTCACTCACCAGGGGATGGCTGTTTCCCTTTTCTTGCCATTTCTGTTTGTTGCAATCCATTCCCCTTAGTCTACTGGTATTCAAATAACCTTTCTTTCAACTACAACAACACAAGTCATTTACTCCCAAGTCATTATTTCAGCTCTTTTCATTGGCAGCTACTATCCTGATGATGTTGAATTGCACTACGAATTCCTCTCGGGAGGAATAGCCCCATGCATCGGCACAGGCTGGGGGCTGGCTGTAAAGCAGCTTCGCGGAAAAGGCGCTTGGTGTCCTGGTGGACCCCAAATTGAACACAGGCCAGCAATGTGTCTCTCTGGCAAAAAAAGCCTACAGCATCTGGTCACCAGGTCAAGCGCTGGCATCCCTACCCTCTGCTCAGTGCCAACAAGATCCATCTGGAGTGCTGGGTCCAGTGTTGGACCACTCGGTACAACAGAAACAAAGCCACACTGCAGTGAGTCCAGAAAAGGACCACAAAGAAAATCAAGGGCTTTGTCCACCTGACATATGGGAAGAGGCTGAGAGCAGAAACTGATGAGCTGGGACTGCTTAAGGTGGGTCCTTATTGGCATGAATAAATGCCCAGCCCAGCTGGGGAATTAAAGAAGACAGGTCCTCCCATCTTCAGTGGCAGGATGAGAGGAAACAGGCACAAATCAGAAAACAGAAAATACCTGTTAAAAATGAGAGAAAAAAAAACTTTATTGCGAGTGTTTACTCGAGCAAATTGCCCTAACAGGTTGTGGACTGTCCAGCCTTGCAAGCACTCAGAAGCTGACTGGATATGGCCATGAACAACCTGTTCTACCTGACCCTCTGCTGAGCTGGTGTTTGGACTAGATGATCTCCACATCTTTTCCAACCTCAGCTTTTCCATGATTCTGTTTAGCTGAAACATACTGTGTTGGGAAGCTGGTGTTGCAATGTGGTTCTTACATCCTTGAATCCAATTCTGCACACATGTATTACTGACAATAATATCTGCTATCAGAAGGATCAGCAACGATAAGCTGTTGCTGGTTATAGGTTGTATTTGCAAGATTAGGCCTTTAATAAATTCAAGAAATTCACTTCTATCAAGCCCAAGCTTTCAATTACGTGTTGTAGATTGTTCTTTAACAGAGCTCAGTACAGGACTGCATTCTATATACACTTCACTGGTTAGACAGGTTTGATGGAAGGAGGGAATCAATAATTTATGTTCTTTTAAAAATATGCATAAGTACATCACAGAGAATATCAAAACTTCAGGGAAAGGTGATATTATTATTTAATGCCTTGTTGATGAGGTTTATTTTGGTAAGCTCTTGACAGCACAAGGTAACATATCATCTTTGCATTGACACAAACACTACCAAAATGTGAAAGGATGCCTAGCAGTAAAAGATCTGCATCTAAAATAGATTTTTGAGAGAGCAAATTATTTTTTCCTTCCCAATAGCTTGTTGATTTTTCTTTGTTAGAATTCTGCCAAGACCTCTGAGCAAAATTAAAAAGCATTTTTGTTATTATGTGCCATTCTCTCCAGGTCTGTTGTAAATTCTCAATTTCTTTCTGCCTTCCATTCACTGTTGAAAAATGTTTGTTGGTATTTGTGACGGGGATGAATGTCTTTATATTTCCATTGCTTTTGCAGTATAGCTGCTTTCATTACTCATTGCACTGTGCTATTCATTTTTACATTGGAGACCAAGGCCTTTTTCTATTTTTCTCCTTTATGTCCTTTGTTTGGCTTGTGATGAGAGTGATTCAGAATGCTCCAGAGGGCAGTGTTGTGCTGAAAGCCTGGGTTCTGTGGGCTTTGCCTGGATACTTTTTGGGCATCAGGAGGCTGAATGTTATTTATTCACACGCAGAATCGCTTAAATGACCTTAAGTCTTAATTCCACAATGGCCTTGGATTTACACATTTTATGACTGGGGTCCTTGCAACAAACAAATTAATTGTGCTTGTGCACATAATATGATCTTCAAGGTTTTTCAAATGCTGAGTTAGATGGAGTCAATTAAAAAAAATACAATTAAAAAATCACAGTCATCTTAAATAACAACGTGCTAGCTTCACCAAACAGGCTTAATGGTTTGGAATATTAATTTCCCTGCTTGTGTCACATGGGGGAAAGGGAAGAGAGAAATCATCCCAATGAGGGTGCGAGACAACGCTGTTCCCATCCTCCCCTGGGAGTTCTGTGAAGGAGAAGCATTTCACAGAGAGGCTGCAGGGAAAGCACTAAATCACACATCTCCTACAACTATGGCTTTCCATACTCTCCTTCTGCCTTGTCCTGCCCTTGGGGTATGCACCAGCATTGATAGCTGGCCTGGAAGAGCCGGGATCACTGGGTCCAATTGTCACCGATCCCCATACTCCTTAAGAGCTTTCTGGCTGCATTTATCTTATTTTTAAGTAATTTTCAAATTCCTCTGTAAACCAAAGACACCTTGACTGTGTCTAAACTGACCTAATTTAAGGGATGCCTACTAATGAAAGGTTACATTGCAGCAGCCTCCCACTGAACCCAACGTGCCTGCCTGCCCACGCTCCTTTCCCCAAGACCCCAATGACTATTGCAGCCTCTCCACATCACCTCTCTGAGCATCCGCGCTGCTCCCAGGGACCCTCCCTGCTTTCAGTAAAATTTCTGATATCTGTGTATCCACACTGGAAACCACTGTCCATTTCCTTCTTCTGCAGCAGTTCCTCCCTTTGCCCACCTCACACTGCCCACGGCACCCCGAGTCCCTCAGAGAGCTCCTGCTGCATGGTGTGCTGCTTGGCTTAGAGGCCTGAGCAAAGACAACAAAGCTGTGTATCCTCACTGGCTGGGGTGCTCATCCCATCTCAGTTCCCGAGGACAGAAGCACTTGCTCACCCCCTCATACCACTGAAATCCCCACAGCACAGCCTGAAGCCACCAGAGGGACCCCGGAACACCTGGCTGTTTGTGCAGGAGGTGCTGTGGGGTGGTCACTGCAAGCTGGAGGATCTGCAATGAACAGAAAAAGGGTCATGGAGCACTGTTGTGCCTCAGCTTGCTCTTGAACCTGCCTAACACTGGAAGACAAAGAAGGATTAAAGACCAGATACTGTAAATGCTTACAGATTTAAGCAGTCCTTGCAGGGAATACCATGAAGTTGTCCCCTGGGAATGAGCTCTGCCCTCCCACAAGACACCTGAAAGCAAGCACAGGGGCATCAAACAGCTCAAGACATGGATTTACATTCACTTATTTTTTTTTGAACAGGGACAAATGAGTTCTGCTGTTGTTGCCCTCCAAGAACATAATGTTCCACGCATGGAGAAACTGTAGGAGGAGAAAGGAAAAAATGGGCAGAGGGTGGGGTGGTACTTGTGCAGAAGAAGTGGTGAAAGGCCCATGGCCAGAACAGAAATACCTAACACCTATACCTCTGGTATCTACAAGTCTGCATTTTCTTCACCTGAGTGCTGGCAGAAGTTTCTGCCTTGTGGAACTACTAAAATCCATGTGGATTTTGATGATATGCTAGAAGGTAGGGCCATTTCCTCCCACACTGTGACATGGGTGCCTGCGAGAGCCTCACTGGCAGGAGCAGCTACTGAGGGGCTGCTCAGAAGTGCCCATGAGCAAAGCAGGCTTTCAGCATGCTCATGAGCGTGTGAGAAATACATCACTCTTTAAACTGCTTGTACAGCAGAGGGAGGGTTTGCTATTAGCTCTCTTGATAAACATATCTCCAGATTCGTGACTTGAAGAGAGTGATGAGCTCCGTGCCGAGAAAAGGGAGGGGAAAAGAAAATATTGCCATCTGCTTGTGTAGAAGTTTAAATCCATGCACCAGCCCTTCTGCACAGATAGAGAGGGATGATTCTTCCCTTTCTGCTAGATGCAGCCTTGAGAGCGCGGCAGTGTTCCTGCAGAGAGACCTGAAGAAAGACTGAAGGGGTATTGACAGCTTCAAACCTCAGGTTCTGCTTTAGGTGCCTACTTCGAAAGCCTGCAGCATTCAGAGAACCTCTCTCCAAGCCCATCAGTCAAACCATCAGCATGTCTGCTGAAGCTCCACAGACAGCCGAGGGGGCCTAGGCTGCTTGCACAGCCTTCCAGGGGACACAGGCAGCATCCACAGCACTACTGTTCCCATAGGGTCAGCACACACAACCTGGGCTTTGCAGGTTTGGGATCTAGCATCAGATCAGTGTGACTGGGTTTCAAATATTAAGATGTTAGGTGTCACTGAAATCCACTGAACTGATGATGGTACTGCTGTCTGGCAAAAGTAAATTAAAAAAAAAAAAATGAGATCAGGTAACAATATTTGTTTTTATTTATAATATTTTTGGTAACCCAGATATGGAATTGCCCAGACAACTGTACCTTCATCATGTGTAACTGCCAGCTTGCATTTTTGCAGGCATATCTACCCTGACAAAGGCTTTTAATATTTAAAATCATGCAGATTATCTATTCAGCCCTCAGAAAACTCATTGCGATGAATTCGGTATCTCAGTTTCAGGCACTTCAACCACTGACACCTTTCTTCAGGCTACAGAGAGACTTTATTAATTGTACTAAAAATCCTGTGCAAACATTTAAAAATATTATTTAGTACTCAGTAAAATATTTTTTTTTATTTGAGTGTGTTACCATCTATCAATGTTGTCATGAGTCCAGATCTCAAAAGTGTTTTTTTTTACTCTCCTTTTAAAATGTATTTTTATTCTAAGAGCCTCTGTTTATGCAAATTTATCAGTCACGTCTACTCAGAAATGCTTATATCATATCTGAGGTCAGGAATTCAGCTGTATTTAAATTATATGCCAGATGGATGGGCAATGCATACATTTCAGTTCTTTGACAACTTAATGAACATATCTCTTGGCAAGATGAGGTTATCTGAACATCCCAAATCATCTGTCACAGTTGTCTCCAAACTTTTGGGCTGCAGTCTACCGTCAGCAATGAAAGCTGACCACCACACTGTCTCATCAACCTTTAGCTGAAAAGGCTTTAACAACTATTTGCTTGCCTAGGGTAGCTATGGGCTTCTTATCATGGCCTTGTCAATTACAGGGGGTAAATCCTGATTTGTAATGAGTTTCAGAAATCTAGAAACATTAGCTCATTAATTCTCTCATCCTTCAAGTAAGTTATATTATTAGCCATTTTGTTCAACTGGCACATTATGCAGAAAAAATGCTCGGGGAAAAAAGAAACAAAACCAACAACAACAACACATACATTTTCAAGCTGACCAATAATCTGGCTATCTAACTTCTGTATCCTGAAATACTGCTTGGCCTAATCCTTAAGAAGAGGTTAGAAAACAGCTTTTTTTTTTTTCACATAATATTTTGAGTTTCTCAAGAAGGAAAAATCTGAAAAGATGTTGAAATTTCCTGCAGGAGGCCAAGACTTGGCACAAGGTGCTAAACAAAACATTTTTCATCAGTTTTACTACCTACACACCTAGCACACTAACATAATCTGTACTTATTAGTGCTGCATTGCCTTGGAAATTGGTCACCTAGTGTCTTACACTAGGAGCCCCAATTGTCCTTGGAATGCTTAAAATTAACTGGGGATAACGGGAAAGTTGGCCTGTATAAATCATCCAAGGTCACCCATGCAATGATGTTAGCAGCAAAGCTGCAATGAGAACCTGGAAGTTACTGGCTTTCATCCTAATGGTCACTTCACCAGACCAAGATACCACCATTATGGGAGATAATGATAATAAAACACTGCAGTGCTCTCAAATTGCACAGGAGCTGCACTTTCACTGTTCAGAAAAGCTATCATTCAGTCTGGAAGTTATCAAAATTGCTGGCCCAACATACTCTAAATACAGAGTGTCACTTATGAAGAACATGTAGTTTTTCTTAGTAGAGTAACATTACAAAAAGAGAAAGAAAAAGAACACGGAAGTAGAACAGAAAATCCTGTTATAATGTTAACAAGGAATGAATGGAAAATGATGGGTATTATTCTGCTTTTCTTCAAGCTCCTGCTGAACTTGGATATAATAGTGGCTACAAGACACTGGGACCACTGCTGCCACAGTGGGGATCACAGTGGTTACACAAGCACTAACACCACTGCTGCCTAGACATCACTGATGTTGGAAACCCTTGGCATTGCTTTATTTGCCATGGGTTAGCACAAAGTCATTGGTAAGGGGAACCTTGAAGAGACTACAGCAACCTGCTCCTGTCTAGGTGACCCTCATTCCTGGCTCTTCACTTCTTTCACCCTCCCACTCCCTAGCTAATGCCACCACCCTTTCTCCTCAGCCTTTCCTTTTTTGCCTGAGTGCTTCTCCTCCTGTGACCTCAAATGCACATCTACTTGCTCTGATTCATGGACGATCAACCAAATCTGGTCATTCTTCCAGCCTTTCTTTCAGATAGCCTCACCTCCCATCCCTCCTTTGAATATCCAGACCTGTCCTTCAATCACTCTTGCTGGCTTCATCAGCTTCTTGCTGTCCTCTGACTCCTCCTGTAACAACTGAGGGGTAATGTAGCCTCCTCTTTAATTTGCAAACAAAAACAAGCAAGCAAACAAAAAAAGCTGGACTTCCGTATTCCACTTACTTTGACAACTACCCTGCTATCTTATTCTACCTCTGCTTTTTAAGCTCCTTGGCTGCAGTCAGTACCTGGTGTCAATCTCCTTGGCTTTCCCCAGCTGTTTTCATTGAGCCTTACTTTCAACACGACCTCTAATGACCTCTTCCTACCTAATGCTGTGGATCAGCAGTTATTTTCTGTCCCTCATTCAGCTTCACTGCCACTTCTTTCTGCTCTTCTTGGCCTATCATCTTTCTTTCTTTATCGAGAGGTTCTGATCTGCTCATGTTGACAGGCTATCACTGACAATTATCACCGACAATTACATTTTCAGGAAAGAGCCTTTGTACTTTCTCCCAAGCTGCTTTTCTCTGCTGAGAACCTATCCCCTTGTTATTTTTCAATCCTTTGAAAAATTCCCTTTTCCATCATCTCTCTCCCTCTCTTCCTTAAAAAAATTTAAAAAAAAAAGAAAAAAAAGATTAAAAAAAGATGGAGTATTGTGGGATCTCTTCTCCCATCACGCTTACCAACAAACACTGTCTCATAATTTCCTTGGAAGCCCACTCGTCTGTACCCATCTTCTGTTATCTTTTAATTGTAAGCTTTTAGACAGAGGCTGCTTTTTCACAGAACCTAATACAAAGAGGTACTTGTTCGTAATGAGGCTATTAAGCAACATGGTTATATAAACACAAATTACAAAGGGAGTTCAGATTTCATTGCAGCAAGCATCATACAAAACCTTGTCATGAAGAAAAGAGAACCAAAATGCTTAAGAATACGGTCAAGGCCTTAAAAATTCCATTCTTAGACATGCTGGGCATGCACAAGTGAATCTGTCATCTTTGGAAATTAAGGCTTATGCACAGCATTCAGACTTCACTGAAAGCAACAGGCATTTTATTACTAAGTTCAATATGGCCAAGGCTTTTCTATCCATGTCTCATCATACGGACTTTGTGAATATTTGCAAAGAATCAGTCCATTAGAATACACCTAACAATAGCATTTCATAGTTATACTCAATGACTAGGAATTATCTTGACAGCTTGATTTCTAATTTTGTATCAGGTTTGTATGCTAGGTCTGACAATACCCAGGTACTAAAGCCAATGTTTAATGGATCACAAACACAACTTAAGAAAACATAGCTTGTTTTGTTGCTTTACACAGCCTCTTCTGAACTTTCAATTAATAAATTATTTAGCACTTGTCCTTAGATGGCATGGCTGAGATGTCAATACCACCCAAAGCATCTATATTTACCAAGCCCATCCTGTATGAAAGGGGATGAAGATGTTTGTGTAAGGAAAATGTCAAAGTGGGAAATTAACCCCTTTGCGGGTTTTACAGTTAAATATTGCAATGACTGCTAACATATCAGCACTTATCTGATGCCAAAGGATCACGATATCCCTGCTGATATTGTTTACCAGTTAGACTTATGGTTCACCTAGTTCAAAGAGGGCAATGGACTCTTTTTGTAACACTGCCTTTAAGTTGGTATGCTAATAAGCAAATATAACATGAAATTTTATTCCAAAAGATACAATATTGAATTTTCTCCAATACAAAAGGATACAGTAAATCTCATCTTTTGTGACAACATGCCTCTTAGAGGAAGGTCATCTGTATAAAAGAGTGTCCACAAATGGTGTTCTGTCTTTTTGGAGATTTACATTGGGAAGAGACTGAATGCTGATGGGGGCCGATCACTTCAGTCCCTTGTGTGCATATATGCTAACTAAGCTGAAATACAAGACTGTCTGAGAGCTTTGGTAAAACCATGAGGGACTTCCACATCTATCTCCATCCTTTTGAAATTCCTCACACAAAGGTTGTACTGAAAAGGATTTGATCTGCCCATTCATTCTCTTTACACACTCCTCTTTTTTACCTATGAAAACCAGAAACTACTCACAGCAAACACTGAAAGAAAAACAAGCTTCACACATTCGAACAGCATGGACTGCGACCAAATAATCCACCTGGGCTAAATCCCTATGCTGCTGGGTTTAGTGACCAAAACGACCACAACAGCTGCCTGGGGCAGGAACCAACCTATAATGTGTACTACTTCCAGTCTGCCCATATGGAAAGAGGTGGGGGCAGCAGCATTCCACTCCACCTTGCTACAGATGCCCGTACCAACACACAGGAACTTACAAATGAGTCCAAAAACATTATCTACTCCTATTAGCACAGGTCCCTCACCTTCCTTGCACCTGTTTCTATACTCACTTGTCATGCTCTAGCGTGATGCTCTGTGCCTTCCCCATGGGCTCGAACCCCACTACTTGGAACCAACTACACCACAATCCATCAAAGAGCCTGAGAAAAGCCCATATATACACATACACATTCCCTCTTGAAACCAATCAAAATATTGGTTTTGCACATAGAGTACAACATAGATTACGGTTCAGGTCCTGCTGTACCATGCTCTCACTGAGAACTAGTCAAGTAAAGAACATGAACACTTACGTAAATTATCAAGATCTTACAGACTTTATTGAGACAAGTTTCCACAAAAGAGAGGGAATTTCTTCCTTGAGTAGGGATTGCAAGAATATAGCCAAAGTTACAAGGATTACATGTCAAATGGTACTCTATTTTCTTTTTCTTTTTTTTATACGTCCATCTTGCTGTAGCTTTGACAGGATATGTTAATCAAAATCCTATGGAACTGCATTTAATTGTGTATTTAATTTTCATTTACATAATCATCTTACAAAAGGAGCATTTCTCCTTTGTGCTGGATGTCTTACGATTAAAAGTTGCAATTACCCAAATATGTTATTTTAGGAGCCCCATCACTATCGCTTCTATTGCTCAGTCATTACCATAAATTATTACACAGGAGCTAAATATACATTTCCAGTCTTCATGATGTCCAAACAGTCCTGCAGTCAGAGAGATCGAATGTTCCCTGCGGTGTGCCATAATAATCTGCATTGAGTGTTTTGGATCAAATAGGAGAAATTTCCAAAGCTTAAGGGCCTTAACAGAGAATTCAGGAAACGCATAATTGTAGAGTGCCTTAATTTCAAAAATAGGATTTGTGTGCCTGTAACACAGGAATTGCTTATGGAAATGGGCAAGCACTTACACTGATATATATCTCCATAATCAGTGCAAAGCTACGAATGTTTTACTACTAAATATGTATTGTAAAGACTATACAAACTTGATTAAGCATAAAATCAACTTGTAAGGGGTGGGATATAGTAGAGTGGCAGAGATAGAATACATTTTCCAAAAAATAGAAAATAAAAAATCAAGAGTAAACCAGAAGATCTCAGTCATTGCTGAGGGGGCAACAGGGCATGAAATACCAACCAGCTCACAAAAATGTTTACCTCTGGGCCTCTGCTTCTTCTGTTACTTCTGTTTTGAGAAGACAAATGCATCATCTATCTGTAGCCTATGAATATTGTCTAGGCATTTCTGCTCCCTGCTCAGTTTCACCCATTAACACTCAGGGTATGCACAAATGAAGTCCTACTTAATCTCAGCATGGAAGTGGGTCACAGGCTGGAGGTGGGCCGGTTCCATGGGAGGTGGTTTCACTGAGGGACAGCAGGACTTTAGCTAGCTCATAAACAGGGGTTAAAACTTTGTTGTATCCTCCAGGCTGCTGCCTAAAGTAGTCATCAGAAATAGGTACCCTGCTCTTAGACTGTCTCAAGAAGCTGATCCTCCAAAATTATTGTAGTGCAAAACTCTATTTTTAGCAAATTCTTCAGTTTGCATAATAGTGTTAACATGCCTGAGCTTTACAGTTATAGAATGAAAATAAAAGGGGTCTGGAAATGCTGTAGTTAATGGTAGCATGAGAATTCAACCTATGCTGCTTAAATGCATTGGCAAAGCTTGGGCAAGCTGATAGACTAAAACCATGCAGAAAATGCAATACACACATGATAACCTTCTTCTTTGTGAGGATAACCTCAACAAATGTATTTCTGGCTTGCCTTCTCTCCCCTTCAACATGCTTGTTTTCAGAGTTTGCCTTCAAATTCTTAAAATTGAAATTTTAGCATTCCATGCAAATAGGAGAGAGAATGAGCTGGAAGCATGTCATTGAGTTTTGCTTTCTTTGTTTGTTTTCTAAGTGATTGTTTACATTCTTCAACCATAGACCTTGTGGGTTTACTTAAAACATGACAACAATACAATGGATCGGTGGCATAATAGTTGGAAATCAGATGTATCCTTTCAAACTTGGTATTTTTAATTCCACATTACAGAAGAAGCTGTCTTGACTAACAAATGAAAGGATAGAAAAAACACCTTTAACTAGATGGCTCTTTTACAAAGGTGAAGTAGACTTTTCCTAAATTAGCACAGGAATAATTTTGGATAATCTCTGGAGACAGTAATTTACCTAATATTTGGAGAAGTTTTATTGTAGCTAATGCAGTTTGTTGACGATTATATCAGACAAATTCTGTTTTCAAATCTCATGCTCATTAAATGTAGTGCATAGTACAAAACCTGTGATGTGAAGAGTAAGTCTCACTGGACTGCATCAGTCACCTCACTGTATAATGACTTTTTTTTTTAAAATGCATTGGGTACACAAAATCACTATGTAGTGAAAATCTCAATTATTACTTTGTTTCCTAAGTATTATGAAACACATGGTCAGCTACATTTATTTTACTTCAAATGGCTTGTTGTTACTTATTTCCTCTTTAGACTATTAAAACTCTGACTTATTTACTGTGGCACTCCTTTGATCATCATATACTTATGTAATTACACAGTTCAGATAAACAAAAAAACACTACAAAAACTCTTTGCTATTTATAATGAGCAATCTTTAAAATTCACTTTTTGTTTTGCTTTGTTTTCTGATAACGGCTAGTTACAGACTTTATCCATTTAAATGGACAGCTTCATTGTATCTTTTCTAAATATAAGCATGAGCTATTTTCAGGCCACTCAAGGAAAGTCATGGTGTGTAATATCAAACTCTTTGATTTGTTGCTGGCATATGCATCGCAAAATGTCATCTCATCCTGCTGTTAATGGACACAGCCAGAGAATGCTTATGATCATTACTGATTTAGATCACTGATTTCTTCACACTCAAAATCACTTCAGTAAACAAAAGCAGAGGGCATACACTGAATTTGAGTTTTGAAGAATACTGTATCTCAGGCTGAGACTCCTCTTTTCTCTGAAAAGTCGATCAGATTAGTAACGTGCACTTCCATAGCTCTCAATGAGTATACACTGGAGGGAAGTTGTCTATGTGGTATGCAGAACTGTACAGTCAACTCCTGGTTGTCTGTGGGTGTGTAACCCAGGTTGCAGATTAGCAGGGCTATGCTAAAACAAAGCAGAAATAAAAGGAAAAACACCCACCATTTTCCTTTGAATTTCTCCTGCAGCTTTTTAGTTCAGCTTAACTTCATTCCTCAAGAAATGTAATAAACACAGGAAGTCCTTACAGGCTAGCGTGCATATGCTTTGTATTACCTATGTTTTATGCAAGTTAGTCTACACCATTTCTGTTTTCAATAATTGACAGCTGACTGTGTAACTACGGAAGAGCCTGGCAACCCATAGTTTTATTCAACATTTGCTAAAAAAACAAGTATTAGTCAAAGTACGTCTTTAATTCACCTCAAAAACCACCAGACTTCCCTTTGACTTTATTTATTAAACCCATGAATAATAGCAGCTTGCTGCAATACTGGGCTCGGATTAATATAAGTAAAATGTTCTCATGCTTGGAAGGCAAAGCACAGACAATACAAGTGAGCAAACTCAATGCACTTAAAAGGAGACGGATACAGCAGGCTGCTCTGCCCTCAAGGCCTGGAGACTGCCTGAAAACCATTGTGTAATAATATTTTAGGGCTATACCAAAAACCTTGCATTAATTTGCTAACTGTCCATTTTATTCATTTAGAGGATCAATGCAACAATAACTGTGGTTTCTTTATGAAGGAGTTAGGAGAGGGGAAATTGCTTCCTGCTTCCCTCTCGCCAGTATGCATTTTTCTCTGCATAACATAGACAGTGACTACTTCATGACCAAAGCCAAAAGATGAGATAGGCAGTGTGCTAGCCAAGCATCATGCCATGATGGCCCCAGGAGGGCAACTGGAAGGAACCAGTGGCCTCTCTCTGTCTTTAGGAGGGAACCCAGACACTGACAAACCTTGGGAAGCTGCTGCAAGAAACTACTATCGAGGAAAGTGGGCTCCTCTTATCTGCTGTGGAGGGGGGATGGCTGAGATACTTCTTAAGGAGCACTGGAGCAGAAGAAATACAGGACTCAATATATGAAATATTTCACATTGAAGAAGAACTGATGGAGAGGTTGCCAAAGGGCCAGTGGCACAAATAGAGGGCAAGAAAGCAAGAGGTGCTGACAGTCTTTTCTCGAGGACACCTGTTCTTACTCTTTTTCTTCTTACCCAGGAAAATTAAAACAACTAGCATCACATAACCCATGAGCATCAAAGATCAACGCAGACATAAAACACTGATATTCTTTGCTATTCTGAAACAGAAGAGTAACCCACCAGCCCTGCATAAGCTTTGTCACCAATTTCACTCCTGTACTAAAATGAGAGCAGAGAGCTTTTCATTCTGTGACACAACCGTGTACTGAGCTGGAAGGAACCTTCTTGCTCTTTGGAATTTATCCCCCAATGCATGAGGTTTGATGTGCTGACTAGGATCAAATGGCACCTGTGGCAGAACCTGCAAGCACTGCTTTACTTCATGTCTACATGTAATGAACCTCTCTAAGGTACCGGACATCCTGCGCCAGTGAGTTCCACTGAGTAATAACTTTGCATGGCATGTTACTTCACATGTTGGCTTTTAACTTCACTGCACATTCCCTTGTTCTTTTAACACTGGAGAGAATAAAAGGAATTACATCTGTCACAAGACTTCTTAATGGAACAAGTATAAAAATTCACTTAAGAAAGAGAAAGTCTTCCCCTGTCAGGTAGCAATACACTCATGTATTTTTCAGTTAGTCAAAGGAATTATGTTCATATCAAAAGAAAAACATTTAGCAAAATATTTGCTTTCAGACTTGTTTACTGTTTATTATTTTAATTTACATCAGTTACTGCTTGCAAAACTTCCAGGGAAATAATTTTAAATTGTTTTTTCCTTTTCCCACTGCATAGTAAATACAGCCTTCTTAGTATTTCAGAAGCATAGTACTATAGAAACGTGAGGGCCTGCTTCTGCTCCAAATGAAGTGAATGGGAAAACACCAACTGACTTTATTAGGAGCTAGGCCAGGCCCCAAATTTGCAGCTTGTGAAATTTCAGAGTTGAAAATTTTCTGGCTAATCCTCAGAACCGACTACTTCTACAACTATAACACTATTTACAACTTTATTTATATGTACTTCTTTATTACAATATGTAATATCAATGTTCCTTGTAAAGGTTACTATTTTATAGAAATTAGACTGAAGTTATTGCCAATCAACCTTTTAATAAACTTAAGTGGGATAACTTTCAGAATTTTTCTCAAAGTACGATTCAGTTTTTATGCACTCCTGCTATCTTTGACAATTGCTTAACTACCTTAATTTCCAAGCCTTTTCCGGTGTAGTAAAAAAAGTCCTTTTGGTGGAAGTTTATTGGTCCCGTTTCAAATTATGTTCTGAAACATCCTTGTACTGATGAGGACTCGGTATTTCAGCAAGTTTTCTGTTTCAACACAGTATATTAAGCCATGCCTCTCAACCAATCAACCTCAGTATAAAAGTGTAAGTGAGGTCAAACAGATTGCTCACTAAATCTTTGATCAAGTTGTCTGATCACATATAGACACAACTCTCTGAATTGTTGCATATGTTGTATAATGTTATCATACAAATTTAAGCATTTCCATTATTGACTGCTGCTCGTGTATGTATATATTAACTTGCTGGTCATAAAACTACAACAAAGAACAAGATACACCAATACTGAATTAAGACCTCTAGTCTTGTCTCTCCAAAAAAATTAAGAAAAAAATCAATGTTCTTTACGATCGACTGACTCATGATGTTGTGCTTCAAATATACACATTTTCCAAAATTAAACCGTGAAGTTAATGTCAAATACTGTGTTGTAACTTTAAATATAACTGACATATTAGAACAGATAGATGGGTAATTATGATAAACTACACAATAGTGCTACTGTAGATAATATCATTTATCAATCCTGTGGTCCCCATCATTCATGCATTTACAGTTTGGGAATACAGTGACTGCAAAGGATAATAATTCATAATGGCTACATTCTCAGTACTTCATGCTAGCTCACTAGACAAAATAAAAAAGGTTAATTGTATAACTGGAAAAATGTAAAATTTTATTCCAAGAAAATTAACAAGCTACACAGGTAAATTTTGGCAAATGCAACTTTATATTGAAATCCACACATCTGTATCTTAAAGAAGGAAAGACTCACAGACTCTAATGTATTTCTAAAATACTAAGAAATCATATTATATGCTTTCACAAGTTAAAACTTAAATAATTTAAAACAACCAATACACCAAAATGTGCAGAAAATATAAACAAGACTGTGCCTTCAGTAGAATAAATGCTTCACAAATTGTGCAAGATATCATACTAAGGCTGCGGTCTCCCCATGACAGCTGTCTTAAAATATAAACATACATCAACTGCCTGTGTTTCTCAGAACAAACTAGAAAGGGCGGCACACCTAGAAAAAAATCATATCATCCCAGTGATGTGCATACTGATTTTGGGAACCATTGGAGTAAAAAGGAAAAAAGAGGACTAAGTGATCTCTCATGCACTCCCAAATGACTGACCAGAGTTACTGATTCAATTTTCCTTGCTTATTTGCTTCAATGCTAAACAAAATGGAAGATACTAGATAACCCTTTAAGGCAACATGTGTTTATTCTGTATAATTATAACTGTTCAATTATGACTGGATATTATCATTAACGTTGCCTAACAGACTGATATCTAGCTTTTTAAAAAATATAAATAAGAGTCTATTAAACTTTATACCAAATCAGCAAAACCCACAGAATACAGTTAAATGTTAGTAATTTCACCGTTAAGGAAAATGGTATTTAGAAAGAGTAATATATTTGGGAAAAAAGAAAAAAGGAAAAAAAAAAAAAGAAAGGAAAAAAAAAAAAAGGAAAGTCTAAATCCGAACAAAAATACTGCTTTGGAATGCTCCCCAAAACTTACTCACAAGGCAAACAGATTTGTAAGTGTGATAATCCAATAATGCATGGCACATCTTTAATCAGTTACAGTACTTGAGTCCCCAGTTTTCAGTCTTTGCAAAACAATAATTGTATGAAATGTTTTAAAGGTCTTCAGATGTCTAAAATTAGTTTTATCAACACATTAACCTCATATCAACTTAATTTATTAAGATGTCCAATGCTAATCTTTTTGATGGTCTTATTTTATGTAGTGATATACACAGCATTTAGCACTGATACTTAGCACCTGCTACTTTCATAATCTAGATTTCAACCACATAAAGGAATTCAGGGCAGTAGTTCAGTCCTTTGTTCTTAATTACAAACCTTCAGCAGTGGTCAGCAGGAACATGTTTAGGTTTAAAATAGGATTAGAGGTGAGCTATTGCAAAGACTGCAGAATGTTGCCCAAATCCTTACAACTGCTGACATCCCATTCTTGATTTTCTTCTCAAGACATGGCTACAGGCCACAATTGCTTAGCAGAGAATGGTAGTGTTTCACAAGGCTAAAGATTTACAGATGCTCCCTCATATAACACAGTAAGGTTCCCTTGGTAACCTGGATTTTCTGCAGTAAAGAAGGGTTGTGCTGAAACAGCGCCTCAGCTCCCTGTTGGAGAAAATGCAGACAAAAGGATTGATTCCAGCTTGGGCAAAACTCATCCAGACAGCGGCCGTTAGAAATCCCCCTGGTACTACAGGCCCTCTTGCGAAAACTCTCCAGTAACAGGCTACCAAATAGGGACCCCACAAGGTCAGAAAGAGGAATGTCATGATGTAGAACATTCTGCTGATTCTCTTCTCCATTTTGAACTCGTCTAAAACCAGTAGCCTTCTCCTGCCTGTGGTGTTCGCGTTTTGCCTGATTCCCAACAAGGTTGGCGGTGTGGGACCCCTTCCAAATCCAGCCAGCCAATTAGCAGCCGCTTGACCGCTCGCTCCAGGACCATGGAAAGTCCAGTTCTGGCTCACTGCTGCAACAAACTGGACTGGCTTCATTTTCCTGCGGTCGTGAACAAAAAATATCAGCTTGAGGTAGACAAGCTGTGTGGCTAGGAGGATGAGGGCAAGAAGAAGCATAAATCCCAAAGAATCATTAGCCCTGAAGGAACGATGCTGGAAAGTGCATTGGTCTTCCTCCCTAATGAACGAGTAGGTGCCCACATCTAAAACTGGGGGGAAAGCCATGGCTACAGAGAGGGTCCACACCATACAGATAACGGCCAAACAAGTCCAGAAGGTCAGCCTTTTCGTATAAAAACGGTGGTGGGCAATAGCTAGGTATCTGGTGACGCTTATGCAGAACAACATGAAAGCAGTGTGAAAGCAGGACAAAACCCCCAAAAAGGCAATCACTTTGCAAGTAAGAGTCCCATACGTCCAAGTAGAGCCATTTTTTACAGAGGTGAAAACAAATGGGAAACAAATTGCAGATCTGAGGATATCTGAGCAGCAAAGATCCAACAGGAAGTAGTAAGGAGCTCTATGCAAGGTCTTATCTTTGACTAGCAAAATGGAGATCAGAAGGTTACCCACCACACTGACTCCTATTATGAAACCCAGTGAAGTCAGTTTCAGAAAAGCTGTTAAAGGAGAGAGATTTTGTAAAATGTTGTCAGCTGCATGGCTGTAGTTCGCCATAGATGGATGGATGATATGTATATTGCCTCAGTCAAGTCTCATGATCTATATATAAGAACAAGGAAAAAATAGATCCATACATCTTACTGAAAATGTAATCCACAAACAGAACTGATCTGGTGTCTAGTCATACAGTACATCCTCTTCTTTCTGATTTGTCATGCCATCAAAATATCTGAAAAAAAATCGAGCTATCAGTTCTTAAGTTAACAAGAAATGATGTCAGAAAGTGCTAACAAAGATGTTAATTTATGGAGAAGCAAATGAAGTTGTAAATTTGAGTACTATTGTTTGTTTTCAAAAATCCCGAGGCATTTTTTTTTTTTTGTACTTACTGTTTAGCATGTTTGATTATTGGCATTTCACAGATTTGGCTCGTTACAGTTTCAGAACTGACCAGTGCCCCTTATATTCGGCAGCATATATAATTTTACAGTTAAAGCCTCAGAGATTTTATGAATCAAAAAGATTCCTAGTTTGCTAGCCCAAGAGTTAATCACTGACATCTTTTTAAAAATCCCCAAAGGCTGCTGATATTTTGACATTACCTATATTTATTTTATGGCTACAGTATTTGTCAATGTTTTAGAGGCAGCTGCTGTGTTGATACGGATCACACCCAAAGAAACCCTGCAGAATTTATGTTTTTTAACCCAAGTCACCAAAGCACATTAATCACACTGTGTTGGTTCATGCACATTGTAAGAGAAACAGTATTCATTATTCCCCTCCCTTCCTCCTATAAGCCATAATTTTATCATTTAGGCTTCCAAATAAACAGGTATGCCAGACAGGCGATAGCACTATGCTTTAGGGTCCCCCCCCCCCCCCCGCTTTAATGCAAATCTTTAGAGCCTCAACATAATTCAGAATAAGCAACGCTCGATGTAAATACTGAGAAAAAACAGGCAACACACCCAAGATACAATGCCCATCCTTTCAGGAGGGCTGGTTTTGGTTATGCTTAAATAAACATATAATAGATTGATTTATTTTTTTTTAATTTTTTTTTAGCTAATTAGGGCTCCGCGATTCCCACTAATCCTCCCGGTGAAGCTCACCGGAATACCATTTCGTGCAATAAAATAAAATACATTAAAGAACTGTCTGCTGCTGTTGTTTTTATTATTATTATTATTATTATTATTCCCCCTCCCTCCGGAGCCAGGGACGGGAGCCACAGCAGGCATGATCAGGCTCCTTCGCTCCCCACCCCGAGCGTTTCCACCTCGGGTGTGCACAAAGGATATTCCCACTGAACCCCAGCAAAACCCTGCCATTCTTACCGTCCACAAAAGAGCCTGATTGCTGCTGTGTAAACAGAGGCTGATCAGATCATGGCATCGTTTTAAAACCATGAAATCAGGCTCCCCCTCCCCCCCACCCCCCCACCTTCCTCCCCCCCCCCCCCCTTTGCCGCTTCCCCCTCCTCTGTGGAGCCGTCCCCGCCGCCCGGGCGGCCCTGCCTCCCCTCGCCCCCACCCCACGAAGCCCCACGCACCCCACACGCACCCCACAGACGCCGGCACCCCCCGGGGAAGGGCCGCCCGCCACCCGCGGCCATGCCGGGCAGGGCTGCGCCGCGCCGCCCGGGTGCCGCCGCCTGGCAGCCGCAGCTGCCGGCGCCCTGCGGGAGCCCCCCGCGGCGGGGAGCCGGGGCTTTGTCTGCGGGCTTCGGCTCTCAGCGCCCCCCCGGACCCCATCGCCGAGCCGGGGGGGGTCCCCGCACCTGCGGCTGCGGCAGCCCCGGCTCCCCAGCCCCTGCCCTCCTCCTCCTCCTCCTACCTGTTGGTGCCGGCGGTGCCCACATGCCACAGCTGCTCCTCCAGCGCTGCTTTATCCTTTTTTTTTTTTTTTTTTTTTTTTTTTCTAAGCCCCTTTTCGCTTTCCTCCGCCGCGTTCCGTTCTTCTCTCCCTCATTCCTGTAGGGTTATTATTATTTATTTTTCCTTTTTTTTTTTTTTTTTTTTTTTTTTTTCGCCTCGGTACCTCGCCTGAGGATCCAGTCAGCGGCTCGGCCGGCGCATGCCCGCTGCGCCTCCTCCCTGCGCGCCGAGCCCCGTCCTCCCTCCCGTGTCGCAGCGGCTCGGGCTCCCCCCGGCCCTTGGCGGCGGCCCCGGCCGAGGGCAGGGCGGCCTCAGCGGCGGCTGCTCCCTCGCCGGGGGCCGGGCAGCCCCCGTGGCGGCTGCTCTGTCCCCGCCGAGGGGATGGCGGCCCCCCCGGCAGCAGCAGCAGCCGCCGCCTCAGCGCGGGGAAGGCGGCAGCGCGTCCCCATCGCGATGCATAGCCCGGCTGGATTTATCGCCGAGGGAAGCAGGAGTGGGGGAGGAAGCGGGTCCTGCGCTCCTTGTTTGTGCCGATGAACTCCCCCCCGCTCCCTCCCCTTGTGCTGAAAACAGGGGGGGGGCGAGGGAGCGCCCCCTTCCCTCTGCTATCCCCTGCGGCGGCGGGGAGAATGGGGAAGGGAGGGGGGCTCCCGGAGAAAGCGCCCGGGCTGCGGGGCCGCTAGGACACCGCACCTTCCCCCTGCCTCCCCCGCTGCCCCCCCGGCAGCCGGCGGCACGGCGGCGCTGGCAGCGTGCAGGCACGGCCGGCGCAGGGCTGCTGGCAGCGCTGCATGGCGGCGGGGCTGAATGCTAATGGCAGCCTGCTCCGGCCGGGGCGCGGCACCCCCGCTGTGAGGGAGCGGGGAGAGGCGAGGGGACGGGGTGGGTCGCCGTCCCCCGAGAGGGCACCCTTCAGCCCGGCCATCCCCCCCAGATGACACCCTTTGGTCCAGCCGTACCCCCAAAATGGCACCCTTCGGGGGGAACCGAGGTGGGCATGGCGGGAGGCGACCCATGGCTTAGCTGCTGTGGGAGCCTGGCTGCCCGCTGCCACTCGCAGAGGGTATAAAACCTGGGGAAGAAGCAGAGGGTTTGGTGAAAAGACTTGACAGAGCGTGGCCCTCAGCCCTTCGGCCTCTTGAGGCTTTGTAGAAGTTTAGCCAAGACAAGCGGGCATGCCAAGAGGTGCCCCAAAAGGCTTAGAGGAGAACAAGATATTCCAGGGTGGAAGGAGGCTTGGGTTCTGAGGAACTGCTTCACAGGGAGCCTCCACTCGACCCAAAACAAGTCCTTCTGGAGAATGGGGTTGATTCAAACTGTGTGGCGCATCTTTGGGATCACCGATAGACTAACTGGCATTGTGAAAGCTGTTGTCAAAGTTTGGGTTCTTCTTGGCTTTGGCACTTTCTAAAAGTCTTTGGAATTAGTGGCCAAGCCACAAAATTAGCTTCACGAGCAGTGTGACTGAGCCCAAAGGTCTGCAGCCACTGAGTAATACAGTTACTTAGAACAAAAAATTGCAGTATTTCAAGCATGTGACTTGCTTCAAATGAAATATTTTATTGAGTAGAAAACTCACATAGGGCCTTATCATAGATACCTTTATCATTTTTTCTTGTCTCTTTGTCTCTGTTTCTTTGTTTCTTTCATAACGTAATTACTATGACCTTAGGTTGCTGCTCATCTTTGGGGTTGATTTCACTTCCAAAAACTGCCATTTTGGGTGGTTATTAAAGCTACTACTTCAAGATGTGCTTCTCATGTCACAGTCGGCTGAGCTAAGCAGACCTCTCTGGCTACCCCTTTCTGTTAAATATATGTGCTTTCTCATAGAGCTGTTACAATTTATATCGCTATATAACATTTACAAATTTGCTTTTCTTTTATACCTGTCATGGACTGCTGACGTCCATAGACTTCAGAATTCATGGACTACTGTTCAACTGCTGGTTTAGCATAATCATCATAGGTGTAATCTGAGAAATAATGCTCTAATTTTATTCAATGAAATATAGACATCTAGACTGAAGTTACGTATAACTAGGCTAGTTTCCCATTGTAAATGGAGAAGAGAAGAGGAGAGAAGAGGAGAGAAGAGGAGAGAAGAGGAGAGAAGAGGAGAGAAGAGGAGAGAAGAGGAGAGAAGAGGAGAGAAGAGAAGAGAAGAGAAGAGAAGAGAAGAGAAGAGAAGAGAAGAGAAGAGAAGAGAAGAGAAGAGAAGAGAAGAGAAGAGAAGAGAAGAGAAGAGAAGAGAAGAGAAGAGAAGAGAAGAGAAGAGAAGAGAAAGAGAAGAGAAGAGAAGAGAAGAGAAGAGAAGAGAAGAGAAGAGAAGAGAAGAGAAGAGAAGAGAAGAGAAGAGAAGAGAAGAGAAGAGAAGAGAAGAAGAGAAAATAGTTCAGTTGGAAGGGACCTACAGAGATCAACAAGTCCAACTGCCTGACCGCTTCGGGATTAAACAAAAGTTAAAACTTATTATTGAGGGCATTCTCCAAATGCGTCTTGAACACTGACAGGCATGGGGCATCAACCACCTCTCCAGGAAGCCTGTTCCAGTGCTTGGCCACCCTCACACTAAAGAAATTTTCTGAATGCCCAGTCTGAAACTTCCCCAGTGCAGCTTCTTGCAGTTCGCATGCACCCTATCATTACCAGGGAGCAGAGACCAGCACCTCCCTCTCCATTTCCCTCCTCGGGAAGCTGCAGAGAGCAATGAGGTTGCCTCTGAGCCTTCTTTTCTCCAGACTAGACAACCCAAGTGTCCTCGGCCTCTCCTCACAGCACATGAGAAGATGTTTTAGGGATCAGATCACCTCATTTTGAAGCACGAGTCTAAAATAGGTCAGATGGATACACTGTTCTCTGGGGTAGAATTAGGCAAGAGAAACCCTTGTTACACACGGAGAGATTTCTGGTGAAGTGTGAAATAACACTGTGTTAAGCTGTTGTGCTGGGAGCAGATCACTTTCCCCATGGATGGAAAGCAAATCCAGGAGTCATGGACTGGGAATCTGGGAGATGAAAGGAATGGTCAGTTACAGGTGGCTCCAGGAAGCATAAACTGAAATGAATATGCTTTTGGAAGGGGGGGAGGAGAAAAGCTACAAAAGAGAAGAGTAAAGAGATCTGTCCTCAGTAGTTCTTCAGATCTGTACTCTTCAGTTCTTCAGGCTAGAGATCTGAAAGGTACAGAAAAAAAAATATGTGGGGAAGCCTTTGTTGTAAAGTGAGTTGATTAGGGGTAGCCAAGCAGAACTTCTTGGGCTTTTGCCACGAGAAGGGATCCTGAACTTGGAATAAATGGCCCGCTCCTCAGTGTAAGGGGAACAGCATTAAGGACAGCAGGAAGGAAGTTTAAAAGAGAGGACTTGCATGCTGTATAAGCATCTCAGAGGACAGAAGTGATTACTCTTGGGAAAGTAAATAAACTTTCCCTGCCGTTTTTATGTAAGTTCTTGTCTGCTTTTCCCCAAGAAGGAAGGGGAAAGGGACAGAGAACAAGTCAACTGTGAGAGCAAGAGCGTTCATGTACCCCATTAGAGCTAACAGCAGAATGATTTGAGCGTTCCCTAGAAAATATGAGAGCCAAGACTCTTTCCCTCATTTTCTGATTTAGATCAAAGACGTGAACTCTCTGCAGGTTTGGGCAACCCTACTGCAAGTTTGTTGACAGTTATGGTACAGAGATCTTTCCATGCCGCCTGGAAACATCTTATTTTTCTTCATGTTACTTATTTTTTCATAAGACCCACAGCCTAGAAAATAAAGGGTGAGGTACTCAGCATTGCTGTTGGTAACTGAGGATCCTGTATTCTGTCATTATTTTTCTATTTAGGTATTGATTAAGAATAACCAAGGTCTGGGTCCACTAGATCCATTCCCAGAACAGGATCACCTTATTACAGAATCATACTTTGAGATTTTTGGTCTTTGGCAAGAGGTCACGGCAGCCCATTGCCATGAGGTGGTGGCAATGTTTGAGTACCAGGAGTTCTGGCACCTGCATAGGGGACAGTTGAGTACTGTTGTAAAGGAACTTTGTTGGCAAGTGAGAGCAGTTTGGATACACGGCACTTGATTTCTTTCGAGGAATTGTGTACCAAAGTTATAAACCTTGTGGGCTTGATGGGTAGGTGATTCTCATTGTTTTGAGCTTTTTCCTCAGAATGGAAGAGGTTTTTTTAGAAAAGTCTGACACTGAGAAATCTCACTAATGGAGTCTGAGGTAGAGATTGGGCTGGAGGACAGGCTAGTGATGACAAGTGGCTATCAGCTGAAAGATGGGGTGAGATATTGGCCTCACCAAGGTCAGTAACAACTCTTACCAATTTCAGTGGAATCAAGATTTCAGTCCAGGGCCAGAAGCTGTGAGCAGCTAAACTGTAAAATATTCATTTCCCTATTCTCTTGATTATTTGAGTAATTAAAGCGTTTATTAGTGGTTCTGAAATCTGGATGTATGCGATGCCTGCTCAGTCTGAAAAATGCAAACTGAGAAGCACTGTGGGATTTTGTGACACCTCTACAAAACTGGAGATACTCTGCAAGGTGTACCCACCTCTGTGCAGAGGCCAGCACAAGATTTATGTATTGCTTAAGAGACTGTGATAGATGCTATCAAAGTACATCCTTTTCAAAGGGCTCAAGGAATTCTTCCAAGGGAAGTTTCATGCCAGTGCTGTAGATTTGTGCAACTTTGAAATAGTATTTAAGCACGACTTATGTAATACAGAGACCTGTGAAAGACCCCTGCACAACAGAGAATTTCACCTGCAATATATTTGGTTCCTGTGCTTTGGAAAGTGTTTGCAGAGTAAAGACATTGTTGGTAGTGTCTGGCTGCGGGGTTGGCTCTGAGCGCAGACATAAATTTCACCCCACGTTAAAGATGCCTGAACTGGTCTCCATCTCAGTGATGCCTGGTTTCACGTATAACAAAACCACATTCATATGAATATTGAGAACAATTCCTCTGGGTAATTATTGCAATTTTTAAAATTAATCTTTTGCCAGATCCTCAGTTGTTTTATAAATATTTCTCAGAAGTGTTTAATGAGGTATTTTAAAAATGTTTCCAAAGTGCCCTTTGAAAGTTAATTTTGTTCTTAAAAATTGATCTCTGTTGCATGCTAACACAGGGATAAATTAGGGTTTAAGGGCCCGTATACATAAACTCGTCTGCTGAGCATATAAAAAGGTTTTGTCTTGCAGAGGGAAACCACAGCTCTGTGCGACTCTAATGGCTGTGAGAAACCAACGTGCTTCTGAAAATCCCATTAGGTACTCATCGGTATCCTCAAGCTTCTAAACATCTTCTTACATTTTTTTCATTACAACTATATTTGAAAGACTGGACACACATCTTCTGCATCTAGTTTTCATAGATATACTGTTAAATAAATATTTCAGTGTTAAGTTCAGTTATTTTTTATGCAATTTAGGTAGTGTGGACAAGTAATTACTTGACTTCACTTGCTATCAGGTAGTCAGAAATGCAAATGAGCTTAACCATGCCCATGACTAATTGCCAATGTTAAATTGCACTGCTAATTACTTGTTTCTACAAAAAGATAAGCTACATTTTTAAATTGCTGGACTTCACAAGTGGCCTTTTTATATATTTGAGAGAGAAAGAGAGAGAGGCAAAGAAGGGTTCATGCTGCCTTTGTGGTTTGTGCTCCATATGTATGTTGTAATGTACTGAAAAATTAGCAAATTACTTATTTTTACAGCCAAGGTGGAGTGATAATAAATAACTGATTAAAGATATAGATAATCACAGCCACAGTGATATGAATAGATGATTTATTACCACAGAAGTATATTTAAAAAAAAAAAAAGATAAAGGGTACTTTATAGAAGCTGAAGATGTAGTTCCATGTAGCTACATTTTTGAATGGTTGAGAATATTTGTCTGATATTGCTGTCTTGGATTTCTTGTAAATTGTATGCATAGATAATGGTGTATTTAAAATTTAATCTTTGAATATTTTGTTTTGCTCAAAATTTAAAAAAAAAAAAGGCAAAACAGGGTAAATGCTATCTTGTGTGTCCATATATATATATATTTAAAATGTGAATTATGCTCTATTTGCAATTTTGTTAGTGTAAAGTATTGAAATTCTCCTTCTGTCAACAGTTTTTAGTTAATATGAGCAACAACATAGTCTTCAGTGAGGTCCTGAGCTGCTGACCTTGGAAGGACACTTGCTGTTATTCCCTGCCCTCCTGGACTTCAAGAGAATGCAGACCAAGCCGAGGGCAGTACCTGCTATTTCCAGTCTTTCTGCTCTCCTCCCATGCCAGAAATTCTGTTGGTGTTTTGGTAACTTAATGTGGAATGGTTGGAAATAACTTTCTTCTTTCTCCCTAACCAAAACCAAAATACCATTGCTTACAAATCTGGTAGATGGGACTTGTTGAAGCATCTGCACAGACACTGGGAGTAGTCTTACAGAAATAGCGATTCATTTCTTCAATATATTTTCATCTGTGCTTTAATTAATCCAATTAATTGTACATATTTTAGTATAAGCTATATACAATATGTCTTTCAACTCCTGTAAATACATTCCATTCGCCGATACATTTTCCTGTGCATGACATATGGCTATGTGAATACATCACAGTGGTACAATTCAGCAACCAAGACAGTTGAAAGGAACGATGCTGACAAGTTATGAATTCGTGACTAAATCACCGTAGGTGAAAGCTGTAACTTTTGCAGGTGCCTTGTCTAACCAGTAATGCAAAAACATTCTGGTAAGAAACTGGTGGAGTCTTTCAGAATCCAAAAACTGAACTGGAAGCACTGACAAGGGCCGTGCTAATGACTTTCTGGCTCCAATGCATGGCTAAGCAGGCTTGATCTCTCCCCTGACTGTTGTCCATAGACATTACCTTCTGACAGCCTGCCAAACATGTTTTGGTAAGAGTGGAGCATCTCCACTCAAGGAAAGATTTCTAGCCAACACAAGCAGCTCTCAACAACTGACACAGAAAGCTAAGTTCATTTACTTCAGTGGGGAAATCTGTTACCGTGATTGTAGAAGTGTAGTCTACTAGACTAGATAGACTTGATAGACAAAAGTTTGCTGATTTTTTTTTATTTATTTATTTATTTATTTTAAACAAAGGAAGTGTTTGGTTTGTGTTTGCCCACCTCACCCCTTCTTAGGTATTATGTTTGATGGTCCTTTTGTCTAGGCTATTTTAACACTTGAGCTTCAATAAAATGCTTACTCAGAGGCTATGTAATGCTTCTGGTTTACTTTACTAAATGGAAAGTCAGGACTTGAAATAAGCCAACTACTGCTGAAGCACACAGCAGCTCTGCAGTGTCATGGTCATTAACCGTGCCAATCACAGCATTCAAGAGCCTTTTTTTTTTTTTTTTTTTTTTTTTTTTTTTTTACTTTTTATCACCATTACAGGTGCCACTGCAACACTGTAGAGCAAAATGAAGAGTTGGTGACATTACAGAGAGACTGCTTGCCTTGAGAGAGCAACCTAAAAATGCAGGAGAGAAAGGGGAAGGATGACTTCTTCCAGCTGAGCTGTGCCCAGCATTTTCATGCACCCAGTGTTAAGTGCAGACAGCCTCATGTTTGTGATGCATGTAGCTATACCAGTTATGTAAAGCTATTCTGTCCTGAGGTCATGTGTAGTTTTCCAGCCGGTATGGGTATGTGTGCAGTGCTTCTTCAGCTTTCTTGGTGTGGCTCCTGGGCTAGTACAGTATTGCTCCCATCTATTTTTTGTGCAGTTGGCTCACTGGAGATTATTAGGAAGTGGTTGGGACCTGATGAAAGAAGTGATTATGGTTCATTATTTTTCATATACTTCTCATACACTTTTTCATATACTTTCTATCATGAAGCTAGATAATGACTAAGGAAATTTATGCACATTTCCTCCCCTTCACTGAACCTGAAGGCTCTTTTTAGTGAAGTTAGATACATGAGCAGAGAGGTCTCACGGGCAAGTGAGATTCCTGTAAATTCTGTGAACGTAGGTGTTGGCATTTTGTCCTAGAGTTTACCTTTTTCCCTTGCTCTTATTTCTCATGAGCCACCACTTGTGATCTCAGGACACCCTAGGGACTGTGGCTGATGCCTGACACTTCAGGATACAGCCATCTTTCACTGGCCAAAACCATCCATGGCCTGGAGTCTCAATCTGTCCTCATCCAAACACTTCATGACCAGGCTTGGCTCTGCTCAGCTGTGCAGCTGACCAGGGGAGGAACGGCAAGTAGCGAGCACAGCACTGTTAGAACCGAGGGCTTTGCTGGTTCTGCGATAGTCTGAAGACATCCTGTTTGGTAGTTTAGTACCAAACCAATCCTGTTTATTAGTTTAGCATCAAACTGTCCAACAGGCACACTGCTGAGCCCCTCCTTGCTTCTTTTGCACAGGTACTGCTCCATTTCTTCTGGTGCTCATAGAAATATTTGGATGACCACTATTGGTGTGCAGCAGTATACCTAAGTCACTTTTTGCAGAGCTGAGTTGTATCACTTCTCCCATTTTCTACCATCTTTAAGGCTAGGTTAGAGGTGAACCATGAATGGACAATATGTTGTAGGATTAAAGAGACTATTTGGCAATAACATTTTCTATTTCTAGCAATATACTGAGAAGGGGATTTAAAAATAATAGGATAAAATAGGATAACTGTCACTGACAGCTTTCAGAGAACTTTTAGGCCCTTCTCAGGGACAAAAATTCACAGTGTTGGTGTTAGAAATATGTATTTTTGCTGATACAATTGGTTCACAGCTAGGCATTAAACTTCCTACTAATTTATTGTTTCAATTGAAGGTAATACAGACGTACACTGTAGGGCTCTGAATCGATTTAAAGCTCTGCAAAGAAAATATAAAATGGTTAAAGAAAAGTGTTATCCTGAATAATAATTGCTTTCAATGCATAGGAGTTAGGCAATGGAAAATCAAGTCTCTAGCATCAGAGATGGAGAGTGAATGGTGGCTTTCTGAGCAGTTAACATATGTTCTACTCATGAATTTAGGTCTTATGGTCTGGAAAGTGCAAATGCTCCTGGATAGTACTGTGTCACCTGTTACCTGTTTGATGCAACTACTTTGACATCTAAAACCTAGTGCCAAGGTTTCATTTTGTCAATTTGAAGGTTATTAAGTTTGAAATGATCTGATTTATGTATGGAAAATGGTGAAGCAATTTTAAGTCAGAATCAAAGACTGGTTTGGGTTGGAAGGGACCTTAAAGATCATGTAGTTCCAACCTCTTCACCATGGGCAGGGACACCTCCCACCAGACCAGGTTACCCAAAACCCCATTCAGCCTGACCTTGAACACCTCTAGGGATGGGGCATCCACAGCTTCTCTGGGCAACCTCTGCCAGTGCCTCACCACCCTCAGAGCAGAAAAAATTTCTTCCTAGTATCTAATCTAAGAAAGCCATTCTTTCTTGTCCTGTCACTAGGATAGTGATCATCATTTCCCTGACAAAGAGTCTCTCCCCATCTTTCTTGTAGGCCCCTTTTACGTACTGGAAGGGGGAAGACTGGAGGTCTTGTGGTACTGATGAGGATGCAGAAATCAGTCTCTGGATAAGGATAAGCCATCTGTAAGAAACGTGACAGTTGGAATTGTTCAGGTACTTTGGGAATAGCATGGCGATGGCACAGTAGGAGGAAGTGCATGATTGCAGCTCTATGATGCAATTGTGAATACAAAATTATTGTTGAATTGCCTGTTTCGTGGAGGTATGAAAGAGTGAGTGTTTTATTGAATTGTCACCTACAAAACTAATCTAGCCTAATGTTAGCAAATGGCAATATCTGGTGCTTAATTGGACTAGTATTTGCATATAATTAGGCAATGTTTGAATGCCTAATGGTATTTAAAGAAAAGAGTGGAAAATAGAGCAGGAACAGGATATTGCACTGCACTAAATCAGACACTCAGCTGGCAAGAGCAACTCATGGGTTCTGATCCCTGCTACCTGCACTGTTTAGTGCTGGTTTTGGTTTGTTTCCTCACTGACTGCTTAATGTCAGGCCATGGAGCAGCAACCAAGACCCAGATCTTACCATAAGAGGCAAGTGTCCTAGGCAGTGGACATGGGAGTCAGTTTCTCTTAAATTTTTGTTTTCTGGTGCCATTGTTCTTGCATTTCTGCACATAGGGGATCCAGGATGAACAGGAATTCCAGATCTTGTTTCATGTGTTGCAACTTCTAGGTGGTAGTGCAGAAGGAGGGCTTCCTGCACTTTTTGTGCGTTCGCTGGGCTCAGCACTAATGCTGATATACCTTACCTGACCAGACTAGTCATATCAGACTCTTCTATAGTCTTTTTTGGGGGGAAGGAAGGCACTTGGTTTATGCTCTGTCTCACATCTGGATCACAAAGGTTCTGAGCTGCGTACTCTTGGGCAGTCCTGCACATGGATGGAAAGCTTGTGAACACAGGTCCCAAGAATAAATGCCAAAGGGAAAAGTGAGCACTGGTAAGTCTTGCTGTTGCTGCACTGAGGGTCACTTTTTAGAGGATTTATGTCCTAAATTCTTTTCAAGTCATGGTTTAGATATCTAAATCATATCTGAAGCTCTTGCACTTGTGCATTACATAATTTTGTTAAACTTCAGTGAACTTATTCACTCTCCATTATTAATATAAAATGTGGAAAGAAGAGACCTAAATACTAGTGATCTGTTCTCCCTAATCTGGGATATGTGCCTGGACATAAAAGCACTCCTTTGATGAGTGAACTTACCAGTTCCTCACAGTACAGGACAGGCAGCCAAGGAAAACGTACCTGTTGGGTAACTCTGTACTGCATTGCAAGTTTGGTATTAATGTTATGCTTCAAAAGCTAACAGAACATTTAGCTGATATACTGTATATCTCTATTATGTATAATATCTCCTCATAAATATGCATGCATAACAAAACTGTGGCAATTTGAGGAATTTATGTAAAACTTACACATTCTCTTTGATATCATGGGTCCTCAAGATATATCTGTTTCAACCTGCATGCTCTCTACTGAAAAGGGAACATTTTTTTCTCTCTCTCTCTTTTTTTTTTTTTTCCTAAGCTTTTCAGTGTATTGAATTTTAAAAGGACATTGCCATGAGGCCAACCATGGAAAATAATGAAATGCTGACAACCTGAAATTGAATGGAGGACCCTCAGACAAAAAGAGCTGGCAATTGCTCAGAATGATTTATTTGCCGAAGTGGGTTAGTTGCTAAAACACAGACCACAACACAGGAAAACCTGGTGATGCTGAAACAGAATGAAAGGTTAAAAAGCGAAGGGCCGTTCTGGAGTAAGACAGACATCAGAAGAAAAAGCTCATTGCAGGAATGTAAGAAGGTGGTTTTTATTTTATTTATTTTTTTTTTTCCCCTGCTGCCACAAGCAGGCAGAGGAAATTGAGAACATACAATCAGTGGAATTGCAAGACTAGATTTAAATGTACTTTTTGTTGAGGTGAGCCTAGTTAGATAATGGAGCTAGGGTAGCCTTCAGTGAGAAGCAGGAGAGAGCTAAAGTTACAGTCTTAATTATGAAACTTTCAGACTTCTGCTTTGCTTTGCAGTCTTGGAGTGCAATTATGAGCCTACTTATACCAAAACTATTTTTAAGGTGAGGTAAGTGTTCAACCTTTAAGCCCTTTAACACTTACTGAAAAAATCTGCTAAACTGGGGATAAGGATTCAAATATGGCTCCTAATGAACAGAGTAAGACACATTTCAGAACAGAAAATAATGCTAAATACTTCTTTCAATGTAAAAAAATAATAATAATTTAAAAAAATGTTAAATTATGCCTTGAGGTTTCTGAAATTCATAGAGTTGTAGATTCACTTAGGTTGGGAAAAACCTCCAAGATCATCAAGTCCAACCTTTAACCTAGCACTGCCAAGTCTACTAGTGAACCATGTCCCTAAGCACCACATCCACTGAATGATATAAGAAAGAGTAAGAGGATGAATAACTACTAGTACTAAGAATATGCTGAGATTTTAACATTGGGTTTCCAAGTGCTAAAATGAAGAAAGGAATGCAAGTTTAGTAGAATTTGGATCAGCATTATGGCTTAAGGCTTGGGTATGCTGTAATGTGAATAAAACTGCATTACATAGCAGTTTTAAGAAAGGATTTCTGAAGTGCCTGTACCAGGGGATGGTGAAAGATTTGTTCTGGTCTGTTTAGAGAGTAAATCCTAGAAGGAACTGTTTGAACCAGTGTAGTTTATGGGGTTTTATTATTTCTGTGGCAAGTTTAGAGAAGCATATGTACTTATACAACTCTTTGCAAATGTCCCAGTTCCATATAAGCTGCACATTTCTCAGTCTTGGTAATGAGACCAGAAATAGTTACTGTAAGCAGGTGGTAGGGATCAAGTGGTTCAACAAGGGAAAAAACAATCTTTCACTCATGAAGTTTACTCCCTTAGCATTTATTTCTTGACAAAAAAGAATGTAGCTGTTGCAAACACAGGACAAAAGGAAATTGTTTTTTCCATACCACATAGCGAAAAAACGAAAGCCCAGTCCTGTAAGAGGATGTGAAATCCTTGCTGAACAAACAGCTCAGCTGCTACTACATCAAAGAGGGTGTATATAAGGTGAGTCTGTCAGTGCCTCTTCACCTTGTTTCTGTGACTTTTGCTTTGCAAAGCCTGTATTTTGCCATAAATCCAGTAATTGTCATTGTCCTGCATTAAGACAGTTGGCATTATGATATATTAAGGCAGCAATCTGACAACCAGTATGTACGGCCCTTTTCAGCTTACTGGGACTTCACTTTGAATACACTAAATTTATTTTGGTAGGGTACATAAAGTGACCATGTGCTGTACGTTTGGTATTGGAAGGTCAGTAATCCCTTAGAAGGGATTTTCATAGTTAATTCCTATTAGGCTATTGGAAGCTAAGCAAAGAAATCGTGAAAAAACTCATGAAAGTTCAGATTTTGAGTGCTTTGTATTTCTAACTTCTGAAATTGAGAGCACATAACCTTTTTATTTTTTTTGCTGGGATTTCATTGCTACTTCTGGATAGGAAAAGAAAATTTACAAAGTGCTTCTCATTCAATACAGAGGACATCATGCAGACAAGGTGAAGGGAGCTCTTACGGAAGTTTGACATAGACTCAGAATGGATTTTTCTCATTGCTGAAATGATAGAAAAAACAAGGCAGAAATGTAAGCTGGTGTACATCTGATGTGCGCGGCACGTATGCATTAGAAGTGTGTGAATAGACACTTTATATTCATCTGGCGTCCTTGAGAGTGGGCTTTCCTCTGGATTTCCCTTTTCCTTGGGTGATAAATCTTGTGGGGCGGAAACCAATAGAGTGTAAGTTGAATATATGAGTTCTGAAATGTGTTTGTAAAATAGGAGTGGGGAGAACATTTTTTCCAATATGTATTAAGATGTAGGTCAAATAATTTACTGGTAGCGGACTGAGAGAAAAAAAAAAAAAAGTGTCTATTTTAAGAACCAATTTAGATTTTCACATAAATGGAAATCAAGAATAATTCTACTGCATTACACAGAAGTGTAAGGGCTGGTGCAAGGTCAGAATGAAGCCTCTTGTGATTTCTGTTCAAAATGAATTTAAATCAGGATGACTGTACTGATTTCAGCAACTTCAGGCTGTTTTTCAACCAGATGAAAAATTGGCATTCAGTTATTCGAATACATAATTCAGCTAATATTTTGCTAAGGAACGAGGTGGGGATGGAGCCTAACGTGGCTGTAGTTCCCCCGTGAGCACCACGTCGTGCAAGGGGCGCTACTGCTCCAATGACGGGGAGCCCTCCGACTTATTGATGTGGCTACTGCATCCAGACCTGCATTTTGCCTTTGACCTTGTCCGAAGGTCCCACTGATGCACAGTGTGAACACTATGTGGAGCACAGTGTTTTATGCAGGCTGTTGACTCTTAATATTTTCAAAACATTGAATTTGCCAGGAGTTGAGGTAACTCGCGTTTGAGCCTTTGAACTGAAGCGCTGAATTCCTTTTGGAGTACAGTGCTAGCCCCATAAAGCCCATCTCTGAAAATTCTGCTCCAAAAAGAGGATTACTGTACATATGCTATATTTGCTCCCTTTTTTCCATAACCTTTTAATGCCTCAGGGATTGAGTTTCACTAGACGCAGTGGGAGAATCCTGGTACATCTGGTTTCCCTGTGGTCTTACATGATGACTGAACAGCCTCACAGCTTTTGCGGTCAGATTCCCTATGGGCTCACACTGTGATTAGATTTGTTCACCACAAATATATCCTTGTTTGCCATAAAGATATGAGTGAATCAAGTTGCTGTTTATGCGTCCCATTTACAACTAAGATTTCATAGAATCATCCAGTAAATTAGGTTGGAAAGGAGCTCTGGAGGTCACCTCTGCCGTTTCCTGGCTTGGTCTCTTCCCAGAGATGATTTTTTTTCCCTTTTTGAGGATGGGCAATTTAGAGATATCCTTTCAGCCATCCTTAAGTTCTGACAGTGACCTCTGCTTTCCTGCTTCTCTCAAATACAAGCACAGACCCCAGCCTACATACAGATTACATTTTAAAATATTATGTATGTGGTTTTTAAAAATAAAGGGTAACATTCAATACTGAATTTTAAAACCCAAAATCTGGCATGGGAGAAGGTTAAAGACTGTCTTAAGCCACACAGCTATAACTGAGAATGTCTAAACAAATACTTGGTCTGGCTTTTGTCGTAGCCAGAGAGGACTCCTCAGAGAAGGTAGCAATGGCCTGGGTGTTCATTGGGAACCCAGGGAGACCTAGCTGTGTCACCTCGCAGGCAGGAGTTGAGGTTATCCAGCACCTTTGCATCAGGACAGCCTGCTGCCATAACCCAGGCATGAGAGATGGCCGTGACAAAGTTGCATGGCGTTCGAAAGACACAGTTTGATCACCCCTCTAGGAGAGCTCGATTTAATTTTAAGACAGTAAAATTTTTTGAGCTGACTTCACCGAGTTTTTCACCAGGGCCATAATTATTACTAGATAACACTGACTTGTTCTTGGGAAAGCACTTTCTGCCTACTTTTAATGTACAATTGTTTCTGGGATTTACGTTTCTTTTCTTCAAATACAATAGAGTGAAAAGCATGGCTGTGACATTTATTGCTGAGTCCTGGTTTCTTACAAGCAACTGCTCTGGATATATGATCACCATCTTTAATTTTTATGAAGAGATGAAAAGTGACTTGTGTAAGACCCATTGAAGTACTACTTTTTATGAAAAAAAAGGACTTTTATTTTTTGATAGATACAGACTATAGTCTATAAACACTATAGATAATAAACTCCAAACCTCAGCTAAACTTCTGAAAGTTGGCCACAATTGGCCTTTCTTCAAATCTGAAACTTTAACAAGGCATAATTGTCTCTTGCTATTCATGAAGACACTGAAATAAATAACACATTTCGAGGAAAAATGAGTCAAGATGGCTTCTGCTAATACTCCAGATCATATGAATAGATTCAAATACATTTTAAAACTGCTACCACATGACTTATGAACAATCACAGCTAGATCATGTTAGGTTAAAGTCTAAGGAATAAGTGCAGGTATTTACTGCATAATTTCCATAGCCAGCTGAGTTCTGAAAAAGGTTGGCAGAAAATGTCCTTGAACGGTTCTAGAATTAACTAAAGACATTCTGGTTTCACAGGTAATTCATAAAATAGAAAGTGAACATATTTTGATTAAAATGACAGATTTCTTCACTTTAATTGTGCCAGGATTAAAACTGGTCATGTTTTAGGACTGCTGCTGTTCTGTAAGAGGGTAGGGAAGGGAAATGGGTTTGAATCATTTATTCCTTGTATTATAGCAATGCGTGTAAGAATGTGTAATGTCTGCACAAACAGAAGATCAACAGAAAAACACAGACCCTGCTCTAACAAATTTTAGACAGAATTTTGACCCCACTCAGATAAAAAGGTAATTTTCAAGCTCTTATGTTTGCAAAGTAACAGTATGAAGATGTGCACAAGTGTTTTAGTGCCTAGCAGCTGGGAAAGCTGCTGGAAATGTTGATTCCAGTTAAAATTTCCAAGACAGGTATGGGTGAGGAGGAACACAGCTAGTATGGTGATGCTCAAGATAATCTTTAACCCAACCCAGCAGCAAGGCCTAGTTTTCTATGACTGCTGTCTGGGGACAGGATGCTGCCTTTGCTGGTTGCAGCTGCTAGGTCTGCTAGAGGCCACCTCCCTTCAGGTCTTCACTTCCATCAAGAGCTTGTTCTCTCTTCTTAGCACTCTAATGGGCTGTTTCATTTTGCTTTTCTCATGAAAATCTCAGTTCTGATCTGATTAGATGAATGATCCAGAATCGAAAGGCTATGCTAGCTGACTTGTCTGCTGGAAAGCTTTCTTTCTGAATATTGGAAATGTAATATTTAGGTGACAGTGCCTATTCACATGAACTGAAAATCTTCATGGTTTTAGAGCAGGTTGCATTCTTTTAAGGTTTTGGGTGCTGTCCACCTTTAGTTGCCTCAAAGGTCACCCAATATGGTTTGCTGTATTTAATTCTGAATAGTGGTCTTGTTTTTCTAGGCTGGTGAACCACCCCCACTTCTGTTGACTTCAGATCACTTCCTAACAACGGGTTCAAGTGGGAACTGGGAGGATAGGTCCAAGATGGGAGGACAGATCCAAGTCCTCCTTTCCACCAGTCCCAATAATCTCTTGTCATTACATCTGCTTAGATCTGTCAAATCTTTCATCACATGTAAAAAAATGAATGGAAAGGTTACTTTTGTAGCATAATAATTACAGCCTTTGCCATGGTAACAGACCTATTACAGTTCTTCCATGCTTTATCTTATCCATCATGCTTGATCTTATTAGAAATGGTGAACTCAACTCCATACTCCATTCTCACAGAGCTTATGTAAACACATTTTTGAAAAGAGGAACCTGTGCTTCAGACTGCATCTAGTCAGTACACAGAGTCATTGGGCTAGTCGAGGGGTAGCTCCTATGGCAGGGGAACACTGATTGCCAACTACATTCACAACGTGCTCCAGAAATCCCAGGGAGCATCCTGGAGGTGCCACATGCTTCCTGTCACACCAGGGTCAAGTCACTGACCGTGACTTCCACTTTTCCCACTCATAGGATAAAACGGGTATGCAAACATTGATATCTATAAGCATATAAGGGCTCTTAGATGGAAGATGCCACAGAATTGCTGAATCTCCCTATAGTATTACAGCAGCACCAGGATTTGTCTGAGTGGGAGAAGGGGTTCACAGCAGTTTTACCAGTCTTAACACACCCCGAAAAGGAAGGGTGTTAGGAACTGGAAGCAGTGTTTGCATTCCTTTCTCAGGTACCTCTGCATGCAGCAGGATGGCAGTGCCCAGCTGCCGTGCAGCACCTGAAGGCAGCAATGAGCGCTGAAGGACGTCTGTCCATTCCCAAAGGGACTGTAGGTTGGCTGCAAAATGATTGTGGGATGGCTGTGTTTGAGCTACGCTGTTGTTAAGGCAGACGGTAATCACAGGAGTCAAAAGCTATGTTCCCGACTTACAACTTTCCTGCGCTAATGAGAGGGTAGGTTGTGTTTGTTAAGAGGTGGGCGTTGTCAGGCTGGTTTTGCTTTCTGCTCTGAAGACAGCCACTAATGGTATTAGCTTAGTGCACAAACTGCTTTGTGCACCAAGCTGAAGTCCCCAAAGAACTAGAACCCTGTTTTCATAAAATGCTGGGATAAAACAACCTCCTTTGAAGTCTAAAAAATGTATAATTCAAATAACTATAAAGCATTAGAACAATTTTTCTTTAGGAAAAAAAAAAAAAAAAAAAAAAAAAAGAGAGAAAATGGTCCTTTATGTGCTTTGGGTCTCCAGCTAGAAAACTGCCATAAATGGCTTTTCTGATACAAAGGCAACTACATAATAGTAATGTTCAAAATTTGTAGTCTAAAGGAAAAATAAATACTTCAAGTTTCCCGGGTACCAGGGAAAACAGACTTCTTCAAAATTGCAAGCTGTCAGATTCAAAGTAAGAGGGCCAGCCTCTTAAAAAGTGCTCTTAAGTAACTAATATTGAAATGAGATAACTTTTACATGTAACAGTAACAGGACAAAGAAGTATACAATTTGTTCAGAAAAGACATCTTAACAACACCTAAATTTGTAAAGTCACCTAATGGAAGCAAAAGTATGGAAGAAAACATTTAATATAAGGAATTGCAGCACTTTCAGTCATTTCTGTCATCCCTATTTTCCTTTTCATAACAACTACTCATCAAACTGGTAACAAATCATATGTGAAAGTTTATTAAAACAGAAGTAAAAGAGGGATATCCAATTTTACACTCAAGTCATTGACAAATGCAAGTTGCCAACAATAAAGCTCTGTCAGAGCCTAGGGAACACCATTGTGCTGTGCAAACACCTTTCAATGGAGAACATAAAGCTTCAGGCAAATACCACAGTTCCTCGTATCCCTACAGCCTGACGCTAATTATTCTGCTAAAATTTCATTCTCCTGGAGTGAAACTGTTGCACAGTCCTGTGAAACCACTGCCAGGGATCTTTTCAATGTGAAGATAAAGGAGTCTGAGAAAAGCTGCTTGTGATAAAATGTATTCTATTGAAAGAGCATTATTTAATATTCTATTGAAAAATTGGCAGACTTCTCAAATTTGGGGAAATACAAAGTGAATTGAGTTTGTCAGTGTTTTTTTTTTTTTTTTGTTATCTTTTGTTTTGAAAGGGTATTAATGGTTTAGCCAAGCTGTAACGCAGAAGATCACACATGATGTGTGCTTGCATCCACCCAGTCAAAAAAAAAATCACATATTGGACCATCTACTGCTTCAGGGCAGCCTTTGAAGGTGACACCAAAGCTCCCTGTTGGGCTGTAAATTTCATTCATAAGTATGAGAATGGTGCACCACATCCCATTGTGATGTTTGGAAGTCACAAAAGGAGTTTGAGAACAGCTACATGGAAAGGCTTACATTTCATCACAGCAACTTTGTGACCATTATTATTCCTGTAGTTTGAGAGCAGAAACCACCATTGCTGCAGCTTGCTGTGTTGAGTCCTACAGTTTCAGCCCCACAAAATTTTGGAAGCTTTGATTTTACCTTCCTCCTACTATCAACCATGAGACAGAGAGACACAAGTTGCAAGACTGAAATGAACAAGGCTTCTGCCTCCTCAGAAACTAGAGAGGGAAGTCAAAACAGCCACAAATGGCATACGGAACATAGAAATCTTAGAATTTGTAGAACGTGATCTGCCCATCCAATTACTTATGTAAGACCTACTTGACAATTCTTCTAACTGTTGCTTTATGCTCTACTGAACAGAAACATTTACACAGAAAAGGGAGAAACAGTATCAAAATATATAACTTTGCATCACATTTAACCTTTTTCCCCAGCTCCAAAAGATAAAAGCCAAGATTTCTAGCAAGAGTGGCAGTGCCCACAGCACAAGATCAGAAGGAAATTCTGTGAACTGCAGAAAGTTCACCTTCCTACGCTGCTTATTCCGCTGCTATTTATTTGCTTTTATGGACTGTATTCCTTGCATCAAGCTGACAGCTAGAACAACCTAATAAGCCAGAGGGATTTGTGGTAGAGATTCTTGGCTGTACCATTTCCCCTTTGGTACTAAAAGCATTAAGTGGGTTCTAGATATGCTACTGAGTAGATTCTTTCAACCACATAACACAATCTGACTGAGTATGAATAGGATTTTGCATCAGGACTGTTTACTTTGGTTTTGGTCCTTCCATGGAACTCCAATGTATCAGTAGATAAGAAGCCTAAATGCTTAGCTAATAACACTAAGTTTGTCATGAGGATGATACTCAAGAACAACAGATCTGTTGACTAAAACCAGGATTTTAACAAAGCAAATGGTTTCCATATTGCAAAAGAAATGTGCACAACTGCCTTGATATATTTCTAACAACCCTCTAATGCAGAAACACTACACATAATTCCTCAGTAAAATAGCTAAATCTTCATTTTCAGGAAAAAAAAAAGAAAAAAGTTTAAACCTTGTGTGCTTAAAGGAAAGCTGAGTGCAAATAATAAACATGTGGCAACAAAACATAATCCTTATTTGATTTGATTTAAATGCAAAATTCATGTTAAAGAAAATTAGTGGTCCCATTCTGCTAACAAGAACTCAGGCAACAGAAGGCTACATTCTTAAATAAAAACACAATAGAATGAAGTTTTCCATGTTTTCTTAGCTCTCTCAAATCTTGTCCCTGTGACAGCAGAAGTGAGCTGTTAGGTACTAACTGTCATTACAAAGAATGTGAGCACATGCACACATGTCAAAGCAGCCTGCTCGCTAGTTGTCTTGTTAGAGGTATTTCCAAAGCTCTGTCATCCCGACTGGAAGACTAATAGCTGCTTCCACCTGATTAACCCCTGAAACCAAAATTGCGGACATTGTTGATAGTCTCTCTCACACATTTCATTTGCAATCATTTACTGTGAACCACTCTATGGTTTTCCTTCCCCATTCAAACAGTTTTTTACCCTCTGCTAAGGCAGTATTTAATCACAAGCAATGTAACATCACCTTACAGTCATGAGGACGGGATCCTACAAATCCCTTCTACTGAGTACAATCTTGATCTGCTGTATTGCACAGTAAGAGGGGTTTGCAGAATTACGCACTACAAGTTTTAGAAAGCTATCCAGAACTGGAACACAGTGCTAAGTCCCAGGCCTCAACCCCAAGCAGTATTTGGAAATACACTTCATTTGAGCATCTTCTTGACATCATTGCTGTCCATTTCTTTTCCTGGCATACAAGCCGAGGCAGGCACAGAATCCAATGACGCTGACAGCGAGGCCCAGCAGGAAGGCAATCGTATCTCCTGCATCCATGGCTTCAACCGCTGGCAGCACCAGCAGCAGTGAAGCGAGGGCCAGGAAAAGTTTTGAGGTGCTCCCGGTAGAAGACATGCTGCCGACCCCACAGGGAAGATAAACGAGGGAAGTGCTGGAACGCAGGGACCTCTGCGGTATCTACAAGGAAAACAGAAGGAACGTGACAGGATTTCCCTTACTGCCCCTTGAATTCTCCCCCAAAAGCCAACCAATGTGACTGCTGCATTACAAGTATCTGCACAGGCTGTAGGACATACAGGTTTTATCTTCACAACCAACTACAAAAATGAATCACTTAATATGAGGAAACGAGAGGGTTTGCAACTCTTTTCACTTCCTTTTCCACTCGGCGAAAATAAATCTCTCAGTCTCATCACGAGGTCAGGGCAGCATGTGCTCCGCTGTCTGTGGTGGGAGTGCCTGCTTACCCCAGGCCGTCCCTTTTCCACCAGGGGCCTTTTCCTCTCGGTTTCTACCTTTTGGCTTGGCACAGCCTCTGTGTACGTGGGGCGAAGGGTATGCGCTCAGGAGGTCGTGGATTTAACCTTCAGTCCTTCTTCTGAGCAAGTTCCCTGTGTATATGCTCGCTGTGGGACAAATACCCTTTCGGTTTGCCCCAGAACCAGTTTGAGGCCAGCACGAAGAAACCAAGGCAATAAAAAACCACGCTGCTCGCCCCGGGGCCACACAAGCACCTCGGGGAGGGCGCATGGGCGCCAGCAGCAGGAACTCCAACCCACGGGGGAGGCCGTGGGGCACTCCCACAGCCCCTGCCCTCAGCGGGACGCCCCCCCAGCCGCCCACCCGCCGCGGGACCGGCCGCGTCGCCCCCCGGTCACCTCCCGGCGCAGGGCAGCGCCGCTGGCTCCGGGCTGGGAACGTCCCCGCTCAGCTCCCCGCGGGGCCGGCCCGCGCCGCCTCGCCGCGCTGCCGGGGGCCGCCGGCCGCCATCACAGGAAGGGGCGGTAGAGGGGCCGGAGCCAGGGGCGGGCGTGACCCGGCCGGGCCGCCTCCTTCTTCTCCCTTCCCTTCCTTTCCTTTCCTCTCCTTTCCCTTCCCTCCCGGCACGCAGCGCCGCGGCGCGGCCCGGCTCCGGCCCTCCGCCGAGCCCCGTGTGCCTGCCGTGAGGGAAGTCGCCCTCCCGTGAGAGCCGCCATGGCGGCGGCTGTGAGGGGGCTTACCGCCACCTGGCACGGGGAGCCGGCTGCGGGGCTGCACATAGGCGGAATCAATAAAAACGCGAGCGGGCTGGCTGTCCGCTCGTCTCCCTCGAAATGATTAAATAGCACGAGCTGCCTTCAGTCCCACTGCAGCCGCTGCCGGGTTCACTTCCACCGTGGTACCAAGCACTGGTGGGTGCCACCATCACAGCCCCTGCTCAGCAGTGCTAGGGCAGGCTGACGGGGCGCACGGCGCCTTCTGCAACAAAACAGGCAGAAATCAAGGGGAATCAGGCGTCACCTGAGCTCACCCCCAGCATCCAAGTCAAGCTTGACCTATTTTTTTGCTTTAGACATTGGTGCTTGTGGAAGTACTGTGTTGCAATGTAATATCATTTCATTACGTTGAACAGAGCTAAAATGGCTTTTTTTTTTTTTTTGTAAATGCCACACCACTGTACATGTAAATGCCACTAGCTATACCTCACGAGTTCCTAATCAAAGCTTAAGCACTTTTTTTTTTTTTTAGTGGAAAACGTGTGTGCTTATGTTTGTATAAAAGACAGATAAACAATTATTATGAAGTGTGTGTCTTTGGAACGGGCATAGAAATAACCAGACATAGCTGTGCTAATACGGAGGTAAAATCGACCAGGAATTTGTAATGTGTTATGTAAAGCATTAATTCATGATAACCCACGTTGTCACAATGTTTCCCTGCACTCGTGCAAGAAAACAGCTTCCTTAATCATTTCTTTTGAAAGAAACAATCTCTGATGAGCTTCTTAAGAACATTAGAAACTCGGATAGATTGTCCATCATACGTATAGCTTTGCCTCTGCCTTATATAACTTCACTACGATTGCCCTTGAGCAACCATTCATCATGCTTATAAAAACTTTGTAAGTCTGAGCTGGGATATTACTGTTGTGCTGACCATAATTACTTTATTGCTGCTAATGCTTTCCTCATCTGTCTGGATCCATCAACTGTTTTAGGCTATGAACTACCAGGGATAGGAGTAGTTTTATTTTTCTATGTTTTATTTTGTTTGTGTGTGTGTGTATTCTTTTTATATCAAGTGGTGTGAAAGCTTATTCTTTATAAGCAAGAGTCCCTAGACACTGTGGTAATACAAATAAAAATAAATATTAGTATAACAGATAATCATCCCTTTTGTTCGTGAAAAACCTCTTTCACAGTTTTTCTGTTATGAAATACCTCATGTCAACTCCAAAGGCATTTTCTCAAGAAGCTGAACAAGAAAACTCATTACCTGAGAAAAAGCCTGAAATTTCTGAGATAAAGTTACCATGTCAGAGAGGAGAGTAATGTTACAATTCCTGACCCATTCCTTAATGAATCACAGACAAATCTAAGCCCTATTGAATCTGGAGAGCAGCAATGTGAAGTGCAGGAGGTAGGTAGGTGTCACCTTAATCACTGCTGTCATGTCAGAGAGGGGCCTTGGAGTCCTGGCCCTCTTTGTTCCCTGCTTGGCCTTTTTACTGCATCCTGCACTGTTGACAGGTAAATGTTACAGTGTTCAGTATGTCAAAAAATGTTTAAGTCATCCCTGTAAATTTCAGTGTTGTATTTGCTGTCACCAGCACTTACCAACTAAAATTTTCAATAGCTGTCATTTTAGTCCCACAAAACAGATGTGAGGGGGTTGAACAGTGTCTTTCAAGTCTATATGTTAAAACTAGAAATGTCAGTACCAAAGAGTTATGGCATCTTTGGACTTGAGTATTTTGAAGGTGAGGCGTGTAAAATCCCAGAGGAAGACTGGACCTAACAAAATTATCTTGCTGTCTCTTCCCTCTTCTCAAATGCTGTGCTAATTTAAAGACAGTCGAAGTCACGTGGACAAGTACAGTATGAATGTTGTGGAAAATATTGATTGTTAGATATGTCATTTTTTAGTAATAGCATGGAAGTGCCATTGAGAGTTAGAAAGCAGTGCCATTTGGGGATATATCTCTGGCTTATTAGCTCTTTCAATGCCATTGCATTTCTTAGATTTGGCTTCAGAAACAAGGCTGCTTTGAAAAAATGCCAACAAAATCTAAACAGTGAAGGAGACTCTAGTGGTTTTTCATGCTGTCTGAATAGCAGAGGGATGTGTATTCAGCTTCAAGCTCTGCCATCAACTTCCTGCATCACCTCAGGCAAATCTTCCTTTTGACCTATCACCACTTTGATTGCTTAGCTCAAGCTATTATGTAACTAATATTCAGAGGAAAGGCAGAGAACTCCCAGAGCTGACAAGCTAAAGCTTTGTAAATTCTGAGCACAAGGCTAAGGAGGTATGCATGAGACTGGAAATTGAAAATAAAGTGCACTTTCTGGACAGGAAGAAGTTAGGACATAATCAGCAGAGCAAGGCTGCACCCTGAAGGGGAGATTGTTTTTCTCCTTTTTTCCTTTTTATTTTTTTTTCTTTTTTCTTTGCTTCAGTTCATCTGCTCATGAGAACCATTTGTTTAAGACTACACTGATCTAAGAAGCATTCTGATCAATTTCTGGACTTCAGCTGTAATGAGAAATGCTAACTCTGATTACTGATAAGACATTGACTGTGGGGCAATGCTTATCACTTCTACACCAACATGTTCATCCCTTGAGCTACTTTTCCTTGGTGATACTTAATCTGACATTTTAACTGTCTATCAGTATGTCCTCACCTCATCACTTTGCCCAGATCCATCCATTTTTTTCCCTTCCAAAAATTGGGACTTGCTTTATTTGGCTTTCACTTCTTTTTCTCTGAGCTCCCCATCAGAAAGTAGACTCTACCACAGACACCTCATTTGCCTCTGCAGAGAAAAGAGGTAGTTAAAACACAGCATGAGTTACTTCTATCATTAACTTGTTCCACATTTACTTCCCAGTCCGCTGTCACAGAAATGTTGACTTCATCCCTTCTCTTTCTTCCTCTCTCTTTATCCCCCCCCCCCCCGCCCCCATTCCCGTCATGTGTATCTGCTTTGTCCTGCCTCATTTTTTCCCCTCTGTTTCTTGAAGTCCTTAAGTTTCCTCTCAAATCAGTGTAGGTAGTCAGACCTTCCCTATCATGAAAACACCAATTGGATTCCCTTCCTGTAACTATCACTCTGTTTTTATTCCTGTCATCTCTAACCTCTCCAAACATGCTGTCCAAAGCTGCTCTAATTATATCCTACATCTCCTTCAGCGTGGCTCATCCTTCCTCCATCAGCTGAAGCTGCTCACGTTCGTATCTCTAGTTAGTATCTCAAATATGAAAGCTTGTGTTTCCTTATTGTCTCTCTGATTGACAGACTGCTTTTGAAATACTCACTCCTCTTCCCAAATCCAGTAAGCATTTGCTTTTTAAAAAAAGCTTCCTCTCCTGATTCCTCACTTTTGCTTCTTAAATCTTTGTTGCTGAGTCCTTTTCTGCTGCTGAGATTGTGATAAGTTTCCATCTGTGTTTTTAATACTTCAGTGTCTATACGTTGTCTCTGGCTGCCCTGCTCAACAAACATGGCTTCGGATATCATCCTTCAACTCACGTTTTCTTTATCTTCCCTCTCTTTTTATTCCCATCTGGTGGTGTTGGAGTCTTACTGCATCTCACAGAGCAGTTCCTAGGCCTAGCAATTCCCTTCTGACTCTGTTACCTGAAGTCATGGACTTACAATCATTCTTCTCTCTTGCTGTGACCCCTGCAGCTTTGTTTATTTAAAGTGCTGCTGCCAAGGTGCTTCTCTCAGGTTTGTCATTTCTTCTGTGTTCCCTCACTTCTTAATCCTCTGGTGTTACTTCCCTCTTTTGCTGAACCAAAGACAATTTTCTTCTTGGTCCTAGAAGGCCTTTGCAGTCTAATCTTCCTTCATACTGGTTTATCTTATTGCCATGTCATGAGGTTAACTTCTACCTTTCTTTTGTCACCCCTGGCAGACTCCTTTTGATCCCCCTAAGAAGCAAAAGTTACTTCTTTCTGAGAGCAGCGAAAGGCTTACAGAAAGAATTGCACCACTTTTTGATACAAAACTCCTTCCTTTGGCACCACATGCTTCCTGCTGTCCTTTATACAGCCATGAAAATCAAGGATTAAATAGCCCAGTGATTCCTTTTCCTTCAGCCCTTTGCTCCTCTAGTCTGGCAGGGGATCTCCTCTGCCGCTGGAATCTCTTTGAGCTCTCTTGCCAAGACTTGAGAGGTGTCTCTGTGCAGCGCTGGCTGGAGCAGAGAGGCACGGAGGCAGCTGCCAGCCCTGCAGAAAGGAGCTCTGGAGCTGGTGCTGGCAGGAGGTGGGAGCCGCGAAACCGCAGCAGCAGCAAGTGCGGAGCTTGCCAGCCAGAGTTAAACACCCACTGATTGACTGCCCTGCCCAACTGCAGGGGAATTCGAGAGCTGCCCATCAATAAGGGCAAACCCAGGGATTCCCTGTGATTGTTGTGAGCATCGTCATTATTATTATTATTATTATTGGGAAGCATAGTATATTAGAAGTAGAATAAAAGCATCCAAACTCCCCCCAGTGCTGAGTAAGTGACTAAAGACTGAGTCCAGCCTTCTTGACTTCAGTCTGCCTTTGTACTAATGTGAACTATTGAGATGTTATTTCAATATGCATCAGTGTTTCCACAGGTATTGGAATATTGTGTTGTGTTTGGTTGGTTCTTTCTGAGAAAAATCAATTATTGTACAACATTAGCAAGAAAATATATACAGCACCAGCAGCTTAGCTTGAGAGGGCCTGGTTATTCATCGGTATTGAATGGTAAGGAAAAGAGGATACAACACAAGAATGACAGAATGAGATTTAAAGGGGGAGTAGCAGCTGTCATCCACACATTGTTTTGTATAGTACATCTTTTTTTTCTTTTTCCAAGCTATGCTGTCAGATGTTTTCTTGGCTTCTGTGCATATGGTTGTAATAAGTAGGAGAAGCTTCATGAAAATAAAAATTGATTTAAAACATAATAAGCTTGAATAATCATATGTTTCAAATCTAGATCTAATCCATATTTGGATGCATGCTTATCTATAGGAACATGTAAATAGCCTTTTTTATTTTACCAGCTTTAGACATTATTAGAAATAAAGCTTGTCTGCTTAAGTTCTGAGCATCTAAATCCAAGTGTGTTAGTCATAAATGAGAAAACTGGTATAATGAAATTGTCCCTTATATTTGCATGCCTAAAATATACTTCTTTATTTTTTATTTTTATTTGAAGATTGGTGTCTGAAAAAGAATGTGAAATAATGACATAAGAAGATAATTAGGGAAAACAAGAGGTTAGTGTCAGGCTCAAGGTGGTGTATCTAGCAGAAGAAGGGGAAGAAGTCAGAAGGAGGAGCTGTGCTGTATGTCCAAACTCCATGATTAGGGGAGGAGAATCACGGTATCACAGAATGGGGGACACTGGAAGGCATGGTGCCTAGTCAGGTTTTTAATATTTCCAAGGATGGACACTCCACATCTATGCACAACCTGTGCCAGTTTTCAGTCACCCTCCCAGCAATAAACCAATAGATAAATTCTTATGTTTAGATGCTATTTTCTTTATATCAGTCCACACTCATTACCTCTTGTCCTGTCACTGGAGGCCTCTGAAAATAACCTGGTTTTGTCTTCTTTAACAAGATATTTATACACATCACTAAGAACCCACTTGACCTTTCTCTTCTCCGAGCTGAGCAGTCTCAGGTCTCTCAGTCTCCTCTCATATGCCAGATGCTCTAGTCCAATGGTAAGGGCTAAGCCCATATATCTAGGGCTAAGCCCAAAAAAGATCCCATAAATAAATAATTGCACTGAAAGACACCTATCCAAAAATTGATTTGCATCTATTTGGTAAATGCTGAAGATTTGCTGTTGTGAGCTAACAAAGTTTATTTGTGGAATATATTTCCTGTATCTTATCTTGGTCATAGAAGGCTCTAAAAATACTTTGTGAAATAGAAAGTAAATCTGGATTATTTCAAAGCCAGTCTAAAGGGAAGGGACATCATTCATGAGGGACAAATTTAATGAGCCAACTGTCCGCTCTCAATAGCCTGCAATTCATTCCAGCACTTGGTTATTTGGCTCCCTTTTCATTAGCAAAAACAGTTTGAGTTTCACTGTTGAACTAAATACACAGCTGTTGTTACAAAAGACACCATGATTTCAGAAAAAATATAACTGCTTAATGTCTTTGTGTTTCACAAATCACACAAACCTTTAAAGGAAAGTGCATTTATATTCTGTTACCCATCTGAAAATTCATGCAGTGAGAAAAATCACTCATCAAGAGTAAACTGAGAAATACAGTTGTAAATATATGTAATTAAAACTGACACGTCTCACCTTAATGGCTCCAGGGACCATGGTGATAAAAATCTAAGATACATGAAATATGGAATCGATGTATATTTTGTGTATGCTTAGTAATAATATACATATAAATAATAAAATAATAGTAATAGCAGGTTTAGTATTAAGGCACCTGATCCAAACTTAGCTACCAAATTTATTGGAAGAATCTTCATAGACTCAGGGGGTTTTGGACGATGTTTAAATATTAGCTTTCATTCATTGATTTCATGGCATATTACAAAGGTAAGTGGGGTTGGTCACCCACCTTTTATAGCCAGAATAATCAAGACATGGAAAGATGAAATGAATTCCTGAAATTCTTGTGGAAGATCAACAGCAAATCAGGAAAGGATCTCTCATGTTCTTTTTCTTGCCATTAAACTGCAGTGTCAAACTTCCTGCAAAACACTTACAATGAAAGTGACATATATTATATATATAAGATATTGATTATGTCCTACATATTTCAGTCTTTAGAAAGACATGACTCCTGATAGCTCTTAAATATCTTTATCTATAGTTACGTATCTCAGTTGGCAAAAGCATAGAGGAATTATGCAATATTTTGGGAAAGCAGCTGACTAGATGATGACGCTAGACCACAGCAGTAGTTAAAAAAAAAAAAAAGGAGGACAGACACACCACACTCCAAGGAGTCTTGTGGTTACAATTCTTATTCCCTTCCCTTCCCTTCCCTTCCCTTCCCTTCCCTTCCCTTCCCTTCCCTTCCCTTCCCTTCCCTTCCCTTCCCTTCCCTTCCCTTCCCTTCCCTTCCCTTCCCTTCCCCTTCCCCTTCCCCTTCCCCTTCCCCTTCCCCTTCCCCTTCCCCTTCCCCTTCCCCTTCCCCTTCCCCTTCCCCTTCCCCTTCCCCTTCCCCTTCCCCTTCCCCTTCCCCTTCCCCTTCCCCTTCCCCTTCCCCTTCCCCTTCCCCTTCCCCTTCCCCTTCCCCTTCCCCTTCCCCTTCCCCTTCCCCTTCCCCTTCCCCTTCCCCTTCCCCTTCCCCTTCCCCTTCCCCTTCCCCTTCCCCTCTTTTCTTATTTTCTTTTTCTTTTCAAACTTTGCAAAAAAACTGTTCATATGTTCAAAAATCAACATAATTACCAAAAACCATTCATAGTAACTTACTTTTATTCCCACTGTAGCTGACAGTAACTTCCATAGAATTCCGGAGAAACAGAAAAGGAAAATCCCTTTGTGCAAACAGTGTCTCTGGCAAGATGTATGGAATTTCCTTCCAAACCGCAAAGCCCCTGAATGTCTCAGAAGTCTTTTCCAGTGACAAAGTTCAACATTTTCCATGCTGACTGTCCTTATGTTCCAGCTGAGATACAAATATTACTGTGATGGAAGGTGTGCAGATATGTACGTCATAGATATATGTTTCCATCACTATTTTCAGAATTTATTGGTAGCACATTAAATCATATATTATTTTATTTTTACCAATCCTAAATTTCAAATGGGTTAAAGACTGCTAACTTACATGACTATTTGCTATTTTGCTTATTCACTTTTGGGAATCGGTCCCTTCTTCAGTGCAGGAGTAGGGCAAAATCACACATTTTATGCATTAGGGAGGTGTTACTTCTCTTCTGAAGTGAGTGAAGATATGTTCTGCAATCATTTCATCTGAAGTTGTGAACTCATCAGTATCAAAACAAAGCATGGCTCAAACTTAACCACTTATTAGATAAAATACCTAATATCCATGGTAGCATGAACGTGTATAAGACACCCACAAACGTGTATATAAAGGTATGTATGTGCACAACTATACATGCACACACATAAGCTCTTGAAGTACTTAGGATGCTTCACTTCCCCCTCAGCCTGAACACTGTCTGAACTTTCTCTCTGACATCCTGTGAAGCCCTTAATCACGTGCCAGCCTGTAAGCATATCCTCAGTACCAGGACAGTCAGCGAGACCATTTAAATTTAGTCACACGCTTGCTTGCCTCCCTGCATCAAGAGCAAGGCATTCAGCACCCTGACAGATCAAGCCCTGAATGTGCATCCCAGCAAACAGCGGCAATAAATTCTGCAACTGGCATCCCACTTTTTGATAAGACTCTTCTGAGTATTAAGGTTGGGTTTTCAGTCTATAGGAGCCAGGTTTTATGCCTCAGTGTTACGTGCTGTCGCGCACCTCTGTGAACAGAATGGCAACGACTGCTCAGCCAGACTTTGCAATTACAGACATATATAAGAGGCATCTACATTAAAGACAAACTGAGAGTGCATTCTAATACATAAGGCATTTGAGGATGTGGAGAATAAACTTTAAAAAAAGGGGGTGACAGTAGATTAGCAAGTTTGAAACCAATTTTATATGAACATCTGCATTCTAATGCTTTTGACTAAATTATAAATGCATTGTCTATCTGTTCCCATTGCAGGATATCTTGAAAGTATTTAATAGGTGGTGCTAATTGCTCACATTCGTAGTCTCTGAGGACTCCTTTTGCCAGTATCTGTCATCTTCTGGAAGTGTCAAGCACTGAGGGATTCAAAATTTATTCTGACTTTTTTATGACTTGCAGTCCAAATAGAGATAATAAGTCACACTTTCTCTTCACCAGCCTGTAGTAATGTAGTCTTTTATTTATCCATGATTGCAGGCAATTAGAAAGCATATATCCGTTAGACTGCATATTTTGGAACACAATAGCTATATGCAGATTGGCTTAGATAGTGCTTTCCTTACAAATGTTGTCCTTCTGTTTCATGACTTTTTATTATTTTTGATGCATCAGAGAAGATTTATGTATGTCTTGGGGAGGCCATAAAAGAGAAAGTTAGATGGGCCAGAGAGGGTAGACGACAGGACCACAGACTGATATTTTAACAGTAGATATTGGGAGAAAATGTTGTGTTTTGTTTTAAAGAGAAAGTTATGACAAGGTCTATTGACAATTGGGTGTGTGGCAGAAACTGTGGGTAGAAGATTGCATTGCAAGACTATGATAGTGGTTGTATTCATATGGTGGGAAAGAAAGCAGATGAGTTTGGCTTGTGAGTTTTAACATGTGAAGCCAGATGGAGGCCATCTAAACGTACTGCTTAAAAGCAGTAATTTCTGATCAGTTTTGTTACTTTCATTGCCACTGGACCAGATGGCTTGTACTATGGTGTTGAGGCTGTCTTGGGAGGTCCCCAGTACTGGGCTTATACTGGACAATACTAAAGAAGGGAAAGAATTTAAAAAATACCAAGCTCAAGCTGATGGTGAACTTTGGCAGAGCAATAGTCAGCTGAGTATGACTGAAAGAAGAATTCTGGGCCAGTCTGGATTTGAATCAGTGCACAGATGAAAGGCTGCACAACCCATTAACAGCCACTGAGAAATCATCATTCCTAGTTTTGTCACAGGTTTGTGCAGCCAAAGCTTAGCAACTGTTGCTAAAATTTCTTCACCCTATAGTCCTTTGTTTTTCACAATATCACTTTTTACTTCATGCTTGCATGAAAAAGCTCAACTGTAAGTCACTGTGACAGAAAGGAATGTGTAAAACACTTCAGTGTGTGAATGCTGCTCTTAAGAAGACGAAGAACATTTCCTGGGCTGCTTAATAATCCTGTGGTGTTTGTCTTTATTCATGTCTCCGTGGAGTCATGGTTGTTGTGCTGTCTACATGAGGGACAAATGATAACCCTTGATGTCATTTTGAGGAACAAAAACATTACTACCCTTTAGCATTACAAATCTCAGTAAACGAGTTGTATGGAGATCAGTTCTTTGAGCTGTATCTGTAGTTCATGTGATAAAGAAGTTTGATACTGAGTCTTTTCCGCAGGTTAGCTAATTCTAGATCCGTAACTCATTCCTGGAAGTGGACTGCTGCATTAATTATTATTATTATTATTATTATTTTCCTTCTAACAACTTTCTAAGGACCTGCTCTAAGTTTCTAAGTTTAGGACAATGCTGAAAGTAGAATAAACCCTACTGACTTGTTTGGTTCTCTTCCTACCATTGACATTTCCAAGCTGATAAGACGCAGCAATCATGCTTCCCTGAAGATCTCAAAGTTAGCGAAAGGCATCTTACTTATCCTTTAGATGCAGTTGACCTTATGATGAGATGAATAATGAGAGAATTAATGTTATTTAATCCTCCCTGTGATCATCTAAGGGAATTTGGCACAACACTTTTTTTTTTTTTTTTTTCTCTGTGTTTATTCTTACTATGAATTATTGAACTGAGTTTCGAGTGTTGTTTTCAGTGCCTCAGTTGTGACACATGATTATCAGTAAATAAATGCCCCATGGCTTCATTAATAAAGATAGCAATTTACTGGAAGAAAGCACGCAAATATAAAACCTTGAAAGCAGTGCAGCCATAACCTTGGCAAACATAGGTTGAATTCATCAAGCAGACTTAGGTACTGTGTGTATCCCCCTGTAACACCACTGTCACTGATACTACCCAACTGCCTCCCAGTCCGTAAGTGTCTGTAATCCTGCCACCAGACAGGACTGATCTGCCCATTGACCATTCAAGAGAGACCCTAACTCAAAGCTGCAGAAGTGGGGTCCTCAATGAGCTGGAAGGGTCTCCCCCCAGTCAGTGCAGCGCCAGATTCTGGCTGTGCTTGAGGTGTGCTTCAGCTGGACATGACCTTAAGCACAGCCCAGGGACCAGGTGTGGAAATACCACTGTGAGTACACAACAGGCAACATCTTGTACCCAAAACATTCAGGTTCAAATCTTTACTACAGCCCAATTTAGAGTACGGACTTGAACTTGTGTTTTCCACAGAAGGCAGGAGTGTTCTGGCTGCCAAATTGCTCTTTCTCTTAGAAAGACAAAATGTCCTTAGATACACAAAGATTTACAGTCTGATGTTCCAGGCAGAAAGGGTGGGTGGCCCTGGAGAGGTCAGATGCTTAGCTCAAGCCCAAATCATTTTCCCGTGCAGTCAAATCTCACATGGCTTCTGCAGGTCTCTCAGACATCCCCTGTGCAACCCAGGGCAAGAAGAGTCTGAGGACAGTGCTATGTCAGGGTGGAATTACACTCCAGCATGACAGGACACAAATGACAGAGGGCTTAGAAGTGTGGCAATCTGCTCCCAGGCATGACTGAGAATATCCCAGAGACAGGCACGGTTTAAGAAACGTACACCTACGGCTGTGTGGAGCAGGGGATCCTGCCAGGGTCAGGCTTTGTCTGTGCTTGGTGCCCAACAGCAAGGGCCCTGCTGTGCTGCATGCAGACCCGCTACCTCAAAAGCTTGGTGTCATCTTTTCCTTTTCCTGCTGACAGCTTATAGTAACACTGAAAAAAGCAGTAATATATTCCCCCCTTATAACATACTGAACAAAAAACTATGCTAGCTATACTCAGTTAATCTTCACATTGCCCTTTCTTTGTCTGTCTCTCTCATCTGTGCTGAGAATGACTCTAACATAATCCAATGGGCAACCCCCAAGAAAGCTGTTGGCAACCATAGTTTCTTACTACAGAGATGAATTTTCAGAGATGTTATTTTCATGAAGGGGTTGTAAATCCTAGAATACTGACAGACTTTTTTTTTTTTTTTTTTAAAGCAAATTTGTCTCTTTCTCATCCCGCAGCTCTTTAGTGAGTCTGACATTGTTTTCTAACTGTGCAGGTGTTTTGTTTTTGTTTAGCAAACTGTCAGAAGCTGTCAGCACATGATTCATTGATATAATTTTGTGATCATATTATCTGTGTGAGGAATTATAAAAAGCCATGAAGACTGGTATGAGTGGGGAGTGAATGGAAATGCTACGGTACAGAAGAACCAGAAGGAGCAACAAAAGAAAAGCGCGTGCTTTTGACACCTGTAAGGGCAGGTCTTTAGGATCTCAATGCATCTATATACAGCTTCTCAGGACATCCAGATCAGAAGACATGAAACAGTGAGTAAGTCCTAAAAAAGCAGTGCAGGATGAACAGGGATTACATTCTACTCCTAAAGAATATAGAAAAGCATATCTAAAAACAGCATGTCATCACTAACCCAGGAAGAGCCAGGAAGATGTGATGAGGTCTCAGTAGCTGGCATCCCTCATCTTCTGTACAGCCAGGACAGGCAGACCGACCACCCGGGTACCTCCGTCCTGGTGCTTGTGAATGTGTGGGTATGAGACTGTGACATGGATGACTGAAACTACTGTTGTTTTAACATAAAACCATCTGTCCCACACCCTCAAAGTCTTGTGTAGGGCTTTGCAACACTGATGCAAGTTTTTCCTGCATTTCTGATTTCCTACATCCTTCTACAGTACTTAACATTCATCAGTTGGGGTTGGGAGTTAATACGGACTCATTATCATACATGTAATCACATATGTAATTTTTAACTGCCTAAATTCATGTCCTCCAAAGTATGATCCTGTTGTCAGACTGCTGTTAGATATAGCATGTCTGGCAAAAGCAGATTTGGCAGGAAAAATCTATTGCTTAACTGTAACTATCTTGAGGAACTGTAGTAGGAATAACTAATTTTTGCCAATCAGTGTAAAAATTCTAAAAATCTCAACTAGTTAGATTTTATGGCATTGACACTGGCCCTTCATTTTGATCATTTTGTAGTAACAGGCCTTTTTCAATACTCTCCCAGATGTATTCACGGAGTATTTAATGGTATAATTATTTTCACTGTATTTTAGGACTGATGATTCTTTTAGGTAACTTCTTGTGCTTCTTTTAACTTTTTATTAATACCAGTACTTTGCATCCATTCTGTATCTTCCTGAAGGTGCACTTTCAGCTTGCAAGTACAGACAACTAGAGCAGGAATGAACACCAATTGCTCTTACAAGAAATCTCTGTGATTCTGCTTGTCTGTTGAAGCAGGCAATGATAAATGCATAAAGCATCCGATTGTTTTGAAATACCCTTGCATTCTCTATTATTCACTTCTTTTCATTCCATAACACAGAATGAAAATTATATGTTAATTCTGTTAAGCAGTTTAAACTGTACTCACATTTTTTTCTCAGATGAAAATGCCCTTTATGCAGGACTCATCATAAAAAATATGCAATATTTTCTGCTGAAATGTCATGGATGCCAAACTACCAACCAATACCTTCCCAAGATGTATAACACTTGTGCAACAGGATTCTATATTTTAAACAAAATTTGCCAGATTCTTGCAAATGTGCGTGCATTAGAGAAAATATATGAAAAATATACTTAATAAATTTGACAAAATATCAGTCCTATTCCTTGATATAACAATATGTAGACAGTGGTGATGCCAAATTCTGTGGCCTGTTTTTGTCACAGCTTGTGTTAAAGGGCTTATCCCGACTATGCACATCTTGAGCAAAAAGTACCTAGGGCTTAAAAAGTCACCAGCTTGCTTACTCCCTCTCTCTCTCAATATAGTTATAATAGCAGTGAAATGCTTAGGTACTTCCTTTGTTTCAGACCACTTTTTCAGTATTTGCTCAAGCCTGGCAAATGCAGCTTTGCTGCAAACGTGATAACTATCCATCATGCGTACCTGAAACAATACTTATGTCAGTGATTAATGGGTAGCCTCCCCTCTCCTGATCAGGCATGAAAAATGAAACACTCATGACCACTGAAGAGAGTGCATAATCGGTCGCACATGCCAAGACCCTGGGCTATATAAATCTCTGGTAGGACAGAGAGAAACCTGACCATCCAGGTCCCACCTGTCCTGCAGAAGAAGGCAGCTGTGGGCTGGTGACTGGTTCTGCCACAGCTGATTGAGCACATAGCTGTGTTAAACACCAGCTGTAAAGTATCCTACTGTGAAAAGCTTGCCATTTTTCCTATATTGTGCAAGCTGCATGGCTGCACTTTGATTCCTTAGTACAGTGGGCTGTGAAGGAAAATGAAAAATAAAAAAGAAGAAAAAGAAAATGAAAAAGCTTTGAATACCACATCAAAGCTCCCTGTATGAGCATCAAGGCCATGAAAGACACAATCCTATCCCCAGAACTAGCAGTAGATCTCACTTTGTTCTTGAAAAGAAATAAAGAACTTTTCCTTATGTAAAAGTTCCTGATCCAATAGGACATTGACAGCTCAGATGTCTGACCCTGAGCTGGACCTGGTAAGGGGCAGATAGCTGCACTCCATTACAGTCTGTCTGAGGTTATTATGTTGACTCTGGGAGAGATGGAGAGTGTCTTCTTCAAGGAATGCATGTTAAGTGAGTGGGGATCCAGCAGTTGGCCAAGAATAGTGAGGAACATATACCTCATGCACCCAGGGTTACTGTCTCTCTCCATAAGCCCTACCCAGGGGTTCTGCACCCATCTTTGATGCTCCAGGTCCCAGCTCTCATACATCCCTGCTGCTTGACCTTGGCTCATACTGATGTGAAAGAGCTGTTAGAAATTCTACAGGAAAGTCAGAAAGGTAAAATTATAGACAGAAGTGAGATTGTTGAGACAAGATTGTTATCAGCTCTAGTATTCAAGAGGGAAACTATGGAAAAGAGTAAAGCATGAAAAGGTGTAAAACCTTAAAGTAAAATAAAACAAACAAACAAACAAACAACTTCAAAAAGCAGGGAGTTTGGCCAAAGGTTAACTAAAAATCATAAAGTCATTGAATTGAGACATCATTATTATCAAAGGACCTGCTGGGGATGGCAGCTCAGCATCACCTAAGATCCCTTCCAGGCAGCTTCCAGTTAGTTGCTGTGCAAGAGCAGAAAACCAGAGGAAGACCTTCCCAAAAGGCTCTTAACTGCTCCATTTCAGGTTGTATGATGACAGTTGAAGAGGATGCCTAGTGGCTACAAAAAACATAGTTATTTAAACAGTTTGGAAAGTCCTGTTGGAAGGAAATTCATATTCATGGGCTATGCACAGCATGTCTTAACTCAGTTTCCTTGTGGCCCATCAAGGCTGTCAGAATTTTGTTGTATTTGCTGCAGATGTTTTCCCTGAAGCTTTCTACAATTTATTGTTACATCTTTTTCTTAATCTTACTCTCTTACTGCCTCCAAAATTAATCCCAATGCTTATTTAGTTAATTCTTTTAAAAGTTATTATCTGCATCTGGAGGGTATGGCTGTCTTAAAATTGGTTCTTCTCAGTAATTGTTAGAATTAAACACCACGTGAAAGGACAAAAGTGAAATTCTCATGCCTTAATATCCCTCCTCATATAATAGATACTTATAAGTAATTTTGCTAGGTATTTGACATGGTGTTATTGTGATCCATTTCTGCCAAGGTCTTGACCAAATCTGGAAAGGATTCCTTCTGAAAAATATCGTTTACCATTTGCTCATTACAAATTTGAAGAAGAGACCTGAAAACCTATAACCGTGATTTCTTTTTCTATGTTTTCAAGCCCTGTGTTTTATATATTTATATAAAATTATAAATTTACATATATTTATGTTTTATATTATAAATAACTGTCTTCTTCATTCAGAAGATCTAACATCCTGCACAACTGCTGTGGGCTTTGACCATATTTTCCCATTTTATTTCTCAATACTGATAGATTTATACTTCAGTTAATTTGATATCGAATGCATAATTAGGAAAAGACCTTGAGCATGGCGCTATAATAATATCACTATATTATTAATATGAAAATAATTTAAATTAATTTAAAATTGCTTTCTAGAGCTAATGGAGATCTTATTTGATTTTTAAATTATTAAAACTTACCTACAATGCAGATATATGGCTAACAGACTTCATTATTAGTTTTCCACATAATGTGATTTTTTAACTACTATGAGATTCTGCTAAGGCTTGTACTCTGCTAAGGCTTGTAGTTAATTGCTTCTTGTCAACCATTTGTTTGTTTGTATGTTTGTGTTTATTATATCCACATAGTACATTTTGGATCAAAAAAGAGTGCATTTGTTATGACCTTCCTAAACTCAGATTCTGGATTAGATGGTATAATTTAATGCCAGGAAGGGATCTAATACGAGCTGCTTGTTTTTAAGCAAGAAGAATGCATTGGAGGTGAGGAGGATGCCAGAAACCATGTGTGATAACATGCCTATTAAGATTCAAACCTTCAAAAAGTTCATTTTGATACTTCCAGGAGAATCATAGTTTACCCGAGCAAAGTAAAATGATAAACTAGTACATTCAAGTTGCATTGCAGTACCTTAAAATCAGGAAATGCATTTGTTTTAGTGTGAACTCACCATTATGAGTTTATTAGCACAAAAAATACAATTAGTTTAAATATTATTCTCTCATTTATGGTGCACATCTTCATCAACTAAGAACCTAACGGAAGATTCCAAGGGCAAGACATAATTAGTAACTAACATACATACATAATTAGTAACTAACAGTCCTTGAAAGCTAGATGTGATATTATCAGTATAGTACAGAAGAGAATCTACCATCACAGGGAAATGCACTTCCAGAATCATCCAGGGGATTTGAGTTTCTCATCCCATAATGTGGTTCACAGCTTCTCAATTCACACTTATGCTAATCTGAACTTGAAGCCATAGACAACTAAGTACAGTTACCTGCAGCTTGTAAAATGTTTAGACTTGTTTAGGTGAACTAATACTAATACTATATATAAAGTATTTTCTAGACATGGTTACAATATCAGGTGCTTCACCGATATCACAGAAAAGATCCTCATGTCATCTTCAGTCATTAAATTATCTTGCTTTACAGGTTGGTGAATAGGTGTTACATCTCCTGGGAAGAGGAAGGATGCTAGAATGATAGTCAGGAAACCCAGATCATATTCTTTTCACATTTTTTTTATAAGCCCTTATCAAGTCATCTTGTGCCTTAGTTTCTTCTCCCATTTCTCAGTGATGCAGTTTATAATCTTCAACAGGAATCGCCATTCACTACATGATGGTACAGGGCCTTACACAACAGCCCTGACCATGGGAGTATGAGGTGAACTAGTCACATCAGGAAAAGAGGCAATTTGAACTTGGCCATGGCCACTGCTGCTGCTGCTCATACTCTGCAGGATAATTTTCTTTACATTTACCCGTGGGTAAAGACAGGTGAGTAATTACTACAGAATACTCAGCTGAAAGCTCATCCTGAATGTAACTGCAAAAGGTTGTTCCACTACACATACTTGGAATATTGTTGTTTTATGTATACATGTGTGTGTGTGTTTGTGTATAGATACAGTTATAGATATATTCAAATGTAAGTAACATACATATATTGTTCAAGAGAGAAAGTTACGTGGTAATATTTATAGGATGTTACTCTTATAAACAGATATATATTTTTTCTTCCTTGGTATGGAGATCTTATGTATGCAGATTTATACACCTGTAGCTTGTTATTCTGTGTTAAAGAAAAGATGAGTAAAAAGGATTAAATATAGACAGAATATTCAGCAGAGATGTGTCCCTCTCTGGTTTAGAGACAAGGACTTGCAGAGCTCAGATTTCTTGACATCTATGCTTTTGTTAAAAAATTGCAGAGGTCTAGTGCTCTGCTCTCTTTTCTCTGTGCCTCGTTGTACCAAAATGGGGTATCAGGTCCAATTGCAGTGTTACTTCACAGCAGTCCACATCATGGTAGCAGATGTCAATGTTTAATACTGTCTATAGCTAGAATTGATGACAATGCTCAATGTAGAAGCACATTTTAGGGCACTGAAGATGGACCAAGGATTCATACTCTTCAGGGAACTGATTAATTTTAAACTTATTTCTTTCCTTGTTTCTATATTTAGTGTAAGAACAAATCATTTTCATATAATTTTCTGTTCTGGTTACAATCTTAAGAGTGTCAAGGGAATGGATAAATGGATAAATGTTCTGCTATTTTCTCTTTATTATTATAATTTTTCTCACAAGATTGAGAAAAAAGGGAGAATATAATGAGAATAAAAATGCACAGTGTTGAAGCATTAAAATTTGGTGATAATTCATTCCTGTGACAGACTACAGCAAGTACAGAATGCAGTGTAAGATATATTCATTCTCCTGACAAAACCTGTAGAAGGAGGAGGAAATGGTAAAAAAGTAATTTACTCCTATGACAATTGTTCTAAGGCAGCAGTCCCATGTCCTCTTAGAAATGTCCTTTGTGCCAACAAAGCTAGTGATATTTTACTTTCAAATGCTCATTAGTTTCGATTTATTTCTAACGTATGGAAACAGTACTGTTTTTTGTACATAGGCCATTAGTTCTACTTAAAGAATATGAATATCAGTTTGCCTGTCAGACTATTTAAATGGAAAGATATCTTCCTTCTGCATTTCTAGATGTTGACATTGATATAACATTTTTTATGATGCAATCTAGCAAAACTGAAAGCATTCGGGTTTTTACTTTTTCTTGTGTGGGTTTAGTTCTGAAGTACTGTGTTATTTACATCAATGAAAATAGTAATAGTTCGATTTAGATTTTTTTTTCCCCTCAGTTTAAACCTACTGCAGCTACTGAGATGTAGAATAATAGGGGACTATTTTTTGTGCTAGCAATGTTGGTATGAGATTTGTGGGTTGAAATATGTCACTTGAAATTACATGTCCACACAAAATTTAGCAATAGTAAACACTCAAGTAAAAAACTATTAGAGCTCAGAGCAGTATCTGTTTCACTAAATTGTTTCAGTTAAGTTTAATATAATCTTACTGAGAAATTGTCCCAAGAACTTTACAGTTTGGTGATTAACCAATAAATAGCATGCAATAGATTTTAGTTTTAGGCAGTGTTTTTTCCCTGTGTTGGAAATCTTGAAGTGCTTTACCAAACTGGTTTAGACACTAGAAATGCTGTAATTGTCTGGGTGGATAATGCTGTTGCTATATGCTGAGCAATTGCTTGCACACTGTTGGTAATTAGAAGATTTTCTTTTGTTGACAGAAGGTTGCACAGACCCTGGACCAAGAATCAAGGGGTAACTGGGCTTTCCTTTGGGCAGGATATCAAAGATCTGGAACAAAGATGTCTTTTGTGTGTGTCAAACAGCTAAATCCTGCCTCAGAGCTGCAGAAAAATAGAGGTTGTATTATCTCACAAATCGTTGTCATGAGACTAACTTGAAAGAAATCTAAATCTAGTCATCTGTCACCCTGAAGGATTCATGTAGTAAGGTATTTAAGGTAGCTAAGATTAGAGTAGCTTCATTTGCAATTCAAATTTGCTACAGACTATTTTTTGAAAATGTATACAGGAGTCCTAGGATGTGGAGTGTAGTTCAGTGGGGGGTTGTATTTGAGCTGTGTTAAGGTAGTGCTTCTCAATCTATCTTTTGCCCACATCTGGCTTCCCCTACATCTAATTTCTCAGGGAAGGCTAAAGCATGTGTATGCAAACACAGCCCTGCCCTCCACCCTGTCCATGGCTCCTGCCCAGTCCACTGGACCCTGCCCAGTCCTGTCCATGATTCTCATGGGTCTTCTGGCACACTGCAGAGGAGTTCATAGGATTTATTCAGGAGTTTGGATTCTAAGCAGTTAAAACATGGTGCATTCTCTGTGTGTTGCAGAACTTAAAGCTTTTTTATTTTGGGATCTGACTCTGAACTGCTGTTGGGCCCCATGAACGTGCCAGGCGGTTTTTTTCAAGCTAAGAAACTGAAATTTAGAACTGCAAATCATTAATTACCCTTTCTCTTCACTGCTTTATCAGGGTGACTTGATGGTTTATGATAGTGCAGGTCCCAAACAGAGACCAATAAAAGTTTTATTTCCTGTTTAGGTCTCTGTTCCTCTGTACTGGAAATTCAATAAACCAAAGTACTCTCATCTCTGTCCTACCACATATATATTTTATTTTATTATATATATATATATTTATTTTTTTTTGCTTCAATTCTGAGACATTTGGTAATCCCAGGTAATTTGACTTCTTCAAAGCATACCAAGACCTAGATGCTGCAGCTGGCAGTATAATGTAGAAGTAATGTTTTTCCTCAGTTTGGGTGATTCTGAAAATGAATATTATCTTTATACATAATCTTGCAAAAGTACCACAGCTTCATTTCTAGCCTACTGCAATTACAAGCCTGTATGATAGGAGCTGTAAGTAGAAAACATTAGTGGTGGGAAAGATTCATCCACCATTATTTAAACAAGCAAGGATTTTTACTGCAAGAAAAAAGGTATCTGATTGCTACCAGTGTAACAGGATTATTTCAGTGAGTACCATCTCACCCCATCTCATGGTGGGATCTTTGAGGGGGTCTGATATTCAGCTGTCTCTGCAAATATACACCTCATTTTTGCCTTTCAGGATGCCTGTAGGGCAACTCTGTACCTGGCACCACCATCAAGCTGTTGGATGTGCTAGGGCAGATCCCTACATCCCCAATGCAGTTCTAGAGCCTCCACAATAAAGTGATGGTAATTCTGCCTGGCTACTATCCAAAATAGTGATCTTGAAGCTCTTCCAGTTACTTCAGATAAATAATAAGTAATCTGCTCACCATTTTTAATGTGGTCCATGTATTATTATTCTTTTAACCAATATGTTCTTTCAGCTACAGCTCCCAGGAATCAGACTTGTCCAGTGATCAAAAGCAGAACATGGGCAACACACTAAACCATGGAGCAAATCCTGTTGGATATCACACCAAGGATAACCCAGGACAGTTAGCTCAGGAGCTGGAGAAAAGCATCATGAAAAACAACCAAGTGAGAACAGGGCACATAGAAGGGAAGAATATTTATCCCCAATTATAGCAACATATTATTTAGACTGGTTACTAATAATGAACAAAGATCCCTTCATTTCCAAGAGAGAATATATTTGTAGTAACAATGAATGGTCATCGCCTTTTAAAAGTTCCAGAATGAAGACAAACGAGGTTGAATTTGCTTAACTTCTCTCAGGTAAACCAAGGGATTATATAGAGCAACACCTTAGACTTCAGATTTCAAATAGCAGAAAACTCTTTAACTCTGTTTCCTGCAGAGTTAGAAACATCAAAGCTTATTCCAGTGAGCAACTGGAAAGGAACTAATGATTGTGAGAAAGTGTTCATCTTTAGATCTTGAAATCAATGTCCCTAATTTCTTGCTGGAGATTAGACAACAGTAAAACAATATGTTTAGTCTCAAAGCTTCTCTAAGAACCAACTAACAAGGAAATGTTTTAATGAAAATCCATATCGTGCTGATTATACTGTCAATAATAATGAAAATGTTTCTGTTGGTCTTCAGGGAAGTGGGTTAGATATTGCAGCATCTCGACATAGAAGTTGCCAGCTAAGTGCATTTTTTTCTGGAGACCTGTCAAAATCTAACACGACAGTATGTTCCTTCTGCGTGAGATGAAATAGCTACACTGCCAGTTAGAATATGTCAACATGGTAAATTTTCGCCTCTCTGGAAGTGGGCAGCTTGATGATTGCAGCCTGACTGTGACACCAAGGAACATTACTGTCGGCTCTGCTACCTGAGACCAGAGAGGAAATACAAAGGTATGCCAGCTTAGATAATCTTTTAAACAGTTTTAAAATGCAGACAGTATTTTCCCCATCTTGAAAGACAAATTGCATGTCAAAGGTATCACTATGTGCTAAATAACTGTGTGATAGTGGGATGCGTTTTACCTCTGTTCTAATTTGCTTCCAGTAAAACAAATGCACACACTGAATAATTTGGATTTGTGCTTCCTCTGTATTTCTCTGTTAGAAGGTTAGAAGGTAGGTCTCTTGAATTAGCACCTGCAGAGACATCTCCTGAACCTGATCTGTCATGGCTATCTCCCTGCAATGGCAGCATCACTTCTTTTGCATGTCCATTAGCAGGTCTGTCACAGGGGGAATGCTGTGAGCATGTTTTCATTGCTGCTAGTCTTACTTTTAAACTAACTTAAATAAGATTATTTTTTTTCTGACATGAAAGACCTCCTAGAGTATAATAGAAATAACATTTTTCATGTTACTTTTCAAATAATGCTGTAATAATGATATAATAATATTTTGTACTTCTGTAAAAGTTTTCATTCATTATTATCAAGGCGCAATAAAACTGTTTTCTAAAGTACGTCTACACAAAAAGGTATGCACAAATCTAGACCTGATTCTCTTTCCTCTTGTGTTGGCTTTGACCTTGCAAATTAGTTATTTTCAGTAAGGGATGATTCATTTTTCTGCCTGGAGGATGGACAGACTTCTGTATACCCATTCTTGTGTCCATCCTGTACTATGCAAGGGAGGGGTGGAGGGGCAGGGGAAGATAGGGGCTGAGGACATCAGTGACAGAAAGTGCCAGTGTGAGGGAAGGGGAGGTGTAAAGTTCTCTCTGGCTTTTCTAGGAAGTACTAGTGCCTTCATGTCAGTGCCTTGCTGAGTGTGAATGAAGACATACTGCAGGGAGCAAAGCTGTGCAGGCACTTTTTACTTCAGTCACAATAAATATTGTGTGGTGCTGGTATGGACAAGTATGAGCAAACTGAAAACATTATTCATGGCCCATGAAGACTGTTGTGTCTACACAGCCCCCATGAAACTTGGTGCTTTTGTTTTCCAGATAACACCTCTAGGATCATTTACTGTGTGAACAGTTAGGTACTCTAACTGTGAGGTCAAGGGAGGATGGGAGAAGCTGGGGATGAATTACAATAGTGTCTTGTTTTAAAAAATAATCCAAATACAAGACTGTCTCCCCCCTGATCTGACATGGTGTAAGATATCATGCTGTCCTATACGTTCCTGATTGATAGTGCAAGGGCATATAACACTTAAAATAAGATGGATAGATATTTTATTTCCTTCTAAATTTCCTTTATGAGAGAGAAAATTTTTCCCCTCAATTTGCAGGGGATGGTGAACCTTTGAGAAATTCTAGCACAGTTGTTTGCACACATACACAGCACTGGCTTTGCTAGGGAGTTTTATACAAAATGATGTAGGTTCATATAGGTGACATAAGGACCACTAATGTCCGAGAGGATGTGGCTTGACTTGGATTGGGTACTAGAAGAATCAGTTATGGCAGCAATTCACATCAAGAGCATCACACTGTTAGGTGTGAACATGTCCATAGGCATCCACATGTTGAATGTCCCATCAAGTCACAACATGCAGGTGTTTTAGGGAAAAGTATGTCTGCAACGTGCCACTAAGGACCTTGCACACTCTTTAACTGCAGATTACAGGAACAACAATGCGTTCCTAGAAGTATGTTTTGGCAGATGAAGTTTGGTGACCTTTATGGCCAGAAGCTACCTCATCCTGTAATTGGAGCCATTGTAACCACTATGTGGATCACAGATCTTCAGTACTGATTTTCTCAAAAGAACAGCCGATTTTCTCCCAATATCCTTGTAATAGGTTAACACTGGGTATAAGAAAGACTTTATTTCAGCAATCACAACATTACAGAGATTTTCCAGACTTGTCCATTATGGAAGTTAAGGCTAGTGTTTTTTGGAGTAATTTACAGCTGCTGAAGGTGTGGACCCAGATGTGCAATACTGACCTAGATACCAGTATTTCTATGCTTCATTGGAAGCTGAAAATATTTGAAAGTTTGTTTTCTCCTACTGCCCTCCTATCCAAGGGAACTGTGTCCGTTTCAAACAGGCTTGGGATAACTTTTGAACTTGATGGGACTTTCTGCATTTCCTTTCCAGTTCTCCTTCATTCTCTGAAATTTTTATACACATGGTTTTGAATGTTCATAATTATCCTGATTTCTAGGATTTGTTTGAGAACTTCTCCATTGTACTCCTTGTGTCGCATGTAGTCAAGTAAACTGAAACCTTGTTCTTCCTTAGTTTAAGTTTTGCTTATTAAACTCAGCCAGTTCTGAAATCTAGCAAGCTGTCACTTCTTTGCATAACTTAGAAGTCACGACTATATTAAAATAAGCTCCTATAGAAGCTAAGTGAGCTTTTCTGAATTTCCTGCTGGTGGTTCCATAGGTGGAAATGGCAATTTTTCCTAGCATTAGACTTCTTGACATGCTAAAATTTGAATGGTGAGTTTTATATATTTATGTATTTATCATAAATATAAATATAAATATAAATAATATAAATAAATATATTTATATATTTATCATAAAGATGATACATAATTCCTAGTATTTGTAACACAATCTCAAATTCTTATTCTCTGTCAAAATTCTCAAGAGACAACATGAACTGGCATTTTCTATCAAGGCCATAAATGTCTATGTCTAGACTCGTTAGTCCTGAATCTCTATTTGAAACTATGCTTGTGGACTTTCAGCTCAGTGCTTCTTTTTTGTCTGGTAATTGATTTGGAAGCAGGTGACCTCCTTTTTTGTGCCTTCTTTCTCAACATTTTCTCTCTAAGCCAGATCTTTTACCTCTGGTAAGTCCAAATCCCTGGAGACCTAAAAAGGTCATTGTTCAGATGGCAACATCTCTTCTGTTGCCTGGAAAACATTTGCTGATTTTCACTGTTGTTTTTCCCTTCTTCCTGTGAGGGAATTAATTTCAAAGGCTTAATTGCCTGCTTATTATCTATTACATTTTAAAATATATGAATATATATATACACATACATATATATTTGCTAAATGCAGAACTTGAAGCAATATTTTTACCCTTGTCATTTTCACTGAGGTCATAAAAGGAAAAGAATCATGTAGTAATCTATGAGAAGTGTCTGCACCATTTTCCTCACAAGTAATTCTATACTTTGTGGTATATTTTGAATGTTTCTGTGGAACTTAAACTACTGTTGAGTAAGTGTTGATTGATTACTACGAGAACAGGGTTTTTGGCAAGAATTAAGTTTAACATTGGCAAGTTGCTTGATAATTATTAGTGTGAAAACCAACACAAATACATACATTATGCAGGGTGCTCAGTCTCAAATCACATTTAAAGTGATGCATCCCTCTTAGAAGTGACTCTAGAAGACACAGTTATGATATTTAATATGAAAAATAAAATAAGTTTTTGGTACTATTTATTGCTTAAATATACAAAAGTAGTTTAAATTTATTTCAAAATAAGGTAACTAATATGTGTAGGAGATCTTCCTCAGCTACATTTCTTGCTAAAATCTTGCCTATTCCTTTCCTTTCTCTTTGGTGATTCTGCTAAGATAGTTGTTGGAAGAGCTTCCTTTTATTTTTGCCTTTAGTAATTTAATTGCAATTCTGTCTAGAAATTTCAGTGAAACCAACCAATTACAATTTGCTAAGGACTTTTGTTAAGAAAGATTAAATACATTTACAAAGGAGTAGTGGAGGCATTTTCATCTTGAAATGGAAGGAACTTTTTCTTGGTAAAATCCCAAGGAAAATGCCACAAAAATAAAATTAAAAAATTTAAATACAAATCGGTATTTAGTGTTGTGCTGGTATCTCCAAAAAACGGGATGTAACACTGGGATCCAGGAGAAATTCTAATCCTGGAATTGCTCTGTAGAAAATGGTATTTGGACATGGAAATTCACTGCTTATTTATTTATGTTAACAGCAGGAGTCTCCAGATCTATTATAGCTGCCTCTCACTTGACAACAGTTCAGTTTTATCCAGCTGGACGTACCTTCTTACATAAGGGCTGCTCCACCTTCCTCTGTCCTCTTCATATGATGCCCTCACCATCATACATCATCCTGACTGTGATGAGGAAATGGGAATCTCTAGAAGTTATTTAATCTCTTTTAGACGTTTTTTTCTTTGGATAAGCAAAAACAATTTTTCAGATGTCTTCTCCACTGGTCAGTGGGTGAGTAACTCAAATTTTGATTTCTAAATGACATCACATTATAATGTCTAATGTCTAATTAATGCCATATTGATGTTATGAATCTTACAAATCATCTCTTAAATCAGAAACGGGGAGAAACTTTCATGCTGCATAGTACAGGTGGAGAATAATATGCTCCTATAAAACAGGATTCTTGGGATTAAGACTCATAGGATATGACAGGTACTTGGTGATTAATACATGTTAACTGGAGTCACAATGCTATAGAACCACCAGGTTACCTTTAAAATGCATAAAGGGCTCTTAATTATCAGCTTTACCTGGACTTTGCAGATATTCAAACTTTCACCATGAATTAAATTTTAAGGACTTTTCCTTTTTTCCCAATTCCCTTGTGTACTATTTGAAACATATTAGTGCAATAGTTTCTTGGGATATGAAGAAAATGTAGTCTACCTGGACTTCAGTAAGGTTTTTGACACTGTTTCCCACAGCATTCTCCTGAAGAAACGGTCTGCCCAAGGCCTGAATGGGTACATGCTTTGTTGGGTTAAAAGATGGCTGGGCATCAGGGCCCAAAGAATAGTGGTGAATGAAGTTAAATCCAGCTCAAGGTGATGACAAGTGGTGTCCCCCAGAGCTCAGTACTGGTGCCAGTTCTCTTCAATATCTTTATCATATGGACGAAGTGACCGAGTGCACCCTCAGTAAGTTTGCAGATGACACCAAGTTAGGAGCAAGTGTTGATCTGCCCGACGGCAGGAAGGCTCTGCAGGATGATCTGGATAGGCTGAGGTCAACTGTATGAAGTTCAACATACATGCCGGGTCCAGCACCTGGGGCACAACAATCTCATGCAATGCTAAAGGCTAGAAAGCTGCCCAGTGGAAAGGGACCTTGGGGCACTGGTCCATAGCTGGCTGAATATGAACCAGTATTCATATGAATATGACTATGGCCAAGAAGGCCAACAGCATCCTGGCTGGTATTAGAAGTAGTTTGGCCAGCAGGACTAGGGAAGTGGTTTTCCCTCTGGACTTGGCTCTGGTGAGGTTCCACATCAAATACTGTATTTAGCTGTGGGCCCCTCACTACAGGAAGGATGTTGAGGTCCTGGAGCATGTCTAAAGAAGGACAATAAAGCTGACGAGTGATATAGAAAACAAGTCTTATGAGATGTGGCTGAGGGAACTGAGTTTGTTTAGCCTAGATAAAAGGAGGCTCTGGGGAGACCTGATTGTCCAATTACATTACAGGAGGCTATAATCTCTTCTCCCAAGCACTAAGTGATAGTATGAGGGGAATTGGCCTCGAGTTGCACCAGGAAAGGTTTAGGTTGGATATTAGGAGAACTTTCTTTATGGAAAGAGTTGTGTGGCATTGGAAAAGGCTACCCGGGAAGTTTTTGAATCACTCTCTGTGGAGGTCTTCAAGAAACGTGTAGATTTAGAACTTAGTGGCATGGTATAGTGGTGGAATTTAGTACCAGGTTAAAGGTTGGACTATATGATTTTAGAGGTCTTTTCCAACCTGAATGATTCTATGATTCTATGAAAAGAAATATAGATATAGGGGTTTGTTTGTTTGTTTTGCTGTTTTGTGTTTTGTAGTTTAATTTTTTTTTTTGGTGGTCTTTTGTTTCGTTTTTTTTTTTGTTTGTTTGTTTGTTTGTTTGTTTGTTTGTTTTGTGTGTGTGTGTGTGTGACATTTATCTCCATTATGCCTTGCTCAAGCAGTCCTGGATTTGTCAAGGAAAAATCTTGTCTTAACATCTAGAGATTTTCCAAGGCAATCTAGTACAGCATATGGATTATACAGCACTTGGAAAAACCTGATGATAAAAAATAAGATCATCTTGACATTGAATGTGATGATTGTATGACCCAAGGAAAGATTCTGAATTCATTCATGGAGTGTATATATAGATTTTTTATTTTGAAAATTCATTAGGTACTCACCTGCACATCCCCACCTGTACATGAGGATTTTGATTTTTATTTTCACCTTCATTTAGATTAGACATGAGGTAATGTTCTCTTCGGAAATTCCTGTGTTCTCTTTAGAAACTGATGGTACTGATTTAACCATCTTTAAAAAAAGATGGACAAACTGCAGAAAAGTGCATCAGCTAGCAATGTTGCTGTTAAAAATAAATAAATAGCATTATTCAATTTTCCAAATAAATTGAGTAGCTGAAGCATTCCCATTAGGACCTGGGGTTCAAAAATAATTAAAGTTATGGAACCCTGGTTTTCATGGAGAGGAATTCTAAGCAGTTTTGTTGGTTATGGATTGCCATCTAACTGACCTGGGAAAGTTGAACAGGCAAATAGTGAAGGATATGTACAAAAATATAGCTATTTATATAAGCATATCACACATTTAGATATTGCTGTACAGATAAAACTTATGCACATGTATAGTTCAAAATCTTAAATTATTTGTAATAGAAAGAATGTTTCTGTGGATGTATTGAAACACAAGACAATGAGGCCAAGATATTTTATTATTTTATTTTATTTTGTTTTGTTTTGTTTTGTTTTGTTTTGTTTTATTTTATTAAGTATACCTATTTGCTTATATTCTTATGGTTTTCCTTTGGATTTCCAAAGTCTACCATGAGGTACTGCCTTCAAAATGTAGCTTAGTAGGGTATTCACGTGCTATGATATTATGTATTGCATACATTTTCTAGCTGTTCACCAAGTACACAGTTCTGACATACCATAAATATATACGAAAGGATGGTAGAATTGTTATAGTAAGAACATATATTAATACTTGCACAAGTCCCAGACTTCAGCATGTTTTAATTTTCAGAGCTTCCTTAAGTTGCCTTACATTGTTTAAACATGTACTTCAAAAGAGTGGATAATTTGACCTGCATTCAATATAAGGACATTGCTGATATGAGAAAAAAAAAAAAAATGTAGACATGACATGTGAAAGCAATGTTCAGATCCAGACTGGTAACATCAACCAGCTTCCAGGCTTGTATTTATAATTAAATCTGAGAGCCACTTCATAGTCAGATGACAAAGTGCTGAAATGTGGAGAGCTGCAAAAAAAATAATAATTCTTATGTAAGTGGAAATTGCAATACCCTGTATATTTGTCCAAACTAATTACAGAAAATAGTGTTAGCTTAGAGATGTGTTCAGCTTTTGTGATCAATGTCCCCGAATCTGAAATCCTTTTGACTGAGAATATTTTGTCATCAGTTTTAAGAATTCTTACAGATACATATGTTGACCACTATATAACAAAAGCAGTGGATCAGCTTAGTGTGGTTAGAAATTCTGTAAGCAGAACGGACAAAGGCCCAATTCTCTTTTGGCTCTATAGAGACACTCTTTTGACTTGATAGATTTGTTTCCATATAATTGGGGGCAGGACTGAGGCAGAAGGGCATACTGGGAAATTCATTCTCCTACCTTCTTAAATAAGGAACTGATTCTGACATAATGTGATTCTCACATAATAGATGATTGTCACATATGTTGCAAAACCCACTGTTGTGCCCTCCTCTACATAAGGCTAGAACTGAGCCCAGTCTTTCTATTTTAAGCACTGAAATACAGAGCCTAATTAGTGATGTACTTATGTATTATTCCTACACCAGAGAAATAACTCTTCCAGAAGGCTTCCACTTGTGTAACATATGTTTATTTAGCCTTTCATATTGATATTATCTAACTATTGCTTTTATGGTTCAGGCCATGGATTATTAATTGAAACAGTAAAATAAGCAATCATCTCTGGTTGCCATAGCAAAGCTACCCAAAATATAGTTGCTGAGGAAACCATACAGAGAATATACACAATATATAACCTAATAATATTGACATACAGCTTTAAGACTATGGTAGTACAAAATATAATTGCACTCTTTCTGGGAGATTAAATATTGAATCTGATACATGCTTATTCTTATTCCTTTTTTTTTTTTTTTTTTTTTCTGAAATTTTCCTCTTGCATGTAAAGATATAACTTTATCAGATATGTTATCTCTCATAATCTCTAGATTAATCTAATCATTTTAAAAATAATTAAAAAAAATTCCGTTTCATCAGAGTTTGGAAAAAGGTTCAGATCATAAGTGGATGAAAAGGGAACAAACATTATCATGATGAATGCCGCTTTTTTATCCAAACAGAGAGCTACAACAGTGCAAAATATACTGAATACATTATATATATACATATACATATATAACATATTTCTTATAGCATTGTGGTTACTTTATTTATAAGCATAGGAAAAATGCTAAAATGACCACTCACTTCCAAAATGGGATCTATAACATATACTGTACCTTTCCTGACAGATTTCAGAACCTCCCTATGCAACTTTTTCAAGGGCTTTGTTCCTCCACTGTTAGTATGGTTTTTGCAGTGTCTACTATGAATATTTACTGGTGCAGCCTAAGCCATTTACTTCTTGTCCTATTCATCATAGGCAGAGAATTTAATCCCTTTCAGTATTTAATCCCTTTCTGCGTTCCATCCCTCAACTTATGTGAGGACTTACCATGTTTCCAAATCAGTTATGTCTCCTTTGATAAAATAACCACAATTTTCCATTTTTTCTGAATAGATTGCTACTACTTTCTTGACATTCTGTGCCCAGAACCGGATCCCATTTCCATCTGAAACCAAATCCATGCTACACAGAGCAAGGGATCTATTTCACATCTCCACATATTCCTAATTATATATCCTAGCATGTCTAGCTGTCTTTTTCTTGGGAGTAGGACTTTGTTCACTCATCACTTATGTTCAGCTTGTGATCCACAGTAATCCGAAAGATCCATTTCTGAAGAACTGCTACTGAAATCAGATGTATTTCCTTCACTTGTGCAATTATTGCTAAGAATAGAAATCTGTTTTTTTTTTTTTGTTTTGTTTGTTTTTTTCACAGTGAATTGTTTCCTGTTCTGTATCTGTAGACAATTTCTTGTTTGTTAATATGTCAGCTCTAATGATGCCAGCCAAGATACTTGTAGCCCTGTTTTTATTTGCCTTATGCAAATGTAATAATAATTATAATGAGAAGAAAACAACAACAACAACAACAACAAAACATAAGAAGCCTTCCTATTTGATTTTCAGACACTTAATGAAAATATTTTTTGCCACTAAAGCCAGGACCCACTAGAGTGGAACTTCAAGACCTCCTTCTGTTTTTGACAGCTATCTACTAGCAGCTGCTGTCTAGACTCCAGTTGTCCAACCAGTTTTGCATCATGCAATAGGACATGCAGCAATGTTTCCCTAACTTGCCTATGAGAAGTCTGTCCTGCTGGGTTGCTTTCCCTAGACATTCAGCCAGCTGAGACTTCCCTAAAGGTCCCTTACTTAATTCTACCTCGTGCAGACAAAAAACTCCCTTGGCCATTTCTTCCTTTTCTGTAATGAAATGTTCTTCATTGACTGTACTCCTTGTCTTCAGGTGTTTTTTTGTTTGTTTGTTTGTTTTTGTATGTTTGTTTTTGTTTGTTTGTTTGTTTGTTTTTCTTTTAACCTTAACTAAACCATGCTTCAGTTGGTTTTGCTTTCTCTATACTCTTGGTCTCTAAGCTACTGTCTAGGTGCTGAGTGTACAGGCCAACATATCTTTGCCTACTCTGTGAAAAAGTTATATACTTTACTATTGACAAGTGAATCATGTGATTTTCTCCACAAAATATATGCTATGAGTGTGTAGTCACTTCCTTGATCATGTAGCAAGATTTCCAGCTCTTCTTATTTGTCTTCATGCTTCTTGTGATGATATGTAGACATTTAGAATATTTACTTGATCAACTCATCTTCCTTTCTCTCCTATGCCCCAATATTTTTTCCTTCTGTTTCTAGACCTTTCCCAAGACTGATGTTGTTGTTCTTGTCTTTTGTGACAACCTCTTCACAACAGATTTCCATGTGACATGAGGAAAATTTTGCTTTTGCCCAGCATCTGAGGGAAAATGACCATGGAAGGAGTCACATTTCTCCTGACAACACCGTCTGAATGAGTGTGTACCTATCCTCACCCACCCACCTAACCCCTCACCCTTTCCCCAGGACGTTTCAAATATTCTTGACTTGGGTTAAGCCAAGGCTGGTCAGGAGGGGGCTGCTGTCTGAGACGGGTTGGGCTGGGCTTGTGGTCAAGGTAGCCCAGTACCCTGTGAAGCCATAGCCATGAGGCAGGTCTGACACCTTGCTGGGAAGCCCAGGAGGCAAGTCAGGGTCAAGATCAGTGCACATCATCAGTGCACAAGGCCAGGCACAGGCAGAGTGACAAGGTACCTCCAGCAGGTGTTGAGGGCAGAGCCTGAGCTCAGTGCAGGTCCCATCACCAGGGAAGCCCCACAGGAGGCTTCTCATGTCCTTTTCTTGCAACTTTGCTGTTTTCTGTGAAGTTGGATTCCAGGTTACACGCCTGCACCAGATCAGGGCAGACGTTGAGCACGAACCCTAAACCCCCAGAGGAAGAATACAGAGGAGGTCAGGTCCATGATAGCCTGTTGGTTCTCCCAGGTCCTGATGGGTTATTTATGATGGTATCCTTAGTTTTTCCTGTGGATGAGTAATAAGGGAACACAAAAGCCTTGGACATCTTTTAGATACATCCTGAAATCAACCTCCTGAAGGTGACACGGTTCTCAGTCTCCAGGTGATGTCAGAGTGGTGTACTGGTCAATGTCATGGAAGGCACATGTTTTAACACAATGAATTCAGGCAGAAAACCAGTCAACCACGGACTCATCAATAATTTTAGCCAGAAACTTCAATAAGGGTTTTTAGGAGGCTGAGCTTAGGAGGTTGTATAGATTTATTGCCTTAATGCTCCCTAAGCATAGTCTGAGTAGTCTGGAATGGTTTTGAACTGTGTCAGTGAGTGATGGATTAAAGATTCCCCAGGTACCACATACAAAGCGACACCGCTGACCTGAATGGTTCCTTGAAAGCTATTCTGGTTTATTGTGTCAGTGATCCACAGATAATAGGTCTCTGGGGGATTTTTGAACCAGGTTTTTCAATTCATGAGGCAGTAAGGATGCTCTGAATTGCCAAGTCTAGGCAAACTTTGGCACATCTCGAAGCATATTCGAAGGGCTTAAAGCAATGTCTCACAGACTTTTATTGAGCTTGTAACAGATTTAAAAGAGGAACAGTCAGGAAATGCAATGATTCTGGACTGGGGGAAGGCATGAGTGGGAGTGAAATCATGCAATGCTCAGCCAGATTCTTAACCGTAGAAACAATTTTCAGACACAGAGGTAAAGAAAATGGTTTCACATATTTTCAAGCTTTGCAATAGCTGCACAATATTGTGTCAAAGTTTCTGAATCGCTGTAGACTCATGGAAGAATCTATTTACATTCTCCTGCTAGAGTGAGAAGTAATCACACAGTAATTTCATAAGCAAACTTAAAAATATTAACAGTTCTAATTTTTGAATGATAGCATATTGATAGTTTTGTTTCACGTAATTAAAAAAAAGCAGAAGGAAAATTTAAAAGTTAATTGCCACAGTTTCATGTAATGATGTGTTATGGAAGTAGGAAACTTATTCTTGGAACCTAAATAAAATCTGTCAGTGATGGAACTTGTTACCAGAAAATGCATCTCAGATAAGACATTTCTGCTTATTCAATCTGGTTAGCATGCTCTCACAAAACATCACATTATCACTTGGTCATTTCTTGTTTCATGTTTGCATGGTCTGACATTTAATTATTACATTTTAAAAAGTTACTAAATAAACAATAAGAAATGCATATATTACCTATCCTGTTCTCATTATTTTTTACGATAACTCTTTTATGAGTAAACCATGGAATTAGAAAGATTTTGCCTTTTAGAAAATGTCTAATCAAGATGTGAACTTCAATGGATCATTAAATGTTTTTGCCAAACTCTGTATTTTCAGAAACATAAATTGCAATTGAGAGGTCTAGTTCCATTTTTCCAACTTGTGGATGAGTGATTAATTAATACTGTCCATGAATCGTTATTGTTCATAAACTTTTGTTATTCATGTCCGGACTCTTGTGTATTCAACTGAAGCAAGACTAGTTAAGAATGTGGTTTGAGCTCATTAGTCTTAGATGCATGGAGTGTCTTTGCAAACAAATTTCCTATTTTTGAGTCATGCTTGTTGTATCCTTATGAATCCCAATGTGCTGCTTAGGCTTTACTGACATAGCTTTAGGATACCCCTTCAATGTTTTAAGAAAAAACATAGCAACTGTTGTGCCTCTAAACAACAAATGACAATTCAGCAGTGTACTCTTGTATCTTGTGATACATACCAACTATGAGAAAACAGGATTGTTATCTTCTGTCGAGCCAATGATGTGAATGACAAGTGTCACTCTTCCTTAGTATCTAAAGAGGCACAGCCATAACTGGTGCATGGTACTTGTGTCTGGTCACATGAGACATTTAGTTAACAGGTGGCCTGCATATACTAAAATAGATGTGTGGGAAAGGTTGCATTGAAATGCATGCTGCATAGCTCTTTTCCTAATCTTTTCCCATTGCATGAACACTTTCTGTTCTATTAAATTCTGTATTAAATGAGCATTGTGTCCTATAAGAATTACAGCAAGAGGAAATTATTCTCACTTATCACATTACAGAAATGCAAAGCTTCAAACAATAATGTCAAATTATTTTTCATGATAAGTTTCTTCATGTGAGGCTGCACTTACCGTTTTGCATTCATAGTTTTAAAGTTGTGCCTCCATTACATTACAAGATGCAGGTGGCCTAATTAAAACCAAGGCTTATTAACAGTTGAGTGGGAAGATCAAATCATAATGAAAGAAATATTATGAATAATATATAGTCATTTATATGCAGCAGAAGCTAAAATAGGTAGGCAAATGTTGAATTAGTAATCCCAAATTTATGGAGAGCACATTCCTGCTCTCCCATTTTGAACCTTCAAAGGACCCAGCCTGTCATGGCTATTCATGTCTGTTATATTCTCTTTGCCTTTTTATTTCACCTGTAGCTGTTATACTTCAGTTTCTTTAGTGTATCCATACATAGATAAATTTATAGGATTTAAAATAACTTGTGCTAACATACATCCAAAACACTTAAATGTTTCTGGAGGCTGTGCACCTGTCCCAGGATGGATTGCTAAGAAATAACATGATTTGGCAAAAGTAGAGCACTTACAAAGAGTGACCTTAGGCAAAACACAAAGCTAGCATATGCCACATGCACCTGTCAGTTGTGATGGTGACTGACATAGACCAAGAAAAAAATACATATCAAAATGGAAACTGAAATATACGCTTCAATGATGAAAACCCAAACTGTGCATAAGTTGTTTGGTGGTGTACCACACAGCGTGCATGTGTGTTGGAAACATATCTGTCTCATCATATCCTGAAAAGGGTTGAAAGCAGATGAGAGGCATCCTCATTATGTGGCATGTTACATCCTGTATCAGTGTTTCAGTGTGATGCCATTTATATTAGAGTCTGTAGCAGTGACAGGACATGTAAATACAAAATGCCTTTAATAAGCTTCTCTTTTCTTCTTAAAAAAAGTAAAAATAATAATAATAAAAAACACTACACACCAAAACCATAAGAGATGGGGAAAATTACTTAAAATGTGCAGAATGGGCAGACTGAATTGTATCAAGAAAATTGTGATCAGTTGCTAATCAGTGCAGTGTTTTAATGCTGCGATATATTTTGTTCTGAGCTATTTTCCATAGTTTTGCCCCTCTTCAAGATTTGTTGGATACAGTCCTGCAAGGATATGTTTTGGAAACAACTCATGTAACTGGTCCACATGTAACTATAGTCATTGCTGACAACATCTGTAAGCACAGGCATATATGATTTCAGGATAAAATAAGCTGATATGTATGTCAGAAAACACTATGTACCACAAAGTAATCTACAGCTTTTCACTTTCTTTTTATATTATTGGCCAAAATATGCAGGTGTTAGCTTTTTAAATCGAATCAGAATTCATGCCACAAGCCATTATGCATTCCATTTGTGTTAGACTTAATCTGAAGGGATTTGGGGTGGGAGACAGGCAGAGCAAAACAGCTTTAAGCCTATTGGGAACTGCTTGTTCCCAGACATTATTTACAGTCATACTGTTCTCTGAAGAGCTTTTCCTAAGGACCACAATGATTGGAAACAATGCAAACAGGGTCCATATATGAAGGTTTAAAAGGACATCATAAAGATGAAAATCATATTTAAAATACTTTCTCTGTGCAACGACCAACACCGTGTGGTGATTAGCAATATCTTTTGACATTGTCACAATGAATTTTTGCAAACCAAATTCACTTTTATGCATACTTCATATTTCCTTCAGCACAGACAGTGAAACCAGCATTTTATTTATTTATTTATTTATTTTCAGTTAGTTTAATGTTCTTATGCCTGATTACAATGCTGACATGTTTGTTGCTAGCACCCCGGAGCTAGATTGTGTCTTTAGGCACAGCCCTGAGCAAGATGAGCAGCACAGTCTGAAGTACCACAAAGGCAGCCCTTGGAGGCATTGTGCCTCAAGGACTCTCCTCCTCTGTTCATGTTTGGTGAGGGGGGAAGACAAAGCAGGAGGCAGGAAGAAAATTTACAGCATACCTTCAAAAATAATAGCTTACTGCCTTTCTCACAGTAGCCAGCTGTTCTGACTACAGAATAACTGGGTGAAGATGGAGCACTTTTGGACAGTATTCTTTTCTACATGCATTTCGTTTCACCTTTCCAAGGTTGTTTATTAGCCCAGACCTGCTTTTAGGATCCCAGGGGACTTACTCTCCTTTTTGCCAATGAAATGGAAGGAACAGTCTACATCACAACACAGTGAGTGTTTGATGTGGGATATAGGCATTTTGGCTTCAACTCCCAATTCTAAACCCTATGTAGTCATCATATAAATGACTTAATGAGCGTTAAGGAAATCCTAAAACTTTCTCTATGATCTCGTTTAATTTCTCTAAGGTCTTACCAGCCCCCCAAAAAGTGGAGATCTGTAAATCTGATTGGGGGAGAAAGTTGGAGCAATTAGTAAAAGTGCAAACTAGAAAATACCTCTAGCTGTCTTTGGGACAGATAGAGATATTTTGCCATTGCATTAGCATATGGAAGTAGGTTGGATCCTCCTGAGTCTAAACTCCACTTTACAAATACTGTGACGGTTTGCAGGACCATAAAAGCAAATTCACATTTCACTTGTCTGACATTTGCCATGTCACTGTAGAAAAGACTTTGATCTGCATTTTGACAAGAATTGTGGAAGGGTCTCACGCTGGTACACATACATGGTACACATTCCTGGAGAAACGAAGTTTGGGTTTCTAACTTCTAACCAGCTTCCAAAGAGGAGAATTTTCCTCTCTTCTGCTGTCAGGGATTTTTAGGATACAGTTGCGCAGCCCAAAGCATGCCTCATGGAGCCATCTGCGCTAGTCAGGATAGCAGCAGTGTGTAGCTATGCCACCCTGGTTCTATTCCAGAGCAGATATATCCTGTTATTAATGAGCATTAAGTAGCCCATGCACAATACTGTAAAAATTAATGTTTAATCATGTCTCCTGCATGTGAGCTAACTTGGCTGTCTCTTCATAGCACCAAGTCCTGCCATATAGATATTTCCAAAGGAAATTAAGGACCAGCCTGAGGGAGCCCTGGCAGAGTGAGGCTCTCAGATGCCCAACTCCCTACTGGTCTCACAAATGGAAGAACTTTCCTTCTACTAATATTTGCAGACAACATTTAATAGAAAAGAAGTGTCAGTAAAAATACAAAGTGTTCTTATTTGTAATTTTGCTTTCCCATTTCAGAAGCAAGAAAGATTCTTTTTTAGATGAGGCATGTTGAGTTGTCTAAGGGGCACGGATAGCTCCTTGGCTCAAATGTGGAGGAGGAAGCAATATGATGACAGTTACATATTTTAATAGATTCCCAAGGAAGCTTTACTGGTAAGGTTATTATTTACTCACCCTAGCATAAAAGACTGTTACATTCAGTTTAAAGTAACTTTCAAATTTGCTCTTTCAACGTGGTTTGAATGTATGGTTCAGGTCTTTTTTAAGAAAACGATTCTGCTAAGCTGACATAATGCATATATAACAGCCGTAGAAAATATATAAAAAAAAAATAAAATTAATTCCTTGCTCAGAGCGAGGATCTTATGCCAGGAATCAAATGGAGAAGACGGCTGCCTCTTTCATCTTTTAATAACTGAAGTGTGGCCCCTGGAGACTGAAGGTCACTGTAATGCTTCATAATGTGATATGCAGTGCCAGCATATAATGCTCCAGCCTGATCTCAGGGGCAGATGGCAGAAGTCACAGGTAAAAATATACAAACTTACAATTTCATGCTGTTTAGATCAAGACAAAATGCTGTGTGATGGCACCTGTAGTCTCTGAAGTCTTTGCAGACTTTCCCTCTGCATTACAGATGAAAAGACTCATAGCTCACCAGACTGTTAATCTGCTTTCTTTTTTTTTTTGTGATCTTACTGTCAATCATTTTCCCCACCAAAAATGTATTTTGAAGTCATTGGCCAATTTCTCCAAAATTCGACTTGGGTAAATTCTCAAAGACATTAAGCTCTTAAAAATGTCATAACAAGCAGTGGCTGAGTAGAGGAAATATGTCAGAATAAAATACCCATGTAAATGCCTGCACTGGCTGATACATGACCTGAACGGTTATTTGGTGGGTTTGAGCTGTTAAATGGCCTGGGACCCTGTGCAGAGGGCTGCTTGGATGCAGCACAGGATATCTGGCCAAGAGGTTAACACCTGTTTCTGGAGTCGGAAAGGGATCTGGAGACTGGAGGAGACATCTGTTGGCATCCCTGCCTATGGAGGGGGATGTTGAAGGTAAATCATCTTTAAGGTCCCTTCCAACCATTGTATAATTCTATGAGCAGATGTGGGGCAAGGGAACAGAAGAGGTTATGAGTACAGTGCCTGGGCACTAGGGAAAACCCAAAGGTGTTACAGGGCCAGCATGATGTGGGGAAAACAGAATTTTGTGGTAGGTGGGACTGTGGATGTACAGCAAACCATGATTATAGCAGGAGAACTTGTGCAGCATGTGTGAAACTACTTCTACTACATACAGAATCATTTTTAACAGCTAAATATAGGAATTACAATTTGGAGATTGCAGCTAACTTTTTGAATTGTTTTGACTAAATCTATTTTGAGACCACATTCCTAAAGGTAGACAGTGTAACTATCATTCATTTTAAATATCTGGTGTGTTGACCTTCTCTGGTTGACAGATAGCCACCCAGATGCTCTCTCACTTCCCCTCCTCAACAGGACAGCAGGAGAAAATAAGATGGAAAAGCTTGTGGGTCAGTTTAAAAACAGGGAGATCACTTACCCGTTACCATCACAGGCAGAACTGACTTGAATTGGGGAAGATTAACTTAATTTATTGTTGATTAAATATAGAACAGGATGTTGAGGGAAAAAAAAAAAAAAAAAAAGACAAAAACTAAAACACCTTTCCGCTATCCTCCATCTTCCCAGGCTCAATGACACTTCTTCATTCCTGATCCTTTTACCTCCTTCCCCTGCTGAGTGGTGCAGCAGGAATGGAGAGTGGGTATTGTGCTTAGTTCACAACACTTCATCTCTGCAGCTCCTTCCTCCTCACACTTTTTCCCTGCTGCAGTGTAGGGGTCTCTGTAGGGGTCTCACAGACTGCAGTTCTTCAAGAACTGCTCCAGTAGGTGTCTGTACCATGAGGTTCATCTGTCAGGAGTGGACTGCTCCAGCATGGGCCCCACATAGGCTGCAGTTCCTGCCAGACAACCTGCTCCACCATGGGCTCCTTTCCAAGGGCCTCAGTTCTGGTCAGGGTTCTGCTCCTCTATGGAGGACAGCAGCCTCCTCCAGGCCACAGCCACCTCCTCCACCAGGGGCTCGTCCATGGGCTGCAGCATGGAGATCTGTTCCATGTGGGACCCATGGGCTGCAGGGGGACAGCCTGCTCCACCAGGGGCCTCTCCACAGGCCACAGGGGAACTGCTGCTGTATGCCTGGAGCACCTCCTGCCCTCCTGCTGCACTGACCTCAGGGGCTGCAAGGCTGGTTCCCTCACATGTTCTCACTCTTCGCTCCCAGCGTTGTTTTAAATTTATTTTCCCTCCTTTCTTAAATCTGATCTCCCAGAGGCCCAACCAGCGTCGCTCACTGGCTCAGCTCTGGCCAGCGGCAGGTCCCTTTTGGAGCCATCTGGGGCTGGCTCTGATCTGACCTGGGGCAGCTGCTGGGCTCTGCTCACAGAGGCCACCCCTGCTGCTTCCCGCTGCCAACACCTCATCACTGGCACCTGGTACAATATATTAAGCAGTTTGAGTATTAAATACACTTGAGGATTAGAGCTTAACATCAAGCTCCGTTAAAACATGGATTCTTAATCGGTCCAAAGAAGAGCAATATCACATAGAATTAAAGTAAGTGCTTTTGCTAGCAACTGTCAGGCAAAAATTCAGGATGTTCACAGTTGCTAGACCACCAAATGCACAGACTTAGTGGGTTATGTTTAGATTCTTAAAATTTTGGAACATTATGTCACTGTAGGGACAACTGGGCCTTCCATAGGTCTTGTCACTGCCATATATGCTATGTGCATACTGCTGCAGAAAGAAAGCAGAATCCTATTCTTAATCCCATTTGACAATAGCTACACTGTTCACAAAATGGAGGTGATGTTACCTCCTTACCTCATTAATGTTGTAAGGTTCTCACACTTACATGGGAAAGGGAAAGGTTTCACCAGTATAATACACATGGTGTTACTTTTAGCTGATGTCCTATCTATGCTATCTCCACTTCCAAACTGTGATATAGATGAAACATGTCTCTTCACTCCAAACACTTTCTGTCAGAGTCCTTAATACATACACTCTTATAGACCATGTCAACATATATGTGAACTTTTTTTTTTAATGAATAATAATAATAATAATAATAATAATAATAATAATAATAATAATAATAATAATAAAAGATTCCTTGCAATTCCAGCAGCATTCATTTCAGATCTGCCTCAGCTTTTTTACAGGTCTGCAGATTTGAAACAAAAATCTGTCCTCCCATGTGTATCCTTCAGCCAGACTGTTGTTGTTTAGGCCTGATTTTTTGAGTATTTCAAAGTGGGGCCTGAGCAAAGATCTCACTAGTGATGCCAGCATTCAGTCAAAGTCTGTCACACCAGGATAAGACAATCTGATCAAGCCATCATGAGGACATAACAAAGGGCAAGACAAAGGCACACAGCAAGTGAACTGAATGCTTTCCATGCCACAGAAACAGAGGATATTTTAGAGAAATCACTCTTCTGCTCTGTTAAATACGAAAATAGAAAATATATATCAATCTAGTTACTGGCTTATGCTGTAATATCACTACAGGATCTGAGCATTGTCATATGTCAGAGGAAATGTATTGTCACTGTAGAAGTGACAGCATAGTAATTTCCTGAAAATAAAGAGGTTTTTTCTTTTTTTAGCGTAGGCTCAAGGAAAGATTCATTTAACTATTCAAACTGTATATATATAGAGAGAGAACATGTGCATTTGAGAGAGAGAGACAGAGAGATAGAGAGAGAGAGAATTACAAACCAGGGCATTTATTTTTTTCCTTTAAACAAAACAGTGAAATTATTTAATCTCAGGCAGTTACACCATTCAAGTAAAAGAAGACTGGAGAAAATACAGAGCCCCCCCCCAAATAAATAAATAAATAAATAAATAAATAAAAAGTAAAATAAAATAAAATAAAATAATAAAATAAAATAAAATAAAATAGGTTTACAAATTGTGACATGCACACACCAAAGGACATTTTTACCATAGACATTTAATTGAAATGTGGTCTGACTAGGTATGGCTTCTGGCACCTCATCCCTCCCAAGATGAGTATGCATCTCTGTTAAATCCTGTGGCATATTGGCAGTCCCACGCTAATATCTTGGACTGTCTAAGGTACAACACTAGATACCTGTCTTTAAGCAGTTAAGCAGTCCCCAGAGACAGGTTATATAGGCTGCACTGACTCTAGGTAACTCTCTGCAGGCCATAATTCAACTTCAGGCAGGCACATATATATGTGGATATCTAAATTCAGAAGTCAATCTCAGAATGACTCCTCTTAAATGAAAGGCTGCATTCAGCTGCTTAACAATAGCTATGTATGTCCATTCAAGATACGTCTTCATTTTCAAGTCATCTGTAGAAGCCTTGCACCTCAGACAGCCATTGAACTCTTCTGGAATGACAATAAGTGAGGTGCCACATTTCTTTTAAGAAAAAGGAAAAAGGTGACTACCTAACTCTACAACCAACCTGCTGCTGAGGGTGCTTCATGTGCTGTGCAAAACTGTAAACAGTTTGAAGCTGAAGGCTTTAAAGATGAAGGCTTTAATGAAATAGTGATGTTTAAGTCTTAAAAGACAGATAGATTGGAACCATATTCTGACAGTTGTACAGCACTGTCTCCACAAGATGCTTTGCACATCCCACATGATGTAAATCAAGGAAATGCGATGAGCTCTGTCATTTGAGTGCATGGAATGGTTTAAGGGATGAGAAAGATTACACTGAAAAAAGGACAAGTGTTGCTGCGCATAATGAAAATGTCCATGTGTTTGGTGATGGAAGAACCAGAGAAGCTGTGGAACAGAGGGAGGAGCCAGGGCTGCTGTGGAGACACAGATGCTGTCCTGCTGTTGGTCCTGCCACTGCTTAGGCATTCAGTTTGCTTTGTTTAATAATCTGACTAATAAACTTGGCTTACTTTTTTGTTCTTGTTGTACAGAAAGTTATCAACAAGTATGGCTCTCCCATCCCTGAATCTGCCTATGCTTTGTCTGCAAAGCCTAGGTAAGCCTTCAATTATTTTTTGCCTTTGGATAGAAGTCTTTGAAAACAAAATTTCAATACGAGTGTCAAAAAGCTCTGCAGTGTGTGAGGTGTGTTGTTTATGCACCACTGTGGTAGAAGAGATCAGCATATATTTCACACTCTTTCTTTTCAAATATAAGTATGTTACAGGACTCATATAATTGAAGAAGTTTTTTAGTCCTTAAACTGAATATTGTAGCTAAAAGCTACCAGTGTTTAAAACTAAGCATGCAAATAATTTCTAAGAAGGAGAAAAGAAAAGGCAGACTCCACAGAACTTTCTTTAAGGCAACTGTTTGCAGCTTATAAAAACAGTTACTACTTATATCAGACATAGCACTGCAGAAAGCTAAATCCTTTACCAGCTAAATGGAGTTGGCAGTGGCAGACATAAAGTAGTAAGTCAAGGGTTTGCAAACATTGTTCACATCATGTAAAAAATGTGTCCAAATGCAAAGACTAAGAAAATTTATGAAGTTTCAAAATATGAAAAGCAAACGCATCTTGATATTGTGAACCTGTGCAAAAAACTATACATTTCACTAGAAATTCTGTAGAAAACACAGAGTAGAAAGGCCAGACATTTTGTGAAGGCGTATTGTAGCTCTTGGTCTAACCAACAAACAAGTGAAATTGCTTTGTCACATGCTAATATTCTGAATATGGATAGAAGCTGTCTGAAAGACCTTGCAGATGCATTCTGTATTGTTAGTGTTTTTTTCTACATCGATAAACCATCCTCAGGCTACTGAATTAATGCTAGATACTGAATCTGCATTTTCTATACTATCCCAATTTACTTAAAGTGCTTTAGATGTTTCCTGCTTTCTGAGCCAAGGACATATCTGTGTGAGGAACTGAAACCCTTGGTTTGGCTGTCTGGAGGTTTGGATCTTAGTTTGGATTTCAGGACTGGGCATAGCCATATTTCCATCCTGGGCAGAGGCTCCCAGTTTGCACCAGATTCAGAAGTTGGTCACTGAATGTCTTCAGCTTTTCCAGTGAGGGTTCCAGTATCTGCTGATGGAAAAAACAAACAAACAAACAACAACAACAACAACAAAAAACACAGCACAAATTAATATTCTTTACTTTGCAAAAGGGGTTGTCCATTAAAATAAAGGCCAATCACATATGATATCTGAATGACAAACTCTACCACTTACTGTTGTTCGGTAGAAGTGTTTTACTGTGAGCAGGCCAGGATAGATCAGTGAAGAAATATAAGATCTACTAGTACTTTATGACAACTTTCCTCCAAAGCAGATGAGAAAAAGAACTAAGAATATTTATCTAGTTTTGTGGCTATAGGCCTAGGGTGACTGAGAATCACTTACATGTATAAAATAATTTTTTCTAGAGCTTTTTGGAACGAATTTGTTCATTTTCACTTTTAAGGCAAGAGTGTGAACCATCACATTATCAGTACAACAGACAATTGATGGCTTTTGTTACACCAAGCTGCTTGATTTTATTTGTGCTGCAGAGATTTGTTTTAATACTCCATGCACTTAAAAAAAAAAAAAAAAAAAAAAAAAAAGTCAGAAGTTTGGTTTGGTTCCAATTTTATCTTGGTGTATGATTTTAAAAAGTGTACTGTAACACACAAAACACTGACTGATAAGCTATTCTACAATAGTCAATAATCCTTTGTAATTTTGTTCAGTGTCTTCCAGGTGATTCTTGTCTTTTCTTTTTTCTTTTTTTCCCGACTTGTAATGCTTACATACTAGATTGAAATCTTACCCAGTTAATATAATGCTGTTACAAATATGTAACTTTTTTTCTAACAAAATATTTTATCACAGGATACAGAGTTGATTCAGAATTATGGTTCAATTTTTATCTCTGTAGATCACTGATATGTAAAATTTCAGGCTTGTTCTGGACTGTTGTGGAATCTCTACTAAAGGAGTAAAACTTAGTCGATAAACAGGTTTACATTATTTATTTTGGTGGCAGTCATGGTTGACACTAATTAATCCAGTGTTGTAAGAATCATTTTAATTAATTGAAAAATTAAGTGAAGAGGACACAGGACAAAAAATTGCTCAGAATAAATAGACAGAAAAATAGACAATTTACCTGGAGTCTTATACAGACTATATATAGATCATAATATTTTGATAACACTGCTAACAAAACGTAGTAGAGAAATAGTGATGAGAAGTGCCAAATGATATTTTAGTTTGCAGTCCCTTACTGACAACATGAAATCACAGACAGTCATAATAGCTGAGGTTGGAGGGGAGCTCTGGAGATTGCCAAAGTGGGGTCAGCTACAGTAGTTATTCAGAACCTGGAACACAGACCAGGAAATGAAAATGGGATGTCCCTAGACTCAGAGATCAATGGCATGGAGGGAACTTATACATTCATGCACGTGTGCATACTGCAGTGCAATTTAGATTTGTTTGTTATGCCAGTTTACGGGAAGCTACAGAAATACCGGAGGATGCTGTGGCTAATGTTCCCTAATGCCTTAGCTAGTCTTTAGTACCCCTCTCAATACTAAGCAATGAGATTCCATCACAAGATGGTTGTGTGATATCAGATGTTCTTTGACTCACTGTCTTAGGAATGCTATAGGCAAAATGTGCAGTTTACCACTGGTCTGGACTGGATATTGAAGCTAAGGCCAATCTTAAATTTTGCTACGTGAAGGTCACATTATGGGACAGTAGACATGTGTTGCACTGTCATTCTAATTTATCCTTTTCCCTGATTTATTGTAAGAGCTTGTGAGTGATACGTTAGGGCCATTTGACCTTGCAATATTTGATCGTCTTTCTGATAAATTACTTCAGTAAGGAGTCAGATGTAGTGCTTATGTCACTGCTCACTTTCAGCAGCCATAAGTGAATTCTGCTTTAGGTGTCCTGTGGAGCAGGAAGAAATTCTACTTCCAAAAGAATTAGTGTCTGACACCAAATTGCAATATACTTTCTTAGGGTTTGAAGCTTTGCTCAGAGAGAAATACTGTGTTGTAGAAGATTGACAGTATACTATTTTAAGGTGTTTGAGGAATTGAATGCTTCAGTGTATGTTTGGAACAGGTTTTACTGAAGTTAATCTAGGAGAACCTTGAGAACCTTGAATTAGGTCATTCAGAAGGAAGGATGACATCTTTGAGGCTCTGCACTCTGGATCATATCAGTTTTTCACACATGAGCTGCACAACCTCTTCTGGGAGTAGGGTTCAGGACCATTTACTCCCACTTTGTCCTAAATGCTCATAACCTGTTTTGTCTAACTTCTTGGGAAGTTTGAAATGTCTCAGCATAAAGAGAGCCTAAAATACATTTTCCACTTTCTGGTTGAGTGACCAGACCACAGTGCTATTCTGGAAAAGGCAGAGAACTGCACCAATGCCATTATCTCTCCTCCAGTCCTTGGTTCCAAAAGTAGATGTGGCTGATTAAGCAGCCATTCCTAGAAGAGACTCTAACTCCATAGAGGGGTGGGAGTATCAGGTAAGCTGATTCCTGATGCTTTATTTTGGCACTCATCTCTTGGCGGTACCTTGGCTGGATCTTAATTTGTAAGTGGTGTTTGAGGTGTTAGTCTCCTGTAGCTTCTCTTCCAATTTACTCAGTACAGCAGTTCTAAGGTTCAAAGGTACATAAAAGTCATAGAATATATTAGAAATGAAAGTTTTTAATTATGCTGGGCATTCCCTAGCCTATTGCCATCAGCAGTACAGAAGTGACAGCAATATGCATGGGAATGCCAAATGTAATTATAAATGTTGTTTTCAAGTAGATTCTGTGATTTTTCTGACACCTGCAATGTCACAGTCTTTAAATGGATCTCATCCTGCTTGAAAGCTGACAACCTACCTGAGCCTTGGGAGGAGAGAGTCAGCTGGGATAAAATGAGAACTGTGCCAAATCTTTGCTCTTTGAAATTTGAACCATACTTTCTTTGAAGTCTGAAAATACTCCATTCACATGTTCTGTAACTGGCAGAATGCTGGGACAGGTTAAAAGGACCCAGGATCCTGGTGGACACCAAGTTGAACATGAGTCAACAATGTGCCTTAGCAAAGAAGGCTAAGGTATTCTTGGCTACATTAGGCAAATTATCAGCAGCAGGTCAAGAGAGGTGATCCTTCTGCTCTACTCAGCGTTAGTGAGGTCACACCTGGAGTAACGTGTCCAGTTCTGGACTCCCCAGTACAAGAGAGACATGGACATACAGGAAAGAGTCCAATGAGGGCCACCCAGTTATTCAAGAGACAGGAGCATTCTCCTACAAAGAGCAGATGAGAGAGCCAGGACTGTTCAGCCTAGAGAAGAGGAGGCTCAGGGGGATCTCATCAATATTTATAAGTTCCTGAAGGGAGAGTACAAAGAAGACAGACCCAGGCTCTTTTCAGTGGTGCCCAGTGCCAGGACAAGAGGCAACAGGCACAAGCTGGAACACAGGAGGTTCCCTCTGAACATCAGAAAGCACTTCAGTGCATGGGTGACTTATACAAGTTGCCCAGGGAGGTTGTAGAGTCTCCCTCCTTGGAGATCTTTAAGAATTATCTGTCCATGGTCATAGGCATCCTGTTCTGGGTGGCCCTGCTTGAGCACAGGAACTGGACCAGATGATCTCCAGAGGTACCTTCCAACCTCAAATATTATGTGATTCTTTGACTGTATTTTGCTGTGCTGGTTGGTCATGCCAGAGGCAAGAAAGAAATGGAAGTCTTTGCTCTCCAAGTGGGTAAAAGCAAATCCACCTCTAACTCTCCATTTATTACAGAGGTTTCAAATTTTTGAATGGATGCAGTGGATGTCCCAGAAGTGTTCCATGGGCACAACAAGTTCATCACATCTGATTTTAGAGATCAGTGATGTTGACAACTGTATCTGAACTAGTCAACCTTAACTCCCATGATAATAGAGAGAAATAGATACAATTGCAAGGCCTTGTTGCCTTGCTTTTAGGAGCAAGTTGTCCTAAGTTGCCTTGCTTTTAGTAGCATATTTCAGGATGTGAAGAGTGACACTGAAGAAGAGCCTATTTCTCCACTATAAGCTGTACAATTTATGAGTCCAACACAAGTGCAGATATTTACTTTGTAAGTGGGAATAGTTATGAATCAGACGGATCTAACACCTAAGGGAGTCTAAGTGTGGTATCTTAAACCAAACTGATGATAACTCACCTGAAATCTCTGTGCTAAAACTGTATTAATCTACAGTAAAGCCACTGGATATGCTGTAATTCTTCTTAATCTAAATGTATTCTAACTGTAGATTTGAATTCTTTCCTTTAAATTCTTCTATATGTCATATAATCATTTGCACTGTGTCAAAACAACCTCTCAGAAAAGCTTGGGATGATTTCCTGGAATAATAGAATGTTTTGGGTTGGAAGGAGTCTTAACAATCACCTAGTTCCACACCACTGCTGTGTACAGGGACTCCTTTCACTAAATCAGGTTCCTCAAAGCCCCATCCAACCTGGTCTTGAACACCTCCAGAGATGGGGCATCCACACCTTCACTGGACAACACGTTCCAGCACCTCACCACCCTCATGGTAAAGAATTTCTTCCTTATATGAAATCTAAATGTATCCTCTTTTTGCTTAAAGCTGTTGCCCCTTGCCCTATCACGATACTCCCTGATAAAGAGTCTATCCCTAGCTTTCTCACAGGAGGACCCCTTTTAGTTGCTGGAAGGCTCCTGTAAGGTCTCCCCACAGCCTTGTCTTCTCTGTCTTCATAGGAGAGGTGCTCCAGCCCTTTGATCATAATCAAGGTCCTCCTCTGGACTCATCCTTCTTATGTTGGGGACCATAGAGCTGAACAAAGTAACAGCTTGGTGTCATCTGCAAACAGATTGATATTGTCTGGTTTTCTTCTTCCTTTGTTTTGAGAATTTTAAGAATTGGTTAAGGTATTGCCAAGCTAGTGTTGTATGGACCTAGCAGGAGTGAAAGTGAGAAATGAGAACCCATGATGGCATAATATAATGGACTTAGGAGCAGACAAGTTAGGGTGGAATCAATGCATCTGTCTTTGTAGCTTGAACCGGAGCAGAAATGTGGCAGAGAAGAGACTTCATTGTTCTTGGTGGCTTGTATGCTGGTGCAGGAAGGTTAACTGCATCTTTTCAAAGTTTCAGCCCTGCAAAGTGTTTCTCCAAGGCTGCTCTAGGACAATGAAACCTTACAGAAACATTTTATCTCCCCCCATAGTAAAACTTTCATTTATGCTAGTGCTCTAGGCACTTCACTGGCAACAACTGGGCTCTTGTTTAATATTTTTTTAATCATACTAAACTATAAGTACTTTTCAGTATTTCTGAGTTTATAGACACATTTTAACTATTTAAATATACTGCAAGAACTTGACTTCATTTTAATTATCTGACATCTATTTATACAGTAACCAGGGTTCAATTGTTTATTTTAATGGGTTAAAATTAGCTCGTTGGCTGTTGCCTGAATTGCATAACTTCTGCACCATCTGACTTGCTAACAAGCTTGTCACCTACATACATTAATGCCAAAGATCTGATGTCAAGGACACATACCATGTTGGTACAGGCTGTGCAGTCCAGAAGCTGATATGCTCACTCTCTAGGGTAGGCATCTGTCTAGCCAGTGTAAGCAGCATGCCCTGCTGTCATTCCAGAGGGGAAAAATGCTAAGTGACAGCTTAGCAAGAATTGAAATGGTGAGTGTGGAATAAGAGAGAAGAGTGGAAGAGAGAAAAACATAAAATACGGTCCCTCTCAAAAGCTTATATCATGAGATCCTAAATCTAAATGAGTATATTTCTTCCTGTCTGCCTGCCAAAAAATAAAACAAACTCTTGTCTTAGAAAACAGGTTTGTTTTATAGAGAAAACAGTACTATCATTAATTCATTTCCTTCTTAGTAGAAAGTGCCAGGCACAAATTACACCAAAACTATACATTTACCATTCCCAGAATTCTTTATCATTCTATCCAACTAGCTAAAGAGGTCAGAAGGTTGTAACCTACAAGCTGTTGGAAAGTACTAAATGAAAACATTGAAATTTGAAAGCCATGCAAGAAAGGCACTGACTAGTCAGAGAGAACAAGGAAAAAACATTAGATCCCAGCTTTAGATGGGAAGCATTGGGAGAAAGCTCTTTAAATTAAACCAGACCCAAATCTAAGGTAGGAGTGAAAGAATTGTGGCTAAACACTGTACAGAATGGAGCAATTAGCTTAATAGTGAAGGGGAAATGAGGCAGTTATTAAAAATTAAGGAGCTTTTTATTTGTACTGTTTAAAGGAAGTCATCCTGCCTGTGCAGGTTTTAACTAACCTGGCTTCAGTAGTGATCCTAGCTCTTCTCTGACTTCCAATTTTTTCTCCGTCTTACTTACATCAATTCTTTTAGTACTTTTTTTTTAATTATTATTTATTTTTATTAATTATTTTTATTAATTATATTTTAGTTATATTTTATTAATTATTATTACTTTTTAATTATTATTTTTTTTCTTGACACCAAGATACTATGAAGCATTTTGCCTAAGGCTACAATCTGATATTGACCCTGGCTTTATACTGCCTCTTCTAGAAAGGCTTCTGAAAGTGTGTAGGAGCCTGACTCTGTCTGCCACAGGTTTGGGCCAGAACGTGGTGTCTGTGTGTCTCCCACTGTGGCACTCCTTCCTCATTTTTCTGCAGTACTCCATCAGTCTGTCTCAAAAGCCTTTCCTGTAGACATTTCCTGTAGCTGTTGATCAGCAGCATTCTCAGCTGCATTTGGTAGTTTATTTCAGGTGACTCTTTTTAGTGATCTTTGCCCTCCTCCTCCAAAATGCTTTATTTGCACCTTAGATATACCAATGCAGGCTTCATTCAAGCACTTGCAAAAATGTACCTGCAACATTATGGCACTCAGCGTACATAAGCAAGCAGAATTAATCTGCTTTTGCTGGCAAAAAAAAGGCTCTTTTTCTGCTGTGGTTAGACTGCCACCAATACTCAGGCTAGTTAGTTAGAAAAATATAAGCTACAATGATGTCAGACTGCAACTGCAGTGCAGACATAGCTAATGTCAGATTAACAATTCATGCATATGGAAAGCTGAATTACAATGCTGATTTTATTTGATGTTATTGGTGCTCATCAGAAATCCACCTCCTGATAAGGTTTACTCAGTTTTAAATAAATATAATGTATTGCAGAGAACTTGCACCACAGGGAGTCACAACAATCTCTCTCTTGGTAGCTTTTGCTAAATAGACTGTGGGCACACATCCATCTCTTATTCAGGGTCATATTTTATTTACTTTGTTTTCATTTGTGCCTATCTCTTATCTTAAGTTTTTTCTTATTGATCATTTTCTTTGTGTCAGTTGTAATTTTCCAGGTCACTCTGTTCAGACACCTTTTGCCATAAGCAAAAAGACTCTGCAAATAGGATATACACAATTTACGAGAATAACAGAGTTATTTAGTGGCTAACACAAATACAAGACAGCAATGATTACCGTGCTATTCAGCCAAACATTAGTGAGCTCACCACAGAGCCCTCATTGAATGCATCCTCAATAGCATTGAGTTGCTGTTTTCCAGCTCCCTGACTTAAGATTTTGTTGTTGATGTTTTCCCTTTTGAACTGTCCTCCTCAAGCTGCTAACAACCACTGTCTCAGCATCCCTATGTCTACAATTTTACCTTCCTTAGCTTGCCTGGCTCTGCTGTAGATACCTTCTGAGTGCTCTTTCTCACAGCTTCAGTTTCCTCAGCAACCTGAGCCAAGGTTATAGCACTAGGTTGTATCAGAGCTGGGAATGCAGAGTGCCAAATCCCTTGAGGGGGTGGGATTCACACATCACCATATCACTCTTCATGTTAGAGTATCTTGCCATTTCTAGGACCAGCCCATGAGGAGCTGTGATGTTTTTTTTTTCTGAGCAGGTGTTTTCTTGCTAGAAAACGAGAATTCCAGCACATATGTGCTGATTCCACATATCTTTTCTGAACTTTCAGTCCTCTGTGGCTTATTATCTACTGCTAACTCTCTTCCTTGGGCCCTTCTGCTTATTCTTTAAAATGATTCCAAATCCAAAACAATCACTTGCAAATATTCCTCCCCCAAATAATATGCTTGCTTGGCTTATGTTTATCACTGATGAAAGAGAGCAGACAGCTAAACATATCTTCTCTCAGTCTTTGCAATTTGCAAGTCTACCACTTTACCTGTTGTTAGGAGAAATCTTTGGACTTCACAGAGTGCTTGGGCTGCTTCTATGTCTTGTTTCTCTCCATGAGGTAAATTATGGCTACATTGGGATTGGAAAATGCAGCCTGTCTTTCAATCAAGTTATGATATTTATCCCTCTTTAGCTGCCAAATCCAAGTTCCCAAGTTCTCTATGGAGGCTTTTCTAAAGCTTTTGTGGTAGCACTGAACTTACAGGGTAGGGGGAACCCGCTAAGTGTGGGTTAGGGGAGACCCGCTAAGTGTGGGTCAGAGGAGGAGAGGAGGAGACGCTCATGCAGAGGAGGAGAGACATCTTGCAGCCTTCCTCACTGCTCACTCATGGTGGAAACAAGGCATAAATCTGATCTTAGAGCTTGATCAACATCAATCATCCTTGATCAGAAGGAGTTTTGCTCTTTCTCAGTAGAATTTGTTACAACATTCAGACTCTAAATTTTAGGTAAGACAACATTTTTTTTATTTATTTATTGTTTTTTTTTTTATCTGTATATGAGATTTGGGAAAGAAACTACCTTGTAGCAGTGTCCTAAATAAGGACATGCATGTAGTGTCTGTAAAATGCTATTCAGCACATTGGACCAATTAGCTTCAGAGGTTTCCTTCCAGAAGCAAGCATCTTACACATTTGTTTTTAGACATTCAACTCCCAAGAATCTCTAGCTCTGATTCCACTAGAGACAGGCCTTTCAAAGGATAATAGAGATAAAAGAACATGTTTTGTCTTGATTTCTTGAAAGACACAATCTAAAATCAAATTGTATTTACACTATATTTAACTGATATGGTGCTTTCCTGGAATATATGGTAATCTATAGCTGTTTTAGATTTAAGAAGTGTTCCATATATTTCTTCTCACATTTTTTTATTTTCCCAGTAATGAATTTACTCCAAGGGACATATCAATTTTGAAAGCCAAAGAAAGGAAGTACTAGCTCCTTTATCAGCACATGCTGTAAAAATGGAAGGAATCAGATTTTGATAATAACATTTGCCATCATAAATGGGCCACAGTGTCAGTATGAGTAAATGCTCGACGATCACATTAATCACCATGAGAGAGTGGGCTTATGCAACCAAACATTGCACTCTGGAAGCGCTTGGGCATGCACTGCTTTCCCAGGCACATTTGAAGTTCTAGAGAATGGCTGGTTGCTACTAGTCATCGATGTACACTGTCCATTTTAAGCAGTGAATTCAGAGCTATTCAGCCTCAATGAACCCTGACAAGCAGAAATGGAGCCATATTTTATTTTCTGAAATGTCTTCTCTCATTACCCATTGGTGCTCCTTTGACAGCTTCCCTTCCTACTGTCATAACTGCTTCTGTCATCCAGTTTCCAATGGTCTCAAAATAAAACTCTGATTTTTTTCTTAACTAATGATTGCTGATGTTTGGTGCTTCTGTACTCATGTTATCAACACAGAGTTTTCTTAATTCCTTTTTTATACCATATGACAACACAGATACAGATTTTGCAACAGAGAGTTTCTTTGGCTCTCCACAGGGCTTTTTGTATATTGCATTGTGGGCCAGAGTTCATATTTATCAGGTGAGCGTCACTGTCAGTAAAGCTGAAGCATTGCAGCAAAAGGTGTTGGAGGAACCAAGCCTGAGAATGACTGTCATGAATTATATTTCTTTCTTCAATTAAAAAATATTTGAAAGTTTGGTTCATTAAAAGAGTAAACAGAAGTTGGAGTGTGTGTTTCATACCAGCCTCTTTAGACATTTTAGCATTTTGCTCTAAATTTTAAGAAAAGATTGTAAGGTATACTACTGACAAAGGCTTTTGGTGGTGGTTTTGGTCTTCTTTCCCCCCCCCTTTTTTTTTTCTTCTTTTTTTTTTTTTTTTTTCCCTTTCTTTTCTTTCTCTCTCTCTCTCTTTTTTTTTTTTTTTCCTGTTTTCTTATTTTCTTTTTTCCTTTTTCCTTTTTTCTTTTTTTTTTTTTTCTTTTGTATTTTTTCTCTCTCTCCTTTTATTTTATTTTTTTTTCTTTTTTCCACATTCTATCCTGAGAACAGTGTGGTATGTCAACATAAGAAATCAGGATAACAAATTTCCAATAAGATATACAAGCAACTGTCAAGTCAATCTATTTTACTGTTTCCCAGATGGGATTATGAGACAATCCCAGAAGCACTGGAATTGTCATAACATTTTCCACCTCTGCATTATAGATACTTATAGAGTATGCAGCCGACGGGTTAAACTTTTTTGTTGAGATGCTGGTACCTGATAATTGTTTATATTTTTAGTATATCTTCCTTCTTTTAAACCATTAAACCACTAAAGTTAAACTTTTTTTTTTTTTTTTTTTTTTTTTTTTAATAGGTGCCATACACTGCCAGATATTTCTATTACATGCCACCCTTGTACTGCCACTTCAGATCTAGTCAGTGGTTGGCATTTGACCCGAGGAAATACTGTGATCAGGGAACTAATCACTAGAAAATCTGCAGCATATGCTTAAAGATGTTGCTGTACCCTGTATGAATTAAAGAAGCAAGCAAATACAGAAACTAAAAAGAAAACCTAGTGCTTAGATGAGGCCTGATTTTTCAAGGAGTTGAACATTTGAAGCTGCATTTGGCTTCAGCAGGAACCAAGGTTATTCAAAATCACTGAAAGTTATTCCAGCAGAAACTAGACTGTAACAGTCGGTATCCATATGTGGCTGATTACTTCCCAAATCATGTTACAGAATCAAACAATATTTAAGAATGAGTCATCTGTCATATTCAAGGAAATGTTTCAATGTTTTTTGTTTGTTGTTGTTGTTGTTGTTGTTTTGTGAAAAAATTAGAGTTTTCAGTCTTCTTAAAATACAAACCTATACAAAACCTCCTTTTGAAATATGATTAATAGACATAAAATTTAGGTATATATAAATAATAATTACTTCCAACTATAGGATTACATAAAACAACAGAGTATCTCATATTATTCAGAAGATGACAAGTTGAAACCAAAGCTAAGGTTCAGAACTGGTATTAAGTTGTTATGGAGAAAAAGAATTGAACGAGTAGCCTAAGACTTTTGGAGGGTTGGGCTTCACAGAGCATCCTGCACCTGCAGTGGTGGGTAGAAGGTGAAATGACAGAGGTGGTGTAATGTTCTTTCTGTACTACAGTGAGAAAGGTCTGATAACAAGTTGCATAATAAGAACTGCTTTAATAAAACAGAATAGGAGGAGGAATATATAGAGTGAGTACATCTTCTGTCCCTGCAGATGCTAGGCACCCCATGTTTGGGCTCTGATAGAGCACAGATGGATTTTCCTACAGAGCACTGTACAGAACAGACCCCGTCTGTGGGGTCTTTAATTCAAGCTATTATACAATTTTCTTACAAGAAATCCCTTGTAATATTCCCTTGTATAAATCATTATTCATAAAGGATGTTCTCACGAGAACTTCTCACTGCACTTTTAGGTAAAGACAAGGCCACAAAGTTGGGAAATCATCAGCACCAGTGGGAGCTGCCTACAGGCCCTTCTGAGCTGGCTGAGCTCATCCTGCAACCAAGAACTTGTGCAGCCAAAGTCAGGATTAGACCTAGGATTAGGGATACAGTATTTTTGCTAAAGGAATGGCATATAACATTTACTCTTTACTCTTTACTCCTTCTCATAGTTTTCTGAGACTCAGTAAGGCTGGAAATTGATCAAAAGAATATGCAAGTTTTAATAAATGTATCTGTTTATCTGAACAGAAGGCCAAGGGTTTGCACGTCTGAGAATACAAACACAGAACAAACAGCTGTTTTGCAGAAGGGCCAGAGAAGGTGGTGAAGAAACTGGGAAATGGGAGCATGGCTGGACTGCAGACATACTGGACTCACAGAAATGGCTAAGGATAACAGCAGCTTTGAGGGAGGTAAGTTTCTTGACAGAATAGGTGGGCTAGAGCCAGGCTACTGTGAGCTGTAGAGGAGGGCAATGTGGACTGAGAAAGTCAGGAGGCCTTCACTCTGCAAAGGCTTTACAAAGGTCTTTTGCTGCTACCTGATAACGCTGTGAAATCCACAAGGGACACACGAGTGGAATGGATGAGGAACCTAACCCACTACACACTCTTCATTATGATGATGTCAGGATGACTTTCAAGATATTTCCCATTTCTTGCTCTCCCATGAGTTTTGTTAGTATTCTGGGGCCTGAAGTATCAAGATGGAAAAGCACAATGCTGTTGTAAATGCTTGCAATGGCACTGAAGTAAATGAGCTATTCAGTTATTGATAGGATAGAAATATGTAAGTACTATAAGATGCAGTTTAAAAGGGTGCCATACTCACCTAACTGGCTGTTTCTGTTTTATGCAGAAGTCCAGTTTAAAATGATTAACAGGAACAAAGAATGGGATGTTGTTGATGTGACATTTTGAGTTTCTCTTCTCTACGTCTGTTCCATGTAACTATTGTTGAGTTAATCTTGTTGTGTACGGTAAAAAAAAAAAAAAAAAAAAAAGTAGTTATTTTACTCTAGCTCTAAGCTATGCTGCAGGCAGATGGGAATATTTTCTTTACATAGAAAATGCCTTTAATAAACAAGGAAATATAGATGAGACTAATCATGATGGCTTCCATTATGTCTGTTGTTCCTGCATTTATTGATATATCAGAACAGCATGGATGTTTCATTTCCCCTAAGACATCTGGCTTGCAAACTAGTTGGTGGGTAATAATTGATCTTTAGAGTTTTTGTTAATTTTAAAATAGTGCAATTTAATCCAATAACATTTTTGAAAAGTACGTTGTTTTCCTGAATAGCACTGAGGTGGTTTATTCGTACCATAAAAGTGTCTAATCATTGATTGTTCTTCCATATGGATTATAGTACTGTAATTTTTCCCATTTAGGTGTATTTTACCCTGATTTGTTATTGATTGTAACATTTTTAGAGATCTGTTGCTCCTCACTCATCTATGAATCCTTGAGTATTTAAATTAACAAAAGACGAGCCTAAACCACAGATATGAGATTCATATCAAAGTTTTTTCTTTCTCCCATTCACTGTGAGAGCTTTTTCCATAAGGTGTTAGTTCAACTACATTCCACTAGCCACACATAATCACCACTTTAACCAGTGTAGAAACAAGCAGGCGATGTGATACAGGAGTTGTATGTTACAAGTAGTTGCAGAAGAGATGGCTTTTCTTTTTTTCTTGCTCCAAAGATATGGATGGAGTATCAGCAAGACGTTACATATTCACTTTCTAGGGCTACCCCATACCCTGTCAGGCATGGATAAAGTACAAATAAGAAGACCTATCAGCAGAGGACAATGCAAAGAGGCTATCAGGAATTGTTGCTTGACTCCAGTAAAAGTCCTTATGAAATTTGTTTTAAAAAATTCAAATTTAAAAATTTAAAAAATTCAGTTCGTGACAGATATTAATTGCCTTTGTTTAGGGGCTTCTTTAATTTAAACTTCATCATGCAATTTATCCCTCCATTTAATTTTATGTTTATCCCTCAAGTAACGTCTTTTTCCAACTTCATACTGCATTATATAATCACATTGTTCATTAATTTCTAATATATACATTTCATTAATGACAAATCCCTACATTTGTTATTTCGTTATTGTTATTCAATTTTCAAGATCAAAGCATCTCTTATTTCATACATCATAATGATATTCTGACAAAAGCGTTCTTAATATACCTTGTTGTAAATGCTATTTTTGGTACAGAAACCAAGATGTGTTTCTTTTTTGAGGGAAGAGTGAAAATGGCAGGAAGGATGCAGCGTGATCCAACCTAGATTTTATACTGTGCTTATCAACACTGTGTCTGTAGCATTGGATGTAGATAAAAGCTGTTCCAGTTTGATTTACATCAAAGTTTAAAATAACTGAAATGGCTATTAATTGATTTAAATGAAGGCTCAGATAGATGAGCAATTCACCACAGCAGTAAAAATTTCATTGCTAGAGGAACATAATTGTAAGCTTTCAGATTTTTTTTTTTTTTTTCAAAAACAGGCTTTTCTGTTTTTGTCAATGTAACGCGTCATGAGTTGCTGTGAATTAGGATGGAGCAAATATACTTAAATCTCAGTGAGGAGAGGTAATGCAAACTCCATATACCTCTCACCTGCAATGTGAAGGATTCTCTTGATATACTCTTCTACCACTCCATCCAGAAGCTTTTTCTGTGAAAAGAGATGACCTTAGATGATGCTGCCCTGAAGGTGACTACATATACTCTGAAGCTGTCAGAATGTCTTTCTTGCCCTGGCTGTGGTGATTTAGAAAATGAAAAGACTGGCACAGGAGGACTTGGATTAATTGTTATGAAAACATCAGTTTACAACACCAGTACTTTGGTATGTTTCTCCATTCTTCCTTTTTTACATATATACTTTTTGATGCTGAGCAAGATGTTGTGTTAAGTACCATATACCAGCAAAGAAGCTCTGGCCATTTCAATACAGACCATGAAACTTGGAAGTCTGCTTAGAAAATTTATTCATATGTAATTTTCAGTGTTGCTTTGACCATATATTTCTATATGGTATAGTATGTATGGTATATATATATGTATGATATATATATATGTATGGTATGGTATAGTATGGTAAACGAAATCTAAAATGTGCCCATCTCTGTACAATATTTTAACAAATACTTTGAAATTACATGAATACAGATGCATTCTGTATTCCTGTTCCTGATTTTCTTCACAAGTGCTGGATGCCAAAAAGGGTTAAATTATATTTTTACAGTACTTTGTTCTTGCAATTACCTGAATATCAGTTATCCTGTAATTTATTTTTATTGAGTGTAGGAGGAACACTCCATTTTTTCCTGTCAATGGCTTTTAGAGAAGGACACTTAACAGTGGCTTTAATGGTTTTCTGCTTAGAGAAATTTTCTGGTCCCAAGGGCATTGGATATTACAACAACGGAACAGAGGTGCTAGCATCAGCAACACTGTGCTTCTCACTTTCACTGCTAGTGGCATTGATGGCCAGCTTAGAGGGGGCTAGAGAATATCAAGTGGGGAGCCCGGGGACTGAAGTGGCAGCTCTTCTTCTTTTCTTATTTTAGATTTATGCATTTTAAGTCACTCCTCATTGATGTCTGGAAAAGGCTTCTAGCAGAAAAATACACAAGAGAAAAAGCAGTATTGTGCAATACACCAAACCAGATTTCCTGGTGGTGGCAAGGTCAACACAAGAAAATAATGAAATAAATACTGCAAGAGCCATTTTTGTTTCAGATTCCGAGTTGGTGTTTTAACAGTTGTTTTACTATGCTCATGAAGTGTCTCTGCAGAATAAAGGAATTAAAGTTTCTCATTTATTTTTCCTTATTCTTTACAGAAAGCACGGAAGAGTTGGTAACATTTTATTGATTTTCCAGACTCTGTAAGAAAAGACTAACCAGAATTTGCTTATGTCTGTTTTTCTCACTCTTCCAATATATACTACAACTTTTAAAAAATCGTCACAAATGACAGATGGCAGTGATAGATTCACCTATAAGCCAGATGGACTAGAGGCCTAGGGTGACATAAACTAGGACAACATGGAGTAGTCAAAAGGAAAAAAGTAATTGCCTCAAGATTAAAGCCAGCTTTGCAAAATTTGACTCCCCCCTGTCATCTGGGGTAAGTGGTTTCTTTATTCCTTAATGAGTGATTGATTATCTTCAAAGCTTCTACTTTTTGCCAACTGTAACTAAAAGTAGGGATAGTGTGACACACTTCTCATGGCTGAAGCATGTGATGCAGGATATCTGCCAGGAAAAGTGGATTCTACTCTCTAAATACATATTTTGTTCATCATCTATTTATCAGCTAATCATATGCATGATTTCATGTCCTTTGTGGCAAAAGTATAATAAATATCAATTAATATTACTTATTCTAATGGTCAGAAAATAAAAAGATGAGCACCTACAAATAATGGCTATATTTCTACTTATATTTCCACTTACCCTTCCCTGACAATTGTGTGTGTTTGCTATAAGCCAGAGCACAATTACAGTCCAGCTCCTGAGTTTGGCAGTGGGGCTGCTGTGTTGGCTGTCATGGTAGGCAGAATGAACATCCCTGTCTGCAACCTTACCACAGTGTCGGTAGGGCAGGAGTCCTGTAGCACTGGACTTGCAGCAGGACAGAAGGCATGTGATGAGATGGTGGACTGGACTTTTAAAGACAAAAGAAGGGCCTGTCATGGCTTGAGAATAAGTATGAAGAATTAACAATGTTGAATGCAGATATTCACTGCTGGGCTACAAAAATACCTAGAGAACTAAGAGCTAAGTAGAGATTAAGTTTTTTGTTTCTCCTCTGGGTGACAAAAACGTGTTATGTGATCAGTAAGCCATTTTCTTCATAGTCATTTCACTTAAAATAATATGGAACAAAATAGTTTAAATTAACTCTGGTTATTAATTAATATCCGGTACTTGATATCGCTAAGAATGTTTTTTGCTATCCTGCACTTTACTGAACCAGGACATAAAATTGATATGTAGTAGTTTGGGATTTTTTTTTCTTTTTATTTTTTTTTTCTGTTTACAATAACAGTTCATACGTGAACCAAACTTCTGATGCTGCCACTTTGGAAGGGAAACGTGTAGTGCATTTTGACTGGTGGATCAGCAACCATCAGTGCCACTAGCAATAAACTGCCATGAGAGAAAGCTCGCTTAAACTGTCAGCATGTCGGTGATGGACAGCCTTTATTTTGTACAAAATTTTTCAAACTTGCTGTTTAGCCAGTGATTCTTCAAAATGTTGTGAAAGCCTTTTTAGTATTCAAGGGCTTTTATGCTTGTGCTATTCAGATCAAATAATGCAGTAGATGTCATTTCCTTTCTTCAGGTAATTTGCCTTGGAAATTATGTGGAGTTGTGGTTTCTTTACCCTGTGTTTCTGAGGTTAGCTACATAACGACACAGCACTGCTTACCCAGGAGCATGGCAAATCTATAAAACAGGACTCTGGAACATCTTAGCTAGTGACCAGCTCCCCTGCATATCCAAGGTAGCCAGAAAGGAGCTTTGGGAACCAGGCAAGCAGCATGGAGGGGGGCACTGCATGGGCCAAAGGAAGGAGTGTTCATGGGTAGCCACTGAAGGCTTTCAGGGACAGTGAGAAATACAGCCTACTCACTGAATCTTTCCATGGAGAGAGTGTTTCAGCTATATTACTTGATATAAGACAAATTCTATGGCTTTATGAAGGTTCACGATGCAGCATGAGGATCTATTTCAACCACTTTCTGAATCAATGTCAAGCAGAGCAATTAAAGAACAGGCAGCATCATTATTATGGTGACCCTACCCTGCTTTTATGTTCTCATAATATTCCTTAATACTGTAATCAGAGTCCTAATTTACATAGCTGCATTGAGAATCATATTTATGTCACTTTTTATATTTTTAATTATTATATTGTACTGTATTTTATGGGAGTACGCTATGACAAAACATACAGCAAACAGGGAAACGAACGTCTTGACCACAGAGCTATTTTTATTGTGGTAGATGTGGTCTGAAGACTCCAATTCACATCTGCTGGACTGAATTGCAGTGGCTTGTGACATGATGGGCCTGCAGAGGGGAAGAACATTCTGCTGGTGTTAGGGAGCAGCCAGCTTGCCTTAGCTAGTCCAGTTTGCAAACCAGTGTTTCAAGAAGCCTTTCAAAGCAGTTCAGGCCATTAGCCTTGTGCATTGGAGTGGCTGAGATGTGGGAAACAGACTGGTTTCTAATGCCTTTGCTATGGGAGTGGTAGTCCTCAATAAAGGCAAGGAAACAAGCTGCTGAGGCTGATAATGCTTTAAATCACCACAGTCAGAGTTACCAGCAGTAATCTGTTACAACTCAAGTCTCCCACAGACCACTGTAGATGGCATTACAGAAAGAAAAAGCCATGCTGTGAGCAGCAGCATTAAAAGGGCCTGATTTTCAACAGATTTATTGTGTTGAGTCCATTAAATGCTCCTTCACTAGCACTTTCTTAGCTACTTCCCCTTTTCCAATGCTTATTTCTCAGCCCTCAGTATCCCCCTACAGTGGTCCTTTTGATCACATATTATCACTATACTTGGAAATTCTTTCAGGTAAAACTGAAAGAAAATTTCATGAGAAGGAAAGGCGTTGTTTAGCTAGATAGCTAGAAGATATTATTAGATTAAAAAAAATACATTAAAATTTTTTGTTTGTTTGTTTTTTGTTTTTTTGTTTTTTAACTAAATGAAATTTAAAGTTTCAATTGTCTGTTGAGCTCTGAGCAATCTGGAGGAAAGAAGTATCTTATGATGATCATAAACTATTGGTGAAACAGCAATCTTCTAGTTTATTGTTTAAAATACTGTACAGAAAAAAAAAAAAATCATTTACAATCTTTGACTTGAAAATGTACTTTTTATTTTCCCCACGGAGAAAAATAAACATTTCTAACTAGCTCTAACCAGTTTAACATTGCTGAAATAAATACATTTCTCTTGAAACAAAACTAGAAAAATAAAGTGGGAAGGAGGGGGTTTCATGAAGCTACATCCATCTAAACACACTAACACTCATAAAAATACAGTTTTGCACCTTTTGTAATACCACACTAATTCACTTCACATCTGCAAAAAGGAATAGACTTGAAGAAATTGGTCCTCCCTCTCACAATTTTTTTTTATAGCTTACTTTCTAGAATGTGTTTCCACTTTTCCATACTTTATACTTTGGAGACCAAAGGCCACAAAATGAGACAGTCTGCACTTTGATCAGGTGAGGCTGACACAAACAATAGATCCCAGTACATATGCTGCAGACCAGTAGTGAGACAAACATTGCAAAAATAGCTTATTTATTTCTGAATGTCTGTGTTTGTGTTAAAGTCAATGATGACTTCAGTTTATTTCCATTTATTTTATTTACAGTAGCTATACTGTAGCTATTGAATCTTAAAAAAAAAAGAAAAAAAAAAGAAAAAAAAAAAGATGATTAGAGTGAGAGATAGGGAGGAAAAAAGGGACAGAGGGAGGGACAGAGGGAGAGAAAGAAGTTTTATAATTATAATTAAGGATGCTTTAAGACTGATGAGGAAACAAGCACAAAGAAAGAATGTTGGAAGAGACAGAAGAAAAGACAAACTTCCTAAATGAAAGGAGACATAAATGTGAAAAAGAAAATCTATGGAGAGAAGTTAGAGAAAGGATAGAGATGAAAAAAGAACATAAAAAGAAAGCTGTATGTTATAAGTAATGTTTCAGATTTAGTATGTGTTGCATGCAGCAGCTGACATGATTCAATATTCAATACTTTTTACTTCTGTTACTTAGCTCTCAGTCATGCACAGGATGATAATGTGTCTGCCCTAAACCATTTGCAGTTTAAAGTCAAAACAAAAGACAATATATGATACAGACAAAAGGAGTTCTTGCTAAGCAAGGAAATGTTTAGACATGAGTGACTGAAGGTGTTAAACATGCCTGAGTCATGTAAGGTGCTTCTAAACATCACCAAACAGAAGGGTTTAAGTGGAAATTTGAAGGACAAAAATGAAGTCAATTTGGAGACGTTTACTGAAAGGTCTTGTTAAGCAGGAGGAACAATAAAGAAGAAAGACATGGGGTGCAAAGTTAAGAGGCAGTTGTGACTGAGTGGCTAGTGGGTGCTGACTCACCAGTAAGCAAGCAAATGCAATTCAATAGTGTCAAGAGAGTGAGATGAAGAATGGCCTTGAAAGTTGAGATGACTAAGCTGTGTTTGAGTGTGAAGACAAGAGCATGCTAGTGGAGAAACAGAGGGTAGGAACAGAGGAAAGGGTGGAAAGAATAAAAATTGATTTTTGCAGTGCTAATCTCAATAGACATGAGCAGCACAAAACTGCATTCATCAAGACAGATGAAACAGATGCTGCAATAACAGAAATATGGAGTTATTAGAGTCTGGACATGACTTTCAAGTAGGTGGTTAGATGAGACCTGCATTAAATGTTTTATGTGGAAAGAAGTATCTAGATGTAGCCTTGGAACCAAAGAAAGATCTGAGTCAAGGACAGTGTTCTGTTTATGGCCCTGAATAAGAAATGAAAAGGTGGGACTATCCATAAAGATTTGTGAGGAACATAGTTGAGAGAGATCGCTGATGAATGTTTATCCTGTGTTTGTACAGTTTGTTTGGGTCAGCAGCCTTAGTTCAAAGGCTACTGACATAAAGAAGAGCCTTACTTTGTCTTCACTCAATGCTACACAGAAGACGTAGGTTATTCACTCAGCTGCAAATATGCAGCTGTCTAGTGTAGTTGTGCGTTTTTTTGGCTGCATACACTATATTGCTGTGACAGTTTATCATTTTTAAGAATTTCTGGTTTGAACAGTCTTTCCTGATTTTCACCATGCATTTCAATCTTAGCACAAGATGCCTTAGTTGGACAAGCCTTCAATGAAGTGACAAGAAGAAAATGTGCTCACAATTAGATTAACGTTTGGACACCTGAGATAGTAACAGAAGGTAGGAGCAGAAGTTGTATCATCTGAGGACCATATAGAGATTTGCGGGAGCTGACCTTGAAATTCACATCTTTTGTTCACAGAAACAACTGCAGAGAAAGATGCTTAGGCCCAGGAATCCCATTACACTCTTTCATCCTCAGAAGAGGGATGTTATTAAAGCTTTATGAGAGCAGCCACACATGTTTCTCAGTGAGTGAGACTCGAACCATAGACATGAAATGATTTTAAGAAGTATGCTGAAATATTATGCTCTGGTGAGTATTTCTGACAGCCCTAAAAGGCATTAAGCATCACTGTGTGGTGTTCAGGGAAGTCTCCTGGAGTTTCACCAGCAATTTTCTCTTGATTATCAGGGTGTATCAGGAGCTGTATGGCAGAGAAACTTTTCAGCCTACTTTGGCCAAATACTTTCAAGACAGGATTTGTGGGTTTTATGTGGGTATTCCTGCCAGTGGCAGGACCGAAATGAAAATTTATGTGTAGAAAAATGTGCTGTATATATGAAGATACCCTGGGGAAGTAAAGAGGAAATATAATATCTGTTGAGGTAGAAGAATGAGAAGTGACTCTTTAAAAACTTGTGCTCGTGTTTAGAGACTTAAATTTATTTCACTCTTTCTTAGATGGCATTCTAAATAGCAAGGTAAGTTTTAAATTGTGAAGGTCTGTGTATTAAAAAAAAAAAAGAAATAAATTAATATTAATAATTGAACAAAGCAGTAAATTATTCAGAGCTGAAGTTTTTAAATAAAGTTTGGTGAACAGTTTTATTGAAAATGTTCAAATATACTTGAGCAGCTTCTGTGAATAAAATTGAAGATGTTCTATGCTAAAACCTTGTGACTGGCCCTTTTGCTCTTCAAAACGGTATTCCTATGTATTGTGAATGTGTGAACTGAATGTAATGATAAGACTAAGTGACTGCTATTTCAGATAAACATAATGTTCTCTTAAAGTGGGTAATTATCAACATTGTTTTCTAGATGCTGCTACTGTTTTTATTTTACACCGTCACAATAATTTTATTTGCTTATTTTTCATTGCTTGTTTTCTAAAAGCATTTATTCAGAAATGACATTTTTACACCTCATGTAACTATTGTATGTTGTCCTGTGATTTGAACACAGAGGTAGATAGGTATACATTGATCATCATGAGTAATTATGCTGTTCAATGCAGAATATAGGTACTACAGATGCACAAATTCTGCAGATTTAAAAAAAAATATTGACAGTATAGTTGTTTCACAGATATAAAAAAAATATACAAAAAATGTGGTTTGGGTCTGCCTGTCTTCTGTTTGTTTTTGTTTTCAGTAGAATTTAAAGTGCTTGAATTTCAATGTCTGTGATGGTCCAGGATTGGTACATCACATGCCTGGCTGTTCACAAGTGGAGAGGTACATATTTATAGTAAGACTGTCAAGATTGTGGGAGTACAGGATCCTCAGAACCAGTTCTTAACTGCAATCGCTGAGACTACTAAAATAGGTAGATAAATTTTTTTTTAGGCATCTGACTGACACAAAAATATATATGTTTTTGAAGTCACCAAGTTAGTGTACAATCTTAACAGCCACGGACCTTTTTTTAATTTTCTTTTTTTTTTTTTCTGTACTTGCATATCCACATCATGTGCACACACACAGGAAGGTAACCTGTACTTACTCTCCTGACTTTTTGCAGGTGCTCAGCCATGGGCTGAGCATAGCCTAGAGCAAAGGAATTCAGGGTTACCACTTATTGCAGCTCCCTAGAACAAATAATTCCCAAGTAAACAACCAGGCCCAGATTTCAAGCTACAGATGTTGATTAATGCTAGTCTTTGTTTCAAGTCTCAGGATTCAGAGGTCAATTCTTCTAGACTCCATTGATTTGTATAAGAACAGACAAATATTTTAGCCAAAACCCAGACTCCTGCTTTGTTGCATGCATAAGTAGACCACTGACAAATCAGGTAATGTTTGTTATCCTTCTATGATAGTCATATCATTGTATTGTACAAAGAATAAAATAACTTCATTATCTGACATTATTACTTGTTACCTGATTTACTGCTTATAATTTACATGATTATGTCTAGATAAATTAAATTTGATAAAACTAGTGATTAAAACAGCTTGTTAAGTGAACCAGTTGAAGGGGAGCAATCACTGTTAATGAAAGAAAATAAAAAAATACACTGGAATAATTACTTTTTTATTTTCTAATGAAATGTCATTCTATTGTTTTCTTTCCTCTTATTTTTCTTTCTGCTGTTGACAATTATGTTACTGCAATATTCTTGGAGACTTTAAAAAAAAAATAGGGAGTCAGCAGTTGTAGGTATTTTTGTGATTAATCATTTGTACCTTTTGTGAAATCTTGGTGTGCAAAATGGCAGCAGGAAGTCTCAGGTAAATAAAATAATGGCTACAGTAAAACCAACACAGAAACCTCATAGAGAGGATGACAGCACTTAGGAACTGAAATATTTGCAGTTCACACTTATGTCTGTATCTCCCCAGTAGTGATGGATATATGAACTGCCCTATATGATCTTATGATGTTTTTGGAAGCTCACGCTCAGACCACCCCACGGGAGTTTGTAGGGAACCCTCTCATTTGTTCTTTGTCTTAGTATTCCCTTCTGCTCTGTATAAAGTGAGCAATTCATTTAATCTCTGTCAGTTCCCATTCTTAAGTCCACAATTCCACCCTTGACTGTTATTATCCTGTCATATTTGCCATGGAAAAGATTATGGAAAGTCTTTAATTATTGGTATTTTCAGCAAATCTCAAGATTTCATGTCATTTGCTTTCCTGGCATTAGAGACCCATATATACTTCACTTTCTAAAAAGGGCTTCCTCTTCCTAATTTTAAACAACACTTTTTCTGATATTTTAAGTATATCTGCAAATTTCTAATGTTACTGGAATTTAAAACTCCTTTGAAGACTGCTGCTCATTCTTCCTTTTGCCAAGAGGTATTTATGTATATATATTCTTAGATGTGGAAATTTATTACAGAATTTATAAGCAGATACACTGATGTATGAAAATACAGCAGAAAAATACTAGGTGTAAGGTAAGAAAGTGTGGCTTTAAGCACTAAAAGTACCAGCTCAGACTGTAAGCTAGTTCACACTTTAATCTAAAATAATATCCTTAAAGTACACGCACTATCTGTAGGGCTAATGGAAAAAAGTGAGTAACCCATGTTGCACAGATGCTTATGGACAGAGTGTTTTTAACAAGCTTATTTTGTTAAGGCCTTTTGCATAAGGATGCGTTTATGCTTGTAATCAGGTTTTCTGTATGATATGGTCAGTTGCTGTCCAGAAGGTGACAGCAGTCTCTGTTACAAATGTCCCTTGCAGTGACAACTTCAGATTTAACAAATGAGATTCCATGAACTGTTCCAGTACAGCTGGGCCACGGTCCTACATAACCACTGCAGCATATGTATGATCCATTGCTCCTAATTATCTTGAATTCGACATAAAAATGTCCCATCTAAACACACAATCCTCTCCCACATGACCATTTCTTCATCTGCAGGAACAGTTGCTACTGACTATTTAAAATAATCTATATAGAGTTTGGTCAATGCTACAGAAGCAATTGCCTGGGGGAGACCCTAGGACTGCGAGTTTCTCCAGCCAGGGAGTTAATCAGCACATACAGAGCACAAAAATAGTGTCTAGTAATTGGACTAAGCACAGCAGGAGCTGTCTGGGGGAAGTGACTGTCCAAAATTCCCACCTGGAGCATGTCTGTAAGGGTCAGTCAAATGCTTTGTTGTGGAGTTCAGTCAATCACAGTCTTTCAAGTCAGTATTTGTATCAAATAAAACCATTGAAACATTTGCCTCAGCTATGCAGAGACTAGCTGACAAGATTCTGGGCCACCCAGTCTCCTGCACTTTCCTGACTGGTGAAAATTTATACCAAAGCCTACCCAAATGTAGCTTCATACTTCTCACTTACATGGGAATTTTCTTTCATCATGAAGGTGCTACCAGAATGAATGTATCCTGTTTTTTATAACTCTAATTCAGATTAGTTGGAAGGTTAGAAATGTTTTTTGACACACCTACTTTCATTTCAAACCTCAGAGGAAATTCTTTGTACCTTAACATTAAGAGGATTAAAGGATGTCTGTTTACTTAAGATTATGACAGCATTTCTGTAAAGACATTTCATGAAAACAAGAGGAAATAGTTTCTGTGTATATATAAATGCTGATAAATATTTGTAAGATGCATGCATATGCATGCATATTTGATGTTTCAGAGTTTTAGGGGTTGCAGTTGTTCATTTGTTGATGTTTAATTGCTCCAATGGGCTTATTTTGATTGTTACTGCAGCAGCAGTCAGTGAGTATCAAATCCAAAACCAGTAATAGCAATTTAGTTGTCCTCTGAAGAATTAATTTCTTAAACTTGGACATGAAATCCAGTCCTTACAGTATGAAATTGTGTGATTTTTAATCCCCTAAATCTCAAAACATTTAACTATGAATCAGCTACTGATGTCTTCCTGGTATACAGTCTCTTGCATTACGCTGTCTGCTCCAAAGACAAAGATCCAAACAAGGTTACCTGGTAGCAAGTGCAATAAAGTTCATGATGGGTCTGAAGGTACAAAAAGAAGAACTTATACCTGTTAGGATGAAATACAATGTTATTTGGATGTTGAATTTATGCCACATTGAAGGAAAGAGGAAATATTTGCCTTGGAGGCTGATTTAAATACTTTCATCTGTCTTTCAGATGGCCCAAAGATTTGCTGCGTTGCAGGTGTTCCAAAGAGACATACATTGGCACAGGCATAAGCAAGATAGTCAAAGGGCAAGAAGCTGTAATTTATTTCTTGTTTGTCATCAGTTTACCTTCAGACAGATGAAATGTTGCTCTCACTGAAGTCAATAACAAAATACTTGTAAAGGATGCATGTGTTTGTGTGTTTGTACAAATGTTCTCATATATTTGTGCATATATGCACACACCAGTAGGAAAAATTCTGATCACATTGTTTTACTTGTTTTAACAAATGCTGGTATGACACCATGATTTCTGTACTTGCAGTGAATGTTAAGTGATTGAATATCTTGTTGTATTTCATGTGTGTAGCATATGTGTAAGGTATGTGTATATGAATAGTGCAAATACAAGCCAGTTTTGTTATATTTATGCATGTGTGAAGGGCTGAAAAGTTATAAATCTTTCAAAAACTTCTGCCATAGGAATCTGAAATGCTCAGAGTGCTGACAGTTTACTCCTGTTTTGAGCACCTCCTCTATAAAAGCAAAGTCACGTTCCCTTCTACACCGGATAGCAATCACAGTAGTTCTTTACAATACTGATTAGAAAAGTGAAGCAACAGAAAAGTATATCTGATCTTTAAAGAACATGATCTTATTTAGACACTTAATTTCAGGTAACTTTTAAAAATAATCGCTATACCCATGGGTATTAAAGCTGCTACGTGTGGAATTTGTATTTCAGGGGGTCTGTCAGAATCTTTTAACAATACATGGAGATAATAACATATGGAGTCTGATTCTCATTTTAGATATATACCAACATACTCACTGCACTGACTTCAGGGGGATTACTTAACAATGTATGTCAGTATAAACACAAGAGAATCATCCTGGTTATAACCAAAGGTTACTGTCTGCTGGCTCTGGGGTGGTGTATGTTTCTGGAAAGCACAGCATAATCAATCCAAACAGCAAAGAAGGTCAGTGGTACTTTTTTCTTTTTTTTTTTTTTTTTTTTTTTTTGCCTGGGGGAGAACTGGCAGGGTAAGAGAGGAAGGTTGTGAAGATTGAGCAACTAATGGCAAAGGAAGGATGTCTAGCATAGGAAGGAGATTTAGAGGAACTGCCAAGCAAAAGCAATCATACTCAGGAAAATATGCTTAGAAATAATTCTCCACCTTAATAACTTTGCAGGTTAACTCTACAAAGCTTCTATGGCAGGAGTCAAAGAAAAATATTTGAGAAAGAGAGGTCAAAGGGAACAAAGGAAAGCACCCAGCAGAAAGGAAAATAAACAACAACAACAAAAAAGATAACAACAAAAAGAAGAAGAAAGAAAAAAGGAGAAGACATGAAAAGGGAATAAAACATGGGGAGGGTAAGGAAGGAAAGAGAGAAAGATTTTGACTTTTCTGAAAAAAATCAGCATATCTCTTCTTAGTCATTTCTGGAAGTGCTGTCCAGAAAGTAGCTCAGTCAAGCTGACAGGAGGTCTTCTGCTTTGTGGTTCAGGCAGCCTTTCTTGCATTTATATCTAATGCAAAACTCTCTTGCTTTAATAAGAGTGGGCACTGTGGTCAACATCTACAGGTGTATTTATAGTCCAACACCTCACCAATTATTTAATTTACATTTCCATAGTAACTATTAGCAGAATCCAGGCAAAGAAAATATCCACGGTAATTGTTTAACAATTACAATGCCACATACACAGTATTGTTCAGTCTCATGCAGCAGCTTAAAAATACACACCTGTGAGGGTTTTTGTTCTTTGTTTGTTTTTTTGTTTTTTCATAATGTTATTTCAGCCTAGCATGGTGATGTACAGGTTTCTTCCTATAAAATATAAACATTAAAAAAAAAATAAAAATAAAAATAAAAAAAGCTATTCCCTAATCCAGAGAACCAGCAGTCCAGATTTATAATAAGGAGCACCAGTTATGAAGATGCATAAGGTGTGGAGGACCTAATGAAGTGCCTGAAGTGACATTAAGGATGGATTTCCTCACGTACATATGAATTGGTCACAGAAGTCACAGATGACATCCAATCCCCCAAGGCAAGTACCAGTGACCTGTCAGTGTCAGGTAAGAAAAGCTGTGAGAGGCATTTAAGACACAAAAAGTTGAGGTTATGAGGAATGATGACATAACATATTTTTATAAACTTTTATTCATGTTGAAGTTGAGGAATACTAATGAGAATAAGGACCACTATCAGAGATGAAGCAAAATGAACTAGTCCTTTTACGATGTAGAGAAAAATTTGATTGGTCTTGTTTTCACAGGAAGTGTGGACCAAACGGATGGAGTTCTACAGAAGTGGTCAGGGTAATCAGACTGTACTGTTTCTATAAGCTATTGGCGAGATTATTAAAGGGCTCTTTGAAGCTTGATTTCTGCTAACCACTGAGATGAAGAGTGCATTCATGTTCTGTAAAAGCGAAGGGTGAAAATTATTGACTTTTTATGCCAGAAAGTGTCTCTACAAACTCAAGTTCCTCTTTTCACCATCAACTATCATTTTCCCCTCACTGACTATGAAAAGAAGTGGTTGCCTCAGGTAATTATGTGTACAGGAAGAAATTCTCACTGCTTACTGAATATCACCAATAACACGTTTAAGTGATTTACTGTACCTTGTAATTGGTTTCTGAAATATGAATATTTTACTGCCACTGTGGCAACTCTCCACAGCATCTATAATAGTGACATTCTTCAGGACGTGATTAATGAGTTTTATTTTTTGTTCTGTCTAGAAGTAAGAAGGTTAGAAGTTTTAAAATGATTTTCTTTATGAGAACATGTGAAAAGATCATAATGTTGCATCTGATCAATGTGTGAGAACTTTTCTGAAGGGCTGAGCAATCAAAATAACCCAACGAATATTAAAAACAAGCTAGAGGAAGTCCATCATGCATAAAGTAATACCATCTTAATATCATACACTCCTTTACAGCTAATCTTTGGAGGAGGAATTAACCTACCTCTGAGTACATGATGCAAGAACAGGAAAGCAGAGAAGAATGTCTGTAAATGTTAAAACCTACATTAGTGGATGCCTTTGAAATCCCTTAAAATGTATGTGGAATAAAATACTATAAAGGTGAGGTGCGAAAAGCGATTGAATGCTTTTCATTCTTGTTATTCTGTGCAAAAGCAAAAGAAAACAGCTTTGTAAAGCTTATTGGAACTGTGAGGGTGCCAAACACTGAGTCTGACACTTCCCTGAAAGGTGCACACCCTTGAGAAGATATTTTGCTGTCCATTTCTCCTTCCTTACACATACAAAAAAGTAGATAATGATAAAATAAGTCTGTTCTGCTGAACGCTCTCTATACTGTCTTAAAGAATCTTCTGAAGAAGAATTCTTAAAATGAAATAATAATAATGTGCATAATTTCAGGTTCCTTTGTACCTCAAGTAATTTACAATCCCAGGTTAGGCACCCATGCTCTGTTACATGGGTAAGGAGAAAGACTGTAAGACCAAAAATTTGGGTTTTCTATAGTAGAATTAGGATGGAGAAAAGAGTTTGCACTCTGCATATGAGAGTCAATGAGCCTGTCTGAGCCAGAGGTGGGCACTTCTTTCACAGCAAGAAACTGAGCTTATATATTTTCAGCATTCAAAGTGAAATTGTTTATTCTAAAACAGGACTGGAAGATCAAGTTTTGATGTCCTTTTAACCACTAGACTGGTAGCTATGGTACTTATGCAGACATAAGAGACTCATGTCCTGACCAGAGGGCTTTGACTTAATAAGAATAGGAGGTGGTTCCAAGTGGGCTTTACTATTATACCCAATAAAAAAAAAAAAAGAAATAATTAAAAAAAAAAATCTGAATTTGTATTTGCTAATTATTTATAAGCTGGTCATAGTCATATGTGCCTCTACTACTATATACCAGTCTGATAAGAATAGTCTGTAGAGCTTTAGAACTACATTTGAAGGAAAATCAAAAGAGAAAGAGGCAGATAGAAGATAAGATAAAAAGGCAACAGGTGATTACATATGACAGATCAGACCAACCAACCTGATCTCTGTCTTTATTGACATAGCTAGCATTGTGCACAAGGGGAAGAGCAAAATCTTAAAGGATATATTCACCCGGTCTTAAATACAGTCTGCTAGGGATGATGCAGCACAACACAAGAACTGTAAAGCAAGAAAAATATGGCTAACATGGAGACTGTTAAAAAGGGAACAGTGTTGTTGGAGGACTAGCTAGTGTAACTCCTCAACAATAGGTCTTGGGGCCAATAATATGTAATGTTCTTATTGGTGACCTTGGCCCAAAGAATAGCTGTGTGCTGATGAAATCTGCTGATGATAAAAAGCAGGGAGCACTAATCAATACAGAGGAGAATCAGAATATCATACAGGAAGAACTGGATGACCTTGAGGACTGGAGTAATAGGAACAGGAGGAGAAGATGTAGAAGTGCAAGGGTAAGATGTAGAAGTGCAAGGTCATTGACATGGGGACTAATGAGAAGAAAGAATGCCACAAACTGGAAATGCAAGTTACATATGAGAAAGAAGGGGCAAATTTGCATATTTAATTCAATTACAGAATGCCTGTGAGACATATGACTGTCAAAAAAGTATACCTAATGTATTTCCAGCAATTATACAAATGGACAAAAACAGTATTCAAAAAAAAAACAGTGGTCAGAAAGAGCTTTTTTAGAGTATATTCAAGTAAGTTCATGAAAACCTCCTTAAAAAAATTTAACTGAATAGATGCTGCAATAGGCTACCTTGAAATAGGAGTCTCGGGATGTGGATGTGTGAGTGAGTTACTGCAAATTTGGGAAGAACCCTGGTTTACTACTTATAACGAAGTAGTTTCTGCTAAGTACTTGCCTGCCTGCTCTTGCCTTATGGTAAATTCAAGGTAGTTTTTCTTCATTCTCACTGAAGGATGAGCTGCTTTCAACTTATCAAGGAGAAAGATTATGGCAGCTAGCACAAGGTGGCTAATGAGGTATATAAAGTCATGAGTTGTTGTTCAAGTAATCACATTCTAAAATAAGTTAGTTTTCCCAGACTAGCCATGTAAAAGATGAAAAGAGACAGGAATACGTCTGTAAATATGTAAAGGAAATAGACACCAGAGGTAAAGAAATATTCTTTAATTTAAAGGATAGTAGCCTCAAGACTAAGTAGTATTTAGTTGGCTGTTAGTATGTTTTGTATGGAAATTATCAGCTGTTTTCTGATCACAAGAATGATGGGTTATCAGAACAGTTTTCTTGTGAGTATATTGAAGGTAAGAAACGTAACTGCTTTGGGAGATATAGCTTGAAAATATCTTAATGACTGCCAACTCCGTCTTTGTAATTCTTGTTAGTAAGGTGTTTCACGTATGGAAAGAGTATGAGATGGTTTGTGAGAGTGTCTCAGGACAGGACATTTCTCCAGAAACCATTCATTCCTTTTCTGCTTTTCTTGTACTCGATTATGTCAAATAAAGACTCAGCTCAATGCCTTTCTATGCCTTTTTTTCTTTTTTCTTTTTAAATCCCATTCCTGAAAATCTTTTGATGCTCCAGAGCATTGTAATGAAAATAATATATGACTTGAGACTACTTAACAAAAATAGAATCTCTATCTATTAATATCACAATGAATAAATGAGCTATGAGTGTATGACTGAGCACAGATGAATTTCAGTGTTACTTTAAATGCTAGTATATATTTTTCATCTGATTTTTTTTTAAAGTAATTCTAAATCGTTTATTTTCTGTAATGTTGAAATGAAGAAAACTGATGAGATGGCAACTGTTTAGGCTGATGTATACCAATATCATTAAAAATCACAAATTATACACAAATGTAAAATACATAAAAATAAGTATAATTTCTTTAATAATTCCATAAATTAATTAATAGAATGACCAAATGTATTTGGGTTGCCTGAAGATGATATTGAAATGGGAATTCATATAGCCACAGAAGAAAAGGAGATGTTCACATTCTGCATTGAGGGTTTCTGGCCTGAAAGTTATAGTGATTAGAGACCTTGGCAAAGAAGATCAAAGGAGATATGTTTCTAGCAAGCATGTGTGTTAATACATCTGGGGAAGTATTCATGTATTGGAACTGTCTCCACCCATCATGTTGACCTGGATACAGCAAGATTGTAAATGCTCTTAAAACACATATTTTTGACTTTTTATTTGAGGCCTCAGCTCAGAAAGGCATATAACTATCTACTTAACTTTAGGCTCACAAATATACATAAAAGGAGAAAATAGAAGTAGCGAATAGATTACTCAGAGGACTTCAAAGGTGCCTGGAGAGATGTGCACACAGAATGAACAGAGGTTGCACGCAAAAAAACTTTTGGGCTGTTTGTTTCTGAAATGTAGAGGTTGCCTTTTGTCCATACACAAATGGGACTGTTTAATTGCAAAGAAGGCCTCAACCTCCTCAGCATATTGTGTGGACCAAGAACCAAGAAGGAATGTCTATTACTTATTAACAGGAGAATAGCAAGATGCAGGAAGTCTACCATACTGTTCTCTCTGTCCTTCTGTCTGCTTTCCTCTGAAGAACAGAAACTTAAGTTAATTCATATTTCATTTTGCAACCTTCATTGGCTGGTTGAAGAAATTAGTAAATGATATTTTAGCCTTTTTTTTTTTTTTTTTTTTTTTTTTTTTTTTTTTTTCTTCCCATATTGAGTGTGTTTATTTCAGAGAACTGCTGGTCATAACATTGAACTGATGACTAGTCCTGGTACTTTGAATTGTGTTTTCATGAATCATCAAAATTTTTTTCAACATTTCCCATGGTGTGGATTTTCATAACATTTACGTACAAACTTTAATTACTTACATTTAACGAAAATGTCTGGAAAGTAATCTGTATTTCTACTCATTTTTATTACATTTTCACAGAGTTATAAGATTAAGGAATATGTTGATTAGTAAAGATTTAAACAACCCATATTTCCTTCAACTTCAAATGTTTTATCTCCTATTTATTTTCTAGTGAAATAGTCTTACAGCACAGTGTTGTTTTGTTGTGGTTGTGTTTTTTTCCTGTTTCTTTTTTTGTTTGTTTTTAATATCAATTCCATTTTTATAAACATTTTTTTGACCAATTGCAGGTAGTAATAACAGTTTGGAGCAAAATGATGAGAGAGAACCTGGTGATAAGCAATTTAGCTTATCAGCTTTAGAAATGAATTTTCTGGAGCACAGCAGATAGTTGTTGTTTGTTTTTTGTGTTTTTTTTTTTTTTTTTTCAAGTAAACAAATAACAGTCAACATAAGAAGCCAGGTAAAACAGTTTTCTAAATCTTTTTTTTTTTTTTTTTTTTTCTAAATTTTATGTCGTATTATTTGTGCAGAATCCTTGTTGTCTAAAATCTAATACTTACACTGATGGGAATATTTTCAAAATAAGGTCAAACCCACTGATTTTATGGCCAGGATATTTTTGAGTGCAAAAGATCAATGTGCAAAATCAGTGTTGCAAGCAACCCATTATTAAAAATGCTGTGATTTAGCAGTTCTTGGAATTACTGAAATTAATATGATATAATTTTATACTTGCTTTTCAAAATTCTGTAAAAATAAATTATGCACCGGACAGGCCATGTGAATTTTTATTTTTATTTTTTATTAATTCAAATGCAAGATTTACTCCTATATCTTTTTGCTATTTAAATACACAGAACTAATACACTATTTTATTATTATTATTATTATTTTATTATTTTTTTTTTGTAGAAGGAAAAGATGTCAGGCTGTGCCTGACAAAAGAGTTTGACTGAATAAACTTTTCTAAAACTGAGCTTTATTAGATTATTTTAGTGCTTTTTAAAGCAAAATTCTTCTTTGTAAAGTGGTTTTTCCTATAAAGTTAGTTCACAATATGTGTTATAAATCCTTTGGATCTAGGGAAAAGATGACGCTCTTTAAATTGAACTGACTTGTAAACTAATTAATAAGAAAAAAATGAGTTTAAAAATTCCATTAGTTACTGAGTTATTTACTTTCTAACACTTGTGAACTTCTGAGGTTATCTTACTTCGATAACAGGGAAGGGTGTTTTTTAACCATGAGTACTTATTTCTGTCAATGAGTTCATTTATATATTTAAATCATGTTAATCATCGTAACATAAGAATAAGAAGTAACTTTCTAGTTTTGTTGTTTTTTGTTTGTTTGTTTGTTTGTTTTGTTTGTTTGTTTGTTTTTGAAACTTGCAGCACTGCCACTGGCCTATCAATAAGATTTCATATATTGAATACAACACAGTGGAATATTAAAGATCTTCTGATCAGAACATTCTGAGCTGCCTTCTAGTAGTGACACTAGCCTAGCTATTTCACTGTAAAACTTTTAAAAATATTTTTGTCAACAAAGAGTCCACATCTTTAATGTCTTTGACCCCAGTGCTCCTGTTTCCTGGTCAGTGCTAGTTGTATGATAGAGCTGCAGGGTGGAGGAGGCAGGCATGCACCTCTGCCCACACCCTGCTCAAGCAGGTTGCTCAGGATCATGTCCAGTTGTGTTTTGAATGGCTCCTCTTACAGGAGCTCATCTGGCTGCAAGCTGAATGGAACATGACCCAAACTGCTGTTGCTGGGCTTGATCCTGACCAAACTTGCTGACCCAAGGCTGCAGCTACTAGCCGGGGTCCTGCCCTGCCTGCCCTGCCCTGGCTATTGCAGGGAGCTTTGTCCTAGTGGCTCTCCACAGCTCCCGTTTGGCTTCCAAAGCCTGCAAAAAGCTGTGATGGATGTGTAGGTGCAGAACAAAGCCCTCCACATGTCCTTAACCACAACCATACTCCCTCAAATCCCAAACCCTAAAGCAATGGTGGGGCAATGGTAGGGATGGCCACTGGTCTGCTGCAACTCATCTCTGCTGCCTGCTCAGGGATCTTCCCGACAAAGGTTGGCTGCTCAGGGGTAGTAGCATCCCCATGCTCAGTGGTAGTAGCATCCCCATGCTCAGGGATGATCCTGGCATCCATCATTCTGACAAATTTTAGCTCTTATTAAGAAGTTGATTAAGAACATACTCATTCGAATGGCTTCAGAATATGAATTGCTTAGTGTAGAGAATTAAGGAGTTCTCATCTGCAGTTGGATCCAATAGACTGGAATAGATGAAAAGTAATGTTTCCTATCCCTCAGAAATTATGCAGAGTTTAAAGTTCTTGTGTTGATGAAATTATAATGTTTTAATAGAGGAAAAGATAAAAAAAAAAATGAGGTAAAAAGGTTGTATTCAACTTTACTCTGTGTCTGCTTCCATCAAGATTTCAGTTTTGTAAGCTATGTCAGTTTTCTGATTCAAATTAAATACAGCAGGGTTTACATTTATGTTTATATGGAACATGGTCATTAAAACACTAAGCAACAGCTTCTACCACAGACCTGCAATGAGTAACTATATCTATTATTTTTAGACCCTGATCCTAAGCTAGCTTTGATTGAAATTCACGTGCTTGCAGGTGCTTGCAAACATATCTACAGACATGAAACTCCATCAACAAGATGTAGTATAAGCAGCTCACAGCCTTTATTCAGTATCGCTGCTACAATAAGAATTCCACCTCACTAGTATAGAATTCCCATTGAAATCAATCTATGGATCCAGTAAAAATAACCTCTCTCTGCTGAATACAACACTGTTTAGTTATGCAGCTGGAAATGTGTCAGGCCTGATTTCCTTCTATTTTAAGTTCTAAATAGAACCTTTTGAAGATTTACCAGGAAAGTGAGCAAAACTCTACTTTTGTAGTCTAAAAGATGAGTCAAGACTAGTTTGGGTTCCTCCTCTCAGTGTCAGGTGAAGGCACAATATGATGGGCATAGCATAAAGGCACAGCATGAAGTTCTGAAGAAAGGACACCAGAAAATCAGAGATGCTGAGCAGCTTGCTTTAGGGAAAGGAGGTTCACAGGCCATAATTGCTGTCCCCCCCACACTAAGTAGTCCTTCAGAAGCAGCAACCAAGAACATACCAAAGCTCTTCCACAGACAAAGTGGGTAGCAGGAAATTCTGCAAAAGCTGTTGCCCTAAGTGTTTGTGAAAAATGACACCATTCCTTAACATTTAACAGTGCAGTGATTAAGGAAACTGAGTTTTATCACCTGTGCTTGGATATGTGCTAGTTCTAATTACTATGCCAAGTAGCAGTAAACATGTAAAGGATGGCACTTCCAAAAGCTGCATTTCTTTCCTGGCAAATGAAGAACTGGCTGGTGTTATATCATATCTCTTTTCACCTTAGAAATATCCAGTTCAGTCTCAGCACTCTTCAAAGTATGATAAATCATGGCACCAGTGTGCTCCAGCTTATTGGTAGTCGAAACACCCAACTTAATCACAGCATTCTTTAAGCATTTGCCCCTAAATTTTCAAAACAAGGAATGTAATATAGCCCACAGCACATTTCACAGCTATCTAGTCCAGGAACAGAATTTATGGGGACTTTATGTGGTGATGGCATTAAACACAAGCTATTCAAGCTATTCTGTGAGCTGTGGAGCTAAGAGGAATTACTGAGATCCACCATGAAAAAGAGTGAGAAGGATGATTAACACCAAGTTCACAACAGTGGAGGCCTGTCATGTACTCTGAGAGATCACACAGGAATGTGGATTTAGCAGCTCTGTTCTTATTAAACTTAATAGGCATTGCATGCTGTAATGCCTATGTATTCCTTGAAAATGTAGACTTGGGTAGTTATGGCTTGGACTTTCAGCAAATTCCAGATGTAGTATTAGTAGTGGTGTATCTATATATCTGAGAATAAGGGCTATTTGAGCAACTAGCAAATGTCAAGATAGATAATTAGTCATTGAAAAAAATGCAAAAATCTGCAATGGATGTTATTTAGATGATATTGTTTAGCCATTTATAGAGCTGGCTTAATAAAGGACTGTGAATAAGTGATGCAAAAATTGCCAAAATTTACAATGACTTCTTTATAAAAGATATTTTCACTAGCTCTAAATAGAATTTGGATCTAAATCATTACCACGGAATGCAATGTGAATACTAAAAATGAAGGGTTCATTTATACCCACTGCCATGATTTTATCACTTGAGTACTCTAGATAAAAGACTGATTATACTAAAAGAGCAAGTGACAGGTATCTAAGGAGTTTAAGCTGGACTTTATATATTTATGTTTCTAGCTGTAATCCTTGCTCCTCTGCAGTCACCTCTCTGTCTCTGGAGACACTGCAATTTTTATCTTATTGTGTCCCAGAAACTATAGTTAAGTTTCTTAACATGCCCAAAGATACCCTTATCTTTTTGAAATCAAACCTTTCATTGCCTGGCAAAGACACAGAAAATGAGGTCTTCCACCAGACCTCTCAAAAGGACTGTCATCTCTTCTTACTGTAACTCATAAATTAACAAATATGTAGGACCAAGATCACACAAAAGAAAAAAAAAATATGTTGCTGGATTTCTTTTATATAATCAACACATGGTCAGGGTGCTAAATGAGAAACTTTCAGACTTCAGTGTCCTTCCAGATCCTGGGACCTTTAACACATTTTCTTCAAAGACTGTTTAATGGGCACTACAGAGATAGGACTGATATTGAGGTTGTTTCTCAAATCCCTTATCTAGTCACGGTCCACAGAAACATGCTCAGGAGTTTCTTTCAAAAGGATGGGGGGTGAATGATGAGGTCACTTCCCCAACAGTTACCTGTAGCTCCTAGCTGTTTATGTCACAAAACCTTGTGAGTCTTATACTGGGTTTAGCTCAGTTTCTCAAAAGTCTTTGGGCATCTGTTTTCCCAACCAGTTGCTTAAATCCAACATTTAAGTGTTATTAATGTTTGCAGAACTACTGCTGTGCTGTCTTACTCTGTAATTTTGTTTGTGGGCAGGCACAGATATACTAATTGGAGACTCTACTCCACATTAACTAGTTCTGACCATGCCACAGTCCCTTGTTCTAACAGTGGCAGTGTCTAGTTGAAAGCTAAAAGTAGGGAATTTTTCAGAATTGCAGCATGGCAGTTCACATCCTTAATCAGTTTAACTTTTCTCCAAGATAGTTATCATTTCTGGTCCAATAGGATGCATCAATTTGCATTAGTCTGGCCATCAGTTATTAGTTATTCCAAGATGGAACTTTCTCTTCCTCTCTTGCTGTAGCTCTTCCGCTCTTCTCTTATTAGAGAGGAAGCTGAACTTGGTTATCCCACAGCCTGATGGGATATGGGGGGCTGGGGGTGGTGTGTGTGTGTGTGTGCTTGCATGTGCGTCCGTGTGTGTGTGTGTGTGTAGAAACTTGAACATGGAAAGATATAATTCAGAAGGAACAAAATGTTGATTTCATAGTAAGTCAGTAGCATCAAGGATCTGCTCTTGGAACCTGTGGAACTTGTCTTGCCTATCTGACTGGTACCTACCTGGCCATCAAAGTGTATTGGGTTTACGCAGCAAATTTTTTGCAGTGGGGAGCTGCAGGGGTGACCTCTGAGCAGAGCCCAGCAGCTGCCCCAGGTCAGATCAGAGCCAGCTGCAGATGGCTCCAAAAGGGATCTGCTGCTGGCCAGAGCTGAGCCAGTGAGCGACGCTGGTTGGGCTTCTGACAAAGAAGATTTAAGAAAGGGAAAGAAAACAAACAAACAAAACTGATGTGCAACAGCAGCTGGAAGAAAGAAGTGAGAAAATGTGAGAGAACCAGCCCTGCAGCCCCCCAGGTCAGTGCAGCAGGAGGGCAGGAGGTGCTCCAAGCATGCAGCAGCAGTTCCCCTGCGGCCTGTGGAGAGGCCCCTGGTGGAGCAGGCTGTCCCCCTGCAGCCCATGGGTCCCACACGGAGCAGATCTCCACGCTGCAGCCCGTGGAGGAGCCCCCAGTGGAGCAGGTGGATGTGGCCTGGAGGAGGCTGCGGCCCATGGAGAGCCCCCACAGGAGCAGGCCCCAGGCCGGAGCTGCAGCCCGTGGAGAGGAGCAGGGGGTCTGGGGGGAGCTGCCACCCGTGGGGGACCCGTGCTGGAGCAGTTTGCTCCTGGGGGATGGACCCCGTGGTATGGAGCCATGTGGGAGCAGTTCTTGAAGAGCTGTTGCCTGTGGGCAACCCCCAAAGGCTCAATTCTGGAAGATTGGCATCCTGTGGGAGGGACCCCATGGGGAGCAGAGGCAGAGAGGGACTGTGAAGGAGTGGCAGAGACAAAGTGTCAGGGACTGACCACAGCCCCTATTCCCTGTTCCCCTGAGGCACTTGGATTGAGGAGGTAGAAGGGGGTAGATAGGATGGAAATAGTTTTTTACTTTCATTTCAGTTTCTTATTGCTCTAGGCTGTTATTAGCAATACATTGCATTAATCTCCCTATGCTGAGTCTGTTTTGCCTATGACTGTAATAGGTGAGTGATCTCCTTGTTATTATCAACCCATGAGCCTTCTTTACGTCCTATTTTCTCCCCTGTTCTTTTGAAGATGGAGAGTGAAACAGTGGTGTGGTGGAGCTTAGCTGCCTATCAGTGTGAAACCACCACAGAAAGTCATTTTACAGGGGTGGTGTGCTTACTAATTAATTTATTTTTTGAATGTGTTGACCAACAAATAGTAGTTTTATCATTGATATGGTGCCTAACCTCCTGCAAAATATCTTTCTACATGACACAAAGCACTTGAACAAAGTGATATAAAGAGATTTGTTTATAAATGCCAATTGCTACACAGAAAAGTCAATGAGCATCTCTAACTTCCCTATATTTGCTATATTTAGCTCTGTCAATGAACATGTTGCCATTATGTGAAGTGAAGCAGTGATAAATAGAAAGACCTGAGTTTATATCTCTTCTTTGCGTGATTCAGGGAGAAGATTTGCAACCCACTCCCAGAGAACCATACAGGCAGACTGACCACTTAAAGCACTCTTTCTTCCTTCTTTTTTTGGACATATTTTTAAGAGGAGAGTTGCTTAGGATCTTAGCTGGAGGAAGATAGTCAGACACTGTAGCCAAGTAGCTCTCTCCTTAAGCCTAACTAACTCCTTTGAGAATCTATTTCCCATGTCTAATATCCTTGGTATCTGCACTCCAAAGTGCCTTTGAGGTTGTTTCTCTGATCCAATAGACTGTTTATATGCTGCAAGCATGCAAGAAATATTTTTACCTAAATGATTAGGATTTTTACTGGATCATTACTAAATGAGAACTAATAGCTGCCATAAGATGTAGTTGTTATTAAATTAGGGCATAACATGACCCCGGTATCTTGTAAACCTATTCAGGTTTAAATGTTTGCTCTGTAGTTAACCTTTGCTCTAAAAACATTTAGCTTGCATCTCTTAATCTAAATGCTGCCGAACACAAGATTTCTTTTCTTGTATTAAGGCACATTCACTGGTCTGAGTCACTGTATTTCTTATTTCAACCATGAACTGGATTTGACAGCCAACTTGCATTAAATCTCTAAAAATAGGACTGCATAATGAAAATGCTGACAGACCCTTATCTGTAGTAACATTAGTGGGCACCACTTTAACCAGGAAAATGACTTTCAACTTATTTACTGAAAATGAGATCAGGTGACCATTTTTAATTCCAGTTAAAATATGCAGTCATGCATGGGTATGAGGCTCAGATGGCCTTTTAATAAGTTCATAATTTAGTTATCTCTCTGAGCAGACTTAAGAATTTATCTCAAGCGCAAAATTTATATTAATTTTTTAATGTTGAAGAAGCTACTTGGAAAGGACTTTTTTATTAGTTAGAGTTATAACTGTTGGGTTTATCTTGAACACTTCTCAAGTTTTCATTATTGGATTTTAACTTGTTATATAGCTAGACTTCATCTAAATTGTAACCTTTCATTACCACTGTTACATTGATTTCTACAAGCCTTCAAGGCATAATTGACCTTTGTACATGTAGGAGGCATTTCTTTTCTCTATATTAAAAAGGTGATCCACATGTGTTATTAAATCATTATAAGAGAGCATTCATTGCCCTTATATTCACCAAAAGGAGAAAACAGATCAACAGGATAGAACTATAGAATTATCCTTATCTTTAAATCACAATTTGTTCGATATAGTTGTTGTATGTATGTTCTCATTGTATACTCTCATACAGAAAATGGATCAAATCCATATTTGGAACTTGGAGGAAAACAGCAGAGATGCTCTCTTCCATTCTCTTGTATCATGACAAGATCTTGACAGAGATTTAGAAAAGAAATTCTGATTTTTCATTCTTTGATTCAAAATAAAATAAAATAAATATATATTTTTTTCCATTTGTAAACTGCAGGTGGATTAATAGATCGGCATCATTATTGCATATTAAAATGGTATTAAATATTCTTGTAACATTTTCTTTTTTAATTATACAGCCATTAATTACCAAAGAACAGCACATTTTCTTAAGCCTGTAAACTTCTTTAGTATGTAGACTTTTTTCTTTTTTTTTTTTTTTTTTTTTTTGTATAAACTTCAAGTCTGTAACAAAGTTTCCTTACCAAGGAACACTGTTACTGTTAAACTGCAAAACACCTAATAACTGGATAAGGACAATTTGTATATAGAAATTGTATTTGGCTCTATGTGAAGAGATATGATGACATAGTCTTTAATAATAGGATAAGAGATATCATAGGAATATCATACTCCACCATATTCAAATTATATATATATAATATATATTCCTTCCCTCATATTTTTTGTTCTGTCAACTTTTGAAAGACCTTAGGTGTGGACCCAAATCATGTGTGCCTGCTGTTCAGACATCAAGAGTAGGTCAGGATCATTTTCTAAGTATAATGTCAATGTCTTGGCCAGGACTTGGATGCATGCCAAGGAGGAAGTACCACATACTTGCCCTTTTCCGATATTCCACCTCAAGACGCTGGTCCCTGTCAGAGATGGAAAATTGAGCAAAAAAAGTCCTTGGACTGAAAGTTTTCCAGAGATGTATCTTTTGGCTGAATCTGAGTAAATTTTCACAGGTTTGATAAAATTTCAGGTGCAGGGTGTGAAATAACTCTTCTGACTGATGTCAGCTGCCACCTCGAAAGCGTGAGATCAGGAGAGGTTTACAGTAAGACTGCCAGACTTCACGTAGGTAAAGCTGTATACTGCAGCTGCTCTCATGATTAAAATGACTGCATCATCCTCACTGAAATTTCCCAGAAAAACTAATTGGGCTCAGAGATCACCCAGCATGAAAAATTCCACTTTATCCTAAAATGAGATCCTTCTGTGCTCTTTCTTTCTCTGTGGTGTGGAGTAAACACAACAGAGCAAGGTGAGAAGAAAAGGTGAGCAAGGGATGCCGCAGTCTCAAGGTACTTGCTGAATACAATTGCTGCAAATTTAGGGTCAGATTACATGTTTTGAGAATTCCCTGCCCCTTGTGGGCTATTTTAATTCAGCTTCCACAGCTCCCGAGGTGGACAAATTTAGAGGAGATGCTATGTATCTGTGTCTTTTCCTAAATAGCAGAATACCTCAGGACTAAGTACTGGAACAGGTGGTTGCTAGATCCTAGTGCAACATCAGATCAGATGTTGCTTGTCTTCTAGACAGAAAAGAGAGCATCAGGTGGAGGTGTTGCATTGTCTGAGGCTCATGTGACTCTAGTTTGGCCCATCTTGGATTTGGGGAAAATGTGATACATTATTTTCATACAAACATGCTTATAAAAAGAAAACCAATCAGTTGAACTACACAAGCCCTTTAATGAAAAATACATATGACTCATGGAGAATGCTCTCCATATATTCTTTTTTGTATTCAAAGCCAAATAGATTCTATTCAATATATTTTAATAGAACAGCTAACTCTGATGTGAGCCACTCAATTAAGAAAGGATTTTTTTTTCCTCTTTAGGTTAATTGTGTTTTCCCTTGCATTTAAAATGTCTTTTTTGTTGTTGTTGTTATTATTATGAGGTTATATTAATGTTCTGAAATTCAGATCAGTTAGTCTATATCAAAAGGATAATATAAATAAAACATACAAGCTTGCTTCTATTTTCAAGCCAAGTATTGATCAGTGTATCTCAGAAGCAGTAGCCTGTACTCTAGGAATCATTTCAGTTTGACAATTCAGAATTTTCTGGATGGATTAATAGGCAATATATGGAATTTATATGACTCACACATGTGAGCGAGAAAGCAAGAAAGAAAGCAAACTGATTTCCCAATCACGTATTAATTCTGGTTTTAATTTGCCAGATAAAAGCTGAGAACCTTTTAAATAATTTGCATTGGGTTAGTAACAAATGAACCATCAAAGATCATATTTTGGAGAATAAAGGTCAAATAAACAGTGCTAGAATTTTCTGCACTGTTTAATTTCATTTGGGGGTAAATTTGAATGGTTTGGTATGAATCGGTAACGTATTTCTGAAAGCATTTTAAATATTGCTAGTTTCTCATTAAGTGGTAATAATGTTGAAACAAAGCTAGAATAACTAGATCATCAGTGGTATGCTATTTCATGCATGCTGCTAAATTTTATGTTTCATATATATGAAAAATATATAAATACAAACAGAAAAATAAATATTTGCTTGTCAGCTCAATTTTCTGTCAAAATCAAGCTTGGCACACATTATTGTGGGTCTCTATCACTATGGAAAATAATGAGAAGATGCTAGCTTAAAGCATTAAAAAAATCAAAGAGAAAGTTGCCAACCAATGAGTTTTGTTTTGTAGTCATGACAGTTAAAACTGATAAGCTCTTCTCTCAACTCCTGAGAACCAAAAATTTTTATTTATTTATTTATTTATTTTCTTTTTCTAATGAAATCAGAGACTTTCAGGTAATAATATAGCTCTGGGATCCAGACTTTTGGGAAAGTGCCGAACATCTCAAGACCTACAAAAAACCTTGTGGAGCCGAACACTGCCATCCATCTTTCTTTTTCTGGCTTTTCAGTGTCTATTTACTGGAGGTACTCTAAGCTGTCTGACTGTCCATTGACTTTGTTCAAAGGCCTGTTTAAAATTGTTTTCTTTCTGAAAGTGTTACCCTTTCATCGATGCCCTCAGTGATCAGATGAGCAGATCAGAGCAGCTGCTGCTGAGGATCCTGCTTCTGCCTTGTGTGTTTTTAAGAAGACCTTGCTGCTGTGAGTGCTTTGCCCATCAGATCAGGAGAGTTCAGATTTACAGGATGGCAAGGGGGGCCTTTTTGGATGTGGGTTGGCTCAAGAGGGTATTTTACAAGCTCTTGGAGATTTGAGAGTATCCTACTAATGCAAGAATGCTCCATATGTGCTGGGGCTTAGTCCACTCATCGTTTCAGCCCCCTATGTCTCTCGTTGAGGCTGGTGATTGTAAGTGCACTTCTGGGTCTTCTAGCTAGGTGTTGCTCTGCAGTTCAACCAGGTGGGTGGTAAATGGTGTCATGAGGTCAAAACTGAGCTACTGTGCCAACCTAAAATATTAATCTAGATAATAGATTATCTAGACCTATATTGTGGTGCTATTTTCTCCTGCCATTATTGTAATATATAAAATCACATGACAAGCTGAAAGGAGATAATGCTGCTAATTAATAAAGCCACATATTAAGTGGTTCTGAAAGCTTTGCGTTTTTCTAAATTGCCGGTTTTAAACATCCTTACCATCATACTTAAACATACTACTCTGTAAACACTTATCATTTTTAAAACACTAAAATTGGACATGAATTAGTGCTGTTTAGTAACTTAAAGTACAAATATATATATATATAAAATTAGTCATTTATGGTTTAGGATTTAAGAGATTGATAAGTATTTTGTGACAGTTAAGCCCTCTGAAAACATCTCAGGCTCCTTTGACTTCTCTCTGTTTGGATTAAGTTAATGATTCCTTAGCAGGAATGTTGTTTGGTGGGATATGCACCAATTCTCCTGTTTCTCCAGATTTAGGAGCGAAGATTGAGATATCACATCCTGTGTTGTTGCCAAAACAGGCTTTACTTCATAGAATGTAATAACAGACAGCAATTTCTTTGCCAACTACCTCTTATTTCTTCACAGTCAGATAAGCCTTACCTTACCGGTATCTAGGTATTACATTGACAGGTTTATTAGCTATGCCCAGGATAGTGCAGTGGTAGCTCAGATCAACAACAGGGCAAAAGTATTTCCAGATAAATGTAATAAGAAAATAAGAAGATAAATACATTGGAAAAGGAAGGCTGGTGTTTCAATTGCAAAAATTAATAAAAATAATCATAACAACAAACTATTCTAGCACAGTTTATGTTGAAGTAGCACAGCCTGTGCCTTGCAGTTTTGTGACACAAGCAGCACACAGTGCAGTGACCCCATGTCCACATCCAGTTGCTACTCCTGGGGACAAGAAAGATGGCATGGTGTGAAATCTCCAGAAGTGGACCATCAGCGAACAAATATATTGTAGCTCAGTTGAGTTCTGAAGAGGAAGACGGGTATTTCAAGTGTCTGGAAGTGTAGCTGTCCTCAAACTGCATGAAAATCATGCACAGGTCTTCAGAATGAGCCCAAGAGCCTGACTGTCAGTTGTTGGCATTTATATGGAATTTCAGCCCAGAATAGCAGGATTTTCAACCCAGAAATCCAAACATTTGCATTATCAGAAGGAGGGGAAGCCACAATGTGGTTCTGTTAGGAAAGAGAGCAAAAAGAAAAAGATGTGAATAGATAGGCTAAAGCTGCATAGAGTGCAGCAGTGTTGGTTCCCTGGGAGGAGCAGAGTGCCTCACCTCCTGAAGGGAGGTGGGTGTTAATTCCTGCTGCTCATCACTGGGTGGTTTTGCCTCATTCTTGTTTTGAACTGTAAATTGACCGAATATGAAGCTCAGCACTAGAAACACTGTGGATTAAGTCTCCTGGTTGTCAAGGAACAGGATCAGGCTGTGAAATTTTTGGGACATCCAATATTACTCTATGCATGATTACAGCATGACAGTAGCATCCTGAAGGTATTATTTTCATGCAGCCACCTAGAAGCAGACAGGAATGATTTTCCATAGTGAAGATGCTGAGAAAGGAGCTGCCATTTCTCTGTCTGTCCCAGTCGTGTTACTGGAATATCATCACTGAAGATCAGGCTGCCATGAGCTGGCACCATGTCATGATTATACTGCTGTAAATGTCATTGCACTGGTTAATGGCAAGAATTGTGGTGAAAAAGCATGTATAGAGATAAGTACTTAACTTTTCTTTGTACTGGTTCTTTGTACATCCCTCCTGTAGTCAATCTTCTGGGCCAGTTTATGCTCACTTACTTTCAGAAGAGACTTATACCTTTTATATAAAGAGATATGGATGAGACAGAAGGTTTACAGGCAATAATGAACTATCCGTAGACATTGAGGAATTCCTGTCATGTGCAGGTTAGTTACCAACTTACTCAAAATCTGATTGCCCAAGGAAAGGTACTTGCCTTTGCAGAGCTCTTCAGGATGTGAACTGAACTGCCTTAGCTTTGCATAATCTTCCTGCTCTGAGTTCTTAATCGTATATGTAAATTGGTCAAATTAATTTTGCTCATAACAGAGACAGGTTCAAATGGGGTTTCAGAAATGCTTCTGATACAATGCTATGCTGCTGATGTTGATCACTTATATCTCATAAAGAGCATGAAGGAGTATTATCTAGATTGCAGATTCATGAAGTAGGAAACAGTTTTTTGTTAGGAATTTGAGGCATACTGAGCACAGCAGGGGCTTATTCAGTTATGGAGATGTATAGTCAACAGTGCAATATGTACAACGTGAATTTCAGATAATTTTTCAGAGGCCAGCAAAATTATGGTCGATGTACTTATTTGTTTGCTTGTTTGTTTGTTTGTTTATTTATTTCAATTGTATTTTTACTCTCCATGAAGATAAAACAGAGAGAAAGAAAATCAGATGTGGAACTCTTATTTATTTTTTCATTTATTTTAATATACTGAAATGCTTTGAAAGAACACATACAGCTGAATGGATGTGAAAGGAATCTGGCATCTTGGCTTATGTACATTGAAATCTGAACTGAGGAAAAAATTAACAGTGCTATGAATTTGCCCATTAATTAAATTTAATTTGAAGATTTGATTCTCTTATTCTGGGTGTAGTGCACAACAATAGTTGAGCTGGTGAAGCTGAGGTTGTTCTGTGAGGCTATGATTTCTCTAAATGTTTTCTGACTTACTTCAGAACATAAAGTAGAGGGTTATATTGCTGACTTCACTCCCTGTGTTTTGGGTCAGGAGAGAGCTCCTTGTTGCTGGATAGCCTCAAGTTGATGAGCCTTTCTGCTAACTTTCATGTGGTACACAACCAAACAAAGTACAGCTGAGTTTTGGGAAGGGCAGATTATTTTTCTTCTACTGATTTGTGTGTACATGTAGAGAAATTGTGAAAATTGTGAACTGCTTTCCTGCCTACTTTGCTTTTGATGTAGACAGCTGCACAGATTGGGAAGGAAATCTCAGTGTAGCCCTTCATTATTAACGACCAGGTGCTTCCCTCCCTGTAAAGAATCTTATGGTTTGCCATAATGTAGATGTGCCCTGTCTGGCTGAACTTCTGTTTGTTTTGGCTTCTTTTGAAATTTATCTTTGAATAAGATTTTGATACAATGTCTCATATTATCCTATCATTTAGAAATCATACCCAAAAGAGAAAGTTTCTTGGCAAGTTTATAATGTTTACACTCCTGACTTGTTGGTCTCATTAGTGTGACATTTAGTACATACAGATGCGCAACACAATATATTAGTATTTGGTCTTTAAACCATCAGGCTGTAATATGAAGGCTGACTTCAAACATTTTGTATGCCTTGCACCCCGAAGTATCACAAGACTGAGACAAAGAAGGAAGTGAAATATTTTGTAATATCTGCTTGATCAGCACAGTTATACAAAAACTTTAAAGCTAAGGTTTTGCTGTTCTGCAACTGCTTCATGGATTCAAATATCTGGCACTATCTGCAAGTTTGTAACAGACATCTGAAGAGACATCTTGAAGAGTGGACTCGCACCTAGCAGGTCATGCCCACCTGAAGTAGCTAGAGCCGACTAGTTCTGAGATATGGAAAAAGAAAATAACCCTTTGGACCTAACTGGTCTTGAATCACTGGAAAAACATGTAGAAGTACCAGTGACTTGCAATAGTGCTTGGGGAAGAAAGAAAAGATCCTCTTCTGTTTTGGCTTCCCTTATTTAACATCTCAGCCACTAAGAACTGTCAAAATCTGTAGTTGCCAGAGCCAAAATAATGGTATCAGGGTTTACTAATAAGTTTGATGAATACATCATCCTTAGTTGCTAGCAGACAAATTGCCTGATAGTAGTGCATAAGTAAATTAGTGTTTGATGTTGGTGCCTGTCTCAGAATATGTTTCCAATCAATGTTGTTCCCAGTTCCCTAATATAAACAGCTGCAAAAGTGCCTTTGTCCTCTATCAGGCACTTAAAATGTAATAGCATAGACAAAAATAATGCTTTATAAAAAGTCCTTTGCTCTATGTTTTCCCCCCTTGTGGTATGACTTTTGCTGATTACAGAGAGGTTCTAAAGGGAGGTATCCTTTGTTTCATCGAAATAATCACAAGAACATTGACACAATATGTTATTTAAATCTATCAGCAAATCTAGTTTTTCATTATGTCACAACTGAATAAAATATTAACATCCTTTGTGTATCTATCATATCATATGATGATCATATCTATCATATGATGCTCATTTATGACATTTACCTTCTCTTTTAAGAAAAGATAAGAACTCTTGTGAAAGCAAATGAGGTCGGCTATCAGATATGACTCACATCTTAAATTGTTTCTTCACCATTAACCTTATTTAAGCTTTATAGGTAAGATTTTCATACTAATCAGCAAAGAAACAATTGCTTTCACAAAAGTTGTTTATAAATGGTATGCAGGATAAATGTATCTGTATCAGTTTGGGAAGGGTTTCTAATCTTCCAAAAGAACCATACCAATATGTGTAATAATAATTACATTATAATTACCTTATAATTAGATTTACCTATTTGTAAGGCTTGGTACAATAATTTAATATTTGTCATATATCACTAAAAGGAAAGACTTCAAGAGCTGCCTAACAAACTCTGTTATTGCTAGTACAATATTTTCCTGTTCAGCTATTCAGTAAGAGTACCTCAGAGCAAGTTTATGCAAAACTCATTTGTGAATATATTGTTTGAAAGCTGTTAGAGTTGGTGGTGGAACATTTTACATAGGGAGTCCTTCTTCCATATTTCAGTCATGACAGCAGTGTCTGAATTGTTCCCAGAGTGAGACGTCAGACATCCAGTTGTGTGGGATTTAAAAGGGGCTCTTGTCAACAGTTTTCATCTACTGATTACTGTGGTATTTTGCTGAAACTAAAACAGCCATTTCCATTATTCCTGTTGCAGAGTTAATTTGGTAAGTAGTATTTCAGTGTTAATACTTGAACAGGGTAGTCTTGCTGCAGAGGCATACCTAAGCTGCCTTACACCTGCATCTGTTAAGCGATAGTTTTCAATTTACTTCAGATTTCTATTACCGCCTTCATGTACTCAGTAGAGCAGAACACTAAATATGAAAAATAATTTAAAAAAGGAGCATAATGACTAAAAATAATTTATTTCTTTCACACCATTGAAGAAACATTAACCTTGGCAGGTCTTCTACAACTGTATCTCTTTATACATTGTTTTGGTTAAAGAACTTTGCAATTCAAATATTTTGGCACAGGTAGTAATGGAATTATGACTTGATTGAAACATATGGCAGTGAGGAAAAGAATAAATAATGTCTTGCATTTCTTGTGCTTCAGTAAATTTTGTATGTATATTTGCTAATTGTAGCAGTTGTAGTTGTACCCGCTTGCAGTTTATTTGTTTTGTTTACACATCCGTAAAAGGTCTGCATAGAAAAATCTTAGTTGCTATTTGGACTGGAAGTCTTTATGAGAGTTCTTCATAAAGGTAAATTAGTGTCTCAATATGGGGGCAAATGTGTGGAGAAGATTTTTCAGTGGTGCTGAAGAGTACCGGACATGAGAAAAGAAACTGAGGCAAGGATTCTATATTTCTGAACAAGGATTACTCCTTGTAGCAAACTGAAGGATCCAAATAGGACAGGGAATCTGCTACATGTGTCAGAGTTACTCTATAGAGATGCTGAAATCATTTTGAATAAAGAGGTTTACTACTGAAAATGGCCTTTTTCTCTCCGAAATGATTTATATTTGAGTGAAAAACTGCCAAATGACTTCTTGTCTACTAGAACCCTTATTTGCCAGGAAGGTCCCCTTATCTCTCCCTCTTCACAAATGTTAAACTGTTTAGCAAAAATATCCAAGCCATATAGGCACAATCAGATATTTTTTCATGTAAAAAAACATGGTCTCAGTTTAAAAAGGCTTTTACATTCTTCAAGGAAATAGAATCCTCATCTTGCCTCTAACCCACTGGGATGACAGAGTGTAAGAAAGGTCATCCAAAGAACTTGTGGGTTGTGAAAGAGCTAACTATAACTGCTAATTGCAGCCCGTGTAGCTGTACCCACTCTGTGTGAGTATATATACATATGTAGAATGTCTATACTATTTCCATTGACAAAATATTGTGCCCAAGGAAGAAAAATGCCCCCAGGAGTTTTATCCAAAGTAAGTCTCTTCTAGACATTGCCTTACTGAAGGCCTGTACATTAAAGCTAGATTTTCCTGCTAAAAGTAGTTTAACATCAAGGAGCATAATTTGGAATCTAAAAAGCAAATCCAAGGTCTTGATCCCATGCTCATTAAAGCCAGCAGGAGTTTTGCCAACATTTTGAGTAGGAATAGGTTGAGGTTGCAAGTGAGTCTACCTTCCAAATGACTCCTTCATTTCAAACATCTGTCTCTTTTTTCTGTTCTGCTAAGAGGTTTCTGTGAAGATTGCTTCTGAATACTGTGTTTTGTGTAAAACCTTAAAGAACTCACCCAGCTAGGTCAAACTACAGTAAAGAGTTCTTTGAATTACCAAACTGCTGTGGAAAAAAAAAAAAAAAAAAAGGAGAGAAAAAAAAAAAAAACTAGCTAATTTTGAAATGGCTTAATACCCTGAAATGTGCAAAATCAAAGGATTATTTGAATGATTTCTTTATATACAGGTATATTCTAAGAGTCACTTTAATGTAATGCTAGCTTTTATTCCTCTGTAACATAGTGATCATAATTCAATTCCTTTAAAAAGATTTTATAGTTCCATATGACTGCTGTATTAGATAGCTTTACACTTCAATTATTTCAACTGGAGCATCAGACTTGGTGCGAGATGCAATAGTTTTGAGCCAATACTGTCTTTTCTTATTTAGACATCATCAGTACTGTGCTATGCTGCTCCCATTGCTTTGAGGTTAAAGCCTGTTTTGTGAGGGTGGGTCTTCCATGCTCTTTTGAAATCATTCTTTTATTGGTTGTTATGGAGATAAAGCTTATGCAGTCCCTTTTCTGCTTACTTTATCATGCTTCAGGTCCAATAGCACAGTAAACAACCTATTAGGCAACCTATTTGTCTATGTCATTGCTGCAAAGTCTGTATTTAAGGTGTGAAATCTTTTACCAGGTACATCTGTTTGGAGTTGATTCAATTTTATTTCAAATTGTGCTAGCTGTTAGGGATTTAAAAAAAAAAAAAAAAAAAAGATCAGGAAAACTGTTTTGATAAGTATGTCTTTTCCCCAAAATGTGTCAGTTGTCAGTTAAACTTGTTTCAGATATTAAATGCAATATTATCCAATCTAATATTTTGCACATAAAATAGTAGATAACACATAAGGTATTTCAGATTTCTTTCTCGTGAACCTTAATGAATGAAGATATTTCAAATCTTTTTATTTTCTACCACCTATTTGTAGTTAATAATTACTTGAAAGCCTGTCTACAATTTTAAAAAAGTGATGTTAAAGGAAAAGTTAGCTCCCTTCTCTGCATTTCCCACTGAGACTTTAGACGTGTTTTTCTGACCAACTAATTGCTCAAATTTGTTATATTCCACTTTCCAGTTGAAGAATCAATTCTGAAAAGGTCTAAGTCCTTATTTTTAAAGATTTATTTTTTTTTTTCTTGTTCCCTGACTTAAGGAAGGATCATCAATTATCTACAGAAAGTCTTAATCCTATGCTTCTTTCCTTGCAGAGAAATGTCCTAGGTCAGATGTTGTTTGATCCTTGAACATTACATCGTGGGTGGTGTAGCTGGGTGGCAGTCTTGCCTGAGACATAGGCTGGGCTTCACCTAGCTGGGCTTCACCTCCTAGTGCAGGCTACAGCCACCCAGTAGTGCCTTCCTGCACCAAGATGCGCTTCTGCCCTTGGAGAGAGAGCTGGACACTGTGCTCAGCCTACCCGGAGAGTCAGCATGTTTGGGGGTTGTGATGAAATCTTGGCTCTCTTCAGTGGAGAAATGCATTCTCAAACACTTCTTCAGAACCAGAGTTCTGCTGAAAGCTTGAGGTTTCTAAATTCTCTGCAACCTCTGCTGGACAGAAATGTCTGAACATTTAACTGCATTCATAAATTGCTTGAGAGTCTTTGTTCAAGGGAAAAAAAAAAACGTACTTCTGGCAGCTATAAAATAAGATACATAGAATATCTTCACTGCTGTGTTCTGCTCTTAAGGGACCACATTAAGATGAGACAGAAGCCTTCCTCACTTCCTGAAATTTGTTAAATATAAAAATAAATGATCCCAGGAAATGCATTGGGAAAGGATCCTGCTTATATAAACATGGCATTAGATTATCTTGGAAAAAAAAAAAAAAAGAAAAAAAAAAAACACACACACACACACCAGCCTTTTTTGCTCTCTCTTTTGCTCCATTTCTGTAACTTCCATCATGGATTATTCTATTGTGAGACTTAATCCTGTAGATAAAATGACTCTTCTTTCTGCTGTGCTGACTTGGGTATATTGCATTATGCAGTAATTTTCTTTTAATCCTTATCAAATAAAAGACATGCTAGGACAGTTTTGTTAAACCAGCTATCTATTATAGCTTTATTTTCTTCCAGCCAATATCAGCAATGATGATTTTAGAAAACTTTTCTGTGACACCTCAACAGCGAACATGCAATATATTGTCTACTGCATATAACATAATCTCTCTCTCTCTCCTTTTTTTTTTTCCTTCTCTAGAGGAATTTAATACAATTTGTAGATACTAGCCAGACTGTGAGGATAACTATCTTTATTTTTAGCATCAATTTTTCAATCTCCATAATGTCAAGGGAGTGTGTTCAGTCTTAGTATGGGATTTAGTTGAGCTGTGTCTGAGTAAATCAAGGCTGAGTCTAGTATAATAATGTTTAGTGTCATATTGTATAGTCTCATAGGTTTGGGGTGGGGAGATGGGTTTAATATTATATTACAGTCTAGGTGCTCATAGAAGATATGGTACAGTCAGTCCTGCACTGTTACCACCACATCATGAGATTGTGAAAACGGGGGAGAAGAAAGGGAGAGATGTACTGTTCCATACAGGTTGTTATACTTTTTTGTTTGTGTAGACAGATATATATACTTAAATATGTACTTTTTGTACCCCACAGGCATTATGTTTTTTTCTTTTCTTTTTATTTTTTGGAGGAGCGGGATGTTTGTGTGTTTCAAATTTGAGCCATAGTTAAGTTCTTGATTTAGATTTAGAATAAAATTCCATTTTTTTTAATGTTTTTAAAGTGGGCATAATAAGATGCCATTCTAGAATTTCTGCATTTTGGTGTTCACTTGTGCTATCCCAAATAGCATACTTCATCCTTAACTGGGTGGCACCATCTCTGACAGAGGTGACAGCTGGTCTTTCTGCTCATATTCCACCTTTGATTCCCCAGTGGAGGCCGGCACTGGCAGAGCTGATGCTGGAGTTGTAAGCATTAGTCTCAATGAAAATAAAGCAAACTAGTTACATTATGTCTGTGTTTTCTCAGGAGCAGGGTCTAAAGCCCCACTTTGTCCTCTGAGGAGTCAGGGACTCTTATTAAGTGTTAGCCAGTAATAAGGCATTATCAGTCAGGGCTCATCGTTGACTGGCATTGAACCAAAGGAATAAATGCAAGCTGAAGCTGATGGATAATGACTAATCTCAGCACCATCTGTCAGTGGTACATCTGTCCAAACCCTGTGGTTCTGCATCTTGTCTAGCACCACTTTGGATGAGGCTGAGCTGCCAACTTTGCTGCATCTTGGCTTAAAAAAAGAACCCTTTAGGAATGAGCTGCTGTATTGCTAAGAGGTTCCTGCTGTTGAGATGTTAGTGCATACCATATACAACCATTTCAGCAAATTCCAACTTTGTTCCCTAACAACAGTTATGTAGAAATATTTCACTGAAATGAATTGCTGTACAATACATCAGCCTTGTCATATCTCCTAGACTCCCTGACTGCACAGATTAATCTTGGAGAGAGAAACATATTTCCCATACACTTACTGTTTGTGGAGTCCTATATAGAGAGAATGCATGATGGTAAGGTATATGGTTTAGTCATCTCACTTGGAGGACTGCATATTTCTCAGGGGTGATGAAGCCATGAATAAATTAGGTTATACCAAATGAATACTAACAAACATACCCCACTACCATATACACAGCATAAGCTTGTGTTTTACAGAAAGGATTGAAGAAATACTTCAGAATTCTCAAAAAAAAAAAAAAAAATCTACTTTAATTCTACTTTAATTCTTCAAGTTACAAACCCGGGTTACCTTAATGCAGCCTAGGAAAGAGAAAAATAACTATGCTTAAAATGCTTCTGACAGCTTTCTCATACACCAGAGTGTCACAAGCCTAAATCTGAATTGCAAAATCTACCAGAAGAAACAAATGTATTGCCATCTCTTGTCAAAACTGATTTTTAAATCCTACTGGTAGACTCATCCATCCAAGCTTTTATTCTGTGGAGGAAGAGTAACTTTTAGCCCTCTTGTTCAGAGATCTCAACAATCTTTTCTTACCCTTTTCTATAGGCCCACAGAGTGGCCTCTGACTCCTCTGGTAGACCAGCTCATGGGGCATCTCTGAACTGCAGGTGAGTGGTGAGGCAGAAGAAGTGAGTGGTGAGGCAGACAGCAGAACTCCTATGAGGACCCACCAGGGGACAATCCCTTGCTGCAGAGCCATACACCAGTCTTACTCCTGCTTTGAATTAGGTGTGGTGTGGTCACTGCAACACACTGACCAGCTACATAAGGTATAGAGTTAAGAAGCGCGAGAAAGGTGCAGGCTTATACCACACAAGCATCCAAGGACATCTTCCTTGCTAAGGGAGAAGCATGGAGGAGATGGCTGAGTTTGACATTGGGTTTGGATCTGGTGGTCTTCACATTTGAGAGACAAAACTCTGTGTACACTAGACTAATTGAAACCAAAAGAAATATAAATTTCTAGTTGTCTAATATTCTCTAATTAATTGCAATAAATGCTATTAAAATAATGTTACATTTAGCTTTAAAGTAAGACTTAGCTAGTTTGGGCTGCATAAAATGAAATGTTTAACAGGACCAACTAACTCAGAGAGTTAGCTGGCTCTTTTGAAAAGATTTCAGTGTTTCAAGGAAGTCACTTAAAAACCAAGCCACTTGAGTACTTTTGACTTTCTCAGAATAATTCTAGATTAATGAGAGAGAATGAGTGCCTTTTTTTCATAGCTTTGTTCTGGTAAGTACAAATATTCTGAGAGAGCATGAGCACAGGAGACTTATGCACATTTGTGGGAGTTGTGAGATCTTCCATAATTTAACAAAGTTATCAGTGAAACTGCTGCAGAAAAGGTTATTTTTTTAATGAAAAAAAATAGTTTTGCTGTTTCAGCAGTCTGTCACTGATCCATGAGCTTTTTCAACAGGAAAATGTAGTGTTATAATTGATCTTTATGCTGATAGTTTAGGGCTGAAACATGAAAATAATACAGCATAATGAGGTAGTCTTGTGTGAAAATATTCAGATAAACAATGTGATGTTAAACATTTCTCCACTGACGCTAAATTTCCATGGAACCAGCATGTAAACACTTAATTGCTTCTGAGCCATAAACATCCTCACAGCAAACAAAAGTCAAAATAACTTTTTCATTTCATTGTAACTTTTTTTCTCGTGTAGGCTTTTTGAAGTGGCTTACTTTCTTTTTTTCTTCAAGAAAAAACAAAACAAAACAAAACAAAACAAAAAAAACACATATGAACCTGTTTTTATGTCAATTTAAATGAGAAACAGAACTCATTGCCATCCTTTCTGACTAAGTTTAGTTGTCTCCATGTGAACTAGTTGTTTACACTCTAGTTGAAGTGAAAGAAGGTCTAGGTGTGATTTGTAAAATATGAAACATCCTTGGGTATTTGAGACATCCATGTGAGGCTAGCAAATACAGCACAGGGCCAATGGAAGCCAATATTTGTCTCTGGAGTGGTGGGCAAAGGCCAGGGAAAATTTTTCTAATAGCACAAAACATATTGCTGTGGGCAATCAAATGGAGCATGTGAGTCAACTCTGGATAAATTTGCTGCATGCTTTCTAGGCTCCTATGAAAACAATTTTCTTCCTTTATCTCTAACCATACCATTGCATCAACATAGGTGTCAAGTTTTATCTTAGATGTCCTAGGATATCCTACTGTCCCCAGCTGACAGTGCAGAAAGACATTTCTGGTACAGATCCCACTTGCCCACCTTGTGCATATACGCACCTCATATGGAACTAGATACCTGTGGTCAGGCAAATTAACAGTGTCTTGATTTCCTTTACCTATAGCATGAACTTACATACTTCTGGTGAAGTTCCCACTGACCAGTAAAGGGTCATAACACCCATTTTTAAAAGGGAAAAGAGGAAGACTCGGGAATCTACAGGCCAGTCAGTCTCACCTCTATGCCTGGTGAAATCATGGAGCAGATCCTCCTGGAAATTAAACATGGAAAACAAAGAGGTGATTGATTTCAGCCAACCTGGCTTTGCTAGGTTGAAAGGGGGAAATCATGCCTGATAAATTAGGTGGCTTTCTGTGATGGGGTTACAGCATTGGTGGATAAGGGAAGACCAACTAACGTTGTCTGCCCGGATTTGTGCAAAACATATGACACTGTTTTGCCTGACATCCTTGTCTCTAAATTGAAGAAATATGAATTTGATGGATGGACCACTTGGTGGGTAAGGAATTGGCTGGATGGGCACTGTTGAGATGTGGTCAATGGGTTGGTATCCAAGTGGAGACCAGTGATGAGTGGTTTTCCTCAGGGGCCAACATTGGGACCAGCACAATCTAACATCTTTGTCAAAGACAAGGACAAAGGGAATGAGTGCATCCTCAGCAAGTTTGTAGATGACACCAAATTGTGTGTTGCAGTTGATGTACTGGAGGGAAGAGATGGATTCAGATGGACCTTGACAGGCTTGAGAGGTGGGGCCATGCAAACTTCATGAAGTTCATCAAGGCCAAATTCAACAAGGCCTGGGTCAGGCAATCCCAAGCACAAATACAGGCTGGGTGTAGAATGAATCAAGTGCAGCTCAGAGGAGAACTAGGGGGTGTTGGTAGATGAGAAGCCCAATGAGTCAGCACTTGCAGCCCAGACATCCAACCATCCAATCCTGGGCTGCATCAAAAGACATATTGCCAGCAGGCTGAGGGAGGTGATTCTTCCCCTTTATTCTGCTCTTATGAGACCCCACCTGGAACACTTCATGCAGCTTTAAGGCCCCCAACATAAGAAGGATATGATCAAATTAGAACAAGTCCAGAGAAGGGCCATGATCAGAGGGCCAAAGCACCTCTTCTGTGAAGATGGACTGAGGGAGTTGGGGTTGTTCAGCCTGACAGCAGCCTTCCAGTAACTAAAAGGAGGTTACAGGAAACCTGGATAAGGACTACTTATCATGGAATGTAGTGATAGGTCAAGGGGCAATAGCTTTAAGCTAAAAGACGGTAAGACGGTATTTAGATTGGATATATGGAAAAAACTATTTACTCTGAGGGTGATGAGGCACTCATGAGACTGCCCAGAAAAGCTGTGGATGCCCCATCCCTGGAAGTATTCAAGGCCAGGCTGGATGGGGCTTTGAGCAACCTGGTCTGGTGGGAGGTCTTCCTGTCCACAGCACTGCAGCTGAAAATAGATGATTTTAAGATCCCTTCCAACCCAAAACATTCTATAATTCTATGAAATCTACAGCAAAGTGTCAAAGTAATGATAATGAGGAGAAAAGAAAACATCTAATATAAAGGGCAGATGAGAATCCAACTAGATCAGCCCAAACGCATTTTTATTAGAGGAACAGTAGCAATCTTCACCTCAGTTGGTGCTATGTATTTATGGTAGTGTGCAGAACATCAGACTTTTATTACACCATATCTAACAACTTTTTGTATTAATACACACACGGCCTATCTGCAGTGGTGGAACTTTTCTGCTCCAGGTAATAGAAAGGAAGAGTAATTCTTGCTTCAGAAAACATGGCTGAATCATTAAATTTAATCCAGATCCTGGATTAGTGTTATGGATATTACATGTGCCTCCTCTCTCCTTTCCTTAGTATGGTGACTCAAATCTACCGAATTTTAAGTTGTTTGGAAAGAGCACAATGACAGTATCTCTTCATCTCCTCCCCTTACATTCATCAAATGTCAAAACCAGTTAAATCATTTTGGTAACACATGCAAATTCAGAGCATTATCCCTATCAATATGATTGGTTGATACATCTAAGATTGCACTTATTATCATAAACATAAACACTAACTTCTTTCTCCAGATTCTCTAACCTTGCAAGACACTCCCTAGAATAAAATTTATGATTTAGGTTGATTTTTTTTTCTTCTGATATGCCTGGGTGTATCATTTGGACTGAAGAACCAAACAGCTTATAGCTAAATATCTGCTTTTAGGTGGCACTGAGCTCCAGTTCTCCTTGATTGACTGTTGCTCTACTGCTTGGTCCTCCTCAGTTTGGCATCGGACCATCTAGCTTCTGCTTAGCATCCAAATAATATTGCCATAACGCTGCTATAACACTGCAGAGTACAATTTACAAATACAAGCACTACTGTACCCTCTACCAAAAGCCCTTTCGTATCTAAGGTGGGGTCTACACTAACTGAAAGACCTCTTTATAAGCAAATTGTTGCTGTTACTTTGTCTGTCTTATTAACTTTCTCAAATTCTCACTGCCTTTCATTTCCCCTTCCCTTTTTTCCCCTTACTATTACTGTTCCATCTTCCCCTCCATTTTTCCCCTTCCCTTCCCTTCCCTTCCCTTCCCTTCCCTTCCCTTCCCTTCCCTTCCCTTCCCTTCCCTTCCCTTCCCTTCCCTTCCCTTCCCTTCCCTTCCCTTCCCTTCCCTTCCCTTCCCTTCCCTTCCCTTCCCTTCCCTTCCCTTCCCTTCCCTTCCCTTCCCTTCCCTTCCCTTCCCTTCCCTTCCCTTCCCTTCCCTTCCCTTCCCTTCCCTTCCCAGGGAGGACAGTCACTTGACAGTCACAACTAGAAATTTAAAAGAAGAAAGTATTTTAGAGCAACATGATTCCCTTAATTGTTTTTCAGTTAACCATCACAGTAGTCTATACCTTTGTGTTTAATTAAGTGGTTAGCTACATTAGTACCTAGTGCTTGTTAAAAGCTGTACATTAAGTGAGTTGCTCCACAGAGTTGCACAGTATTACTGATATGGATGGGAGTTGCAGCATTGCATCCGTGAGTGCTCTTTGATAGATTAGTTATGTGAACTACCAAGAGGCTAAAAAACAAAAGAACCTGGGAAAATAATGAAGATTGTTGTTTTAACTTTCATAACAATATGCTGAAATAACACTGGATAGAGTTGTTTTGTGTGTGTGGTTGTTTTTTTTGGGGGGGGGGGTTGGTTTGTTGTTTTTTGTTTTATTTGGCACTGTGGAAAAAATGAAATACATTAGCAAAAAAATAAAAGACACTGCCTTTTTCCATTAATTCTTTATCATCCAGTAGCTTTTCCTGTACAGATCATCCTGACAAATGCTTTTGACAAGGGCTCAGACAAAGTCCTTGATTTTCTCTAGTGCTAATGAATTCAGTTCACTTGAATACAGCTTTGCTTAGTACCTACTCAACTGTGTTGAAGCTTCACCTGGAGAACAAGAGATAGAAGAAGATATAGTATGAACTGTAGTTAAAACAAAATTTGAGATTCAGCTGCCAAAATTCATAATGAACAGAAAGAGATCCTCCTGCTTTGTCCTGTGATTGCAAAAATGCCCACTACTTCTCTGGGCTTCAATTTACGTAGCAATGAAATAGGACTTTCCCCTGAACTTTCTCAGGCAGAGCAGCATATATATGCTGCATTTATACAAAATTCTGGAAGTGCTAATGAGTAGCTGGGATGTCCCTGCTGCTGACCATGACCCTGCTGTGCTAAGTGCTCAGATTCACATAGATGGCTCCATTCCAAAAATAGGCATTTCTTTCAATGTAAGAGAAAAGGTGATGAGTGGATAAAGGCGGACAGACTGAAATGTGTAACCTACAAGCTTTGATACATTATCATTTGACTTTGTGCCGCAAGACAGTTTAAAGCCAGCTGAAAATAAAGATGCATCTTAGCTGGAATGTTCTAGATCCCTTCCCTTGTGCAGAGGGCAGGACCATCAATTATGAGACCCCCAAAAAATCAGGAAAAGGAGCATCTTTGTCACAAATCATGCTTAGTAGTTTCTTATGGCACTATCTGAGGAAATGTGGTTTAGCCCTGACAGACAGATCAGCTCCACACAGCCACTTGCTCACTCTCACCAGGTGGGATGGGGGAGAGAATCAGAAAGATAAAAGTGCAGAAACTCATGGGTTGTGTTAAAAACAGTTTCCTAGGTAAAGCAAAAGCAGTGTGCACAATCAAAATGGAATTCACTTGCTGCTTCCCATCAGCAGGCAGGTGTTCAGCCTCTTCCAGGAGAGCAGGGCTCATCACATGTAACAGTTTGTTAAGAAGACAAATGCAGTCACTTCAAATGCCCCCCACCCCCCTTCTTTACCCCAGATTTTATTTCTGAGCACAACACCACATGGTATGGGTCATCCCTTCAGTCAATCTGGATCATCTGTCCTGTCTGTGTCCCCTCCCAAGTCCTTGTGCACCCCCAGCCTCCTTGCTGGCAGGGAAGAATGAGAAGCTGAAAAGTCCTTGGCAATGTGTGTGTGTGCTGCTCTGCAACAACTACAACATCAGTGTGTTATCACAAATCCAAGACACAGATTCATACAAACCTCTATGAAGGAAATTAACCCAATCCCAGCTAAAACCAAGACAGGAAGGTTCTGACTGTTTATTCCATCAAGCCATAGATGCTCACACTCCAACAGCTTTTCTAGCCAGACTGCAAAAAGAAAAATGTAAGAAAAAGAGACTTGAGCAGTACAGAGACTGAATGAATTTGCTGTAAATTTGGTCCTCTACCCTCACCACTTTTGATACATATACTGGTTTCATTGCTCTGCCTTGAGCGAGTTTTGATCTACTGCAGCGTGTTTTATGGAACAGAGTGCACAGTCACCTCCAGAGATTGCACGCTGCATTTTGCTATTCACTGCTTTTAAGCTGGGATTCTGCCTCTATGGAGAAGAGAATGGAGGTGGTCATGAGATAATGGTACTTTTGCATAGATATCAGTGTGTTATTCACATGGGTTTACAGGAAGACAACAGCATCTAGTAGTCCTACAGACTGAAGCACAGGCAACCAAAATGAGCTCTTCTAGAGCAAAGTCCTAGAGTAGAGGAATGAGACTTTGCATCTGGTGAATCCAACAGCTGTCCTATTTCTGCTTCAACTGTTAGCTGAAAGGCCGTAAGTGATTAACCTGTGAGCCAATACAGAGAATTGAGCGTGCTGGCTGACACAAGATGACATTGAAATGACCAAGGTGTTGCCTTTCTTCTCAACTCTGGAGCCCAGGAGGCATAAACACAGTATTACGGATATCTCAGAGAGATCAGAGACCACCTCTTAAAGAAATTTGTGGAGGAATGTGTTTGCATGGACACTATTTTGGTGTTAATGCAACACCAAACAAATGCTATGTAAATGGATATTGTAGCTGTAATCCTATTAATAGAGGTAGTAGAAGAAAAGAGACATATCTGTGTAGGTAGAACAGTATCACTGTTAACTAATATCTTTTTTTAGTTGTGCAAAGAATTCCAGATAATATTTAACTTTTTATGTTATTTATAATACTTTTTTTTCCTTTGATGTTTGCTTTCTTAAGAGCCTTTTCTCTCTGAACACTGGCTGGAAAACATTAGCATCTGCTTATCAATATTTTAGCTAAGTTTCTCTGAAGCCCAATGTCATGTAATGCTTTTGGAGCAAATAGAGCCTTAGCTCACATACCAGCAGAGAGTTAAGCTGAGGGGCAGGGAAGGGAGAGCTACACAGAAGGTTGCCCAATAGCCCTCTTTCCCAACAGGAGTGCAAGGAAAAAAACAGGCAACACTGGCTAGCACCATCAGTGGCTGGCACAGGGTGCTAGCCACTTGACTGCAGTCAGGCTTTCTGAGACAGGAGAGGAAGGGTGTTATCCATTCTCTGAGTTAGCGTTGTCAGAATGCATCCTTCACAGTGAGGTGAGTGTCACTCAAAACTTATTGTACCCTCCTCACCTTTAATATTCTGCAGATGCAGTCTTCAGTTAGGGATGAGATGGATTTGCCAGAAAACAGCAGCAAAGAGCACAGAGGAACTCAGGTATTTTTTCTGGATTCAGACCTTATTTATCTATTTATTTATTTTATTATTTTTTATCCATATAAGAGGCTAACATTTAAAAGTAACCCCAAATGCTCTTGAGTTTAGGGATGTGGATGTTGAATTTTGAATCAAAATTCCAGCTTTCTTCACTTTAGGGCATTCAGATTCAGCACATTAGAGCAAAAGAGGCTTGAACTGTCAGTTCTCATTTTTTTAATATTGCACCAAGCTGGTAGGAAATATCTGCAACACTCGCTAAGATATGTACTTTCCCTTACTGTTCCAACTGATGAAGTTCAAAAACTGCAATACACTTAGGAAAAAGGTCTCATATTTGGCCAAACTGAGCTAGTTAAGAAATATTAGCTCTGATCATGATTTTTAATTTTCAGATCACACGGGGACAAAATTACAGGAGTCCCAGAAAGAGCTCTGGTCTGCTTAGTCTAAATCTTCCCTTCACCTGCAAGATAGTACATGCTGCCATGGCAGCTCCTGCCACTCTTAAATGAGCATAATGTGTGCTCCCATCCATGTAAACAGCAAGTTAATTACCAGGGGCCAGAACCATTGCACAGTCCTGCCTGAACCAATCATCAAGCAAGTGTTGCTGTAGGCACAGACTTGTAGCAGGACTAAGATCAGGATTTCATACCAGAATCAGCTTTGGCTGTTGAAGTCAATTCCCTCACTGTAGGTACAAGATACTCCCAAATGAGCTCAAAGGTCCTTGCTCCTCTCCTGTTTCTGAGGTTTGTATCAGTCAGAATAGAAGAAATTAAAATCAAGGCGGTGGAGAAATCGATCTAAAATAATGTGACTCCCAAGGTAAGTGAATACATATTACAAGCACCTCTGGTAATGTGAAGGGTTGCCATGGTATATTTTGAGTAAAACTGAAATGTCAAATGAATGCAAGAGGACCAAATTATAATGATAATAACATGGCAAGCACCAAATTATCAAATGGCTATCCAGCAAGACTTTGTTGCTGCTGTAATTTGTCTGAATGAGAAGATTGTTACAGCAGGGACTATGGAAAATTACAACACAATAAAGTGTTAGTGGCTTATTCTGAAAGTATGTATTGAAAACATAGGTGCAAGTGAAACTTTAAAGATACTAAAGAAACTTAAGAAACTAAGTGAAGGATACCCTTCACTTCTTGTCAACCATGTTCTAAGTGAGATGCCCAGTGAAATAACAGTAATGTTGTAATGCAAACACTGAAAAAAAAATACAAAATTAAACTTTTTGTATATCTATCTGAATTTCTGTCTGTACAGCCCTGGGCTGTCCCCTTGTTGTATATGAATTGTGGCAGTTTGACTGAGGATCACATACTGTTGTTTCTGTAAGACTGTTTCATTCAGTGCCCTGGGTGGACAGCACTCAGTGATTGAGTGGCTCCACAATATTTTTGTTTTACCCTCATATTACAGTGAATGGCCTATGGACACATTTACTTCTTATTGCTCAAATCCCTTCATGTGACAGAGTCACAAATGCTCTCAGGGGATCTTTCTATGGTCTTACTCATTATAAGCTTTATTTAATCAGTATTTTTTTGGTGTGAGGGGTGATATTATTGGCATTTTATACATGGAGAAAGGCATACAGATTAAAAGTGACCTTTAATTTGGTCAGTTAGTTTGAGGCACCAAAGACCGTATCTTTTAGTGCATTTAGTATAATGACTAATCTAGCTATAGCTAGGAATATTCATCAGGGATAGGGCCAGAATCATATTTAAGCTGTGTTAATCACAAGACCATTTTTTCCTTACAGAAATTCTTATTCCCCTTCAACACAAACCTTTCAGCTTGTTACAGCTGCATTAAAGGAGTTTACATCAGAAACCTGAGTCATTCCAGAATATGGTCCACATCATGCAACTTTTATTCTGGTATTTTCTGCTTTCTGAATGATCACAGAATCACAGAATTTCTAGGTTGGAAGAGACCTCAAGATCATCGAGTCCAACCTCTGACCTAACACTAACAGTCCCCACTAAACCATATCCCTAAGCTCTACATCTAAACGTCTTTTAAAGACTTCCAGGGATGGTGACTCCACCACTTCCCTGGGCAGCCTGTTCCAATGTCTAACAAAATTATGCTACTGTTTGAGTTAGTGTAGAAACTTGGGGATGATAATAGGTTTATATCTTTCATGTTCTTCAGATGGCATTAGAAGTAAAGCATGAACATTACATGCAACTCAACACCCTCATATTCAGCCTTTGGATGGTTTTGGAAGTTCACATTAAATCTAGTTATTTTACAGTGCCATTCACTGAAGGTGGAGCAGTGTGGGCTGCAGCAGCACAAGCAAAATGGTGCTCAGGTCGTGGCTGCAACAGAGCCACCCCAGTCTACCTGATGAGAACAGCTGGAGGGAAGCAGATGGCACCAGGTGTCCAGAATAAAGCCTTGACATGACCAGGAGGAAAACTAATGAACAGTTATTGTCACTCACCCTTACTCCTACATCTTCCTACATCTTCTTGACATTTCTTAGAATAACACTAGATGCCTCTTGGCAGCTGTCACATTATCGCTTCCCCAGACAAGGAAATAGGAAACTAACTGTTATGGCTTTAACTGGTTGCAGGGTTACATTTCTCCTAGCAACTTTTAACCTCAGAGCAGAGAGCTGCGTTAGATCTTGTCAATATATGTTCCCTTAAGATAAAGATAATTAAAGTTTATATTGAGTCAACATTTTTATCTAATCTTCTTCTTTCCATGCCTTTATCCTCTCCAACACTAGGTTCCTTGATACATACTTAAACCCTTAGTCTTCTCCTACATCCTTTTCAATGCTTACTGCCCAAATCTGCTGTCCTTTATGGACTTAGTGCCTTGTTTTCCTTACCACACACTACCCCACAGCAGTGCTGTTTTATACTCAGAGCCTGGTTCTTTGCCCCAGTCTTTCCACCCCTGCTCTGCCTTTTCATGCCATCTCTCAGAGCCACTTTTCTGCTGGCCTGTTTCCTGTATCCATCCCAAAGCCTTGTTGACAGTCAGACCCCTCTGCCAGCAGCTGTGTAGCTGCCAGTACCCTCTCTCCCAGTTTTCTTCAGGCCTTTTCTTTTCAGTGCCTTCTGATAAAACCACCATTGCTCATCCTACTTGGTTTTCCTCCTCCTTATCTATGTCCACTTTAATCCCTCATCTCACCCTGTGTCAGTGCTGTTCCCGTCTGGGCAGCCTCAGCTCCTGTGCCCAGCACTACATGACTGGGGCCAGCAGCCACAGGGACACTGCTCTGCTCTCCAGCCAAAGTCCAGAAAAGTTGTGAACAAATGGACACAGGGGCTTGTAATGCAAACTGGCAGATGATTTTGACTGGGCATCACTACTCACTCTGCCAGTGCTGGTGCTATCTGTAACAGTGAATAGAGAGCAGAAGACAGCTGATGTGTCATTTGAATTACCTGTTCTTACACAATGAAACCATTTTCTAAAGATCTATTTACCCAAGAGTTGGCTAAATTGCAGAGTTCCTTCTGCTTAAGTCTATATCTTTGACATGTAGCTCATATAAAGCTAGACTTCTGGGACAAATAGAAACAAAGGAGAACAATCTGGAAAAGAATGTTCTAATAAAGGGAAACTTATTTGGACCATTGTCCCCACTGAGCAAGCCACATTTCTCCACCAACACAGATAATAAAATTAGGACTGCTGACAAAAACATGTATCAAAATTCAAAGAGACAACTGCCTACCTGAGCCTGCCTACCTGTGTGTATATCTGATGGCCTTATGAAATGCCTTATCTTCAAAGCAATCACACTGCAAGAGGGCTGTCCTGTTTCTCATGAACAGATAATTGGCAGTGATGTAGGATTTGTACATAGAGATTTTGTTTTGTTATTGATTGAAAATCTATCATGTGGGCAAATGGAATTGCTGAATTAGCTAGGACATTGCCAAATGTTCAGCTAAAAGGGAGCATCACGTGTCAGTGAAAAAATGTGGAGCTTGGCTGAAATCATTATATTCTTTGAATTTGTCCTTGCATCTTCTAGTATATGGTCTGTGCCTTTCAAAACAACAATGGATTTGGGGAGGAAATCATGGGGGAGCAAACATATAAAGGAAAAAGAACTAGCTGGGTATGACAGTTTACAATCTAATAACTTATAATTTTGAGACGTGTTAATTATGATTCTTGCACTCTTAAAAAAGACTGGAATATTTTAAAGTACAAAGCTGCCACATAAAAGCATAACCAGTTTGAAGCTTCAAGATAATGATCCATGTAGTGACATCCCTGCATCCTAGCCCAGGCCTACCTCTTTATAGGAATGTGCTCAAGTCTCTGTAATCAACAATTGTGGAGTCATCAGGGTTTTTTTTTTTTTTCCCAAAATCTCCTAGTAGTTAATAGATGACATATAGACATTGTCTTTCTGTAACTGCTTATCCTCTTTAGTATACTGATAAGCTCTCAGATTCAGTGATAACCAGTGAGAATGAAAGTATGATAGGTTAAAAATAAACAAGATTCAAGAACTTAACATTTCCCTTTATCAGGTATAAAAGGTTGCTTTTGAATATCTATGAATAATTTAAATATATTTAGCTGTTTTTGGTTCATTCCATTCATACAGACAAAGAAAGTAACTTCCAAGTAAAAAGAGGTGTGAAAACTTTAGGCCAACAATATTTATTATGATATGTTCTGTCTTTTTACATAGTAGAAAACAGATAATCTGAATCAATAGTCCCCATGAAGGAGCTGTTTTGGACTAGAACTGTCAATAATGAGAGATATAAATTTTATTCACAGAATAAAAGTTATTATGCTCTCCTCATAATCAGGTCTCCCAGTAGTTAATTACTGCCATCACTAAATATTGGCACATTGCGTCCAATCTGCATGTTTTTAGTTTAAATTTCTAGCACTCTGATACTGTCTTTGCCTTTTTCTTCTAGGTTAAAGATTTCATAAACATTCTGATGAAGTGAATTTTATTTTGATTATTTAATGGAAAACAGTTTCCTTCAATAATTCTTCCTTATTCTGACAACTGTTCTAAAGTTAAATAATACAAAAGATGTATTGAATCTACAAAAGATTTGCTGAAGGTACAACAGTCATTAGACAAAATCCTTTTAAATAGAAACCCAGTATTCTAGGACAGCCAATAATGCACTGGGAGAGAAACCATCTGCCTGTAGCAATGCCACAGGATGTATACACAAGAGTCTGTTCCTCAGTGGACACCAGGGTGCAAAATACTGAGAATAAAAAGAAATGCAAATGCAATTGACAATATCCAGGAGGACAAAACAGCCTGAAGAGACTAAGCATGAGATCTGCCACGAATCTTCAATACTACTGCAGAGCACTCCCCAAAGGGACAGATGGTAGGAAACACTGCAGTCATATCTGGTTAACCTGAATGCATCTTTAAAATCAATATTACATATCCTTTTAGACTGGTTATCACCTTTTCAGTGGTTATCATCTTTGAGAATGTGCTCAGGTAAACTGATAAATCAGACCTATACTACCTTTATCTGGTTCTTTCCCAGGGAAAGAAGCTGTGATTCTAAAGATCTACTTAATCCCACTCCATAGACATAATAATTTATCATTTTCATTGCTAGAAATAAATGGAACAGAGGAAGACTGCATTTTTTAATATATATTTTAAAACATTCTAATTTTTTATTATTATTTTAAAAGGTGTTTTCTTCATTCGAGATTTTAATTTCCATTTTGCATGATTTAAGAGGGTAAAATCCAAATGTTAAATCAGAACATTTCATTGTGTACAGCTACTGTGTACCAGCAGCAGCATGTACCAATCCTCTAAGGAAGGATTTCATCTGGGCAGGCTCTTGGACCTCCTGTGGTCTCCACTTTTGGGTATGGGGTCTTACTCTCCTAGAAACCACAGATCAAGATTTTTAATGTCACATACAATAGCAATTTGAACTTTTTAACAGAGGGTGAGATTTCTGGAGGGTTCAGCAGGAAAATAGGTTTCTAGGCAGTGAGGTGAGTTAGATGGGAGTCATAGATCTGCAGCATGGGAGTACACAGGCAGAAATGAAGATGAGGCTTTATACCCCTGTCAATAAACCTTTTATCAGGCTAAGGTTTTTATGAATGCTCACTTGTGCCATCCAGGAAAGAGAAGCTTTACCTGTTTATGATACCTGTATGGCAACTATCTGAGATTTCCTCTCCGTGGCGAGTCACTAATGTAAGCAGAAAACTGAATCAATATTGTGACCTTCCTCGCTAGATACACATGCTGCATATATATAATGATTTATCTCACGTTTAAAGTGCACAGTGTTTAAAAACAATGAGCCCCAAATAAAATATAATTCACATACCAAAATTCAATTAAAATAGCACTGATCCCAAGAGCTGTGGTTCCCTCATGGAAGGGTGATCCAGTTCATTACGTTAATCATTTTGTTCAGTCAATTTGATCAGTCCTAGATCAGGAAAATGTCTCTGATATCATAGCACTGAGACCTGCAATTCTTTGCTATTTCCAACACACGAAGTAGAAAAAATACAAACCTGCTTCAGGAGGGGGCAAACAGGGCTTTGTCCTTGCTCAAACACTGTACTGGGCAATCTTAATATGATAGCATTGTGATGCAGCTCTGGAAGCAGAATCCAGAAGTGTGATCCTACCTCTCTGTCTCCACATGAACATCCTGATCCTTACACTAGCCTAAGCCAGGTCCCTCAGGTGGATGAGCAGAGGGGCACTTGGTTTGTGGACTTCAGGGGAGTTTGTGTCACTGTCTGAGTAAGAATTGAGGAACTTTATTCATTAAAAAATCAGGCATCTACAGATTTCAGGCACTGACAGAGCCAGACAGCAGCTGAGCAGAGTTGTCAGGGTTCTATATTTGAACTGGAGTCCAGAGAGGCAGTTGGGTAGGATGTCAGCATGACAAATGTGACAGGTTTACACAGATCTTCACTTTCTCTTCAGAAATATAGTTAACAGGTTTTGCAATTACACAGGGTGCAGATGCGAGCTGTATTTCATGCCATGACTTCAGTTGTCTGACTCTCACACTACATCGGTAAGAGAATCCAGGTGATCTGTGCTTTAGCAACTTCTTATGCCATCCTTTCCCTGACATCGCCAGCAAAGCTCTTCCCCCTCCCTGTTTCTCTTCCCCTCCCTTAGCCAACAGGCACTTTAAATATACAAGTACAGCTGAAACTTTCATTTAGATTGCTGACGACTGGCACCACAGTTATTATATCCACAGACTGACAGTTCCTGCTGATTGGTGCCAGTCAATTCAGAAAGCAATATCACTTTGATATATCAACCTGGCAACTGCCTGCAGGAAGCTATTCTAGTCTTTCTCTCAGAATTTTACTCTAAGAAATATGCTCCTTTCAACAGGATTTTTTATGGAAAGAAAGGCAGAGAATTTAAGAGAGGGGATGGGAAGCTCAGTATGCCCCCCATTGCCTTAAACAAGAGCACCTTTTTTCTTATTGAGGAGGTAGTAACTCTACAGGAGACAAAGACCCTAGGAAGAGCCTTTACTCCAGCATTTTACACACTTGAAAAATCCAGGTCTTATTCACAGAGAAAGGAAAGTTTTTTAAAAAATTTACCTCTGACCTATACATCCTTTATGAAGAATTTGACATGTTGGTGTTTTAAGAATACGTTGTTTGATGTCTCAGTGCTGGCTCTGTTGTGGATCTTGAGGGTCAAAGAGTCAAGATGCTACGGAGAAAAAACCATTGGGAGAGTTGAGCTCTGCAGCACTTGAGCTGGGAGGGGTAGGAGAGAGTTCTCTGGGATACTTACAGTACTCAGCTGCCAAGTCAGGGGACAGTCCATTTGACTGTGTGGGAATCTGCCAATAATATTTGTAGGTGAAGAGTAAAGACAAAAGCATAAGTTCTGAGAGTTTATCTCAAAGAGCAAAACTAACACAATTGGAATATATATTTTTTAAAAAGGTAAACAGTTTTTATTTAAATTGTCTAGAAGGAAGGAAATCTGAAATCAAGGAGTTGTAGAACCAGAGTATAATTAGATCAGTCACTACATATTCCTATATATGTTCCCACTGATGACCTAGTAAGAAGCTAATTGTGTTTTCTTGTTTCTGACTACCAAAGTACCTTCTAAATTTTCCTAAAGACAGCACCAAACAAACCTAGCCATGACTGGCTCTTTCCAGTCTTAATTTGAACAGTAGTCTCAGAACAGAAATTTCCCCTCTGTCCCATGGCACAAGTGAAATCTGAATTTGTGTTCCATATGAAAACATCTGGGCTAACCTGCAGGGGGACCCTAATACATACAGGGAGCATTTTTGGGATCTATCTCTTGGCTGTCCTGTGGTTCATCTGCTTAGGTAGTTTTCTCTGGCACTTAGGAAAGATTCACTTGAGTTCCTGGGGAAGAACGGCATGGGTACTTCTTATTTCTAACAGCCTTTCCTACTCCTAAGTAACAGCTTTTCATAGAGGCAGGTTATTCTCACAATAGCAATGCAAGCCAGAGCCTGTGGTTCAATCTGAAAGCTTTGGGAACAGACTAGGGTGTATGCTGTGAAGTGTTTTGCTAGAATTGCCAATAGCAAGTGCCCAAGGACTTTCTAGAAATGCAGGTGGCTGCTTATGATTTCTCTATCTTCTGTGAATGTGATTGCATTCCCTTTAGCTATTGTGTGTATCATCCTTCCATTTAGAGTTATTTTCTTAAGTGTATCTGGAGGGCAGTGGAAGGCTTTTAGTGAAGCTATATTGCATGCTTCAGTAGTGCTGTATGAGAATATTCATTCAACGGCTTATTTAAGAAGGAAGCAGATGTTTTTGACATGTCAGAAATGTAAGAACATTTTATCTTGGTGAACTGCTTCTATCAGTTTCTACAGATATTATTCACCTGTTCATGTCTCTGAAGAAAGACAGCATTTGCAAGCAGCAGAGAACTCCTCCTGAATTCTCCAACGTGCTGCTGCAGACAGAGGTCAAAGCATCTCTCTGCACTTTGTTATTAACACAGTTGTAGATGGAGCTGATGGCAACATCTATTATTCTGAATCCTATTAATTGAATGCCCAGTTAATTTTTTTTTTTTTTAAGATTACTGTATAGCTACTAGTTATAGTGACTTAAAGGTCAGTTCGATAGCTCATTTTCCCAAAGATTTGTAATGATCTCCTTGCAACAATGAAAAGACAGTTTCTTCATCTTCTTATCCTTCCTATTCCTGCTTTCACCTCTTGCCCCCTTTGTTAGGAAGTAGCATTTTACACTTTATGTATCTCTTTGCATACAGCGAGAAAAGTAATTGTCTCCTTCTTCAGCTCACCTACAAATGAGATGCCATCATGTAAAAGAGGCTTTATTATCTCATTTCTTTCAAACCTACTGTTACATGCATGAAGCTGTATTTCTGAATGACTTCATTGCCAAGAAGCTAGAATATGAGGTAACTGACAGATCTCTGTATCTGCACACCCTCACATCCTCATTTACATGCATAATAATGAGTGAGAAAAAGAAAAAAATGTTATATTGCTATGTGACTGCTAAGGCAGCTGCATATAATATTAAGAAATGTAGACTTCTAGTGTTTGTGCTGGAGCTGGAAGAACATGTAAAATGTTTCTGTCCAATTAGCAGGTAGGTTGATTAATGGACTACTGCTTAAGTGAAGCATGGGAGAATCAATGGTTTGTGGTCAGGCCACTTGTCAATGTAGAGCAGGTGTTAGGTTTGCAAGGCTGTACACGTACACTACATCTGAAAGGAGCAGTACTAGTTGCCTTTCCTGGTACTCACCCTAACAGCACTATGAGACAGCTTATCCTGCACAGGTAAATGCATCTTATTACACACACTGTGAACAATTTCAGATATTTATCGAATGGAATATTGAAATAAATCTACTGTCTTCTTTCTGGTTATTTGGTTAAGGAAAATTTGCATATTTTTTTCTAAATCAGAAGCGTATAAAAATCCCTCCGTAGAACAATATTTTGGATGGTATCAAAGATGATTTAAAGAATCCTCTGTGGGAGGAAGAGAAAATTTGGCACTATTCTTGCACTTGAATTACCTTTCCCAGACAAGTCAAAAAATGCACCCAAGGAAAACAAAAGGGTGACAAGGGAAAATGTTTCTATTGCTCTTTTTGATGCTGAATCCCTTTAACATCCTCTGTTACAGAAATGCAGCACCTGGTCAGATGGTCTGCTCTTATAGCTGGCAAGTCCTTCCAAGTTGCTGAAGGCGTTTTATCTCACTGTGTCAGTCATGGCTCACAACAAAGCAGCAAAATCGATAAACACTACAAGCATGTGTGTTTTTTTGTTGTTTTGTTTTTGTTTTTGTTGCTTGCTTGCTTGCTTCCTTGTTTGTTTGTTTATTAGTCACACAATGAAGGATGGAGATTTTAAAAGAAATAGGAAAAAAAAAAAAAAGCTGGAGATGGAAATGACCCCTTGGGAATGGTGGTAAGATACATGTGCTTCTTTCCTAAGCATTTCATGGATGTGGGCTGAGATGGCAAGGCTGCCATAGCTGGATATCACTGAGATATCCCAAAAACTATTAAGCTTTAGCAGCACTGGGAGGACACCATGGTGTTGGGGATATGGAGAAAGCCATGAAGGTTTAGCTTGCTGCTTGTATCCCATACACCACTGCATTTGCTATCAATGAAATTTCCACTCAAAATGGCCGAAAGTCTAGTTTGAGAAATTTAATTTAAAACATGTGGACAACTAATATTTTTTTCTAGTCTGTTCTTGAATACCCAGTTAATATTTAATCCTATGTACATGTAAAACAGTCTCTATATGTTGAGCTAAACAGGGAGCACATTTTACAATTTTCTATGGTACAAAGGGAAAACCAAGGACATCCCAGGTAATTCACAGGAAATCTGAAATACTTAGATGAATTAACAGTCTGATTTATAGTGTGGGCAATGCCAGCCATGTCTGGGTGTGTAAGATGCCATTGAAGATGGGAGTGAAAGAGGAACACAAGAAAAGAAGGGGAAAAAAAACAGCAGAATTAAATCCAAGGTTTTTATAAATGGCCATTACTCTACTGATTTTACAGGCTGGTTTCTCAAAGCCTGTAATTCAGGCACTTCACTTGTCTTCAGACACTTCACAGTGTCCTCTACACTGACTCAGAGGAGCTGGTACCACAAGACCTGTTGCATAAATACTTCACCTATGTTTCTTCCACAGCAACAAAAAGTGTTATTAATAATGAGTCAGACTACTGAATTCTCTGTAAGTGCTTTCAGGATAGCATAGCAAATTTATAAATTCTCAACATTTTCCATCTAATGGTCTTATAGCAAGAATACCTTCACAAATTCCACTCATAGATATTTGCAAACCTCACTGTTAATGGGAAATTTTTTTGTTATCATTTTTGTCAGTTGCATTTGTAGAGGGGCTACTTTGTTGACAAGGTTATTCTTAGTTTGCTGTTGTTTTCCTAGAGCTACCCTGTACCCATTTTCAAATGAACTATTTCTTCATAATAAAATATGTCAAACCACTTTTGCAGTGAATCAAAGAGATTCTGCATTGAAGTGACTTGGGAAAACTTTAGAAACTGAAGTGTGCCTAGAATTAAAACCTGAATTTAGGAAGTTTGTCCTAACACTCAGTTATTAAACATTAAAGATTCCCCCCCCAAAAATGATAAAGGATACTCTCTGTAGATGATATTCAGGGATGGTTAAAAGAAATTTGATAGCTTTCTTGTTTCTCACAGTTCTGCATTCAAGTTTGATAAAGTTCCCCTGACACACTGGCCAGGTGCATACTTGAGAATATATACTTCTGAAAATTGTTAGAGGCACAACCTGAAGCTGATTTGGTCTTTTTTCCTATGCTTGTCAAGCTCAAGGCCTGTTTTGAAATTGTTTAGAAGGCTTCCAAAAAGATCCATATTCAAGAGGCACTGTCATTAACGCTTCAAAAGGTGGCAGTCTGCCTTTGAGTTGCAAGGGAAAGCACGCTGTGAAAGTAAGGGAATCAAGTGGTGAACAATACATAAATTTCAGTATCACAAAGTACTAAACACCCTGCTACTGCTACAGTAAAGCACTTAAATTAATGACCAGTCCCTTCCTGAAAATGAACACATTCAAACATACTGGACTGGACTGAACCAAAATCTTTGTCACTTCGCAGAGCTGGGCTCAGGAATGAGCTATGGGACACATATCTGGGTTATTTTGGTCATTTCCAGTAATAGCCTGCATAATTGGTTTCCCATAGTAGGGTCAGGATAATTGTTCTCTATTTATCTGTTTCCAACATCATATGGTGAACACTGCTCAGCTGCTAAAGTACAAGTGGGGCCTGATTGAGAAGCTTGCACTGCAAGAAAGAACAAAAGATAGATAGAGAGAAAATATAAGAAATCAGGTAAAGCATCCAGGATGTGATGAACCATGTATCTATCTGTGTTTGCTAAAATAATAGTAATAAATAAATAAATAAATAAATAAATAAATAGGACAAACACACCACACTCCAAGGAGTCTTGTGGCTACAATTCTTCTTCCCTTCCCTTCCCTTCCCTTCCCTTCCCTTCCCTTCCCTTCCCTTCCCTTCCCTTCCCTTCCCTTCCCTTCCCTTCCCTTCCCTTCCCTTCCCTTCCCTTCCCTTCCCTTCCCTTCCCTTCCCTTCCCTTCCCTTCCCTTCCCTTCCCTTCCCTTCCCTTCCCTTCCCTTCCCTTCCCTTCCCTTCCCTTCCCTTCCCTTCCCTTCCCTTTCCCAAAATAACTAGATTTCCCAGCTTTTCTTTTATGTTCATTGTTTTCTGTGCATAACATATGTTGCTTCTTGGGATCCCTTAAAGTAAGACAGATTTTGCAATTTATTCAAATTATTTCAGTAATGTTACATGGTTTCATAATACTTTCTTTTTCACTAATATTAAAAGTATTAGAAGAATATATACAATAAATAACATTTTTTTATGCTAAGAAAGCATCCATAAAGAAATAAGTTTTATTTGGACACATTAAAGTGTCATTGCATATATTGCATACACATTCATGCAAACATTAGTCTTGTAGTGCAATAAAAATTATTAAGTGCTATAACAAAATTATCAGCACCTGACCATATCCATGAAATATTTCAAATACAAAAGTCTGTGATATGTTTGTTTCATTAAACTTAGAGCACAAAATAAAAACATTTGCTTATGCATTTTCCTGATTAGTTTTTTTATCTCTTTACAAAGAGAACATCAGTGCATGTGAACAAACATCCACTCGGTAGGGCACATAGCTCAGAGCATTCTGTCCCATTTTCAGTGACCTGGAAAACACAAAGGCTCTTTTGCTGAAAAAATAAAAAAGAAAGAAAAAAAAAGAATAATAAGAAGAGAATGAAAGAAAAAAAAAAAGAGAGAGAGAGAGAAAAAAAAGTCTTACTAGGATAGTTGTAGACAAATAGTACTTTCATTATTAACACAAATTTGAAATCTATTTGTTTCCTGGGAGAAAGTGATTATCAAGGAAATAGAAGTGTGGTGCTCTATCTCACCATTGTTTCATTTGGGAAATGTTGAGAAACAACAATGATAATGAATTTGAAAAGCAACATCTCTGTTACTGTCATAACAAAATACTAATAAATGAAAGACAAAAAGGCCAAACAAAAATGATGCTTCTCATAGGAGAACTCTTATCATGTAGGACACCACTGGCTAAAGCACTATTTTACTGCACAGTCTTTCTTTGTGGAATATTACACAACATAATGAGACATTATTCTGGTTATACAAAATCAATTGGAATGAATTTCAGAATTATCACACAGTGATTAGAATTCACCATAGCCACATTGAAATAATGAAGACAATAGGGCTTCTTTCCACGGCTGTATACATGACCTTTTCCATAGACACCCTGTTACTAAAGGATGCATGTCACTGCTTCTCTTTCTCTCCTGAAAAATGACCATGTAACCCACCTGTCAAGCATTTAGCCTTTAGGGTAAGACAAAGGCACACAAGGGGATGAGCATAGAAGGTATTTATGATATGAATGTGAGGGGAATTTTGGCAGTGAGACTGTTGGGTAAGGTAGAGATAGTACTCCAGATGATGAGAAAGATCACTGAGCAGGTACTGTATAGATGTGACAAAACCTTTGTTAACAGTAGTAGTGATTCTGGTGGATTTTCTACACACCACACAAGGTAGCAGGCAAAATTACTGTTGTCAAATTAGTTGTGGGACCAGAGCATCAGTGCAGGATATGCAAGTGTGATTAGTCAAATAGAAAAGGAAGAGTTGTTTATTCAGTAAAAAAATTATCTGACTTAGGGCCATGATGATTATTTGTTTCTGTCTGGTTTAAATGAGATATCTTGTTGGTGACCAATGGAGAATTCTAATGAGGCACTGACAGCACAACCCCAACTCATGATATTTTGTAGTGGAATGAATGCAAAGAGGTAAATTTCCAAAATGGTGAGACTTTGAGGATATGATTTGCCTACTAAATTTGAACATGCAGTTCAATTACGCATAGAAATTTGAATAGTTCTACTGCTAACTACCAGATGGCTAAAGGCTAAGTCATCTAGCTGGAGGCATATGCAAACCTAGCACACATTTCAAAATATAAAGACTATTTTTTTCTGTAAACTTGGAAAGATGACCTTAACCTTGCTAAAAATATCCACCAGTGACTACCAGATTCACTGTAAGTTATTCTTAAAATGCTAAATTCAAATGTCTGTAGAAATCCATAACTCTTTCTCCTCATATTATAGTCAATCTTTGGATATTACAGCACAGAAAAAAATCTGGTTGACATTGGGATACTGTGTCTTCTACCTTTGTTTTAATGTTATATAGAGTTGAGAGCTGGTCACTCTTGCTAAAACTACTGGCATTACAAGTAGGTAAAAATAAACAGTAAGTTTGAAGGAGAGGAAGAAATTAGTACAATGAAACAGAACTTAAAAGGATTATGCTATTTTGTTATATATAAATCTGCAATTAACCATGTTTGTTTTTAAAATTCATGAAATATATTACAGCATGATGAAGGTCTACTTTTATAATTCCTCCCATGAAGATTATTTATAAATAGATTCAAATATGCTTTTAAAATTATTAGAGACTATTAGTATTTTTTGACTGGAAAATAGATGGCAAATCTAACACTCAGAAATAAAACTTACTTAAAACTGTAAAACCTCAGAACAATACAACCAAAGACTAAATAACTATCACTGATATAAGAGACTATCTTATTCAGAGCAGTCCCATAAAAATCTAGACACAACCATATCACATTCAACTACCTCCTCAATGAAGTGAAAAGCATTTTAATGTAGTTTAAAATCATTAGAAAATAAATACATTTGTTTGAAAATGGAACTACAGTGGTGACATCTAATATGTAAAAAGGCTACCCAAAACAATACCAAACAGTACTTAAAAATATTTTACGAATATACCATGAAATGCTGTGGAAAAATAAAAAAGGAAGCAGTAAAATAAAACTTAAGATGTTGATTTGCTGAATGAAGAAGTGGGATCAGAGAAAGAGTATAATCTTTGATTAGTAGATCATGTAAAAACATCAAAGCTATAAATAAGAATTTTCCAAGTGCCCAGTGTACTAAAACCATGTAATGAGAGTAACCGTGCTAAAGCTAGATACATAAGCCTTAATGCTAATATCCATATTGTCATTTTAAAATACAATAAGATATTATTATTGCCAAACACATTTGCAGACTTAAATCACACACATAAGACTGCAATAATAAGTGTATCACAGTTAAATGTAAGATCATAGAATCACAGAATCATTAAGATTGGAAAAGACCTCAATTTTTCCAACCATCTGATCCAACTTTCCCTATACTACCAATACAACCCAGAAACCATGTCCCTAAGCACCATGTCCAACCTTTCCTTGAACACCCCTAGGAACAGTGATGCCACCACCTCCCTGGGTAACCTGTTCCAATGCCTGACTACTCTTTCTGGGAAGCAATGTCTCCTAATTTCCAACCTAAACTACCCTGGTGCAAATTGATACCATTCTCTCTAGTCCTATTGCTAGTTGTCTGTGAGAAGAAGATGACCCCCAACTCCTCACAACTTCTTTTCAGGTAGTTGTAGAGAGTAATAAGGTCTCCCCTGAGCTTCCTCTTCTCCAGACTAAACAACTCCAGTTCCCTCAGTCACTCCTAACAGGACTTGTGTTCCAGGCCCTTCACCAGGTTTGTAGCCCTTCTCTGGACATGTTCCAGGGCTTTGATGTCCTTCTTGTAGTGTGGGGTCCAAAACTGAGCACAGTTCTTGAGGTGCAGCCTCACCAGATCAGAGTACAAGGGGACGATCACCTCCCTGGTCCTGCTGGCTACACTATTCCTGATACAAGCCAGTATGCCGTTGGCCTTCTTGGCCACCTGTGCACACTGCCAGCTCATGTTCAGATGAGTGTCAAACAACACCCCCAGATCCCTTTCCTCTGCACAGCTTTCCAGCCACTCTGCCCCAAGCCTGTAGCGTTGCATGGGGTTGTTATGAACAGAGTGCAGGACCCAGAACTTAGCCATGTTGAACGTCATCCCATTGGCCTCTGTCCATTGATCCAACCTGTCCAGGTCCCTCTGCTGGGCCTTCTGACCCTCTGGTAGATCGACACTTCCCCCTACCTTCATGTCATCTGCAAGTTTACTGAGGGTGCACTCAATTCCCTCGTCCAAATCATCAATTAAGATATTAAAGAGGATGTGCCCCAACACAGACCCCTGGGGAACACCACTGGTGACCGGTTGCCAGCTGGATTTTACTCTGTTCACTACCACTCTCTGGGCCTGGCCATCCAGCCAGTTTTTAACTCAGCAAAGAGAGTACCTGTCCAAGCCATGGCCTTCCAGCTTCTCCCAGAGAATACTGTGGGAGACTGTATCAAAGGCTTTGCTGAAGTCTACGGAAACTATGTCAATAGCCTTTCCCTTATCCACCAGGTGGGTCACTCGGTCATAGAAGGAGATGAGGTTGGTCAGGCAGGACTTGCCTTTCACGAATGCATGCTAACTGGGCCTGATCCCTCAGCTGTCCCACATGTACTGTGTGATTACATTCAAGATGACCTGTTTCATCACCTTTCCGGGAACCAAAGTCATGCTGACAAGCCTGTAGTTCTTTATGACCCTTCTTATAGATGGACATCACATTAGCAAGTCTCCAGTCATCTGGGACTTCTCTGGATGACCATGAGCACTGACAGTTAATGGAAAGTGGCCAAGCAATCACATCCACCAACTCCCTCAGCACCCTCAGGTGAATCGCATCTGGCCCCATGGACTTGTGACAGTCCAGGTAGAGCAGCAGATCTCTAACTTTTCACCTGAACTGTGGAGGGTTTCTTCTGCTCCCTGTCCCTCCCTCCCTCCCTCCCTCCCTCCCTCCCTCCCTCCCTCCCTCCCTCCCTCCCTCCCTCCCTCCCTCCCTTCCTTCCTTCCTTCCTTCCTTCCTTCCTTCCTTCCTTCCTTCCTTCCTTCCTTCCTTCTAACTGCTTTTGTACTATTATTATTATTTCCACTTAATTTCTGCTTCTAGTGGGGACAATAATACCCTCAAGTCTCAGTGGTTTGATAACATCAAGTCTGCTGCTACAGTTCTGGAGAAAAGCCAAGATCCATCAGAAAATGCACTGAGTACATATCACATAGACTTCAGTTCTGTGCTCTAGTCCGTTACTATTGAGCTTGTGATGTTTGATAAATTGTTGAGCTTTTTTTCTTCTTACTCTTCATTTACCTTCATACAGGCACAGCTTGTGGAAGATAAGGTTTTTGTTTATTTGTTTTTTTTTGTTTCTAAAATCTGTTTTACTGACTAGGTATAGACAGGAAGTATGTGATGCTCATTGGTGAACTGCTCTGTAGCTGGACACTGCTGTTTCACATTTACAAATGGTTGGTCAGTTAGCTGTTGGACTGAACAGTGACAGCAGAAACTCCTTGCCTAGTACTCATATGGACAGTGCTAGCTCTTGTTTTAGCTACCTGCACCTACTTTTCAGCTTTTCATGCTAAAGTCACACATGACACTCTCCACCATTAGTGGGCATCTTGATGATGCCACAGGGCTGTTAACAGATAGTTGGTTGCAGTCATATCAGGGTCCTGAGTTTTGAGGGCAGCCATCCTGTATGTGTTTACGTGGATGGGGGATGTTCTTGGAGAGATCCCTCATGTGAGCTGTCCCAACTGTGTTGGCAGAGGTAGAGACACACCAGAGGCACTTGTAAAGATCAATGTCCTTTGAAGTATATTCCTCTGTCATGTCAATCGGGCAGCTCTCAACATAGCCTGGAGTCACCTCACAAGCAAGGCAGAATGAATAGTGAAGTAGTTTGGCCTGAAGGATCCTGTCAAAGATGATCTAGAAAACTGTGGAAAGCTGTGAAGTTTGCTGTGAATGAGTAAATAGCTCCTTAAAATGTCAGTGTTGTTAACATTATGTGATCAGTTAGGAAAGGCTGTGAGTACCTGAAGTCAGCTAAACATCGCAAGGCACTTCAGTGAGGTCATTACAGTGCAAGTTGATCTGAACTATTTTGTATAGTCAGTACAATAGGTATGTAAATTTTTAACTTGAGAAGTATGTTGGTATTGATCATGAAAAGGGCAACACAAATATATACAATCTCTGTTTCCCATTTTTTTTCTAGACCTTTCTCTCCTTAGTTTTCTTCTTTTTTCCTCTGTTTTCACTTTCTTTGTATCCTTTCTTCTGTTTCTCTCATCTTCCTTTCTCTCCATCTGGTCTTTTCAAGATGTTGAAACAAATCTTAATATGTGCTAAAGAGTATTCCTAAGGAAATTTAAAATTTACATAAGGAGGAGCAGAAAGAGAAACTGAGCTGAGGAGAAGAAAGAGCATAGCTCAGAGTTGCTACCAGGTTTAGCTCATTTCCATAGTCAGCTGTGGTAAGTCCTATGGTATTTACAGTGGCACAAAGGAAAGAAGGGAGAAATGCAGATGGACTTTTTTTTTTTTTTTTAATAAAGTAATTTTGAAATTCTTCAGAACATCTTTTTTTTTGGCTCCAAGTACAGCTGCTTAGTCACTGTGATATTTTTGAAAACACAATTATCACCTGTACCTGAAAATCCATTTCTAAATTAAGAAAAAAATAAATGGCATTGTTTTTACATGAATTAACTTGAGAGCAGAACCATAGCTGTCATGTTCATTACATGCAGCTCTACTATTTTGACTCCCTGAAAATTCACAGCACAATGTAAAAGCCTCAATTCCTTGTACCGATAGATGAAGCTCTATGAGGATGAGGGTCTGCTGCAGCCAGTATTGAAAAATGAAGAAGCTGAGGAAAGCAAGAGAAGCCTGGTGTACAGCAGTATGTTGCAGTGCTTGAGTTCATCATGGGGCTTACAGATTTTGTGCTAGATGAGTATGGACTTCTTGAGCACAACAGAAGGAGCTACCCTTGCAGCCCAGGCTGGAAGAGGCAGGGGTACCATGGACATCATACACAAAGTGTTCTCCAGGGCCCAGTGGCACCAAGAGAAGGAAAGTCATTGCTCTGTTGCACTGGAAAGGAAATATTGATGACATGAAAACTATGACTGCCCTATTTTGTGCTCCATTCCTTCATCTCCTAAATGAAGATGAGAACTCTCTGGAGGATTGTGAGGGGAAATCCTTTAGTGATTAAAAGGTGCTCAGACACTGTACTAGTGAAGGCCATATAAACTGATATAGACAAAGCTCCTAGTAAGAGGGAGACACTAAATTAGGGTGAATAAGAGAGTGTGCCAAACTTTAACCCTTCCTCAAGACTATAGTTTCCCTCTGCATGAGAATTTTCCCTGAAACATCTTTGTTCCTTTCTTTTTCCTCTTGTGGTGTAACATCTCTTCCTGCTTCTAATCCCTGAACACCAAGATACTATCTACTTCCTAATGAAAGGGCAGAACAATAAGGCCCTTTTTAAAAGCTCAAATCAAGCTATAAATTATATGTTATTTTCCTTTTTCCCTGAAATACTGGTGGAAATGTCTGTGGTGATTTTTTTTACTGAAAGGAATGCTTTGAAAATACTATCAACCAAGACAGATCCAGATGCAAATTCCATCCCTTATCTCCTCCATCTCCTGTGTGTTTGACTGGCAGGCTACTGAGTGAGGCTTCCAAGCCCACAGAGCCCAGCCATGAGGGACAGTCCCACTGCACAAGCAGCAGCTGTTGGCTGCCAGCTGAGAAGCCAACAGTTAGATATGGCAATACGTGGAGCTCCCAGTGATTTTGGCTTCCAGCTCTGTCAAATAAGCCTCCATCCTAGGTGAGCCTTGTCTTTGCTCACAGGTTATCCTTGAACTGCAGCACTGAGCAGGATTCCCAGCAAGCTGGCAGGAATTCACCGAAGTTTGGGATAGAAATGTGCCTGACAGGCCAAATTCCTTCAAATGGCTGCCTGTGTTTTGGCTGGATTTGCTGAGTTAGAACCCTCTTCAAAAAATATTTTAGTCTCAACAAATCAGCATTTTGTTGGAAAAGCAGCTTTATCCAAAGAGGTGTCTGTCACTGAAATCCATATTCAGAAATATTCTGCTTTGTGGATAGGAAGGGATTCTCTTGTCCCCACAGGCTGTTCTAAGAAGAACCAGAGAGAAGGTGTGCCAAAATGTGGGAAGGCTTTAAATCTCTTCTCATCCTTTCACACTGGGATCTTTTCTAGCCCTGGATATGTATAAGGATGTGTATCTGCATTCATAATTATCTATTTAAATTGCAGTTGTTGTACAATGTCTGAATTCTTAGTAATGTATGGATTTTTCCTCACAGCTCTTCTGAACCTGCTACCTGTATCACAACAACTGAAACACAAATTGGAGTTACCTACACAAGAGTAGGTGCTGAACAGAACACAAATCTCAACACACTGCCTGTTACTGAACCATCATTTTCTTATTCCTGTTTTCACAGTTTCTACCATCATGTTTTCTGCTTACAGTCTGTTTCCTGCCCTGAGAGATCAAATTAAGAATCGCCAAGAGTGGAATCTTGTGAATATTTCCTTTTTAAAGCTGTTTATACTTATTTTACAGTAGAATGAAAGGAAAAGACATGGTCAATCAAAGCTTTTCTTGAATTCTGGAAGGACAGAGTACCACTACATATGCACTGAAGTACTTTCCTCCAAGAAATATTGTGGTGTTCCTTTTTTTTTTTCTTTTTTTTTTTTTAATTTTAATTTATTTTATTTGGGATGAATGATGTGATTTACATATTTACTTTGCTAATAGTAGGCTCTGTATATGAATAATTCTAGATTGCTTAAAATATTTCCAACAGAGTACAATGTGTTATTCAAATTATAACAAATCCTTGACTTCCCAAAATTATTATAGTAACATCAACGATATGTACCATGTACACCTTAGAAAATCTTTCATAACTTCTCTGTCTTTCACTTTTTGTTAGAAAACGTGATCACGGTTCTTTTTTTCTTTACTATCTGGGGAATGCTGCCCTGTAATATTCTTACCCATGCAGCCATTATAATAGAAAAAGCTTTGACTTTTTAAGAACTGTATAGAAAAGCTGGGAAAATGTTTTCAAAAAGCCCATATGCATGAAAAATATTGCTTCAGCTATAGCTTCGATACATTTTAATGGAAAGAAGTATGATGCTTCTCAAAGGGTTCCAGTTATCTACCCTGCTTCAAGTGCAGCTGAAGGATCTCACATGTAGCTTCTTCTTAATTAAGAAGCTGGTGAAGATTTCTATATTTCTACTTACATAGATGCCAAACCAGTCATTTCTCGGTTGCTCATATCAGAGCTGACATGACAGAATGGAGCAATTCAGTCTAGGTAATGTGAACTCTTCCTTCTCCTTTGATTAATGTTAGGCATAGAGAGGAGATACAGTCTTTTAAAAGAGAAATCTTGTACACTTACCATGTTTTAACACATCTCTGTATGCATATCACTGTAGTTAGAGTCTTGTCAAGGAAGAAAGAGTGAAATTCTTAAGCAAGGAATTCCTAACCAAGCTGAAATTGAAAATACATTTTGACAACTGATGTTCTCCAAACTTAACTGATGTCATCCAAACTTAACAAGGAACCACACTGGTTCTCCCTTGCACTTCTTTAACAAATATGAACCTCATGTTTTTGATTGAACCAAATATTCCATCCCATCAGTTGACTTTTAACCTCTAGTTACCCATTAAATTGGCCAAAACTTCCACATTCAGTTAGCCACTTTCATGGCTCAAGTGTTCCCCTTTTTCCTTTTTTTTTTTTTCTCTTTCTTTCTTTTTTCCTTTTCCATCAGCACTTCCATGGTCTTGTCTAGATACTTCCCTCAACTTATTTTCTGAAGGTTTTCTTACCTTCAGAAGGGATAGTGGTTGCAATTATTGAAAATGAGAAATGTATCTGACTGTCAGGAACATATGGCTGGCAGCTGAATGAAGCATATGTTTTTCTCTTTCAATGGATTCATGTGTATTTTGAAGAGCACTACAAAAAGTACCAGACCTTTGATACCTTGGAAAGAAAGAAGAGCTACGCTGTGGTGGTTTTACTCAGCTGGGCAGTTGAGCTCTTCCACAACTGCTTTCTCACTCCCCCTTCTCAAAGGGAAAGAGGGAGAAAATAAATGGAAAGGGCTCAAGGGTTGAGATAAGGGCAGGAAGATCACTCAGCAATCATTGTCACAGGCAAAACAGCCTCAGCATAGGGAGATTAGAGAAATTTATTGCCTACTAATAACAAGCTAGAGCAGTGAGAACTAAAAGCAAAACAAAATCACCTTCTCCCCATCCACCCTCCTATCTACCTCCTCCCCCTGAGCAGTGCAAGGGAACCAGGAATGGGGGCTGCAGTCAGTCCCTAACACTTCGTCTCTGCTGCTTCTTCACGGTCACTCTCTGCCCCTGCTCCACATGGAGTCCCTCCTACAGGATGCCATCCTTCCTGAACTGAGCCTGTGGGGGCTGCCCACAGGCAGCAGCTCTTCAAGAACTACTCCCACATGGCTCTGTACCACAGTCCTCCCAAACCCCCTTATCCTGCATGTGCTCCTCTCCATGTGCTGCAGCTCTGGCCCAGGGCCTGCTCCTGCAGGGGCTCTCCATGGGCCGCAGCCTCCTCCAGGCCACATCCACCTGCTCCACCGGGGGCTCCTCCACGGGCTGCAGCGTGGAGATCTGCTCCATGTGGGACCCATGGGCTGCAGGGGGACAGCCTGCTCCACCAGGGGCCTCTCCACAGGCCGCAGGGGAACTGCTGCTGCGTGCCTGGAGCACCTCCTGCCCTCCTTCTGCACTGACCTCAGGGTCTGTAGGGCTGTTTCTCACCCCTCTCTCCCAGTCACTGTTGCACAGCAGGTTTGTTGTTATTTTTTTTCCTTTCTTAAGTCTGCTCTCACAAAGGCACAAACATCTCTAATTGGCTCAGTTCTGGGCAGGAGAAAGAGCAGTTGAAACTTTGGAGCAGCTGAAACTGGCCTTTACCTAACATGGGGCAGCTTCCAGATTCTTCTCATAGAGGTCAACCTTGTAACCTCCCGCTACCAAAAGCTTGCCACGTATATATACATACTCATCATCTCCCTTTTCATTTTCCCATTGGCTGCCCTGCCTTTGTTGAATTGGAACACCAGCATGTTGTCCTCATTTTTTTAGGTTTACAAAAAAGCTGAGAGTTTATTATGTGTAATATTCTTTTGGGGTTCCTACTACAATTATTTCTATTTGCTTACAGTGCTTATATATTCAGTCTGGCAACATAGCTAGCTGGCAGGCTATGCATCAGTTTGTGCAGCTCAGCTAACTGTGATATTTTGATATCTTTATTTAATTAGAATCAGAGTCTCTGACAATAATGTGGCTTGAAAGGAAGCTCCAGAGGCAGGTGTAGTGACTGCAGCTTGCTCAGAGCCTTCTCCATATTTATTTATTTATTTATTTTTGTTCCTTCTCCAAGGATGGAGATCCCCCAGCTTTCTGGGTGACCCCCTCCATTGTTTGAACATTTTCATGGCAAATAACTTGTTCCATGTATCAAACAAGAATTTCCCACATTGCATCTTGTGTCTGTTGCCTCTCATCCTTCCCTGTGAACCTTTGAGGAGATTTTAGCCTCTCCTTCTCTGCATTCTCATACTAAGTAAGTTTAGATAAGAACTCTTCAAACCTTCTCTTCTCTGTGCTGAAATAACATGAATATCGTAAACTCTTCTCAAACAGCATGTGCTTCATTCCCTTTATGTGTTGGCAAGCCTCCCCTGGATTTGCTCCAGTGAGTCCATGTCATTGTTGGCATGGGGTTCAGGGTGGGGATTGAATTTAAGACTGTAAGATCTCACAAGTGCCAGACAGAGAGAGAGAGAAATAATCATTTCACTTGACCTGATTGCTACACTCACATTAGCACATCCCAGGCCTGCCTTGCTGTCGAAATACACCACTGGATAATGTTCAATTTGTCGGTCACTAGGTCTTCCCAGGTTTGTTTGTGGTTTTGTTGTTTTGTTTTGTTTTGTTTTGCTTTGTTTTGCTTTGTTTTTGTAGAATTATAGAGTGGCTTGGGTTGGAAGGGACCTTAAACATCATCTAACTCCAACCCCCCTGCCACAGACCAGGGTGTCAACCACCATATAAGGTTGGCCAAGGCCCCATCCAAACTGGCCTTGAACACCTCCAGGGATGGGGCATCCACCGCTTCTCTTGGCAACTTGTTGCAGTGCCTCATTACCCTTACAGTGAAGAATTTCCTCCTAATGTCTAGTCTAAATCTATCTTCTTTTAGATAAAACTAAAACATTTTGTTTTGTCTTTTGTCTTTTGTTTTGTTTTGTTTTGTTTTCTTTTGTCAAAACTGCTTCCTGGCCAGTTAGCCCCAGTCTGTACAGCTGCATGGGGTTATTCCATCCTGGGTGCAGGACTTCTTTATTTAGAATCATAGAATCATTTAGATTAGAAAAGACCTATAAGATCATCAAGTCCAATCTATCACTGCCAAGTCTACTGTTAAACCATGTCACTAAACCATGTGGTGCTCCATGTTTCCACGTATTTTGAATATGTCCAGGGATGCTGACCCAATTACCTCCCCAGGCAGCCTATTCCAATGCCCCACAACTCTTTCAGTGATTTTTTTTTTTTTTTTCTAAAATCCAACCAAAACCTCCCCTGCCACAACTTGAGGCCAGCTCAGATCTAGCAGCTGTCACATCTGTGTGTATATTTTGAATCTGGTGCTAAGAGTAACTAATTTCAAAACTCTTTATCCAGCCCCACTAATTCCTGCTTGGGAACTAAACACAAGACAGCCTGCTTGTAAGGTCTGTGGTTCCTAGGGAGATCCCAAAATCACTGACATTCATTCTCCTTTGTAGATCAATGGAAAAAAAATCTTATAAATATTAAACATTAAAAAATAAATGAAACAGGACTTCAATTTTTGTCAATATGAGTCCTTTCTTCCTACTTTGGAACTGCATTTCTTCATATGAAGTGAGGTCCCTCACCACCCCTTCAGTTAGGAATACAATAAAATCTGATTGTAGCAGTATATACATGTAGATATACCCCAAAGTGAAATTGTGCAAACTTTGTAAAATACTAATTGATTATCTCAGATAATCAGTAAATACATTTTACAGCTTGATGAGTACATTGATGAGATTACATCAGAATAAATGTTTTCATTATGTAACCAGTGGGAAGAAGCACTTTTAGGGAGGCATGTGATCTATGTTTCATTCATCTTTCCGACCTCTTTCACCCTAGTCTCTTTTAAGGTTTTAGCTGAAAAGTAAGGCAGCCAGGAAGAAAGATGATCATAACAAACACATTTATAAAAGCACACATATACAGAAAGAAGAACTGAAACTGCAAATTGCAGTCATTTGCACATAGAATTTAACACAAATTTGATAACAGATGTTGACAAATGTAATTGTACACAACATCACAAACCTATTCTTGTCTCTGCTGTTATGAGGCATTTGATTACAGCCAAGACACCTGTAATCCTGTTTAAAATAGGAGAATGTTATAGTATCTTAGGATGCAAACTAGAGGATTTTCCATAGAAAGGAATCAGCACAATTTTTTTGTACTGTATCTCCACCTGCAACTTATAATAAGGAACAACAACAACAACAAAAACTCTTCAAGGGGCTACTACAAAAACAAGATCCAAAATATAATGAGATCACCATGAGTTTTACTCCATAGCCCTATGGGACCAAAACATGGGGAAGTGACAAGATAGCATTAGAAAACACTGGGAATAGTTGTCTTCTCATTGAGTAGCATTAATAAAGCTAGTAATACTATTTTCCATGTTGTTTGCCTCTATTATTATTATTCATTTGTAACTAATTCTCAAAAAGTTATGATTGTGTTTCTTTATTGTTTGTCTTAGATTTTAGAAGGCAAAACCTGCAAGCAGGATAAGATAGGGCTGTGAAGTGCAAACTTGTGATTTGTGTGATAGAACTTCAGGCTGAAAAGACAAATGCAAAACATTTTCACAATGCTTTTCTTTAAAAAATATATATACACAACAATGCCCCTTTAAAAAAAATCTAGACATAAAAGCAGACAATGATGTTAACATAGGTGACATTCAGTAAAAAGTATTTTCTTTGTTAAAAGATCATGTAATTTCACTCAAAATTTGCTGTTATTCTTGTTCCTCAAATAATCAGTGCTGTAGATCAGCTTCCTCTCCCCAGTGTAACTCCAGTTATGCCTTTTTCCAAAATACTGAGCTTAGTAAAAGCTCAGTTAAAGTATATTTTTAAAGCCCACAATTTAGTTTTAAACCAAACGAGTAGAAATTCTGATTGAAAACAGAGGAATGAGAACAGGTTTTGAACAGATGTTGGCAATTTTTTGTTTTAATTGAGGCAAAGGATTCTGAACTTCAGATGGCATGAATTAAAGCACTTATTCTGGGGAAAAATGACATGATTTAGAAACTAATGCAGAAAAATAGACAGAAACATTTTGACAGTCTGTTTAAACTTTTACCTGGTTGGGGAGCGATGATGAATGGGAAAGAGGTGAAGGGGAGGAGGAAGTAGGGAAGAGAATCAAGGAGATTTGATAGTTTCTCTTTAAGCAGTCTGTATTTTAAAGCATTTAGAACAAAGTTTTAAAGCTTTAAAAATCAGGTCTTTTTTTTTTTTTTTTTTTTTTTTATTATTACTTTACACTTTGATTAAAGAAAATTTACTCAACCAGAGTATCCCCTTGATACAGCAAATTGAAAATTATTTTCACTACCCAAGCTCCAGTGAAAGTTAAGAAACACAGAACCAAGATTAGTCAGACTGTCACTTTCAAAAAATTCTCATTTAACTGATTTCTATACAGCAAACAGAATCTGGGAGAGCTGGACTGGGAGGCATTTGGGAGCTAGTATAATTTCATGATTTTATGTACTACATTATTCTGGCCTAGCAAATCACAAATGACTGCAGCTTTTGTCCCAGCTTGTAGCAGAGCAGATGAAATATGTAAATCATTGTTTGGATCAAAAATGATATGGCAACTTTCCTTAGAATAATATTCTTTCAGCAACGCTAGAAATGAGAGGTAGGTCAACCACGCTGAAAGGACTCTACTGTTTCAATTCATAAGTCTATGACCAAGGAGCTGCAACAGTGTTCTTACATCTCATTTTATGTTTTGAGCAGCCTCTGCAGAATGGTGCAACATTTCCAAACACATATTTGACATGCTACCCAAGAGAAAATATGCTATAGTCACAAACTACTGACATTGACTTAGACACCTAAGTGTGTCAAGAAGTTAAGCACTGATAGCTCAGCCTAAGTCAGGCTGAAGAGGTGTATGTCTAAAGCACTGTCTCTGTCTCTTAGACATACACATTGTCTGTAGAGTTCTGAAAAACAGTTCTGTAGAGCTTGAAACCACTTCAAGCACACAGGCAATTATCATTACTTTGTGTAGGAATAAGTAACTTAAGGTAGAAAAAAAATGAAACAGAAGAGGTAATATTTTCCATCAGTTATGACTCAGTCACCAGAAATGTGAGAGAGATTTTTAAGATGACTTTAGGCTACAGAATAATAAGGTGAACTAGCTATTTTGAAGATAGAGAATGAAATCAGAGGATCCACCAGCTGCTTTAGTCGTTACCTGTACTGCTATTTTATTTTATTTTTATTTTTTACCTGTATCATCAACAGCATCACCCAATTCACAAAATCCTTTATGTTGGAAGGGACCTTTTGAGATCACCTAATCCAAACCCCATATCATACTCATGATTTTCTTGAACACCAAGTCCCTGCAGATCAAGCCTCTGTACTGCACAGAACTGCAGTGAAGGCCATTACTTACTGACTGGCTGTGACATTTAGCAAGATTTTGGAATCTGTCCCAAACAGACCTGAAAACAAAAGCAATAAACTTAATGAGGTAGGTATTTCCATGAGAAGCTTCTGGTCTCCTGCTGACCAAGCGTTTCAGGTAATACTCATCTATGCATTTCCCCATAGGTTGTTCTCATGATTGACCTGTCTTAATGGTCCATAATTGGATTCTTGAACATTACAGATTTTCCATTACCACCTTTCAATCAATCTTTTCAGAAATGTCTCATTTAGAAGGGGCAAAGGAAACTGCAGACATTTTATCAATCATTAACCATAGATACTTTCATTTTAGAATGCATGTCAACACTTGACATTTTTTTTTGGTTATTATATATAAAAACTGGGACTTATAATATAACTCTTATCTGGGGATATTCCTATCACTTGTTAAGAGCAGTTCATTTATAACAGTTATAACCCCTGAGTATTTTTTCTCTGTTTTATAAATAAGTAAAATGAGTCACAGCTAAGGAACTGAAATAGGGCTCTAAGTGTCTTTGATGATAACAAAAAGCCCATTCATTTCAGTGGGAGCAAATATACCCCAAATGACACAAAAATGAGGGTAAAAACCTCAATTGCACAAAAAAAGTGCAATTCCAAGAATAGGATTAAGTTCCAGATTAATTTAAATTTAGGACCTCAGTTCATTTCTTAAACACAAGCATCTGTCACCATTTGAACTGGCATGTATGATACAGGAACTACAGGTACATGCGCCCTCCTGGACTGTTATACGGAGGCCAGGGCAGATACCATCTGCCAACTCAGTTGGTACAAATGCCTATGTCCAGGCAACAGAATCGAGCTCCAAGTGTTTACAGCAAGTGTCTTTATGAGAAGGTAGATGTCTCTGCAATTTGTGATCTAGTCAACACAGTAACTGGAACCTGGAGAGCAATTCTGTTCATTCTGCAATGGACATCTTGCAGCTGAATACCTCTCTGAACTTCTTTGACTGTACAGGCTAAAGGTGTAATTCTGTTTACCTAAATATAGGTGTTTAATAACATTTTACCATCTTGTAAATTTTCGATATATTTGAGGCTGAAAGTTGTGATGCAGGTCCTTCAGGGGATGCATATCATTCTAAGAATGAAAGCTGGAGACCAGAGAATGTGCACACAGTTTCTGTAATGTCATCAAATGCCTCTGTTTCAGTCAAATTCTATATTAAGACAACTACAAGTACATGTATGTCTGTATATCCAGGGACTAGGATCAATAGCTAACTAGGTAATTTATGTATTTTCAGATGACCCTGATGAATAGCATCATTAGGTACTTAAAGTGTGTCTGGTTATTTTTTAGAACCATGAAGAGTCATCTGAAAGATACTGTGGGAAAGAAATACAGTATCAAAAGACCAGAGAAAGGAAAATCTTCCATTAAAAGAAGATGAAAAAGGAGGAGCCAAGTACTACATGTTTTCCATATTCAGTTAGACAAATCATCATACTGGCTCTTCATAAGCACCCACAAGACAGCAAGTTGTTAATCATCAGCCAACATGGATTTGCCAAAAACAAAGCATGTCTAGTTAATTTAACTTCCTTCCTCATCAAGATGACAGTCTTGTGGACAGAGAAGAAATGATAAATGTCATATATTTTTCATTTAGAAAGACATTGAAGTTCTCATAAGTCAGTCTAAATGATAAAACTGTAGGACAGAAAACAGTGTACAGACTGTAATTATTAACAGCTCACTCTCAAGACAGAAGAATGAATTGAGGGTATTTTCAGGAGACCATTCTATTGTTCTATTAAATTTTGTCATTAAAGTATTGGTTGATTGAACAATAAATTTACTTAATTTACTATTTACTTAATTTATTTAATTTACTGTTGGAGAATAGAAAATACATTCAAAATAGTCATGTTAAAACTGAGAGATGGAAAAAAAGTAGGATGAGATTCAGATCAGATCCACAGGATTCCCCACTACAGTTGGGAAGGAATATTCAAATAAATAACGTATGCAGAAGAAATGGTTGGGGACCACAGAACTGAACTAGAGAGGTAAGTCATGCTATTGTGAAATGGTGAAGAATATGAATAGATGTAGAAATGGGAATATATCCTCTAAAATATGTGAAATCATTTCCCTGCTTAGCTGTGCATTGGAAAGATCTCAGCTGAGGTATCATATTCGATTTGAAATACCACTGTCAAGAAAAATATGGACCAGCTGCTTGGTTTGAAGGAGAAGAATGAGAATTTCCAGAGGATTAAAAAATATTCTCCACGAAGTAGGAAGAAGTGCATTTGGTTAGTCTGGAGAAAAGAAGATGGAGGGTAAACATTTTATCAATCTTGGCATCTGTACCAGGCTGCTTGCTCCAAGGAGAATACACACTGGTTTTCCAAGTCCATGGTGACTGGGCTTAACTGAAGCATGGGAGTGACTGTCTGGGAAAGCTTGGGAGTTTCCAGTATGAGAGGCTTTTAACTATATATTTCAAGAACCTCCTAAGTAAGCTGATAATGCTTTTAAGTCTCTGAAGGTATCTTCCAGTAGTAACATGGAAAACAAATTCCAGTAGTTTCAAAAGAGAATAAGATAGGCACTATTTTTGTATTGTTTCTCCATGGGTATGTAAGAAATAGAATAAATAAGTTGCATAAAAGGAAAAATCCTATACCTAACTGAAGAATTTCTATTCATTAGGAAGGAGGGAAAAATGCAGGTCACGGATATTTATGATCTAATATCTATTATTCATTTAATATACAACTTTTTGTGTTTAAGCATTTATTCATGTCCTTAATAACCACAAAGTAATAATTTAGTTAACGTAATAGTTTCTGTTTAGAAGCCTTTTTAATACTATTGAGATTATTATGCTAGAAGAAATTGAATAGAGCCAAAGGAACTTCCAGTGCTCATGAAGGATTCAGATATGCTTTTCTTGGTTACTGTGCTTGGTCTAAAAGAAAAATAGAAACACATAAAGCAATTGGATCAGAGGTTTTCTTTAAAATAAAAGAATTCATACCATGCTATTAGAAAGTCCATTTAGCTTTTTAGAAAATATAGCTATTCCATAGATGAATATTTTTAGTATTTCCTACAGTAGTTGAAGACAGCTAAGCTTTCTTTTCCACAGGTTCTATCCAAAGCTCTCTAAGCAGCTGGAAGCATTTCCTATTAGCTATCTTTCCAAAATCTGAATTCTAGTGTTTCTGATCTGTGTGTTGTTATTGTTTGGTACATAACAGTAGGAATCACATAGTCTAGCCAAAATAGAATAAATGTATAAATATCTACTATGATGATGAAAAGAAGAAAACAAAATGCATGATTCATACGCAATGATCTTGTTGTTCTTTTATTATTATATCAGTTATCTATTTTAGCCAAATTAATAATTAATAGTATTCAAAGCTAATTGATTGTTTACAGACCAAAGATGACCAAACCACAAAATATAGTTGGTACAAAATTAGGAAAAAATCGATGAAGGGCTAAAAACTCTCAAAACCTGAAGTCTTTGAAACCAAATCAGATCCTTTCCCTCTAACACATAGCTTAAGCACTACTGAATATACAAACTGTATGCAGCATACAGTTTATCACAAGACTGAAAATTAGCAAATTAACACATAATAAAATAATATAAAGCAGCAGCTCCACAGCAGGATACCGCAAATGTTTCAGAGAATAAAGATCATTTCGATTATAGGCCATATGTGTAATATTATCGTGCTATGCTAGCCAGGTTGAAATTAGCTTCCCATTTTTCATCCCTTTTGCCACAACCTACACAAAACCATCAAATCTACAGGGCTTTCTACATACCACTGTAGAAGACTGTGAACTTTCCACCCAAGATAGTCTGGATTTAAATCAGAGGCACAATTTATGTGTAATCTTCCTTCTCCACTGTTTTGCTGTCATTCAAACAAATAAATATTGGCAAGAAACAAATTGTGGAGAGTGGTTCTCACTATCTACTGCGGTGGTGGTTTCTTTTGGATTGCCTTGTGTTTTATTTATTTATTTACTTACTTACTTATTTATTGTGTGTGCATGTGTGTGTGTTTTTTTGTTTGTTTTTGTTTTGATGGAGAAGGCAAAATACTTTTTTTTTTTTTTTAATAAGAGTAAACTTGTCAATATGTGCGTTGAGTCTTTTTTTCCTTTCTTTTTTAAATGTTTACCACAAAGCCAGGACCATGAATTCCCATGCAGTGAAGCAATATACAAGAGAACCCTACAGCTTCTGAGCTTCTCCAAGATCAGTTAGAGGAGTTATATTTAGTTTCATTTAGTCTTTGTCAATTTAATCTTGTCAATTTAATAATTTTCTGCTTGTATAGGTACAGATACAGATTTAGAGTTGGTTTACTTTAAAATAACTTCTAATTTTCTCCAATTAAGTATATTTTAATAGCCTGGCATGCAACCTGCAAGTTTGTTTTGTTGTTGTCTTTCCTGAAGAAAGTTCTCACAATGGTTGGAGAAAAATGAGGAAATACACCTTATGAATACTAAAGGAAGAACACAAGAGGAAGCTGGATCACATTTGAGAGCCAGAAATATTACAGGGAAGGAGGGAGGGGGAGCTTGGCTAATTGTAGCATATTATTCACAGTCTGAAGAAAGCAGCGTTAGTGTCCTTTGTTTGCTGAGGCAAACTAAGAGTCAACTTGGTCTGTAGAAATAACAGGGGGGGAAATGGCATACTGTCATTATACTTGCTTTATAATTAATTTTTTTACTGGCTAGCTTGCAACATCTGCCTTGTGTATGCTTACTAATTTTGAAGAGTTACTTTTTTTCTCCCATGATTCCCCAAGAAAAACTTTAATCTGTTTTGAAAATTGGAGATGGATCTGTTAAACTAAGAATAAAAATTGTGCCATTTGATTAAATCTGAGCTATTCTGAATTCCAAAACACCCAAAAGCATCTCTTGAAATATTTCACTGGTATCTTTACCAAGCTCAAAAAAACTATTAATATAAATATCTTCATATAATTTTTCTGATGTCACAAAATTTCTCAGTAAACCGTTTTGCAGAAATTCTGTTTTAACAGTTAAACCTACATTATTTTGAACTAGATTCCTATTATTTTTCAAATTAATCTATATTTGCAATATCACTGGCTGAAATGCATGAATATTTTAATATATGAATATATATATACACAAATATAATTTATAAGCACCAATTAATAGGAGTATCTTTTTGCTACTGACATACTTGCTGCAAGTGATTTCCTGGCATTGATATGCAGCACATATGCTTCTTCTAAGAATAACTAAGAAGCAATCTGCCTAGAAATTATCTACCCCTGGCTCCATAAAGCTCTGTTCATCTATACTACCAAAAATGACAGCTGGTTCTAGCCTATTTCAAAAACCAACAACAACAAAAATAAAAAATCACCACTATTTTCATTAGTGTTGCTGTCATTGTAGAGACACTTAAAAGAATGCACATGTTATCGAAGAACCAGCTTATCATAACCATTCCTGCAATGAAACATTATAATCTTAGATAATTTTATGTAAACTACACCATGAAACTGTATAACAGAACCAGTACTTATATCCATTGCTGACTTTACAAATAAGTACCTTGTACTCATCTCTCGCACGCGTGCTTTACAACAAAAATGTCACCTGCCATCTGTAACAAAATACTGTCATATATTTTTGGATCTATGGTGACAACCAGGTGTCTACTCACCATTAAATTGGTTTCCACAGTTTAGATCCACATTGTAGGTCTTGTTACATATTTGCTGCCTTATCTAAAGTACCTAATTTTCCACCAGTGAAATTCTCTTTACAAGGAAATTTCTGACACTGAAGCGGAATACACACCAATCATATCATCATTGTACCAGCCTATTTCTTGCCAAAGTGTAGTTAGATAAGGCATAAAACAAAATAGCTCATGGAGACCACAGCTCATTACTTTTTTTTTTTTCTTTTTTTTTTTTTTTTCTGGCTAAGCTGAAAGAAAACCCACTTAAATATCAGTTTTCTAGTTTTGAAAGAATGATGCTAAGAAATAAATCTATTGAATTCTCCCACTTGTACCTCAAATAAAGTAGCATTCATTGGGCCAGGGAGACAAACTGAGAATTTGACTTAATAGAGTGCTCATATCAGATGGAGGCATCTTATATTTGACTTCCCACTCCACCAATAATTAGTTATACAAAAGGAAACCACTTCTACAGGAACAACAAAGAGATATGTGTTTATGTATGTATTGCAATTCCAAGATTTTCCAAAGAAGCAAGTTGAAATCTGTTCTCCAAAGCAGGTGAATGAGGCTGTGAGCATATGTTTCTGCCATCTTACATGATATCTATACAGATAAGCAAACATCTGGGTAAAAGGAAAAAAAAAATAAAAATAATAAAAAAAAAAAGGCAGGTAAAACCTTCTGACTGTGTTTGGCATGAAAAAGGATGGATACAGCTTAGAGGTTATGGTGTGGGATCAGAGGACTGCCTGAAGTGCCATGTTGAGAGCAAATCAACAAACTTACAGATAACATTTAAAGAGAACAATTTGCCCATAGCATTCATTATCTGTTTCTCTCACCTTTTTCATAAATCTAAAAATAGATGCTGCAACAGTTTCCTGAAGAACTATATTTAGCCCCACATTACCTTAAATTAAAGTCTGCTGTGGTACATCACATTTTAGAAAGCCACCTGAGGAAAGTATTTTGTATAGATTCTCTAGATATGAATTATCTTGAAGCCAACAAAATGAAGGCAAATATAAAGCAGAAGATCTATTTCTTTGTGTGCATGAAAAATCATGTGGATTATTAGTAGGAAGAATGTTAGCATAGAAGGTGGAATCCAATTTAAATATCTAAAAGCTGGAAATTTGCATTTAAGTCATAACCCTAGGCTCCCTTTATAGCTATGAGAATGGAACAGAGACCTTCAGAGATTGACTCCTACATTGGATGCTCAGGGAAAGATTCATTTGTCATAACACAGGTGTCCACTGTCTCACTTTTGGCACTTCAGGTAACCAGGATACATAACACAATGACGTGGGTCTCTTACCTATCCTGCATCACATCTGCCAATAACCTACAGATATTTGGATCTCAAACAGCCCTGTTTGAGGGGAACTGATTCTTAGATTTTGCTGACAATGAGATGAATTGCCTGATGAAGAGAATTATTTCTTTCTACTGATTATGAAGTAAATCTACGGTAATGAAGTAAATCTAGCTCTGATTCCGAGCTAGATGCCCAACTACTGGATGCCTAACTGAGGGCAGAAGAATCTCAACTTCCCAAATCTTTGGAGTGAAATAATGATATTAAATGAGCATAAAGAACTGGTACACATCTACATATATATAAATGTATATATATATGCACTACTTTTTTTTCTTTTTTTCCCCCAGTACCTTCTACAATTATTTTAAGAACCCTAGTATGGTGTTTTGAGAATAATATGATAGTTTATTCAACACCAGTTGCAACCAACAACCTTAGATTTATGGATTTTTCAGATTATTTCACTATATGACAAAAAATACCTTTCTGTGTTAACTTTTTTTTTTTTTTTTTTTTTTTTCAGTCTCAATGTTACATGTTTCTTAACCTTGGATTGTATCTCAGCAGTAGTGGCTGCTTTAGTGAATATTTCATTGCCACTTGCATAAATATTCTGATCATTATAGCACACTCTCACACTATAGGCAGGTCAAAGAAATGTATATTATATATGCACAGATATTGAGAAATGAAGTTGTCAGCATCATTCAGTATGTCACATAAATATTTCTCTTAAGAATTATCTTCTGCTTGGTGGAGTTTTGTATTTGTATTCATAAGTATGTCTCTGTTCTGATAAAAAAAAAAAAAAAAAAAAAAAAGAAAAAAAAGATTATATAAATTCTGTTTTTCCTCCAGTGCCTGCACAACATTCTAATACTGTGGTGCTCTGCAGTTTCTCTATTGTACTTCCTTTACTGTTTTCTGATTCTCACCAATGTTTATTCCACATTTTAAATTACTTTTTACCACTCAGATGCACAAACCTAGGCTTGCTACATTTTTCTGTAGTCTGCTTTTGTTCTTTCAATCTGTACAGAATTGCAACTTTAAAGTGAAATAAAAATATTTAAAATATTTACAAAAAATGGTATAAGTTCTGGATTTGTTGATTTCAGGATTGTTACCACTTTAATTCTGTTAGAGGAAACTAACATTTTAGTGACAATTCTGACTCCTCATTGCTAAGTGGTTAAGTCATAGTAATTGACATAAAAATATCTCATGTTTGTCCATACAAAGCTTAGAACAAAGCCATGATAACTTAGAACAAAGATATTACTCCAATACTGCAATCAACCCTCCCAAAACTAGCTTAAAATTTTCTGCTTTTTGTTTAGATGGCCAGACAGATTGGATTTGACTTAAATAAACCTTACTGGGAGTTTTTTATCTGGTACAAGCCACATTCCTAATGGCATTCTGTGGTCTCCTGTCTTATCTCAGAATAATGAATACAGTTTGGATCAATTCATTGGAATACTCCTGTATATTTATCCATTTCAGAAAACTAAGATATAAGAAAACCAATTGGTCAAATCTCTGCCAACATCTTATAAAAGAAAACCATCCAAAAATAAAAAGAACAAGTGTGAGTACAAAGTAGTAGCTATCTTCTCATTCATCCACTACTATTGGCAATGTTTCATATCTTCACCGCATTCCCATACTCATTATTTTTTAATTTTCTAAATTAATTTGATCAGTAAATGAATCACAGAATCACAGAATTGTAGGGGTTGGAAGGGACCTCCAGAAATCATCAGGTCCAACCCAAATGAACATCTCTTAGAAAGTATATTTGGATTTGTTTGAGTTTCAGCCCTCATTGTTTAAATCAAGAAACGTGAAACTGTATCAACAATCTTGCTTTTCTCTGTGTATATTTTCTAGAGAATAAAAGATTGAGGAATAACTTTCTGACCACATTAATCAAAAATACCTTATTTTCCAATGCTATGTATTTCAAATAAGGAGAGGGAAAAAAAAAAAAAAAAAAAAAAAAAAAAAAAAAAAAAAAAGTTAAATTTCTCCTGTAAATGCTTGGCTATTTTTGGCTGTTCCAGAACAAGTATATACCTCTATTAGTAAAAATAAAGATATAGTTCCCCATTCTTCTTGTGGTGTCTTTTACTTCTCTTTTGCTTTCTTTTTTGCAGGAATTACTTCTCCCCAGTCTTTTGGGAACTTGGATAGACAAAAACATAATACAATTGAGACACCTTGTTATTGCAATGCTTCCATTCCTTGCTGATTTTGCAGTCTGCCATTTGAGGCAAGACTAATATCTGCAGGTGCCTCTGTCATGTGATTTGTTTGTATCTTTTAGAAATAGAAATAGATCCTGGCAGTTTCTGCATCAGGAATGTTAATAGAGAACTGAAGTTAAAAAACTAGTTACATTGCTGTAGCAACAGGGCTTAGATCTTGAAGTGCTCAACAGTTCCCAAACTGTCCTGTGGCAGGATAAATACTGTTTGTAAATGAGGGTGGTTTAAACTGAAATAATCTGGAGATCATATAAGGAAAAATTAAATAATACTAAAAAGAAGTCTGACTGAGAAAAGATGGCAAAACAGACCTGGGAAGCTGTGCCACATCAGTAGTACTTGAATCCCGCCACCATACTCACCAGTCACACAATGAAGCCACACAAACATTGTGCACAGGAATGCCTTAAATTATCCCAAATGAAGGGGTCTTCCTTTAAAATAACTTTCTGTTATTATCTGTGTGATTATATTAACCAAACTGATGCCCATAAAGATTCATGATACACTGTGTCAGAACAGTCTAATCAGACAAAGCTGCATTACTAGGTGCCCATTGCAAGGGGCACAGCTGAAGATCTACTAGCTACTTACATTAATTATCATTACTTAGCAAATGACTGCTAGATAATTTAGGCAGCATAAAGGGCAATGCTGGAACAATTCCAGTGCAGGAGATGGATCTATTTTTGTTTGGCTACTACTGTAGTTTCTTAGAATGGTGCTTGCCTGGAGCATGGTTAAATGCTTCCTCTGAGAACAACGAATTATACCTCTAATAGGTAAATTTGGCAGTATAATTTTTAGACCCTCGGAGTGAAATACTCACTTGTGTGCACAGGCACTGGGCTTTCTTTACAGAAGGAGAATAAGGCACCTTCGAAAAGGATGTAAACAGCAGGGAGTTCCTAAAGCATTGCACATTATTTGTAGCAGAGTGCTTGAAAACCCCTTTCTCTCCAGAGTCTAAGTTCTCTGGAGAGAACCAAGGCTGAAGGAAGCTGGATTTGGAAGTTAGTAGACAAAAATATGTTATTTTTCAGAAATGCATTCAAAACACTGTTCTTTCAAAAAGTCTAAGCAGGCTGGCACTTTTGTTGAAAGGGGTGGCATGCACCATTTATGATAACCTCATGCTTCGACCTAGAAAGGTGGGTTTGATTTCCCCTTATTTTCTTCTGAAATACTTCCTTATCCAACAGGGGTTCTCAGATATTCAAAAGAAGAGGCATGTAACTGTAGCATTAGAAAGTTTAATGGACAAACAGCCCTTCACAAACTGCTCTAGACAGAAGTGCCTCTTGGAATGCCAGGACATCACTGTAGTTTTGAGTGTCTGGCTTCACCCAATATCAGATAAAGAGAACTCATCTGCTTGAAAATATTGATCAAACTTAATTTTGTCACATGGCTTTTATGTTGGGGTATGAAAATTGCACACAAAAAACTCGGGTTTACCTCAATATTACACACCATGTGGAAAAAGTCATGGGGTAGAAAAAGCTGAGCAAAACCTCCTTGCTCAGTAATGATTATGCTGTACCTCCTCCCACTCTTTGTCTGTTTTGAAGACAGGCTTTGTAAGCAGAAATCTTTTCTTTAGTTTTTAGTTGTGAAGCAGCTAGTATGCTGCAGGTGTCATAAGATAAATGATTAATAATCATCATCATAAGAGAGAGCAAAAAGGTAAACAATGGTCCCAGATCAGTACTGAATCCTATTTTTGGCTGACAGCAGCAAGTCACAAATCTGATGGGTTTAATAAACTGTTACTGGTATTTACTTTATTTATTTATTTATTTTTTTCCCAAGTTTTTTTTTTTCATCTGGATAGAAAAGGGTATGTATTCTATTAAAAAATATGAAGCAATAGCCAATAGAACTCAGTGTTAGGAGGCTTAGTGAGAATCCACAAGCTTAGAAGAAATCAAAGTGGGATTAAAAATGAAAACTGGTATTGATAACAGGCAGTATTGTACTAGGAAAAAAAAAAAAAAAAAAAAAAGGTCATAAGAATCCATGTTTCAGGATTGATTTGAGGCATACCTGTATTCAGCAAGGGCAGCCAACAAGAAGGTGTATTTCCCTGAACTTAATTTTTCTCTTCTGCCTGAATATAAGTAGGGCCATTCTCAACCCAATTTTTTGTTGTTGTTTTCTTAAAAGTTAATCCTTTAAATCCAAGACCTCTGTGCACTACATCTTGCTAATGGCAACATCATGATGCATCAAAGTCCACACTTCAAGGTATTGTACAAAGGGTACAGGAAAGGCATGAAGCCACAGAGGAAAAAGTATATATATATATATTCAAAAGCCTAAAGATATGCTGGCCACATTTTGTCTCCTTCGCCCCTAAAAGTAACCCTGTCAGAGTGCCCAAGGTGGAGCATCTCACTAAATCAATAACGCAGACCTGGAAGGTATATTAGGGTGTTCTTCTTGAGTCCCCACAGCATATTCTGTGTTGCATTAGATTAAATTTTAATTACAGTACCTGCCAGAACCAAAGGAACACATTCAGTGAAGATCTAAGATTTAATTGACAGCCAGCTGACATTAATGAACAAAGAGTAGTGAACAACTTTTCACACTCAAACTGGTAATTTGAACAAGTTCTATCTAACCAGGACATTGAATTAATCTTCCTTATATTAGTGTAATTCAACAATATAGAGTTCCAGGTAAACAATTACATGTTCCTTGCCAATAGCATCTGTCCAAACATCTGGAAGTACAGACCTAAGAAAATAAAAACATGAAAAACTGAAAGTGGTTGGTAATAAATAAGCAACTGAAAAAATCTCCCCTATCCAAATCAATACTTTTTGTTCTAACATATTCTGCATTATCAAATATCAATATGGACCTGCGGAGAAGGACCCAATGTCCTGCTTAATTATACAGTTTTATTTTTTTTAACTTCCATACATAGCTAGAATATTTTTATTTTTTTTCCAGAACACTCAACACTTTGAAAATTCATGCTAAGACATTAAGACATTAATTTTTAACCTAAATCATTCGTGTTCAAGCACATGATCATTTAAATGACAATATATAGCAGTATATCCACATCGATGGATATATGTACATGTATAAATGAATCTTCAGATTGTACAGAGTCAACAGAACCTCTCCGGTAATATCTCCATCCTTGAAGCTGATGGAGAAGAGAGCAGTCAGAAGAAAAGACGATGGCTCAAGAAATTCAGGATCCAGGAATTTTCAGAAGAGCACAAGGGGTCAGACAACAGGCAGCCCTCATAGTTAGAGCAGCCCTCTTACTGCTTTATATGACATTTTACATTTGGTCCAATGATAGAAACTTTCACTGATTACAGGATCTTCTGGCTTTTTCAGTCTTCTCTATTCTGGAATAATGAACATTTATATACGTATTGGAATGATGATGAACATATTCCCTTCCATTATCAGAAATGGCTGAAAAAAGCATCTTTGATTAGCCTGCTGGGTTGGACAATGAAGCCTCTGTGAGGATCATTAGTGGCCAGGTAAGTGGAGGCTTTTTTGGAGCTGTCTGCCAAGCAAAGAGTAAGCATTTTACCCTTCCAAGTCAGAACATTTTTTATTAAAATTGATAAAACTAAAAACTAAAAATTTTATTTTTTTTTTCAAATACAGCCTCTAAAGCAGAATATGCTTTTCAGTCACACTTTTAATGTATGGCATAGTTCTGAACTGGATTTAAATCAAAGCTAAAACCAGAGTGTAGTTTGATTTAGATGGCTGAACAAAGGGAAGAGACAGCCTCTGTGACTTTTCTGCCTTCCTATCATGTATAGCACTCTGTAGTATGTCTTATGCTTACAATTATTAACACTGTTGCAGAATTCAACCAGCAAGATCATTCCCTTAGACTCTCTGGGACTCATCCCTTTTCATATTCTTCATACTCTTGTCTTCAAAACAGTTTTGTGGCTTTAAGGCAGTCTTAGCTTGCCTCTATGGCCTGCATGGATTTCTGTTGTTATAGAATCATAGAATCATTAGGGTTGCTCCAGCAGGGGGATTGGACTAGATAACTTTCAAGTTCCCTTCCAGTCCCTAATATTCCGTGATTCTGGGAAAAGACATCCAAGATCATCTGGTCCAACCATTACGCTACCACCACTGTCACCCACTAAACCATGTCGCTAAGTGCCAGGTCCAACTTTTCCTTAAACACCCCCAGGACCGGTGACACCACCACCTCCCTGGGCAAACCATTCCAATGCCTGACTGCTCTTTCTGAGAAGAAATGTCTCCTAATTTCCAAGATAAACCTCTCCTGCTACAACTTGAGGCCATTCCCTCTGGTCCTATCACTGTGAGAAGAGGCCAATGCCCAGCTCCCCTCACCTTCCTTTCAGGTAGTTGTAGAGAGCAATAAGGTCTCCCCTGAGCCTCCTCTTCTCCAAACTAAACAACCCCAGTTCCCTCAGCCGTTCCTCATAGGAAACCACACTGAGAATTAAAGATTTAAATAACAGCAAAACAGAGAGAAATTTGCTGTAATCTACATATTTTCACACCTCCCAAAATCTGAGGAGGTTCTGTAGGTACTGACAAATGTTTATAGAAACCTAACTAAAGGTGACACCTCATACCAACAAATCCAGCTTGCCTTTCTTTGCCTAGACATAGAAAGAAAATATTACCATAAGAATGTGAGCATTGATCAAGACATGATCTTTTTTTTTATGGACTGTCCATTTCTGGTCTCCCTTATACAGACTATACTATGATTGTACCACAGTTTGGAATATCAGTAACATAGTGAACTATGTTTACTTTTGAATGCATGTCTGTGAGTGATTGATACATGTAGTTCTTACTCAAATCAGGCATGTGTATTCTGACAGTTAATAATGCTTAATCAAAGGGGAGGGGGTGGGGAAGTAGGGAGGGTGTCACTGATACATGAAGTTTGTGCTTAATGTGTGGTACACATTAAGAATATGTATCTCTTGCAGAGTGATAATTTTGAACCCATCCTTATTAACCATTTCAATTAACTGAGCTACAAATAATAATGTTTTAATGCATTTCTAGTAGACCAATTGCATCAATAATTCAAATAGTAGCCAGCTAAAAGCATATCCTTTGTGACTGCACTAACCATAAATCTATTGACCTCAGAATGATAATCAGTTCCAGCATTTGAATTTTTTTTTTCCAGTGCCATCCTGTACTCTTTTTTCCTTATTTGGTTCTGTGTTTTGTTACATAGTCTGCTACATGCTCATATTCTGACATTCACTTGATAACCCCATCCTGCAAAAGTATTTCCCTTAGAGAGGCTCTATACAGAGCCAATCAGTACTCTGCCAGATGAAAACATGGGTTCCCTGGTGTGGTATTGGAACTAGGCTGAAGCTAGGTCTTGTTTTAATAGCTGAGCAAGTACATGTGTGACTGGATGTGTGGGTGGGTATGCCATTCCCTGCCTAAACTGTTGAAGGTCATTTCTCAGTGTTTATAAAAAAAAAAAAAAAAAAAAGGCAAACTTTGGTATTAGGCATTGTACAGGGCCAATTTTTCATCTAGACAGCTAAAATCAATGAAGCGATGCCAATTTACTCTGGCTAAGAATAATATTTTTTAAAATTAAGATTATTTTACCTAAAAAATTCTCTCTCTTGCCTGTTTTGGTTTGGTTTTATTTTGAAATAATCATGTTAAAAATAACAAATAGAGATTTTTTTTTTAATTGCTTTTAATGAGCCACTCACTGGTGATCCAGACTAGGGAAGAAAAGGAATATTTCCTAATACTAGAATTTGATTTCTTAGTTTTCTATTTCATTCATTGTGAACTGTGCATATATGTCAAGCACTTAAGAATCTTGTCCAAATATTTTTTACTTCAATTAACATGACGACCTGAGGAAATGAAGCAACTTAGATATATCTGCAAGGACATGGCCTTTCCTGTAACAGAGATACTAAGGAGAGCTATTTTTGTACTCCACAGTAAAGAAGATTTCTGATTCTGATTCTTCTGGAGAAAATGCTTCTTTTAGCCACAAACATCAAAAGAATTTTTTTGGCGCATGCACAGAGCCAAAGCCACTACCAGATGCACGCAAAGTGACAATATTGCAATGATGAGACTGAAGTTAAAGCAAAAAAAAATGCACAATACTGCAAAATTACTGTCAGAAAGGAAAAAAATACTTCCTAAGAACTGGAAGCAACTATATCCTCACCCTGTTTTGACCAATCAGCCTCCCATTTGTCCAGGTGATATATAGTACTATTTGTCCTATTGGATTTAGGACTTTTCTCTTAACCAATAGGATTTATGTCTAAATAAAGGCTTCTTGATGAAGACTTCTTTTACTCTGTGACATCTTCTCTATTTGGACTTTATCTGTGACTTTATATGTAGTGTAACCTATTAGCACAAACTGAAAACAGAGATGATTTTATTCTGCCTTTGCATCTTTTATCTCACCTATGACATAGGTTAATCATCCAGACAATATCCACTGCAAAACATTTCCCTAATATGCTCTTCAAATGCTCTTTCCATGTCTTCCTCTTGTAGTATTGATTTTTTTTCCTCTTGTGGAAGCATAGCTCGACAGGTCATTCTTCCAAATCCCAGTGCTGCAGCACTGAAGCTATTTTTTATCAGTGGTCAGGGAACATGAGTTACAGCTTCTGACTGGAGAGACCTCTGTTAAAGGGTCTTTAGAAGCACTATACCATTCTCATAAAATACAGTAAAAACTGTGCATTGATTTCTGAAAGAACAGTTGCAACAAATTACTCACAAATTCCTTAGCCATTAGAGAAGTTTCCAGGTTAATATCCTTACACCTGGGTCTGAGGTTTAAACAGCCAATATTTATTAGTATCTAATTAAAAGTTTTCATTTGCTTATCACAGGGTTTTGACACCAGTAGCCTACAGTGGCTTCAGTGAGAAAGCAATACTCATGAATATCAGCCCTTTGTCTTTGACCACCTTGAACTATAAAGAAGTGCCCTATAGATGAGCCCTTAATGACCTATTTAGGTTGTGATTGTTAATTGTTAGAGTAGTAAGTAGTTTATAAGTCACTGAGAGTGTGTGTCCATGCTTTGATACTTTTAGAGATTTTGAATTTAAACCTTCAAACAGAAAGGATAAGCTCCAGAGTATAGTAAAGGGAATACAGATGTGCAAACTTTATTAATCTTAAACCTGTCAACAAATTTAGCTATACATAGCAATAAATGATATAGTCTTGTTAGGCACTCTGATTCATTGGCTTACTAAGATCAGAGATTCAGAAAGAAATCAATCCATTTTAGAGCCATCAAACCAATTACAGGAGCAACTGCAATATCTTAAGGGGGTCTAAAGCTTGATTTATTTCACCATTTCCACATCTTAGATGGGACTGCTTGTATTGTCACATGCAACGTTGCTGCAAGCATGTATATTTCACAGACAGAAAGAAAATCTCTTTTCTAAGCCTGATGACATTGAAATGAGTGTTCCTCAGTGAGAGATTACCAGTTGATTTTCTGTTTTTTCTTTAAATTCTAAACAAGTCAATTACTTTTCTTTAAGAAGAAATAAAAGTTTATTTATGGTCTGTAGTCATGATATTCTCCTTAGTGGCGTATTGAGTAATAACCTAAAGGATTTTAACATAGTCACAGTAAGATTTCATTCTTTTGGTTATTGGTGAAAAAGGTGATCTTGAAGCAGATCTCTGAATGCATCTTCAAGGATTTGAAAGCATAATATCTCTGAGTCTGTATATACAGTTTAGAGTACTTAATACGAACAAATTCTTGGCAAGACCTTACACAACATAAGCACAAAATATAAATTCATTGAAGGATGAAATAGAACTAGTTAGATGCAAGTCAAAGCACTTTGATAAGTCACAACTAATCAAATTCAAATAAAAATAGGTGCTGAATTTTTACATAAGATACAGTTGATTAGATTGGAATCATTCTGTATTATTTAGCAACAACAATTTTATGCAAGGTGGGCAAGCAGCATTAGCATTCAGCATTCTTTATTCTTTTAAAAGCTTGCTTGTGCATGGGTTCAAATTTGTCTATGTTCTTACTGTTGTTACTGAATGAAAGTGATATAATATTACAAACTGGAAAACATTGATTTGGTGTTTCAGAGATACACTAAAACAGATTTAAAATATAGTGCTGAAGTAAGAATGACAACTTTTTATTACATATCAGTCTGGAAGCAGCCATTAAGTAAATGGAAAGGCACTGTGGAACGGAGCTCAGCCATTATTGCCATATGATTGAGTTACCATTAAGTTTCATCATCCTTCTTGCTAAAATCGTCTGTTTGACATTTCTCTTTTAGCAGAAGACAAAAGCAGGAACAATTTGCTATATATAAGTGTTTTTCAAACACATCTTCAGTCACATGGCTTTGAACCCAGCTCATAGAAAGAGCTCTCCAGCACACCCTCTAGGATACAATAAGGTTCATTCCAAGCCTGTCAGCTCTCTGCAAAGTACTGACAATTTCAACTTAAATAGACTGTTGGCCTGCATATTTTCAGATGTAAGGTTATTTCTTACTGTGTTTATCTAATACCAACACACCATTAGAAGCCAGTTATTTACATTGGTAAATGCATGTATGGAACTGGTAGAGCCTGGTAAGCCATTTTACAATCCAGATGGAGCAAAGTTTATGTGTTCCAAAGTTTGTAAACTCCAGTTTTTAAAGACCCTATAACTCTGGTTGATAAAACAATGCTGTTGGACAATAAATGTCAAGAATGTCAGTGTGGAATGACCAATGAGTTATTTCTAGACAATATCTGAATATCTATTTCTAGATATTCAATCAGATGTGGAATATGGTGCAGTAGGATTTACCAAACCTGGATTATATTCCTGATTTTGTTATTTCTGCAATACATGTTACTTTATTTTACACTTACCTGATAGGGTCTTGTTTGGACACGTATCTGGGTGTGCAGTCTTTGTCATTTGTTATTGTTGTTGTTGCTGTGGGGTTTTAAATTTTTATTTGTTTTTATTTTTATTTTTTATTTATTTATTTATTTTCCACCTGAACTTAACATGGATGTAAATGGGGAGCAATTGAATTTTGCTCCCCAGAGGTAATGCTGTGTGTTGTATATGCCCTTTCAGACAAGGATACTCATTAAGCACTCAGCAATATGGATCTTCCCTTATAAATCATGACCTAAAATGTGTATCTCACTTGAAAGGGAAAAAGTTACCTTCTTCTGAAAGATAATTTTTGGATAACTGTAATTTAATATCTAGGATGTGCTAAACTACCATCCAAACAAAAGCTACATAATGCTTAGAATGTATTTTGAAGCTTTGTAATACAAAAATATAATAAGATATCCAAGTCCTATTTATAAACCCTACAGAGCCTTAAAGGCTTGGTCCTTCTGCCTGACTGAATCGGTCAGGAGAATCAAAGTGTTGTCCATAAACAAAATTCACTGAGGGTTCCTGGGACCCATGAACATCTTAGACCCCCAATTTTATATGTAATTTTAAAACCTTCACCATTATGGAGATGCTGAACAAGATGACGTATAAGATGACATATACATAAGATGCAGTTTTCTTTACCTGTTCTTCTAACTGCCACTTACCAGCCTGTCCAAAATTACCCCTCCAAGGATGAGCTGGTACCTTTTGTATTCCGAACACCTAATAAATATCTTGGGCATAAGAAGTGTTCTATCATTATGACTTCACATGCCACTTATTGTAATACCCTAATGAAAGGAATTCATTTTATGTTCATACAGCTGTCATGTGTACTGCCAGGGGTGTTATGTTCTAATTTAGTACTAGTCAATAGGCTTATAAAGCTGTTACTCATCAAATCTTCACCTATACTGCAACCAAAGCATAGGGTAGACATAAACAGCTTCACACTGACATTAATATGCTATAATTTCATGACACATTTAATGTTTATGCTTATTATATTATAGAATGACTCAGGTTGGAAGGGACCTTAAATATCACCTAGTTACAACTCCCCTGCCATGGACAGAGATACCATCCACTAGGTCAGGTTGCCCAGTGCCAAATGCATCATGAAGATAAGCTAATAGAAGAGAATAATTAATTAAATTACATTTTCTTTTTAACACAAACTAAACTTGGTATTATGCTTTCACCTAAATTGAATCATTCTGATTTGTATTATAGAGAAATTTTGAACTAAGGTTACTGTAAGAGGAATTAGCATCATATCTTTAGTTTCTTTGTGCTTCTAGTTTCTGTGAATTGCCTAGATATCCCGTCATCTTTTCAAACTGCAACATATATGAACAAAGATTGCTTAGCTCTTCTTTTTTAAAACAGCTAGGCAAGAAAGAATATATTAAATGAAGAATATATTAAATGAAGAATATATTAAATGAAGAATATATTAAATGAAGAATATGTTAAATGATTCTTGGAGTTCTATAGTTTATTCCTACCATAAAAGATGGTCTTTGTGGTATGCTCTTTGTGCACTAAATTCAAACTATTTTATATCCAGGAAAAAATATCAGATTCAGGAGTTGGGCAGTTCCTAAAGTCCACTGAAATTGCTCTAAACCTTCTGGTCTGGGTATTGCACCTAGTTGTGACTGATCATGAGAGCATGTCAAAAAAAATCCATCCAGGAGCTGACGGTCCATATGTGACTTGTAAAGTGGAGGTGTGGTGGAGCTCATGAAATTAAAATCAAGAAACAGACTGAATTTAACATTGACCCATCCACTCTGAAGTGAATATCTGATAAACCTCAGAATGGTTTATGCTATTGCACATCATACTCAGTGGCTGCACTACTAATATTATCTACATAAAATAAATCTACATAAAAAAATAAAATGAAGTTGCCATTAACTATGAATCCTGGACAGAAGACATCTGTGGTTCACTAGTTTGAATTTTAAAAATAGTTCTTGCCAAAAAAATGTTGGACATTTCTAGTATAAGAAGATGAATATTCACATAAATTAATTGCATTTGTTGATTTTGACTGAATAAAACCCTAAGATAAAGCCATTAACACAGTTATGCTGTTGGGTAGTGTCCCTTCAGTAGTCAATAAACTGTAGTCCCTAGCTCAGTCCAACCGCAAAATACACTAGAAAATGAATACCAACATTTGTAAATTAATTATTCAGATCCTACAACTCAAAAGGAACAAAAACAAAATGCAAAATAGTTTAAAATGAGACAAATTATAAAAGTTTGATCAAAACTTAGACCAATGCAGTGGCCAGCATTCAGATAAAGACAGAGACTTTGTAAACCCAACCAAAACTGGTAGAACTTAAATCCATGTGTATGAGAGCAATCAAAAAAACCTTTTCTCCAAAACTGTCCAGCCAGAAAGGACCTGTTGAAACTCTTTAAATATCTCGGTGCACAGCATGAAGGTTTCTTCCAGGAACCAGTGTACAACTGCCCATTCCAGATAGCTGAGCACTAGCCACAAACTGCCATGATGCCTACAGGCTTGGAAGGTCCTTGTCCAGGTGTGCCCATGGTTAATGCACCAGGTAAAGTGAAGCAGTGCAAAGCACAGGAGTCACACTTACACCAAACACTTAGCTGAGGTTCAAGGTCTGTCTGGGCTCTTCATGTCATAAATCTTGCCAGAGCTGTAAGCTGAAAAGCTGTGGTTTTTTCCTCAGCCTGCAGATTAAGTTAGACAAGAGCACTTTCCAAGCTGGTTCACAGATAAGTGTTTGAACAACTAGGTTGTTGGCTAATTCACTCAGTGAGTACTCTCCTCTGGAAGATGTGCTAATATATAGCTGAAAATGCAAGTATCCTGGAGGGGAAAAAAAAAATAAAAAAAATAACAGTAGGACTTTATAACCTAATAGTCTCTATGCTTTGCTGTGTGGAATCACAACCATGTCCCTATCACTATTTGCCTGCATGGCAGAAAGTAGCTCAAAATTAGATACGAGTGGGAAAGTAAAAAAAAACACAAGAGGCTTCACCCTTAAGCTATAGAGTCAGATTTATTTGCTCTCTTTTTCTTTCTTGGCTACAGAGTGGTGCAAGTTAGGAAAATGGGTGAAATGTTGCCCACACTTTCCAGGTTCTGTCAACAGTAAATTCCAAGATTTTTACCAACACAAAAAATGTCAATGGCAAATATGCTATGTGGAGCAAGGCAGGGAATTCTCCACATTCCACTCTGCCATTTTGGTTGGCTTTCCTCTTTGTCCCAACATGTGATGTTCCAGTTACATGCATACTCATTAATTTTCTGCAGCGAATGAGATTATTCTTTCTGAGAAGGAATTTGACTGCAGAACTTTGATGCCAATGAATTCCAGTCTCTGGAGACAGTCCTGGATATAGATCATGCTGAGTCTCCCTCATAGAGCCCTGGATAAACCTCAATTCTACCCAAACTCCCTTGGACATGCTGTCATGTATGCAGTACATTTGCACACATGTTAGTTACTTGCTCATTGCACATTAGTTAAAAAGGGAAAACTAGTGGACTGAAAAAGTAACCTTCTCATTATCTCTTGTTTAACTTGTTTTGTTTTGTTTTGTTTATTGGTGGTGGTGGAAAAATAAGAGAGAAAAAAAAAAAAAAAAAAAAAAAAAAAAGAAAGAAAGAAGAAAAGAAGAGAAAAGACAGAGAAATTTATTTGGGATTGCTGAGACTAGGGTCCTTTGGGCATACAAAATTCTGAACCCTGTCCTAACATAAATAATGGCGTGTCATGCTCATAACATCAGACACTTCCAGACTCCTTCCCTGAAAGTGTTTATTTTCAGTGATTTCCTCCTGAGATAGCAGAGATAGTTTCAAATAGTGCAGTCTGAATGCAACAAAAGGCCAGTGCCCTCTGACCAGTGAAGATGGGAAAAAGCCATCCTAATTAATGTAGTTACTCGTTTGCCTAAAAGCAGCTGGGAATTTAATTAGTTTTGTAACTTGTTAGTTTTGATGGATATCTGCCCTCTGCCACAGAGCAGCTGTTATCTCACCTCCAGCTGCTTCTTGCAGATCTTGCAGCTCCCAATCTTTTTTGGAGCAAGCCTCACTGCTGCCTGTCTTTCCTTCCCCCTCTGACCAAGCATCACTTTCCTCGCCTGCTTTTGCCAGAGCCGGATGCTGCTCCCTTCATCCCTGCAGCATCCTCGATTCTCCCAGAACCCAAAGCTCTGCTACAGCCTTGCATTGCCATGCCTCTGCCTTCTGCTGGTGTTCTGGTCTCCCCCAAGCTGGCTCTTCCTCCCTCCTCCTCTTCTGATATCTAATGCAGTGATGTTAGCGCATAGACTGTGCTGACAAGCCCAGCCTGGCTTATGAGACTGAGATCAATTCTGTTTTTTTCTTCTGACTTGTTAACCTCCCACATGGAACAACAGCCCTAATGCTGCTGCTTCAGAGTGAACACAGTAGCACGGTAAAGCTAGAGAACTGGGCATTACCAGCTAAGGCAGAATGATCTCTGTTAAAAATAATAATAATAATAAAGTATATTTTTATACATATAAACTAGATTCATTTAAGAGAGTGAATTTCTGGTCAATCTGTAACAGAAAATGTTAGCTTTATCTCACTAGAATGAAAACAAAAGGGAAGAAAAAAAAAGATTTCAATTAAGTGCTTAATTCAGTCCAAAGCATAGTTTCTGTTTCATTTTGCTGTGTAATCCTTTTAAAAATATTTGGCTAAATTTAAAGCAAAAATTATTTAAGCTCTTCTATTTTTATATTTTCAAACATGTATTTTTTTGACCTATTAAAGCTGTTCATATTCTAACCATTATGATACATTATGATACAGTTTACAGTTTTCTGGAAATAAACCATTTATGATAACTTTGTCTGAATATGTCCTTAGCCATTTTCCCTCCCTCCTTGTCCCTTGGTGGATCCATAAAATAAATGGTTTTGGAGATTAACATGATTGTGTTCAAACTGGATGCCCCACTAAATGCGGACATTGCTTGGAGATTTGGTAAGAAATGCTTTTTGCTTATGTCTATATAAGAAAGGGAAACTATAATAGAATGGTTGTGTTAGTTTTATATTTATATTTCTGTAAGATTAAAACAGACAGACAAACAAACATAAAACACAAGAGATTTAACCTACTATTAAACACGCCTGTGCTTTCTCATCTTACTGTTTACTGTTATTATTACAGTTTTTGTTATTATGACTAAGACTAAAGTTTAGATGAATTTGGCTAGATGCACAAGATTTTCATACAACACTCAGGCATAGAAAAACTTTCTTAAACTTAAAAGAGACTTTTCTCTTAAAACTATTTATAATATGGACACAATGTTACTCCCTTTTTGCTCAACTGTTTTTTTCTTCTTTTTTTTTTTTTTTTAATTTTATTTATTTTTTTAATGATCCAAAATTTGCCCTTGTCATCCACAGCACAAACAACAGCATTTTAAGATGTTTTACTGGAGTGACTCTGTGCTCACAAAGTCATTTTTCACAGTTTTTATCAGACCACATACTAGTAACATATGCATACTCACTACCAGCTTGTCTGGGACAAATGATAATTTTGACACTCTCTAATGCATCACTTTCACTGTGTTTAAAGATTTATTATCCTCAAAATGTTCATGGGCACTGTAGGAGAATCAGCTCTTACTGCCTTTTTGTAATTTTCTGAAATCTCTTCCTTAATCAACATTTCTGTTCTTCAGCAGTTAGATGGATTCTCAACGTTAAATAAAGTAATACCAGCCAGTTATATCTGGACTTTTTGCTTTATGTCTTTGCTGAATTTCTTTTTAGTCTTGAGTTCATATTTCACCTTCAAAATCCATGAGGATCCAAATGTTGCTCATATAGGTACTTGTGACCCAAATATAAGATTTTTTTTGGAGTAATGAGATATTAACTTCAGGTGGCCAAGATGTTGCTATCAGCCATTTGAGGAGTTCACATATAGCCTCAGCACATTTTATAGTGCTCAAACTAAACTACTTGCTACTCAAAAGAAATTATTAGTCTAATTAGTCTTATTATTAGGAAGTCCCACATCAATGAAATTTAAGAATTGTTCTTCCACATTTTTGTAAAATACATCAGTAGAAATGCAATGCTAATTTTCCTTTTTTTTTTTTTTTTAATTTTATTTTTTTTTTTAATGTTTTGCTTAAAATATACTATTTAGGAGATAATGTTCGAGTCTGGATCAAACCTCTGAAACTTCAAAGTTGGTTTCTTTTTCCACATTACAAAACTCTTCAGTGCTTTTGGAAAAACAGCTGTGTGTGGTGGTTGCTATTTGAGAAGTGCAGTCAGAGGGGACAGAGAGGAGTATACAGAAACCAGGGGCTATGTCTACTGAGCCCTACTTCAGCTCTTCAACTCCAGAAACGTATATCCAAAACATGGTGTTTTTACCATCTAGCTTTCTTTTCTAAAATCAGTTTAGTTACTGGTGCTTGGTTACCAAGCACTAAATAATGCTGTGATGACCTACTGTGAAAGACCAGAAAACCTCAGTTCAGTCTGACCAAGTGCTAGCATATGACTCACAGGGAAATCTGTATGGAGGCCTCTTGCCTTGAGTGCTCATTAAAAATGTTTGGTTTGTGAATACAGAAACTTTGTTTGTCTGATTACTGAGAAGTTCATGAGAATTTTTTCCACTCTCATAAATTGTTAGAATTGTATTTGAGGTCCCTGAATGACCCATGCTTTTGCTTTTGTTGCTGTTGTTGTTCTTCTTCTTCAGTTTATGAACACTTAATAACTTTTAGAACCCCAAATTTTAACTTTTTACTAGCCTGAAATGGACAATCAATATCAAAGTCAGGTTTCATCAATTAAAAATTGGACAGTGAAAATACAGGTCTTGGTCTGAAATTTGTTCTCAAACAAAATGTCAAGAGTAGTTAACATCAGAAATCTGTCATTAAGTTCTTACTGACTGCAAAATCTTCTGAGCCTGCTTTACCAAAACAGTTACACAGAAGTCAAGTTTTCAAGCACCAAAATTTTAAAAATGAATCTTCCAGTTCTGGTAAGAGGCTCAAAAAACAAAACAAAACAAAACAAAAAAAAACTCCTGTGAAAACACTCTTGTGAAATCTGGTGGAATAAAGTATGAAATCAGTGGAATAAAGTATGAAAGTAGTTACATACATGTATAATGATTTCAAAGATCGGGCCCTGAAATGCAGCAGGCCAAAACATTTCAAGAATTACCATGTCTGCAAGACACGTTTTCTTAATCCACTAATTCTCTCTGTCTCTTCTGGTACTCAGTACTTCTCAAATGGAAGCAGAAATAAAAAGAAAATAACTTTCTACATATACAAAGAGTGAAAAATTCTGGGGTGGCATTTTTACTGCCAGCCCAGAAATTTTTGGGACATCCACATTCTTCACAAGTCAATGCAAAATAATAACAAAGAAAACAAAGAATTGGCAAGGTCTATAAATGTAATTGAAAACTGAAGTTCTTCCACATTTAAATTTCTTTAGCCATTTTGTGGTTACCTCCACCACATTAAACCATCTCAAAATTTCATGTGTTAAAGCTTTCTCATTTGCCTTCTGGTATTAAAATATAATACATACAAAGCTCAGATCCTTTTATAATTTATAAAATAAAGATAATAATAATGGTGGTTTGGGGTTTTTTTGTTTTTTGTTTTTGTGGTTTTTTGTTTGTTTGTTTGTTTGTTTGTTTTTTGAGTTAAATTCTTCCTTAATGTCTAGGTAGATGTTTTTTAAAAATGTAAACATCACTAGCAAAAGCAGGTTTCAAATAACAAAGTAAATATTAAGAAGAATTACATGAAAAGTCAATCCTGTCAAATAAATAATATCCAAAATCAGAATAAAAATTAATTCTGCAATGGAAAATAAGAAAACATGGTTCTATTACAGTGATATTTTTCAGAATGAATCCCTCTGCTCATGTGTTCATTCATGCACATGTATTGTTTCTTTTTTTTTCTTTTTTTTTTTTCACATATTCAATATTTCTAATTAAAGAAGGATTGGTCAAACACACAGAAATGTGTTGTTATACTAACTAAACTCCATTGAAATGGCGTGTCATCTTTCTTTTCTCTTTTCCTATCTTTAAATCACTGATATGGTCATAATTCAAGAATATCTGTAGAAGGGAAGCATGAGCTTCAGTATTTGTCTGATGCAGTACAAATGGAGACTTGTGTATGCTGTGATATGCAAATGCTGTCCAGTTTAGACACTGCATTTGGCCTGTAAGAACCTTCTGTACAGTTAGTCTCCTCTTCTCAAAAAGAAATGAGGAAAAGCTGGTCAAGCAATAAAATCCATCTGTCCAGTTAAATGCCTTTTTGTATCAAAAGTATTGATACAATCTTGTATGAATATCTTGTTCATCAATCAACCAAGTGCTCTTTGCCCAAGAGTTAGTAAGAGATTGTCCTCAGCAAGTTTCCCTTTCTCTGGAGGGAAGCTGCAGCTACACAACTTGTTCTTCCTTTCTTCAGCTCCACAGTTTCTTACTTGGCAAAAGATGTAGTTCTCTGCTAAATACAGAGGCTGTTACTGGAAGAACAGGGCCATGAAAGGCCTTCAGAAAGGTATCTTCCCCTTCCAGATGTCAAGGTAGGACCATGGAGAATCACTACCACATGACTGTAACTGGAATAGTGATTACTGTTGTAGAGATTTTTTTTTAGTATCCTCCAAAGAAACCTAGAAAATTACATACCTGAAAAACTATGCTGCAGAAATTCAACAGAGTTCACAGCTATATGATCATTCTTCATCTCTGTTCCTTTCATTGACCAAGCACAATAATGAAGATGACCAAAAGAAAGTCAGATAGAGCAAGCCCTGAAAAACAGATGACTTTATAGTGGAATTTCTGTGACATCTCTAAGTTTGTCTTTTCTTGGTATGAGAAGATGGATCAGATGACTCTTACTGTTTCTTCCTTATCTGTTATTGTATATCCTGAAATTTGCTTAAGTGTCTTTTTTTTGTTTGTTTGTTTGTTTTAAATATAGCCGGATTTTTGTATCAGGAACTCCTACATATTTCATCTTAAAATTGTAAAGAGGTGTATGTCCCTCATAAAGCTAGTTTATCAAAAATTTTATAAGTGATTTTTAATTAAAGTTTTAAATTTTTAATCAAGTGATTTTATAAATATATATATATTTCTTTAAAGAAATCATTTAATCTATCTATTCTGGGATTTAAGGTGTTACCACTTTAGATATAATAATCTGATTACAGAACAATCCCAGTGGCAGAGAGAATGAAGAATGTCTTTCATGCTTTAATGCTAATACATCTGTTACATTAACATATGAAATGTTAACTTTATACACCAGTGTAGAGTAATCTTAAGGCTTCCAGAGTTTGCAATGTTTCATTCACTGAAAGGTGGAGTGTTCTGTACTTTCAAAACCCTTCCAAGTCAACATAATATAACATTTATTGAAGAACATCAAAAGATTGTTATTGGGTACGTTAGGAGACACTTTTTTAGGTGAACTTCATGATGAAGTAGTTGTCTTCCATTAACTGCAGCAGATTTCACCCTAAAGAACTTTTTGTTCTCAGGCACAAGAAAAGGCATGCATAAAATAGCCTAGTCTGATATAATGCTTAGCATAAATTATGACCTCAATTATCTAATAGAAAGAAAGAAAGAAAAAAAAAAGTCAAATATTTAACTGCATATGCCAACACTTAATATGTAATTATGCTGAAATTAAAATTACATGTGCAATTTCTCATGCTACACAGAGACAGTTTTGAAAGTTAAGAAAAGCAGTCGTAAACAAGAAAAATAAAAACCTTTTTAAGGAAACAACCGAGAATCTGGTCATCTTAAATGATGGCAGAAATTTAGTGAAATGACAGCATCTTCCCTGCAGGTATCCCTCAGTTTCTTTGGAAACACTGGAAAATTGTTACTATTTTCAATCTATTTTCATTCTTTGTCTATAGACAGTTTCTGTAGAAATGCCTCCAGTAGGCAACATCTGCTTGCAAAAGGATAAGCACAGTGATCAGCAAAGCATCTCAAAATCTTACGTCTGAGAAGCTAAAAGAGTTTGAGTTTTCTTTCCTTACACTAGTGCACTAGCCTCACATATATCGGACAGAGAAAATTAGATATAGAAAAGGTCTCAAAGCCTGTAGGAAAAGAGCAATCAGCTAATGTCTAAGATTTGGAATATTCGGCTTATATTGTTTAGAATATTCAGCTTATGCTGAAGCTATGAAGGAGACTGTGAGATCTCTCACTTTTTTTCCATTACCTTCTCTGCTCTCTAATCCTAGCACAGTCTGCTCCATCTATGACCGCAAATACGTATGGCATGGCTGTTACTTTAATGACAGTGGAACAGGAATCTTTTCTTCTTTTCTTCCTTTTAACAATTGAGACGGATCCTTCAGAAATGTCAATTTTTTAAGTGATTATATCATGTGTGTCTTTTTTGACATATGCATGCTGTCTTTTTGTTTCATATTTAAGGTTATGAAAGAAGTGAAAAGAAACAAACATTAACAGGGGTATCACTGTCATTGGGTATCACTGGATGATTCTGTATTCCTTTTGAATTTTTGTTGTGACAATCACAGCTGGGATTTAGAAGGCCACATGGGTTTGACAGGATCATTTTGATTATAAGATACAAGACAGTTCTGCTATGGAAATTTAAAATATATTCTACACACTGCAGTCTGAACTGTATGTTATTTAACATGTCAAAGGGCTAAAAGAAGAGTGTCAAGCTTGACATCGAAATGTGTGCTTTGCCTGACATTAAAAATGTCCTCCCTGTAAAGATAGAAACTGATTCATAATCAATCTTCAGAGGACTATCTCATGTACTAGACCAGGCGTTCATGGAGCTTAAACCTCCAAAGAAGGAAAGAAAACCTATCAATGGAACAAAATGTGCAGAAAATGCTATATATTTGTTAATTCTTTTACATATCAAGTATTCTCATACTTGATATTAAGAGCACTTCTGAGAGTCATAAAACAGTTCTGAAAAGTTTAGATTTAGATATGGCATTTATATTCATGTTGCGTGAGATATGTATTGAATGTAATGAAATGTTTGACAATCAGCATTCATCTGTACCTGACAGTAAAATTCTTACTATATGAGACTGTAATGTAGCATTAGTTCATAGAAGAATGAATACTGACTGCACTGTGTTAGCTAACCAGGAAAAGATCATAACATATTAATGTCAAAAATTGTGATTTTGGAAACTGTAAAACTGTAACTATTGAAATTATGAAAGCTACACTGGCAATGAAGAGATATAACATATTCAGAAAACATTAGCTTGGCATCTATACTATTGTTACTGAGGTAAATTTAGACCCGGTGAAGTTTATACAGAATTTTTTTTGCTATTATGTGTATCATTAATGACCACTGGCTTATTCCTTTTTTTTTTTTTTTTTTTTTTTTTTTTTTAAATAGACAACTAAGTTTTCAGTTTTCTGTGCAACACAGAAGAAAAAGAGGTATTACCTCTAACCTAAGGACCTATTATCACTTAACCTATTACCACCTAACCCAGGACAATGCTGTGGTTATAGCCAGACTGAGACAGGTTCCTCTTAAATTGGGATTCTGCTCTGATCTGATATCATAGAATCATAGAAACATAGAAAAAGCCTTTCCTTCTACACTGAATATGTGAAGACTCAGAAGGCTAAAGTTTTAGTTTAGTTACCTTAAACATTTAACATAATGTATGCATTGTAATCACATCCTCTACTCAGGAGCTTGTCTTGATATTAGCAGTCTAAATGAAAGCACTATTAAGTACATATAGGCATTCTCAGAAGATGGAAGTTAAACTCCACAGGTAATCCCAGGAAGAAGTGAAGCACAAAGCAATGGATTGCTACACAACAGTGTGATACAGATTGTCATAAAGCAATGGATACAACTCAGATTGTGATGATATTGCGGTAGCAGGTATAGGAGGGAGGAAGGCTTCTCTTGTTCAAACTGTGTACATGCATTTTATCCGTTTGGAGGGCTACCCCACACTTTCTGATGACAAATTATTCTGAATCAAAGATCATTAGCATAAAATATAGAGGAAATTCTTCACTAATCAGTAGCTACAGATGGCCCAAGTCAGTCTATAGTCTAGCTCTAATAATTCACAGGTTTTGCAGATATGCTACTCAAAGCTGCCCATGATGCAAGAGAGCTCTGCATGTTTAGACCTGGTGCTGTCCCTTGCAGCCATGGAATACATCGTGATTGAGGGAGTCTTACAGAATCACAGAATCACAGAATTTCTAGGTTGGAAAAGACCTCAAGATCACTTGACCACAAGAAAGAATTAGTGTCAAGTTTTAAAATATTGTAAAATCAAATAATTATTTTTCTGACCCTTTAAAGTTTCCTAGCTGACATTACTCATGTGTAGTGATTTGAAAGAAAGCAATACCCTTCATCAAACAAAAATTGCAGAATTTTAAATGGACTCACTGTGGTGACTAAAACTAGAATTTGGCAAGTATCACCATATTTGTTGTTCCTAAATCTAGCTATATATAAATCTACTTTCAGCAGCTAGAGACAGCAGACTTAACCATTTATGTTAGGCTAAAAAATATCAATGGATATGCAGCCTTCTGAAGATTTTCTATATTCTGACTGTTTAAAATATAGTTAGTTATGGTCAATCACAGGGATGATCTTTATTTAATTGCTGTATATACAGCAGTAAGATTTTTTTTTTCCATGTCAGGACTCTCTCCACTCCTTTATAAGTGGAAAGTTTCACTGCCTTCTACCAGTTCATCTCCCTAATCCTATTTGCATCTTACCATGCATCCTATTCATACTGAATTTTACTACACATTTGAGAACCCTAGAGCCAGGTTCTAGGGTTCTAGGCTCCAGGTGGAGGGACTTAGGTGAAGAATTTAGGTGAAGGAATTTAGGTGAAGACCACTGTGTGGACCTCCTTAGAAGTAGCTATGTATCCCTCAATTTATTTTAGCTTCCATTTATCTTACAAGCAACAGAAATTAGCTCCTTTACAAATATTGGATGACATCAGTGTTGCATACCCATTGTATTGGTGATGTGATGACTACTTAGGTGTATTAGTTTGATTCAGTGATCTCTGTTCCACATCCGCAAAAATGCCCAACCCCTACTTGGAAAGCAAATGCCTGTAAGTTTGATGTTTGTGCCCATTACTGAACAAGGACTGGTTCTGCTCTTCTGTGCTCCCAAGCAGTCTGAATCTGGCCCTCTGCCACTTGAGTGCAGGGACAGAAAAGGACAAGAGCAAATGTCTTTTTCTAATTCATTCTTTAATAAAACACTAACCTTTTCAAGAAAAATCTCTCTAGTGTTTGGCAGCCTGTATGGAAATCAAAAGCCACTTTTCACAGTGCTTACTGGTATGAAGAAAAGAACAGTATTTTAATACATAGAAATCAAACTCTCTTCATCTTTAAATAAAACACATTTAAAAGTGGGCAATGAATTTGACCCACTGTGGCCCACAGTATGTAATGGAACACACCTACACTCTTCTTTTGTTTATTTCAGGCTATAGTACAAGACATTTCTGCAAGAGAAAATTGTTCAGTAATCTCAAGGACTAAGCTAAATGGATTTTTTTAAACCAAAGTATTAATAGTTCAAATATGTAGAATTTAAAAAATTATATTATTATATTAATTCTGAGTAACTATGCTTATTTAGGTTGTCACCTTTTTTCAAGCCTTTCCTTTAACCAAAAAAGAATTTCAGAAAGAAAAAATTGATCATTTTAAAAAAATAAATCATACAATAAATCATACATTCTTAGTGGGAGTTCTTAAGTGAGTTGCAATGGTTTCTTTTAATATTTAAAATTACTTACTAAGTATATATATTAATCCAGTATATAAATATTGCAGAATTTTAACTCCTGAAAGTTCCTTATGTTAAAAAAAAATAAAAATAAAAAAAAAAAGGAACTGAAAATAGTAAAATGATGAAGTTGTAATTCATCAAAGAAATGATGGTTTGAGTATGGAATGTTAGTGTGGTTACGGGGACGTCAGTTCCCATTTGAGTGTGGGACTTGTCAGTAGTATGGAGAATTGAATATTAGACCATATATGATAAATCAATATATTTCTGAAAACGTTGTTCTGCACAGTAATTCATCTAAGAGGGAGAAAACCACAGTAAAAATTTCATTCTATTCACTATATAACATAGCTACCTATACATTAAAAAAAAAAAAAAAAAAAAAAAAAAAAAAAAAAAACTTGAAATATCTATGCTTTTATTTCCCATTATTGTTTTTTTTTGTTTTGGTTTGTTTTTTTTTGTTTTTTTTTTGTAAATAATCTTCAACAAATATTTTTAAAGGATATTTCCTTCAATGCTGGAGATTGTCTTGTCTGTATTAGTTCCTATAGAACTACTCTTTATTACAATAATTATTCTCTGTGTAGAAATTCTATGTGTAGAAATATTGTCCTCATTCTATATTGACCAAAAGTGATGCTTTAACTATGACTATGTGAAAAAATAAATCTTTAAAATATTTAAATAATGATCTTGATGTGTTTGTTGTGCTGTGACTTGATTTTTAAGTGATATTTACAGTTTCTAATAATATAACTGCAGCTCTAATTATGTATCCTTAATTCTTAGTTAGAAACAAAGACACAGGGTAGCCATTATACTTTAAAAAACATATATTTAAAAAAGCATATGCAAATAACATTTTGGGATGGCAGATGTTCTGGTACGCACACACACAAAATAGCAGAATAAGTAAAAATGGGCAGATATTTCCCAGAAAAACAAAAAATAATTGTTAAGGAAAAAGTTAAAATAAAAGTCAGAAATATAACCCACTCTTGGGTTATAGATGAACAATAATAAACTCACTAGCAGTTTGAAAACTTCTTAGCATGGTTGTGTTTGAGTCTCAGAGCCATGCTTTTTGAAAAAATACCATAAATACCACAGTATACTGCAGGATTATGAACCTCCAGTTAAGCAAACACAACCCATCCTTTGAACACTGGATTCCGTCAGGTAGTATTGTTATCCAGATACGAGTCCAGCAGAGCTGAACATATTTCCCTAATTAATATAAAAGTTCTCCGTGTGGCAAGATAGAGAAGTGGGTAAAAACAAGGCATCATCTGGCTGAGGGATAAGACAAATATAAAGTATCCACTCAAGTGTGTGTGTCATCCCCTTACCCATGTGAGGCATATGTCCTTTCAATTACTGCCCTGATGGAAGATTATTCTCTTGAAATCAATGACAGCTCTAAAGCTTTTTAACTGGCTGGTATTTTAAGAGAGAATTCTGTTGGAAATATCTGTGTGCACAGACAGACATGCAGACACAATACAACAGAGCTTCAGAGAAAAATAATGTGAGAAATACAAAAGGTGTAGAGTAGTCATTAATAGCAAGATAAAAATATTTAGTCACTATATACTGGAAAATAAAATTTCTCATTATTTGTAAAGGACCTTGTAGCTTTCTCAGGTGCTCCCTTCTTCATGCTTAGTTCCTCCATGCTTGTTTCAGCACACCTGGGGGTACCCAGTGAAATACACATGAGAAATACTGCATGAGTGTGTAAATGCATAAGGACTCTGACGCACACTTAAACATTAATAAATGATTAAAAAATCAATAGAAACTTGTTACAAGTTGCAACGGGTCTCTTGAGAGAGCTGCCTGCTTGAAACAAATCCACTGGTCACTTTGTCACCTAGATAGAGTTGTGTCTCCTTGTCCATCCCTTTGAAGGTGCCATTGACTACCAGATTTTTTCATTGAATCCTCTTGTTTTCCCCAGAACGCATATCTGAACAACAACAAAAATAACATTTTCCAAATTGCTTACATGCCACAAGTGTCTAAATTCCCCTTCTGAAGAAATTCCTTCAAATTTCCAGTAAAATACCATAAACTGAGGAAAGTAAGAATACACAATGGTTTGAAAAAGGCAACATCCTCCAACTCTCTTTTCAGTCTACTGTCTTTTTCTTAAACTAAACTTGGTCAATGTTTCTGCTGTGTAGAAATCTGTCATTTACTTACTTGCAGATACATATGAACCACCACAGTCATACCCATTGGCTTAAATTATGGGAGAAACAAATTTTGATTAATGTCATTCATACCTGGCAATCTAGAGAAGTGTGATAACTTTTGAATAAAATATTGATGAGATTTTGGTATTATTTCATGGATTATGCCATTTTACTAAACCAAACATTTTCAATTTTGCTTCATAGCAAAAATCTTTACATTTAACGCATAGCATGTATCGTATTTCAGGATTTCAGCTCTGAAAGTGTTTTCCCTTAACATGCTTACACTCAGGTATAAATCAGTAAGAAGTAAAACTGACATCCAAATATGAATGTAAAAGTCAGATCATCTGCATGAATTGTCCAAGCATGTACACTCAGCTATAGTATAGAGCCACAAAAATCACCATTTGTCCACAAATCCTTTATTTATAGGAACCTGTTGATACAGAAAGAATATAAGACCAGAGCCCAGATAATCAAACACAACCAAATCTTCCATTATTGCAACTGACAGACTTATGTTGAACTTTTTACAAATAAAACACTCTAGGTCACTTGCTGTCTCCATTGAAAAATATTTAGTCATCTCACTATTTTAACAACTTTTTGTGGCAACACTGTCTGTTAGTTGTCTCTTCTGGATGAGGCTTTTCTGTCTCTTTATTGTTGTTTGTGAAATATTTATACAATACAATAATTTTCCCTCTTAGTTTTCATTTTATACTTAACGGTTGCTTAAAAAGAGAATTAAGGTATTGCTTGGTAGATGGTAAAAACATCAGCTAAAACTACATCTGTCACTTAAAGTTACATTTCCTTTTCATCTCTGACTGGATACATTTATCATACATCCCTTGACCTAAACAATAAACAACTGGAACAAAGGAGTCTTAAATTGGCCAGACTCTGGAAAAAGAATATATTGGCATTTTACTGTAATTGATCGTGCTACTGAGATTAGAATTGTAGAATTCAGAATTTAAGCCTTCATTTATCAGACAAAAAGCTAGTGAGATGGAAAGGACCTAAGTAATTACCTCAGCAACTCATCTGTCAAACCTTTCACAATTCTCCAGCTAGGGTTTACTGAATGGAGACTCCAGTGCTCAGCAGAGAGTAATTGCAACATAAAAAAGTGATGCTCATTTTGGTATACCTGCATTTAACAGGACTGCATTTTTAAGCTGTCATTCCATATTTAGTTTTCTCTTTTATTCTGTATTGTCCTAAAACATTTAATCAAAGCAGATTTAAGTGCTGCATGAGTTAGAAGTCACTCAAAAACCTGTGAGATTATCATCAGCAATCAATGCTGCAATATATATTATTATATATATATATTATGTATATGCATTATATATTGTTCATAAACAGCTTAGCCAATTTCTGACCTACGTTTATTTTAAGTAATTTGAAATTCTAACTGGGAAGCAAAAATCAAAAGAAACTGGGTTAGAACATACAGGATTATCTTAAAAATAATTCTTCAAAGGAGTCTTAAATTTAACTAAGATATTTTTAAGATATTTAATATTTGATTAAAAGGAGTCAGAATTCATGTTAATCCCAAATTTACTTCTTAACTAACAAGACTGCACAATGATGAGATGAGGCTTCCTATAGAACAAAAAATTGGTGAAATTCTTTTAAAAAGTCCTTTAGGCCCTTCTATGCCTCTATGCCTTGTATTCCTTCTATGCCTAAGAACTAGAAAGAGAAATTCCTTTCAAATGTTGAATATTGATCCCTATTTCAGAAAAGGGTGTTTGAGGTATCCACGTGGAGAGAGATCACCAGATGCGAGAAGATGGACAGTTGTGGCCATTCCCATGGTGCTTTGTGACTTCTACTAGAGAGATCCTAGAAGTGGTCTTTTGGATTGGGTAACAAGGCTCTTTCCTCCCTGTGTGTGCTCCACAGGAGGGAACCTAACTCAGGTTTCGGCTCCAGGTATTAAAGTTTAAACAATAGACACTGAAACTTCTAATGTGCTAGTTTCAAAGTCCTTTACCAAATTCAGCTACAGGTACATAGCTGTATAATGTATAATTAGTGGATATTAACATAAAACTATTACAATTAAAGCAAGTGAACTGATGTGTTGTATTCATTGGCCTTTTGAACTTAGCATTATCTTGAGAACTACTATAAAAAATTATTCTCAGTGACACCCTAATTTATGGCAAGATTAAATGTGAAGTTACCATGCATGAATGCTTTGTCATTGTCCTGAATTAATATCAGGCAGGTCAAAGCATGTGCTACTAGCTCCATTCAGGTAGTGGTGGCTTTGAAGCTAAAAATTTTTTAAATGACAGCAACTCAGTGATATATGGAACTGATGCAATGCATTGAAGGGTACAGATTTGTCCAGAATTGATTTTGCCAATCAACAATTAAAGTGCAGCTCACTGTTTCAAATATTGAACACTCAATATGTTTCATCAGTATGCAATGCCTCACCAGTTGGCCATTACTTACAATCAAAAAATTTTTCAACTATGAAAAATAAAACAGATTTTTAATATCTATTTAATATCTATTGTTATAATGATACCTGAACAATCCAGGACCCTTTGAAATCTTTTCTAACATAAAGCAATGAAAGTGATAGATGTAAGGCCCCCAGCAGATGGCCTGAATCTTGACTGTACAGCCTAAGATCAGAAAAGCATTTATGCTCCTGTACTTTCCAACATTTTTATTTTAACTCTTCACAGAGGTCAGACTTTGGGGAAACTGATATGTCTCAGACAGATTACCTTTTGAAAATCAGTCTTATCCCTTCTTTCTCTTGCTGATTCCCAAACCATATGCTCACACATCTCTCCATAATGCAAGCAGTGAAAAGCTATAACCTGAGCCTACTTTTCTGGAGACAAAAAAGACATAGATTGTATGACCTAACTGTAGACCAAAGAAAATGCTGAAAAGTGAATCCCAGTCAAACTCAAACAAAGTGACAAACTCTGTGGGTTTTCTCCCATTTCTCTGTAGTGATACAAAGGTAACCATGGAAAGGGTTTCTCTGTTAGCTAGTTTGGCAATAGGAGTGTTATTTTTACGTGTTTATGACATGTTTATGATTTGATATAAAATTTTTCAATACTAATACAGAATAGCATACTTGACTTTGCTACTGCATTTCTGGTTGGCAGAGGAAAATTTAAAAAGTTTTATACTAAACATTTAAGCCATGCATTTAAACAAATATATATTTATAGGTGTGGTAATTCGGTAATTCTTATGACATGAAATATGAATAGATTGTCCTGGAAAAAAGAAAATAAAAAAAAATCCCCACCACTAGAGTAAAAAAAAAAAATACTTTCTTGGCCTTTAAATGTCTTTATAACAGTAACTTGAGTTAAAATTTTAATTCAGCTCATGTCTATTTTTTAATAGATATATGCTGATTTTGTTTTAATTGTAAAACCATTATGCCACATTTACATAAAGCACATCCTTTCATTTTATGATAGCAAAAGTTCCAGAAGCTTCAGAAGGGGTCAAAAATTTATTCTTAAAATTTTTCCTTTAAATATTTGTTCTAACATTCTGGTTTTATTTGAATGTATGATTTTGTCATGAGTTGTAAAAGAATATTTTTTTCCATTATTTTGTGTTGACAAAATGGGAATTAAATGATATTAATAACACTGCATCTTATCTATTACAGTAACCAGTGTTTGGGAGATTTTAAGACGTGAAAATACTCTGAAAAAGATAATGTGATTTCAGGGGTGGGTAGAATATATCTTTATATATATATATATATATATATATATATATATATATCCAAGTATATATATAGCAATTTAGCAATTTCTACTTCCAGTAATCACATTTAATTTAATTTATATTAGGGCTTCAATTCATGATTTCTGTATATATAATATTCTAGGGGGAAGGGGTGTTTGTTTTTGCCATTCTCTTTAACATGCCAGGAGCTTACTCATATTTTAGTAGAATAAATGAGTTATTTGTATGCATGGCAAATGTGTAAAACAGCACACTTATTAAGTCTTTGTAGGAATTTTGCTGGTCTCTAATACATAAACTGCCTGCATAGGATAAATCTAACCCTTCCAGTATTACCAGCTGCAAACAGAACAAAACAAAAGGGGGATGTGCTATACTGAGGTTGTTTGTGAAGTATGCAGTGTTTTACTAAGTGATTTGGAGTCAGATTTGTGTGCATTGATGACAGAACTATCCTTAGTTGCATAAATATGTATATTAGCCTGGGACCTCTCCTGCCACTGGACACAGAGCTCTACAGGATGCTTCTCAGCACTGTCTCTCTAGTTTGTCTGCTCTGCCTGTGCCTTTCTTCACTGCTCTTACTTCAGACTGAGTACATAATTTCATTTGCACTGTGCCTTTACTATGAGTTTTATTTGTGTATGTGATGTAAGGTAGCTGAGCTACCTTATCTGTAGCTGAGCTGTAATCTCCTTTGTTAGTAATGATGTAGCAACTCCAGCAGTTTCTCTTCCCAAGAGATTTTATTTTATTTTTCCCCAATAATGTTATATCAAGCCTAGCTTTAGTTAGGTCATAGCTGACATTTCTCCCAAGGAAGCTCATATGCTGTAAGAGTAGAAACCTCTGTTTTTTCCATTGCCCATTGAGAATTTTCTAACTTTTTTCTAACTTTTTTCTTACCAATATTGCTAAGATCCAATCAGATAATCATAATAAACCAAATCTTAATGCAAACGCATTATTCTTAATGCACCTGGTCCATCAAAACTCAAATGCAGAGATAAAACAAACTGCACAGAGTCATTTTCCATCAGGGAAAAGAGAATTTTAGTAAGCTCAAGAACTGACAGTCTTGCTGGCATCTGTTTTCTGGGGGAAAAAAAAAAAAAAGTAATTGAGAAAATCATTTACATACTGCACTTTATATAAAACACTTATATCAAGAGGATTTTCTTTGAAAATTAAAAAGATTAATCCTCAAGGAAATTTAATTGTACTACAGAGAAAACATTTTATTTAGTTCTTAATTGTGGAAATAATGATATAGGTAATTAAGGTAACAATTCCACACAATTTATGTCTAAGTAAAATTAAATGTTTGCTCTCCAAGCTAATTTTTTTTTTGAGAGAGAAACAATGTTGAGTGCTTCTCAACAGAACGACAATGTAATATTAGTTCAATCTAATAGAAGACCTGGATACATGTAGTTTCCAGCATCTAAAAGACCACCAAGAAAATTATTTCCTATATAGGAATGCACCAAATCCAGATGCTGTTGTATTGTTCAGAGCCCTACCTCAAACATGCAGATGGGATTCACAGCCAGCACATTTTCCAACACACAGGGTTCACTCTGTGAGATGTTTCCCAAATATTCAAAACCTGAATACAGTGAAAAGACAAGACCTGAGTATCTTATGTCCATGCCAGCAACTATTATGCATTACACTGCAACAAGCATTTTGGAAACATACATTCAATACCTTGCTTCAAATTTAGCTGTGCTCCTCAAAACAATTTTCTTATGATCCAGCTGACCACACACATCAGCCACCGGTTATTATGGATAAATATCTGTGTTGCTTTTTTTATGGAAGAGCTTGCCTTGATTAGGTAATTAATTCTTCTGTCTTTTACCTGACTTTTCCTATTGACTACTGGAACAGACTCTATGCTCTACACTTTTATAAAGCTCCTTGATAGGCATGGAACTTGCTCCTCCTCTTTTTCTTTCTTTTTTTTTTTTTTTTTTTCTTTTTTTTTTTCTTTTTTTTCTTCTTTTTTTATTGGGGGGGAATTTGGGTCTCTCACTTGGGTTTGAAGTTACTTTAGGAAAGAAAGTGTAATCTTTAAGGAAAAAAAATGATCTCTACTCTGCTAATTTTTACAATCAAAAATAAATAAATAAACAAAAGTGTTTTTTTTTCTATTTTCAAAAAAAAAAAAGTTTACTCTATTTCATAGAATAATGTCTCTGTTTTTTTCAGAGTGGTGAGGGGCAAGAAGAATTTTGAGAAAATGTGAATTGTGATAAATTGCTCCTCTTTTTCTCAAGACCTAGAGTAAACAACTTATAATTAAAACTGATGGAGGTACTGAAGTTTAGAGCTGGTGTAATTAAGAGCAAAACATGGGTCATCACATCTCAGAAGGTCTCACATTTGCTCCTGAAATATCTGAACAAATGCGCTAACACTAGTTCTCTGCACACTGAACAGAAATGTGAGGAGTAAACTGTTACATCTTTCTCCATTTCATTGTTTTCTCTTTTTGGGATATGTTGTCTCCCACCTTATGTGTTATCTACCACAGTCTAACTTCTAGGACACATGGACAGATGCTTATTTTTACAATACTCCATTTAATTAATGGAAAGGAGTGAAACATAAAGTGTATATATAACTGATATTTGGAAAAAATGTTTTATATTTAAAAATAATTGCTTCCGTGTGGATATTGCTAAGGGACAAATAGTTGGTCACTGGCTGCCTCTGGGTACAATTTATGCTTATCGGGCACCAAATAGTCACATTTAGAAATGAATTCATTTTAGAATTCTTGTCATGTTTCTTCCCTTCAAATCCACTCTTTTCCTACTTTTGACTTTCAGACATGACCCTTTCTCCCAGCTTTTTTGGAATCTTTTATCTCCAGAGCCCAAAGATTTCAATAGAGTACAGTATTTCCCAGATGGAGCAAGACTTTGGAGAAATACTAGGTAAAAAACATCTTTTGGCAATGACAGGTGAGGACAGTTAGAGCAAGAGCAAAGCATCTCTCACACACATAAGAAAGGGGAGTTTCAAGCTCCCCTGTTGCTCCATCTTCAGGGAACTGATCAAACACCTCACTTGGGTCAAAATAATTACACAGTAATTGATTCTGTCCTAATTTGCAGGAATAACAGGACACGAGAAGTTAGTAAATTAGATCTTCTGCATAGACCAGTTTAGACTGCAGTAGGGGTTGCTGGGAGTAGGGATGAGCTTCAGCTGGGGAAGCAGCACCAAGCTCAGGGAACCTTCCCTTCTTGGGCATTCACATCAGCAAATTTTTACTTTGCACAAGGAGACTTTTCAAGCAGGATATAGCCAATTTAAGAGTACAGTGCAATTATTTATTGGCTAATACACATGATATGTATCTAGGATTAATGAGTTACTGAATTAGGCATTAATATTCTCACCAACCTTAATGAGACATTCAATGCATCTTCACTGGCCAGGCAATCATCAGTCACGTCAGGTACGGCTGATCTCCATTGCTGCTTGGAATGGGCTGATCATCAGGATTGCTGAGATTTCATCTAATTTTCTGCTGTATTCTAGGGATTTTAGACATCTTAAGGCAGTGTTTTCCCCATTTAATCCCTTTCTGCTAACTACTGTAGTATTAAAAAATTTATTTCTATGTGTTTCTTTTCTTAACATGCACAGTTTTAGCTCAAACCTTCAAGACAATTTTCTCAGTAAAATCAAGCCAAGGTTACAGAACTCTGATGCACCGAACTAGACCTTGCATTCAAACAGATGAATCCCTCCTCTGTGGAATTATCCTACCTTGTTTCCTAATTTTTCCAAGTTTTCCATACTTTTTCCACCTATATTTTAATTAGTTAGTGGCCCTAGTGGGCTAGTGGGCTTTGCCTTTCACACTATATACAAATCCTGTCAACTCAAAGGCAAAATTTCCTGGGAGGGACTGGAGCAGAAAGAGAACAATGTATTTTAAAGGTCACAGCTGGTTATATTTCTCCTTATGTTGCATATAGGTTGTGAAGTTTGCATCCCTGGGCCCAGCTAATGTTTCTGTTTCCCTGCAAATGGCTGGCTTCAGCATGTTCCAAAGTAGGCCCACAAGAAGTATGGCTCAGTCAAGTGACCTGGACAGCCTTGTCCTACTTGAGCAAGAGGAGAGCAGCTTCTATTTGAAGTGGCTCTATTTTTGTTTTGGCCTGAATTAATCAGGATTCTGCCTCCCTCATGGTGCAACATCCCTAAATGAACAACTTGGAGAAGCCAGACCCTTCCAGGGTAACCTGGGCACTCTCAGAGAAATGTGAAAGGGTTTTGAACAAAAAGAGTGCTGCAGAATAAAAGAAAGGTGGTAAAGAAAAAGGAGAAGGTCATCTTTCACATTCCATCACTCCCTCACTCAACCATGCAGCACAACAGCAGTTTTATAAATGACTCCTTCTAAGAACTAAGTCAACTCTGTCATATCAACAAAACGTTAATCTTCCTTAAAATATTTTCAGTTAGAGTATTACCTATTCCATAAATACATTCATCATTCAAAATCTCATTTAAATCCTTAAAACAGGGCCTCAGTGATACATAGATACATAGATGTAAATAAATGTAGAAACTGAGAGCTATTATGCATTTTGACAATTTTTAACTCATTAATTCACTTTTTCTCATACACAGTAGGGATGTTTTTTACTCCTGATATAATTTCAGATATTTTTTATTTTATTTTTTTGATGACATAAATGAAGTATTTTATAAGGTCTTTCTGGTAGCTAATTCGTTATTTGTTTAGAAAAACATTATTGAAAATGGCCTTTTGCATCAAGTGTAGTTTTAACATTGATCAATTTAAAAAACAAAAATTCCCCTCCCAAAATCTCATATAAAACTTTAATTTTGAAGGACCTGCAGCACTTACACTTGTAAAGAAATAATTTTTATGTTTTCAGTCAATGTGTAAATTTCCTAGAGTGCTCAAAGTAAGTTTTTTTTGTTTGCTTGTTTTTGTTTTTGTTTTTGTTTTTTTTGTGATATACATGTGGATGGAAAAATTTAAAACATGGAGCTAGCTTCAAGGTTTAAAATATGTTTTTCTAATAAATTTTTTATAGATTATTAGGAAATAGAGTCTTTAGCACTACTTATTTTTCCAAAGTCTTCTGTTAGGATAGTTACTTCAATATAAAGCTGCACTCATACAATTACTCTTTTGAAATATTTTTGCTGAATATATAATTTCCAATAATATCAAACTCATGGAAATTGGATTATGTTTAATCTTAAAGAGATGTTATAATAATTCAGGAGCTGTCACTGTGTGAATTTTGAGTTCTAGTCTGATCCCAGGTGTTGTTCCCCTATTTCATACCTATGTCATATAACTCTCTTTTCCTTTTTTCTACCTCATTCATCTTGCATTAAAAAGGCAGGGCAGTGCTGTCACAGGCTGATGTGACACTATCAACAGCTGAAAAGATCTGACTGTCAGTTGAGCCCCAAGATAAAGCCTGCTTTCACCCTGCAAGGAGCTGAAGTTTGAAGGAGAGAACAAGCATTTCAGAAAATACAGGATTTCAAATGCATAATAAAGTTGGTTAACTTTGATCAGACAACAGCTCACACAGTCATGTGCAAGCTGATGACTTATAACAATAGAGCTAACAGTGTAAGCAAAGTCGAACAAAACTCAGCCTGAGTCAACCACCCACAAATTTACTCAGTTCTTTGAGCTACACTGATATAATATCTATAGGGCTAGTGGCATCTGAGCTAGCTAGCCTGTAATTAAAATATGTGTATCCCTGTGAGCTGAAGTTATACAGGGAAAGATAGATCAGAAAAAAAGCCCTACAGAGTTTTGTAGAAAAATGTCCTTTTAACTGTAGGAACAGTAGAAAGCATATTATAAAAAGATCCATTCTAAATCATATCAAAGTCCAAAATGCTGTTACCGATGGCAGCTGAAAGTAGTTGCTCAGAGAAATGCATCAGAAGACAGTGTGTAATGATGATGATTTCCTAGAGTATTCCCTCAGATTTAAACACATGTGGCTTAGGGGCTTCCTGAAGAAAGTAGCAAACTGACCGTACAGGAAAGAAAAATGGAGAAAGATACAGAAGAGCTGTGTACATGGCTGTGAGGAAGATCATGGACTTTTGTGAAAGAGAAAGATCTTTGGCAGGGCTTTAGGCAATAACAGTGGCAAGTGGTGAGAGCAAACCTTTCCTGTTCCTTTTTTGTTCCTTCTCAAAGACCAATGTATTTGTAGTGGGTTTATGTGGCAAGGTTTTGGTAGTGGGGTTGGAGAGGGGGACTAGGGATGGCTTCTTTGAGAAGAATCTAGAAGCTGCCCCATGTTAGAAAAGAGCTCCGCTGCTGGCCAGAGCCAAGCCAGTGAGTGATATTGTTTGCACCTCTGTGAGAGCAGATTTAAGAAAGGAAAAAAAAATAATTTCTGGGGGACAGCAGCTGGGAGAGAGAGAAGAGTGAGAAACAGCCTTGCAGATGCCAAGGTCAGTGAAGAAGGAGGGGGAGAGGTGCTCCAGGCACCAGAGCAGAAGTCCCCTGCAGCCTGTGCAGAGGCCCCTGGTGGAGTAAGCTGCAGCCCACGGGTCCCACATAGAGCAGATCTCCACGCTGCAACCCGTGGAGGAGCCCCTGGTGGAGCAGGTGGCTGTGGCCTGGAGGAGGCTGCGGCCCATGGAGAGCCCCCGCAGGAGCAGGCCCCGGGCCGGAGCTGCAGCCCGTGGAGCCCACACAGGAGCAGGGGGGCTGGGGAGAGCTGCCGCCCGTGGGGAACCCGTGCTGGAGCAGTTTGCTCCTGGTGGATGGACCCTGTGGTACAGAGCCGCGTGGGAGCAGTTCTTAAAGAGCTGTTGCCTGTGGCCAGCCCCCGCATGCTCAGTTTGGGAAGGACGGCATCCTATGGGAGGGACCCCATGGGGAGCAGGGACAGAGAGCGACCGTGAAAGAGCGGAGGAGACGAAGCGTCAGGGACTGACCGCAGTCCCCATTCCCCCGTTACCCTGTGCTGCTCAGGGAGAGGAGGTGGAAGAGGGTGGGTGGGGAGAAGACATTTTTGTTTTCTTTCCTTTGTTTCTCACTTCTCTGTCTTGTTAGTCATAGGCAATAAATCTTATTATCTCCTTACTCTGAGTCTGTTTTGCCTGTCATGATAATTGTTGACCGATCTCCCTGTCCTTATCTCAACCCTCGAGCCTTTTGCACTGTATTTTCTTCCCTTTTCCCTTTGAGGAGGGGGAATGAGAGAGCGGCTGTAGTGGAGCTCAGCTGCCCATCCAAAACCACCATAGTATGTTAGGCCAGTATTTGGGTGAGGCTCTCTCCAAAATAGATATTTGCCATGTGAGAAGAAATATTTTTGTGCCAGATTTAAGTCAGTTTGACTTAGTGGCCTTAGGGTTCTTGCTGAAAGGGCACAAACATTGCCTGTCACAAAAGCAGCTGGAACACAAGCAGATTGAATTATATGATTTTTGTGTGGGCTTCCATGGACAAACCCAGGGCATCCTGCAGGTGACAGTGTAGTGGGTGGGCCACTTGGTACTCTGGGTTTTATATATTCCCATGGAGATCAACAACAGCCTCCATAAAAGCTTTCTGGAAGACTACCAACAAACAAATAATAGTTACATGACAGATTATGTCACAGGGAACAGGCAGCCTCCTACCATCTGCTTCCCCCTTTGGGGTTCTTCTGTCAGAAAATCTTATTTTCAGGTTCTTTCTCTGCCTGAGGGCTTTCAGATCCATATCTTCAAAGAATGACTCTTACTGACATGTTTATAGAGGCATCTGAATTTGAGGGCATAGGAGAGTGGTCTCGGCTCTACCTCTTGACATTGTTTCACAATGCATAAAAAACAAGCTAATGTCCTAAACTTCAAGCAGCATTTTGTCCAATCCTTGGAACACGGAATGAAAAATTTTCAAATGCCCTGAGTCACTAGGCAAGAGAATTTTTTTTCTTTTCTGACCAAATCAATCTTGAGCCCTTGTCTGCTGATAACAAAATCTCAGCTGGAAGAGTGGAAATTATCTTCTCTTCTCCCTTAACAAATAAACAATATACTGATAGATTATGCACACCCTGGAGAACTAGGAGTCAAATTGCTTCAACAAGAAGAAAACTGTACACTACGTACATCTTATGGGATCTGCTGTTATTCTCACAAAAGGTGGGACTCCTCCAAGTCCAGCTATGTGATAAAAAATCTGCTGCTGCTGTAGTTCCTCATGTGGTAAAGCTCCGGTGAGAATTGAAGAACACATCCACAGGGACACAGAAAAATGCCTAACTTCATAAACAGGTGCAAGCTTGGCACTGCATTGCTCTATGGAAAACGAGCTGGAGTCCCTTATCAGATCTGGTTAGTATTGACGGCAGATGAAGAAACTGGTAGGTGCAGTACAGTTCACAGAATCATGAGGCAGTCATATCTCAGGAGCACTGCAATCATATGATGGTATCATCCGGCATTGCTATTTGAAATGAAAAAAAAAATGCTAGTATAGAAAAATAGTTTGTCAGATAAAGTAAGGTGAAATACGGAGTGAATTCAAAGAAATCTGATCTGATTTTGAAAACCTGTAAAAATATACTGGCTTTTATCTTAAACTATGTCTTCGTTAGTGATTTATATTCTGTATTTACCACATAGGCAAGCATTGTACGTGTTCTCATATGATTAGGTATTTAAATACTTGCTCTTGGTACAGTATTTATACTATACTTTGAACTATATGGTTATGGGTACATGTGGGAATTTCCTCTCACATTCTTTCACTCATTGAATAGGTTTCACAGCTTCTGAAGTCACACAGAAAGTGAGCTGAAAACAACCTTTTTCCTGTACCTAATATTTTTATCACAAGAACTTACACCCAACTTCCATATGAATCACCATTGCATCAGACTTTATAGGAGAGACCATGGCAGGTGCTGAATGGTTCGGGTTCCAAAATGGTGCTTGATTCTAGCACCAACTTTGCCCATATAAGTGCAGCCACTAAATCTACATTGCAGTTAGAGCTCGACAGCAGTAGAGAGATTTTTCTGGAGAACATTGAAGTGTTTTACCCATAGCAAAATTCTCGTCAGATAATTTTTCTGTTATTCTGAAAAAAATAACAAAAATTATGTATTAAAAGTTGTCATGTTATCTTGCAATTATTAAGCCAACTCATATTGCACACCCAGATTCTGTGCTGTTCTGTAATACTTAACTTGTGGGATAAGTGCTATGTGGAGTAATAAAACCAAGTAGAAAACCCAGTGGAACTCTAAGAGTCAGACAAGGGAGATTCTGCACTGAGAGTGTTAGGAAGTAGGAGGCATCTTATGCACTTTTGTTCTATCATTCTGTAATATTGCATACTAGTTTTATAAATGGAAGAAAGATGTTTTTTGTAAATATTTTTAGTCACATACAAAGATGCAGCTCTAGGAAGATTTATAAGAATAAACAGTATGTAAATATCACTTGATACTCTACAGGTGCGTGAAAAATATATGTGCTGGCTTTGCCTGTGTACATCTAAGTGTACAAAAAAATCTTGCAATATATATTGAATTACTTTTTTTTTTTTTTTTTTTTTGTCTGGAAGGCTATGAAATCTTTTATGAGCTGCTGAATGCTACCCACCAATGTCCTTCAATGATGTGGTTTTACTAGGTGAAGTTGTTGACCTATTAATAGTTGCCCACTACATTTCAATTGAGGGGCATCTGAATGAAGAGATTTTATGCAGTCTTCACACATAGATAGCAGAACTGTGGCATGGTGGCTAGAATTTTAATGCAGTGATTTAGTGCTGTTCAGCTGGTTGCCATTCCATGGTGAGTGCTGTAATAAACCCAGACTGGCAAAGGGTGGGACAGAAAGCTAATTTTGCTGTGATGCCTTTTTCACAAAATGATTTATTTTAATGCTTATATTTGTTGTCACAGTAAGCCTAAGAAGCCTGCTGATGGCCAAATCCCTATGAGATCAGTCTCATTTGATATCTGAAGATAATTTTCTAGGATGCCAAGCTTATGTTTCCTCCAGAGGTGATTTCATTAGTGATGTCATGACATAAAGCATTTAAGACTGCTGCAACTAGTTACATGTGTCATTGGTGGATGTTCTGACTCAAACGCAGAGACTGACCCAAGGCAGCAGAGCTCATGCATACATCTTCCACAGATGTCTGTTAGATTTCTAGCAACGAGACAGGAAAAGTTCTGTCATTTATTAAATAAAAAGGAGAATTTAATTTTCACTAAATGTCAGACATACCTCAGGAAACAATCCTCTTATAGAGTCTATTTTTTTAAGTATGTTTATTCACCTCTCTAGTTACTAATCTGATTTTTTTTTCATTAGATCTTTGAAGTCTATCCTTGTTGATTGATATTAGAATTGATTTAATAAATTTAAAAATAAAAGCAAATATAAGAAATTAAAAACAGTCTAGGAAACTGCAACACACTTCATGATTTGTTAATTTTGTACAGATGACAAGTTCACTAATTTAGAAACAATGCTTTGATTATATTTTATCAAGTTTTATTTATCCAGGATAATTCTTCATAGCAGAACAGAAAATAACTAACACAAATATTTTATACAATATAGGGCTTTCAAAGGAGCTCATTTTGCTTTTGCTTGCTATTTTTACCAAGACAAAAGTCTAATTTCAGGTAAACTGAAACTAGATACTATGGAAAGATTCTATTTTGCCATCAGAAAAAATCCCGATTCACAGTTAAGAACATGAAAACGGAATCAGGCCCTTTTTTGTTAAAATGCAGTGGAGTGCAATGGAAAAACAGGAAACTTAAAGAAAAAGGATCCAATCCACCTCATGTGTTACACTGCTATTTGTGTTCTTTAGAGCTCCAAGTTCCCTTCCACATGCATTTCAATCTTTCTTCATCTCCAGCTGAAAGGGGCTGGAGCAGCTGGGTGCCTTTTCTTACCTGTTGACAGCTCCTCAGTGACATTTAAGAAAAAGTAGTGACACTGAAAACCCCAGAGCTTGTCTTGAGTTTAAATGCAGCTGACTCCAGTTTCTTTATCTGAAACCAGTTTTTGAATGCATTCTGTGACATTAATAATGAGTTTCTATGCTATTCATTAATGACCACTATGCATTTTTTAAAATGTGATTTAAGTACAATTATTTCTTTATTTAGCAAGAGAATTAAATAATATTTGAAATACAGCCAGGTGTTACATTTCTAATTATGTCTAATTTTTAAATATTTTTTCTAGCTGTCTTTATTGGCATGTTATGTTACCATTTTTTTCTCTCTCATGAATGTCACTGCAGCAAATGAATTGTCATCTTGTCACAATGAATCAGAAACTTCCTTCCCATGTCCCTCACCTTCAGTGTTGCATTGTGATAGAAACACCCAGCCTGATTATATTGTGACCCTTTCTAAAATGGGAATTACCACCAGCACCACCACAAACTCAAAGCCAAGGGCTACATCCCGCCAAATAACTTAGTCTCTTAGCATGCCTTTTTTTGCTGCTTCAATCTCCAATAGCTACATTTCTGCTCATTTTCAGAAATGTTCCCCTTCATGCCTGACCCCATAGATAATCTATGGCTCTCAGCACCTCTTTTCCTGTCACTGGGAAACTTTACTGATAGCGGTGGCATCAGGTGGCTCTGGGGCTGCCCAAGATTATCTTGACTGCCCAAGATTATCTTGACTCCTTCTTTCACTGGATTTCATGTCAACCACCATGGTCAACTCCCACAGCTGGATGTGGCCATTAAGAGTCCTGACCCTGACCCTGACCCCATTTACCCTTCTGTTGGGCAGGGTGCAGGCTGGTGAGGAAGGTTGCACTGGTTACTGTTGGTTACTATTGTTGGTGCCACGTCCTCACTGCCATCTCCACCTCCTTCCTAAATGACTTGGAAGGCAAAGTTCTATTGCTTTTAGTTGGCTGCTCCGTCAAATTGGTCCTGGCAGAATGACTTGGTCATGTGGTGGGTATTTCTGCCATGATCCTGTGACATATAGAGGCCCTGAGGACTGAGATCAAAGGTTAAACAGCTTTCTGCTGCCATCTCTTGATAAACCAGAGGAAAAGGCAGCAGAAGCTGTTTGGGCGACACCCATCAGGTCCAGGCAGGCATTTACCGCCTGCTGATGAGGATGAATTTACCTTCTGGGTGGACAGAGTACTAACGAGTTGTCAGGAGTGTTTGATGGATGAGCATCAGAGCTGCACTGGGAGAAAGGCTTCATTATAAATAAACCTCACCACTGCTCCCCTGGGACAAGGCTGCAGGAGGCTGGAAGGGAATGGCAGTTTCTCTCTTTAAGGAAGTGAGTAATTTCCTAATTGCACACACACTGGCACTCCTGTGTGTTATGGACAGATCTTCCTGCTATAAAAATAGGCTTAACATACAGGCTCCATCATCATAGGAGACTCTAGGTGTGCCCCTGGAATGTCCCAAAAATGGTGGCTGCAAAGCTCCATAGGGATCCAAAGTCTCTGCTAAATCTCAGTGACAAGGACCTTTCTGTGGCCATTCTGTTTAATCAGCTTCCCTCAGTTTCATGTGTCCCACAGTTTACCACCAGTAACTACACAGCTCCCATTTTGTTGGCTAGCTAGATCTTTGGTGATCATACATATATAGATCACCTATAGCAATAAATATCCACCATGGTATATCAAGTAGGTCTGTAGCCCACACCTCAGAAGCAAAGAACTCTAAATAAACACACATTCCTTTCCTTTGTCTTTGTAAAATGTATTGTGAAACAAATAGAAATAAACAATTTTAAAAAGAGTAGATTAATTCTCAGTTAAAGATTCTGGAAAACCTGGGTCCATGAATACTGCTTTCATGATCTTCAAGAGCTTCCATAATTTCTGCTTAGCTGATTCTCCAGGATGGGGAAAGATTAAAGCAGCACAAATTCGCGTCACTAGAGAACTTGCTGAGAAATTCCTTGAAAAGGCATTTCATGAAACGCATCTGTAGTTCCTGAACTGAACCCAGGATCCCTACAGAAAACCGTGATAGCCCTGTGATACCAAGTTTCATTCCTGCTTGTTCTCTCTTCTGCTACTCTGTTACCAACCAAATTTAAATATTATCTGATGATTCAATACTCTCCTGGCTGAAGTGGGATTGAGGAAGCAACTAAATGAATTCTCATTAGCTGGTGGGTTCTGAAATGTGTAATTCATACAAGTGCTCTATAAAATAGAATTTTCCTAAAAATTTTTCCAGTGATACCTTGAGTGAGATGGTATTCCTCCATTAGGTGCCAGCAGAGTAAAGGGGGCTTTAGAATGAAGTTTTGTTCTTAAACACTTTTGTCCTACATTACTGTTCTCTAGAGATGCAAAGTTGTTTGTTGGTTATTTTATTATTATTATTTTTATTGGATATTATGCTGAGAGAGACAGAGAGTGAAATGACAGGGAGACTATAAATTAGCAGAACACCAAGAGGATTAAAATTGTGATAAACCTAAACTAGTGAAAAATCAACAGATGAATTGTTGCTTTTTACTTTATTTATTTGTTCTTAATTTTTCTCTGGAAATCATTTCCCATTATGGAAGATTAGTTGTAAAGTTTACAACATTTTTATCATTTTTATCAAGGAAGCCATCAGCAAAATTAAAGCAAAATTATAATAATTACAACCAGTACTCTCCAAAGATTTAAGACTTGAAATACACATCTGTAGATCATTAACATGTATACAGCAAATACATACTTTTCATTTACTTAGATTGATGCTTATATACAATATCTGTCATTATTTAGCAAATTAAGGAAGCAATTGCAGAACTACTGTGGCTGGTCCAAAGCTGTTGTTATAAAGAAAGACAATATGAGAAAGACACCATGAGAAATGAGAAACAAAATGCTGAAATATGTTACAGTGCTGATGGTGGCCTAAGCATATTCCTGACTTCTACTGAAATAAGCTTTACAATTAAACATGGAAATTACTTTGTTACGCCTATGAATGTCCCTGAGGATCTCCTTTTTAACAAAACTTTGTGCTCTGCCCAGGATAATAATATTTATTTTAATTGATAGGAGAATGTTTTGCTCCCTTTCTTTCCAGAAGTGACTAATGCAAATACAGTGAAGAGTAGTACACACTTGTTAAAGGAGAAGGCTGGATATGTCTCGCTATTCCCTGCCTTTTCCTTAGTCATACATTTATATTAAGTCAGTCAGTTTTAATTGAGTCAGTTTAATTATCCCTTTTTTCCAGATTTAAATTTTATATGTAATGTCCATAATATTTCAGTGTTGTGGCCTCAACTGTACTGCCTTTGAGTCACCCTAGATCATCTAGTAAGACTCCTGGTTGCACAAGGGGGAGTTAGGCCAATGGCTTTCTAGTATGAATTGCTTAATCCCGGCAGGATACTTGGAGAAAATAATCCTTTTGAGCAGGAACATGAATCCTGTACATGTATTTAGAGCCATACTCCAATGCCCTGCTGTATCCTCTAGGAAATTCTAATTGTGTTTAGCTGTCATCTTAAGTTCTTATGTGATTTAATGATATGGGATAAGAAGATTATTCTGATAGGATATTAAGGAGAAATATCAATTTGATTTAATCCCATGTTTCTGAATCAGCATCCTCAAATGACCTGTGCTGCTGAGCCACTGTACTTCCTAATGAGAACTAAGCTTTCTGCCATTGTTTCTGTACAACCTCCAACACCGGTCCAAGAGCTGTATTTCAATTTACTCAACCGTGGTCTGAGACAGGCAGGCAGATAAATGTACAAATACAAAAGCCTTTTTAAAGAAAGAAACAAAAATCACACTGAGAGATTAAAGATCTAAAAAAAAAAAAAAAAAAAAGTGACAGTATACAGACTATCCAACTGCATGACCCACAAGAAATCATAACTTAAGTTTTCATATTGGGAACCAGAAAGTACATGCTTTCTTAGGGGTCAATTATGTTCTCTCCAAATGGCTCCATGCATTACAAAATGTTGCTAAATTACTATTTAGCTGCTGCTCCCCATTTTATTCAACAGACAGCCAGAAAATGAGTACTTTTGAATCTTTGGAAAATACACAAAACTAAAAAGAAAACTGAACAAACTAGATCTCCTGCCTTCTGTTCTTGATCATCTAAATGACCTCAGATAGATTACCTTATTTTTGGCAAAAATATTTTTTCTCTCAAAAATGAAAACAACCATTTTCTTGACTTTATCTCATTTCGTGTTATTATAGGACCCAATATTATTCATAGTTTTATAAACAAGTTTAGTGGATCAGATTAATGTACAGGCCACTGCTTGGTCTGACAGCCATTTGTCCTCTTTACCCATTCATGTCCTCAAACAACAGTTCCAGCTTTGTTAAAGGCAGTAAAATTTCTGTCAGATTATGCCTAGACTCTTCCAAATCTGCAGGTTAGAACATTACTTCCTACCCATTCATTGGACAACTGGCCATGAAGATAAAAGTAGCCTATCCGGCTCAGTTAATGAAGATCAATATGTGAGGTGGTAGCAAGTTTAGATACAAGTTCAAACATACCCTTGACCATCCTTAGCTCTTATTCCAGTGTTTTCATGTTGTACAATAGTGCAGTATGAAAATGGACGTACAGCTTTGTCAAAACCAACCTTATGATGATTAAAATTTAAAGTTCAATTATTGGATTTCTTATTTTTTTCCAACGGAAAACCTGGCTCTCCAAATATATCATAGCCATATAAACATCAAATAAGTATTGAAAATGGAAATACACTTTTTTTTTCAGTGCTTTGAGAATCACTACTCCACTACTCCCTTTTTGCTCATCAAATTACACATGAGCTTCAGTAAAAAAAAAAAAAAAAAAAAAAAAAAAAAAAAAAAAAAAAAGTTAAATTTGAATCCTAGCACGATTGCACAGAAAATTCTAAAAATTTCATCATTTAAATTAAAAAATGAATCAGAATTTTGTAAATTAATCCTACAGATGCAAGGTAATGCACAATTAAGTAAAGTAATCTAACATATGTCCTACATACTTAGATACAGTGGGGGGCAGCCATAGAATTAGAGCACCAATCTACGTATTGTAGACCATATGTCACATTTGTAGACCACTTGGAAGCTGCAGCTGCTGCAAAATGAAGTTCCTATTTGCTTAGCAGATCTGGCAGTAGGAGCATACCTTATGTTAGTGTTGTTTTTACTATACGTTCCCACAGTGCAAATTCACGTTGTTGATGCTGATTGCTAAACCTGTATGTTTTTGATCCTTGTTACCAGAAAATCCCTATTTCTTCTTGGTGAAACTCTTGCAATTTCTCTGAAGTCTGCAATGCTTTCTCTGCTTTTGTTTAGATCTTACCTCTTAATTTTAGGAAAATTATAGTGCTAAAACCCTTTTTTACCCTGTAGCTATTCATTTTCATTCTTCATAACAGTTTTTTGTTTGTTTGTTTGTTTGTTTGTTTTAATCTCCCTTCTCACTTCACTAAAATTTTAATTTAAAAAAATCATTAGATTTTTTCAGGAAACATTTCTCCAACAGCTGTTCTCTTAGAGTGCCATTAATTACTGAAAGATTAGGAAATATTGATTATTTATACTTCTCAGTTTTTAAGAGGTAGGTCTAAAAAAGGATTTAAATACCATCACACCTTATTTAAACACATACCTATTTCACTCTCTGGAGACAAGAAAAAAAAAGTCTTATTTTAGATTTTGAATATCTCTATAATTCTATTTATTCATCTAGAGATCTAGAGATGCATTTTATTTTTTCTGTCCTGTGGGACTTTTTTTCTTTTTCACTAGGTGATATGTGAGAAGTTTCCCTAATATCTCCCCAGACACTGTGCAGCAGAACTTCTTATTTTGTCCAAGCCAGTAATTAATTTCTTCTACGAGTTTTCTTTGGAGTACAACCTATGACTGATCAATCTTTTTATGATATAGTACTAACCCTACACAGGCTTGATTAATTACCTATCTTTTTCAAGGGTGTCATTTGCTACTAGAAAGAAAAAAAAAAAAAATGTTTTCTCCCCAAGAAAATCCCTCTAGCATACACAAAACATTTTTTTATTTCAATTTTAGATGATGAATGATGGGCTAGGGTGGATTGTACTTGTCCCTAAAGATGCCAAGCCTGTAGAACTCCACAGACTGTTTAAATCTGTGTAGATTGTCTGGGTCATTCTCTATTTATTCTCCTCTGAATGTGACATATGACTTTTAAAAGGGAAGGATTATTTTATATATAATATATAATTTTTGTGTGTGTGTTTTGTTTTGTTTTTTAGAAAATGATGATGCTGAAGAATTGTGAGAACTGCATAGAGCAACATTTTCTGTAGAAAATTAATTTCTGAAAGCTGCCAGTTTTTCACCCTGACTCTATAATTGCCAACCTACATAATCATATAATGTTCAAGAATAGCACCAAAATGTATTAAAAACACATTTTGACTCTCAAAGTTGGAGTGAGAAATCTCAGATTCTGATGTCCTTCTTTTGCATATTCAAAATTGTTACTTTTACATTTTAAATAAACAGGAATAAATTTTTTCTTCCCCTTGTGATACTTCCAGAAGACCTACAGGATGTGTATTTATGCAAGCATGAGGTGTTCCTAGCTGATCTGGTCCATAAAGTGCTGAGCTCAGTCTAAGCTCACATCACAGGACCAAAACCCTCTTGTCAAGGTGGAAGTGCAAGCCCTGGGCTGACACATGTGCATACGTAGTCACAAATGGAGCAAAACCATTATGGAATTTTAAATATTTCCCTGAGTCCATCCTCTTTTTGGAAAGCATTTAAGCTTTCACTTTAATACTTTGCTGAACCAGACTGCTGATTGGGAGCCAGTTTCTGGCTGAGATGTTAAATTGAAACCATTTCTGCATGGATGCTTTGATCTGCAACAGGAAAAGAAGAACTGTCCATCTTGTTAAATTTTTATTAAAAGAAAAGCATTTGAGAGGGATGTGCTGGCCATGCTGTCCTTCTTTTTCTTTTTCTTTGCTTTTGTTTTTGTTTTGGGAATAGGTAATGTGAAAAGATCTTTGCTGAGTGCATATAGCTACTGCACTACCTGTGCCTTTGCAGAAACTAACCGGTTCTGAAGGTTTTTTGGAAGCTTAAATTAAATAAATAAATAGATAAATCACTGTGTAAAATTACATGCTGTTCTATTACATCATCTTACAAGTGTATCACTCCTTTGTTTCCTTTAACATGCAGCTTTCAACTTGCAAGAAAAGCATTCCCGGTGATTGACACCACAATTGTATGTCTGCCTTTTTAGCTAAAGAAAGACTCAGCTGTGTGCAAGATGACTTTCACTGCTCACTTAACACATCCTTGTTTTTATTTACTTGCGTTCCTTTCTTTATTTATTTCGAAGTGCAGAAAGCAGTCGGGCAGGCCACATTTTAGCCCCCGCTGCAATGTCACCCGAGGTGTTGGCAGCTGCTGTCTCCCGGGCAGGTGACATCACCGCATCGGTTCAGCAGCGCCTGATGCAAACCGTGCCCGGCAGCATCCCGAGCGCCCCCGCCACCCGGCGCTGCCGGCTCTGCGGCTGTGTTCCACTGCCCTCTGCAGGAGAAGCACCCGCACCGCCGGCTCCTCCGAAAGCATCAAGCTCAAGCATCCCGACAGTCTCACTCCGATAAATCGTATCAATTCAACGCTCGTTCACAACCACATTTATTCAGCTGCAATGTAAGCATGCCAGAATTTTGCAGTGGTCAGGGAAGTGTGGTGGTGTTTCTTTCTTCCTGGATCGAAAACAGTTGAATTTATAGGATGCTCTAAAAGTTTTAGAAGTGTTTCCCCATATTTCAGTAGAATAAGTAATGTTAAATATTTTTATACTCATATTTTTCTCCCCTACTTAGCATCTCTTTCTGTTGATGGAATGCATTTTCCTGTTAGTGGAAAGACTGTGTCTGTGTTTTCTTTCCATGAAGCTTGCATAAAGTACACCATCATTTATAATGGCCAGATCACATGTCTCTGTGGCTAAGGAGGATTACTTGGGTTATGGCTTTGTGATGTGTGGCTGCTTATTTTTTTTTTTTCCCTATTTGTATTAATGTCAGGCAATATATTGTAACTATGGTATTGCTAATATTGCTGAAGTGTGTTTAACGACAATTACAGTAGCAGTATTACATGACTGGTGTTCCCAATACAAGCTGATATGACTTCTGTCACAGTGTGGGGTCCTTAGCCCATGGCTGGAGTCAGTAGGTGACATCAGTGGAGCTTCTTGCTGTGACTTCTCCATCTGTGCATCTGCAGAAATGTTTTATCTGAATTATTGGTAGCCTGCATTCATGACCATCACTCCTCTCCAGTTAGTGTAGAGAAATAAATTAACCCAGAGCTCAGCACATAATGTAGATCTGTTTATCACAGATGAAAGAGCGGATTCAGACAACTCTACTCTGTGAGTACTAAAGACATTGCCTCCCAATGCACAGCAAGCTCCTACTTGCTAAGGACACATATCAAGCAAATGTACAAGACAGAAGCCTATTTGGTTTGTGAAGCTTTGCCTTAGAGGAGTATTAGGTTGTTCAACACCCACCATTTGTTAGGACAGTTGTGTTTATTGAATTTGTTTGAACTGCATTGGTTTGCTCTGGCACTTTCACCACACAGTGCTTGAACAGGCAGAAAATGTGGCTTTAATGGTGGGAGGGAGAAATTAAAGACACTGAGACAGCAGACTGACCTTCCTGTAAACTTGTTTCTTTCTGCTTTCCTGTGCTCCACTGACAGCCAGTCCCACATGATGCATGGTGACTGCTGAAACCTGCTACCTGCTGTGTGTCTGCTGTTTTCCAATGGCTGATTGTAGCTAAAAACTCTCTGACCCTTGCTCTCACTCATACACACAATACGAATCATATTTATTGGGCAGAAGCAAGAAGAGACCTTTTTCTGGTCCTTCACTCCACATAGGGAAGGCACTGCCTATTACTGTCTGTAGTGGGTTTACGTGGCAAGGTTTTGGTAGCAGGGGGCTATAGGGGTGGTTTCTGTGAGAAAGATCTAGAAGCTGCCCCATGTTTGGGAAGGGCCCCATTGTTTTCCAGATCTGAGCCAATAAGCGATGTTGTTTGCGCCTCTGTGAGAGCATATTTAAGACAGGGAAAAAAACGCTGTGCCAGACAGCAGCCGGGAGAGTCAAGGGAGTGAGAAACAGCCTGCACGTGCCAAGCCCATGGAGTACCATGGTGGAGCAGGGTTCCACGCTGCAGCCCGTGGAGGAGACCACGGTGGAGCAGGTGGCCCTGCACCGACGGAGGCTGCCGCCTGTGGAAGACCCCTGCCGGAGCAGATTCTGGGCTGAACCTGTAGCCCATGGAGAGGAGCCCACGCAGGAGCAGGTGACCCGGCAGGAGCTGCTGCCCATAGGGGAGCCAGGTTGGAGCAGTTTTCTCCTGAGGGATGGACCCCGTGGTACAGACCCATATCTGGAGCAGTTCTGAAAGAGCTGCTGCCTGTGGGAAGCCCACGCCGGGTCAGTTCATCAAGGACTGCATCCCGTGGGTGGGACCCCACAGCACAGGGGACGAGAGTGACCGAGAAGGAGCGGCAGAGAAGAAGTGCTGTAGACTGACCATAACCCCCATTCCCCCGTTCCCCTGCGCTGCTCGGGGGGAGGAGGTGGAAGAGGGCGGATGGGGGGGAAGGTGCTTTTGGTTTGCTTTTTCCTTTGTTTTCTCACTTCTCTCGCTTGTTAGTTGTAGGCAATAAATCTTACTATCTCCTTATGCCGAGTCTGTTTTGCCCATTACAATAATTATTGCATGATTTTCTCGTCCTTATCTCAATCCTTGAGCCCTTTTTCACATATTTTCTCCCCATTCCTCTTTGAGGAGGGGGAGTGAGAGAGCGGCTGTGGTGGAGCTCGGCTGCCCACTCGAGCGGAACCACGACACTGTCTTACTTTAGATATGGACTCTGGGCTTTTTGATACAGCATGTAACATCTGGGCTATTTTGATACAGCATTTAACATTTTGTACTCTGACACATATATTATTACACTGCCTGTTTTTCCCTGGATGTAGAAACATGGAAACATGGAAATGTCTTCATACACAATGCATGCGAACAGTTCTTTTCTTATTCTTACATCCCAAGTGGTACTTTCATTGACTTCACTTTTGCCTCCTGTAATATGAGTTATTATGCTGGCAGCTTGGACGGTCCCTACTGTGAAGCTCAAGGGCTTTTTCTCCAGTGCTGATATTCTCTTTTTGTTATACGCCTACAGCAGAGGTGAGAAAGAATGAGAAGTATGATGTTAATATCTTACAGAGGTCATGAACTCAGCATGTTTCACAGGCTGCTCAGGTAAAATATGAACTGTTTTAAGTGTTACTAATCATGTTGTGGATCGAGATACTTAACATCCTATGAACTACATACATTTATGAACTGCAAACAGACTAGGAACAATGAATGAGAGCCTACTTTCAGCAATAGATCTGATTTAAGAGTTTCCCATTCACCTCTGAGGTGCTCATTCCTCATTTCCTGCAAGAGATCACTGGTCCTTGGTTGTACCCCTTCAAGGGTGCAACTGCATCCACTAGATCAGTGTATTCTTATGCCTCAAAAAATGATAATAACCTGTGTTTAAATATATATATATGTAATTTCCCAGATCACATAAACAGTGTAATTGTTACACTTAAGGTATATGTATGTTAAATTATGGGAGAAGAACCAAAAACAATTGCCAGAGTGTGTGAAATTGGGAAAGAGACATCTAAAACCCTACATGCTACAACCAGAATAGTATTATTGAAACATACTCAGGTAATGCCTGAAATATATTGTGAGGTGAAATACATAGCTCCAATCCAGAATACAGTCTAAGAGATGAATAATTGTGGGGAAAGAGACTCTGCCTGCAATTAAGATTTTGCCCCGTTATTAGAAGCAACATGATTTTAAAACTATCTTAAGTGTATTTTAAGAATACCTTACATCTCATTTTCTCACCTACCCGTTTTTTTTCTCAACACCATTCAAATAAATTCTTAAGCAGTATTCCAAAACATGAGAAGATTCGTGGTTGTCCTTTCAGACTAAATGCATCTAAGATTAGAGGTATGTTTTAGCATTATCAACACAGAGTTGTGAAGGTAATGAAATTATATCATTCTTCCATGTTTCTTTCCAAATAAGTTTTCATTACCTAACCTGGGGGAGAAGAAATCTATCAAAAGTTGGGAAAGTTTTAAATCCAGGTGTTTTTAATTACTATTTTGAAACAAGTCAACTCTTGCTTTTATAAAATGATGAACATTTCAGCAAGAAAACGTATGTGTTCATAAAACACATAAGATAACTTCTCTGTGATCCTGGCATTAGCCACAGTGTTTTCACAAATCATAAGTCATGAGTTATTTTTGCCTTGCTGTAAGAGAAGGAGCCATCTAATTCAGGCCACAGGAGGCCCCCACAGAGCAGGCAAAAAGCAAACTTCCACGGCCTCCCTGGATTTCATATTAATAGATGTGCAGGATGTCTGCTCTATGGTCTTAGAATGCAGAAGAGACTCACAGCTGAAAAGTTGAATAGAGCATTAGCAGTTCTGTCAAGGAATAGATACAGATTCTGTATTTAGGATGCTGATAAACAACAAAGCTCAGTAAAATAGAGATAGTCACATCAGATTTGTTATTAGAAGTCTAAGAACAGTATCTTTCACACTTTGAAATAATTTCTATAGTAATAAAAGTCACTGTGACAATATAGTTCCATTGTTGCAAATTTCATCTATTCCTCTCTTGTTTATAAGCTCCACTGTAATAATACTTTGCCCATCAGAATTCATTGAAATGCATTTCATTATCCCAATCAGCCCCCTGAGTCACTGCTTTATTGTATTACATTTCCTTCCTACTGTATTTGAACTTTCTTCTAATACTAAAGCTGATTCCAAGCCCATTACAACCAGTTGCAAATTAGCTTTTATTCTGCTCTGACTGCTGAAGTGTGTTTTAATAAATTCATGCCAATAATTTTATAACCTAATATTCATGCACTTTATCTTTTAATTACTCTACCCTAAATTAATCTAGTTATATTTCTGATTTATTTCATGCTTTTTCTTAGTCCCAAGATGGGCTAACATCGTTCCCATTCTCTTGAGCACAGGCAGTTATAGTAGTGGTACATTCTCCTTGGTTTTAAGATCAGAAATTAGCATAATGTACCAATGTTTTCTAAGCAGAAAGGGATACACTATGTATTAAGGGTGTGTTTTCTTGGGAACATACTTCTGAAATGAGCTGGAAAGGCTTTGTAAGTTAAGAGTTATACATATATAAGTAGAAAACATACTCTTGAACAATTTGTTAAGAATGAAAAATAAGGTCCAGCTCCCTGATTAACACCATCTAAATGTTCTTGGAGAAGTTAACTGCTCAGATACCCTTACCATTCAGCTCTTCCAGTGGATTCCAGCATATAGATTTTCACTGAATCTTCACAGGTCAGGATTATGTTTTCAGTATCACACATATCACAGATTTCAAATACACTTGTAAGAGAACTGTACCTTTAAACCAGTGAGTGACAGGTCCAGAGAATATTTTAGAACTGCTTCAACAATGCAATTAGAATAATTTAAATTCTACCATTTCCAGCAGTGTTCTTTCTTCCAGAAAAAAAAAAAAAATATATATATATATATATATATAATTAAAAGTCATTCATGTTATGATATTCTTTGCTGATTAAAGCCCTGTCTTGGATCAGAAGGCTAAGAACTGTAATGCTAGATTGTCCTACAAATGTCTGATTCTGGGGTATGAAGACATATGTGTCTCCATCTAGCTAGAGAAGATATACGTTAAGAAAGAAACAAGAGGAGGGGCATCAGCAAGCCCTATCTTTCAGCTGACTGACACTTTCCACTGTGAAAGATTTTGGGGAATATAGTCTTTGAAAAGTTTCCACAACAATCAGTGAGATGCTGATACTTGACAAGAATACACTGTTAGACTGAGGAGTACACATTCTTTATCTCACAAAATTCTCTATATATTTGCTGGGGTAGAATTTGCTAGCAATCACCTTTCCCTGTCTTTTCTACATTTTCCAGGTCAAATTTTGTACTATGTTAAAAGTAATGAAACAAATCCTGCTACTAAAGCAATAGCAGCAACACATACAGTGAATTGGTGTCAGAAGTAGGAAGAGCTTGGGCCCACATTTTCTTTCTTGATTTTTTTATTTACTTATTTATTTTAATCATTCAAATGGCTTAAGATTGTTAAATAAAAGGGATGATTAAAAAAAATAATAACCATTTATGGTGCTGGTTCCATGTTATCAACATATATAGCCACACATTCCTCTGTGCATATAGAGGAATGTGTTCCTCTGTTCCTCTAGCATATATCTTAGTTATACAAGGATATAGAGAATGTACTGAACTTTAGCTGACACACTGATATCTTGTCTAAAATTTTATTTTCAGGGACATGCGGGGTTGTAGCTCACCCTACTTTAAGTAGCAACAAATCGTCTTCTGCCTGGTCTTAGGACAAAAGATTTTGCTGGATGTAAAACTTTCTCCTCAGCATGTGTTGCTCACAAAGGGCATTGCTGCTGTGTCCTGGCTCCACAGAGAGGACTCACCTGGCTTGCCTGTACTGACTTTCATGTGTTTCTAGTATGAACTGCTGCTACGATTTAAGTGTTCAGAGAAAGTTGGTTCAGAAAGATGCCTCTGAAGATGATTGCTGTAGAAATTACTTGGTAGGTGACACAATTAAACTAGTTCTGCAATCACAATCTTACAGTAAACTATAAGAACGTGAGAATTGGATAAGCAGAGAGGATCAGGAAGAACAGCTCTAAGCAACTGCAGAAGAGTGGAAAGACTGATGAAAGATGGAAAATGTAGGATATGCACTGTACAGTGATGGAAAAAAAAAAAAAAAGAGAGAGAGAGAGAGAAAAAAAATAGATATCTAGACCAAACTAGTTAGAGAGAGAACAAAATGGGAAAAAGGCACAAAAATATTTTTAAAACATAAAATATAAAAAAATTAGCACAATTAGCTATATTAATATCTCATTGCTTTCCTTTACATTTGTATTTCAGGTTATAGGAAAGCAGACTTTTTCTAAGCAGGAAAAAAAAAAAAAAAAAAAAAAAAAAAAAAAAAGCAGACTTTTTCTAAGAACTGTTTTTACTGCTTTCTTCATGATTATTCAAAATCTGAGTTTTACACATATTTTTGTGTTCTACTTTTATCTTTTTTCTTTGCACCCTTATCCTTTTCCAGATTTATGGAATCAGGACTTATCAATAAAATTAGAATAATAAGTCCTTCTGACCCTCAGACACTATTGTTCTTTGTGCTGCTAGAAATTCAAAGATGTTTATTTATACAGACGTTTATTTATACAGAAAATAATTCTTATTAATTTCAAATTGAGAAATTTTATGCTTTGCCACTTATCATATATCTGCACTTGACAATGTGCTGTTCTTCAGATGAAAAACCTCCCTTCTTCCTCAGTATTTATTCCTTTTTATTTCTCCTCCTAGCACAGGTTCAGACAGTATATTTTAAAGTTTGACCTTTTCCACTAGATGGCACATGGGGCCATGTGAGTGGCAGGAAATAAGCATGTTGCTGGACCATGATTTAAACTGCATGTGATACTTAAACAAGAAATAATCAATTTAATAGCAATATATGCATTAACTACTGCTAATCGGAGTATCTGTATTGGCTTTACTATTACAAACCAGCAATGAACTTTAATAGCCAAAACTTAATGTGTACTGTATATAAAATTGTTTTCTGAGCTATCCTGGAACTAACTCCTGTGTTTAATACAAAAAATGTCCCATATATTATATCCTAATATCTTATTAATCTTATTTCTTTAGAGACCATTAATAAGAAGATTAGATCAGATAGAATTGTACCCGGCTACCATATCAAAATACTAGTAAAGGAGTATGCAGACACAGTGCAATGGATAAAAAGACACAGACAGCTATTTCGTGAAAAGAAATAAAAATGAAGCACATCACCAGTTCTTTGGAGATCTGCTATCACTTTTAAATTGTCCTGAATTATGGTCCTTCCTTTTTGTTCTTTCACCGTCTTCAGAGATAATTACTGAAGCCTATACTTCATCAGAATTTCTAAGCCAAAATGTGTATATCCTTCTTTGCTGCCAGAGGACTAGTTTTCCAACAACCTTTGACTGCCCATCTGCTGTTGCAAGAGGCTGTTATTCAAGCTTATTTGTTAGAGTAATTTTAAAAAGCTTGCCCAACATGGAGGGTGAGAACTTCAAGATAGCACTTCTGGGTGAATCTCAAGCCTGTCATTTATCTGGGGGGCACAGAAATCATCCCTGTAAAGACCCTCTTGTTGCTTTAATTGCTCAGATTACATTTGGCTTATACCAAATATAGTGACTTCTGTCTTTCATTTCTTGTCTCGGGCCAGGGTGGAATTGATGGTAGCTGGGAAGCCCTCCAGCTCACCGAATAAAGTCCATGACTGCATTCCACAGGGTCCATGGCACTTACCCAGGTCCTCCCAATTGACATTTTCCCTGTATGGAAAATCCTTTAGGAGATTTACACTTAAAGGCCTTTATGCAACTGGTGCAATCACACAACATTTGTTGCCACTAGAGTGATTTCCAGCTCTTTTTTGTCCTGAAGTGAACTCCAAGCTGTCTCTAAAAATAGGCTTTTATTTTTTCATTATTTTTTATTATCACACTGACCATTGTGTCATTTATGACTTTTGCAGTTATCAAGACTCCAGAATACTCATTATCAAAAACTGGCACAAACCAAACCACCCTAGTGCTATCTTTCTTTCTTTGGCTGTTAGCCCAGGGTAATGAAAACCTAGAGTAAGTATGACTTTTATCTAAGCTACAAATCTAAGCTACAAAGGAGATGACAATTTTCAAGGCAACATCTTTCCATGAGAAATGCTTTGTTATTTTTTCCCCCAAAGGAAAGAGCTGACAGAAGTGGTCAACAAGATATTTGATTTCAAATACTGTTCAGAAACAAAGATTCATGGCACAGAAAATGTCTGATCATGCCAGCCTTTCTCACATAAAAAGTGGGAAGTGAATGAGATAGGCTGAATCTTTTAAGTGGTCTCTAGAATTCATCTGCAGAACAGACTATTGCAGTTGCCCACCTTTTTGATATGAAGACAAAATCATAAGTTTTGCTCTAGGAACACAACATGAAATATCTGAATACAGTGTGGTCATTTCCTGAGGACAGTACCTAAGAAAGATCTCCAGATCCTACCACACCCCAGTGCCTACTGTGCCTCATCTACCCTTCAGTTGTGCATCCCTGTAGTTGGCCACATCAGCTATTACTGAGCTTTTCCTGCCTAAAGACTCTAGATGGATATCCAGGGCTGAAAGGTATAGGCCTGAAGAACATCAACATTAGCAGCACTCTTCTTCATCATAAAGAAAACGTACACCTGGAAGCTGCCTGAACAGGAGTGGAAATATCACCTCTGCTGGGCAGTAGGACTTTATGAACAACCATCCATTTTTGTGCCGCACAACAGTGTGGCCTCAGTTTATCTGTTCTGAAAAAATATATATATATGTTCTATGAGAGAGTACATAAACCAAAGCCATGAAAGACATGGAAGAAAAACACTGATAGAATTGAAATTTTTGACATGGCAGTACTTAATTAACTCAAGAGAAAAACATCATCATGATTTAAAACATAATCTGAGCTAAAAATCAGAAAACCTGGAGATCTCGGAAAGATGAAGAAATAACCTATACAGCTTCTCTTACCTGATTGGTGACTGCTTGGCCAGGAGGCAGTCTAACTCCTGGATGTCTGCATTGGTATAGTGAGCGTGTTAATGCTTAGCCTAATAGCATGTGAATCATACCTAAAACTCCTCTGTGTATTACCCAGCAAAAAAATTGCTTGCTACTCTTTGATTTTGCATAGTACCACTTCCATGATAAAAGGTATCAAATAAAAAGTGATCCAGTACATAAGGGGTTACAAAAGGGAGGAGAGAAGGTTTATGTGACCATAAACACTTGGTTTTGTTCATTGCTTCATAATGGGTGGTCCTTGTATTTTGTGTGGTTTTTGTTTTTGTTTGTTGTTGTTTTTTGGTATATGTGTGTGTGTGTATTTTTTTGACGGTGGTGGTGTTTTTTGTTTGTTTGTATGTTTTGTTTTGTTTTTAATGAAAGGACATTTTAAGGACAATATGGGCCAACAGCCTTCTCTTAAAACTAGCTATCAGTTTTGGGGTGCAAGGGGGACACTACACCTCTTACCTTCATTAGGTCTGCATGGTAGTACCTTGGAGCTATTCTTATTTCCATCCATAAGACCAGCATCTAAAGTAAAATACCTTAAAGTGTCAGATCCTTCACACCAACTGCTGTTCTCAACACTTGTGCTCCTGTTGGACAGCTCCTACTTGCTAATGTAATCACAGCTTTTATCTCTGTACTTGAACCAGTACCAGCGAGGACTTTATTTCTGTTTCTGGCCACTTATACCACATCCCATTCTGTCACCACTGTCTTCAATTATTAGATACATACTCCACAGAGCTTCCTGTCTAACTGCTTAAGTATTCTGCTCAGATCCAAGTCAGAAGAAATGCAGTATATACTCTGTATTTCCTGTTTAGTGGTAAGATCCTCACAAATGGAAAAAAGACATTCAGTTCAATTATGTCTGAGTCCACTGTTTGACAATGGTCTTTATATGCTCACAAATACAGGTTTTCCACTTGCAAAATTGTCTTGTTATTTCTTGATTCAATGGATTTTGGAAAAAAAATCCTTATTTTATAGTCTTCAATTCCCCATAAAAATGTGTTGAATGCAGGTTTTTTCTTGATTCATAGAAATATCTGCTCATTCTTGGCAGACTGGTAACTTCTTTCTCAGATAGAGGGAAAATTATGATAGGAAAATACAGGGTGATTCAGTGGATTCTGACTTTGGGAAGGTGAAGCCTGTAAGGACTTGGGAGGGTCAAATCTATGAACAGCTTCTTGCTTTGCCAGTTTCTTGCTTGGCACCTTAGAATGTGCTTAGCATGTCTGTGGTGGGAAGGGGAAAAGCACAGAGAGAAAATATAGATATATACATTCTCTACTTCTCATCACTGAGCAATGTTCAACCACGCCCCAGGAAACAGGGGTGTGGTTGAACATTACTTGTATTACTTGTGTTGGTTGAACAATACTTGTTGCTGTAGTTTGGGAGGACAGATGTCTTCATAACAAATACCCCCTGCTCTCCTTCCCCTCTCCCACCATTTATTGCTGAGTGTGATGTCACATGGTATGGAATATCCCTTTGGTTGGTTTAGGTCAGCAGTCCTGGTGATGTTCCCTCCGCACCTCTTGCCCACCCGCAGCTTGCTAGCTCTGGGGGGTTTGGAGGGAGTCTTGATGCTCTACCAGCACTGCTCAGCAATAGACACTGATATTAGCACTGGTGCGATACCAGTGTTGTCCTAGCTACAAGTGCAGTGCAAAGCACTGTATGGGCTGCTGCAGGGAAAGTTAACTCCATCCCAGCCAGACCCAGTACACATCCCATGAAAAGAGGTGTAAGGCAGAGACTCCAGAAAAACAAGACCTGACTTAAGGCAGAGAAACGGAAAGTACCAGGAGTTGAGAGAAGGGGAGAGATTGTAGAAGAAGAGAGGACAGAGCAAACATTGTTCTCAAGTCAAGACACTACAGACATCTCTCACAAAGGAGTTGTTATCATCCACACAGTTTCAACTCAGCGAACCATCTAGTCCTGTTACTGGAAGCAAAACTTGAGCTTTCTCTGCTTATACGGTGTTTGTCTGAAAAGGCAGTCTGGAAAAGACAGCCAGAAAAGAGGAATCAGGTGTAATCAAAACCAGAGGCTCCAACACAGAAGTTCTGTGTTTTCTAATACACACCTCTTACTGTCCAGCATTGTGGGAACGCCTTGAGCCCACCTTCCACAGCTCTGGGCATTAGCCCCTGCAACAATGGCTTAATCAGAACTGTATGTGCCTGTACTCATTTGCTTAGAGAGACATACCTCTTCATCATTGCTAAATGTGGACACTCAAATGGTAGTCTGATAGAGTGATTATATGTAGTGAACACAAATTCATAATGTTCCTGGATTATACCTGCAGGCCAAATATACTGAGAAGGAGACATTAGCAAGATGTAATCATAAAGGACCTAACAGGATACCTTTGAACAAGACAAGCAATAGTGTACTGCTGTATTTTCAGTTGCGCAAGCAGGAATGGAATAAATAAATAAATAAATAAAGTAAAAATCATTTCCTGCTACTGATGCTAGACCCTGCAAATGAATTAGCTGCAGTTTGTAATCATCTGTGTAAACAACTGCCAAAAAGATCTAATGAAACTGGCATGAGTCAGTTTGTAGTTCGAACTCAGTAGTAAAATATATCAACAAATTAAACGTCCCTACACTAGGTATGGTAGAACATACCTGATTTCCAGATCCTGGAAATTAGATAAAATTGCATATTACTGGAACTTGCTTTTTTCTAGGTGTTAAAAGAAGTGCAAAACTTGATAAGCACAAAACATGGATAACTTAGGAGCATTAATATATGCCTAGACAACTGCAGCTTCTGATATCCATTTAGTCGTATTAATTATCAATGGAATAGTTAATAAAAAGCAAGGTAAAAGAGCCACTTTAAGAAGTCAAACACTGCTTACTCAGCATATCCCAAATATTGCTTTGTGAGCATGAATGAAACCTGACCAGGGAAGTCAGGGTTTTATTTTTATCCCTGACTGCTCAGTCACTGTTTCAGTGGAGTCAGGCTAACTGCAGTGTCATAGGTCTGCAGAAACCTCATTAGCAGATTCAGGATGTTTTACTTCCTGGAAATTTACCTTTAAACCAGAAAGGCCAAGTAGAATGGTGTATATTTTGGTATACTTTTTATGTGATACAGACAGATTTTCCACATGAAACATGCTTGTTTCTTAGAATTTTATTTCATTGCTCATGGAGTACAAGAGACAGCCAGCCAGTCTTTTGCCTAAGGAGACCAAGGGTTGCAAGGATTGCATAGAGAGCAGTGATGTTCTTACTTACACAAGGAGCAGCAGTTACCATATTTAAGACTGGATCGTAGAACTTCTCAAATTCTTAATGTGCACCAAGAGCCCAACAGCCCAGAAAGACACAGTAGCAGCTCAAATGCAGAGAAAATATAGGCATCACTTTCATAGTGGTTTTCTTTCTCTGGTTGTTTCCAGATTCCTCTCAGTGCCCTGTAAGTTGTGGCAGACAGTTTCTGTATTTTCTTTAAGGGGAAAACAAACAAATAATCAGAAAGTAATGTTATGAAAGACACAAGGTTGACTATTTTCATCCCTTTCAGGTAGGATGCATATAGGTCAGGGTTTGCATGAAAATGTTCAAAATTTTGACATTTCCTGAAAACAGACATGCAAAATTCCATCACTAGAAATTTAAAATTCTGTATTTTTTTATTCCTTTCTAAGCTGATGGACAATGTGCTAAGAAAGGCCATGAACTAAATTTTTATGGGTTAAAAATTGATCTTACAGGTTTCATAGACCTGTTAAAATTGTAGTGACACTGTTCTACAGCTTAAAGTTTCTTGATTCTATGAAAGCATGTCATAATTTGTTATAAAGATCCTTTACATGACCATGAAGTCCTAAGTACACCTGGGCTAAGGAAGTTCTCCTCTTGCAGCTTTTGGCTGCTAAAACACTAGGCAGTGAATATTTGTCTATAATTTCCTCAGTTTGAGTGCTGATGAGTCCTGAGAGGTTCCACTGGAAATATTGTCCTCAGATGTTCAGGCTGTGAATTCTCCTTTCAAATTTGCATGGCAGTTGTTGCCTGTCACAGATGGAAGTGCAAATTTATGTTCCTTGTTTGCTCCAAGAACCTCATATTAGTAAATACAGCAAAAAAAAATACAAAGGAAATATGACAAACACAAAGACATATTCTCCTATCTAGCTTCTCACATATATGAGGTGATTTTTGCTTGCTTGATGTGAGGCTTCCTGACTGCTTTTTCAAGTTGTTGACCTTGAGAGTTTGCAGTGACTCTGCTTGACACATTCCTTAGTATTAACTTGATTTCCATTTTTGACTCTCCTTTTCTCTCTGCATATTTCTTTTATTCAGTGGATTTAGCATGAATCATGGAAATATAACTAAAATGGTGAATAAGATTTTTATGTATTTGGGTAGAAATTTCATCTCAAATTATACAGCAAATGAGCACAAATTTTATTATTATTTATATTGGTGTAGCAGAGAGGACTGCCACACTTGAACAGATTAAGCTAGCCTTCCTGAGTTAACAGCATAATTACTGGAGAAAGAGAAACTCTTCTGGAAAGTGATTCGGAGCAAGAGCCTAGCTTGCTACTACTCTCTGCACCTTCTGAAGGAAAGTATTTCTCTCCACTGAAGAGCATTTAGATTGACTTTGTGAATGCTTTTACCTTACACTATCTATTGTATCTTCAGAGTGCTGAAAGTGGTTCAGCCCTGCTGGCATGCTGGAGCATCCCTGGGCTCCTGCAAATATCACCCACTTTCAAGAAGAAGAGCAAAGAACTGAGCAACCCTTCTGCCTGTTAAAACATATGGATAGTACAGCAGGAATTCCCAGCAGGATATATCTGACCCTTTCTGAGCTCGTGTGTACAGGCAGATCAGTCTGGTGGGCCCAGAGCTTAGCAGAAAAGGAGAGTTCTTATACCCTTTCCTTCTTTTTCCATGTCTCCTGAAATTTTACAGCCTACGATATGGGATTCCTAATGATGTTTTTCAAGTTTACTTCAAAAAAAAAAAAAAACCTTCTGAAAGTAAGCATTGTTATGATAAATTGTTTTTGTCATGTTATAAATCGTTTTTGTATTACAATAAATTTCCATATATTATGAAACATACTACTACACCACAAGAATGTTCAGTGGCCCTGATGAACAGTAGATCATATGGTTTTACAAAAAAATAATCATAATAAAAAAAAAATACAGAAATATTTCAAGATATATTTTCAGCTTATTTAAAAAACAGTTATTTATCGTATTAGAAAACTTCCACCACAGAGCAGAGAATACCAAAGGAACAGTTGGATGGCTTCATCTGAAGGACCAGTAAAATTGTGTAGCAATACACATGTACGTATAGGAATAGCAATATGTTATAATACTGTGGAGTGAATGTTTTGCTGACTATCTACAACAGTGCTGTCAGTAAACCTACAGTACCCAGGAGCACCAACTCTAGTGATGTGCAGATGATGTGTTTTTTCTCACATGGCCAGTAACAAAACACCTTAAGATAAAACTCACACATAATTATGAGAAGACATGCCACTGTGAGAACTGTGGATCTGATAACCATGAGACATGGCAATTTATATTCTCATCACTGAGACAACCATAACTGTCTCTACTCCCAAATCATGTATTTATTATATCTAAAAATTCCAAGAGGGCAATTAAACTTGCAAATAACTCCACAGTCCTCTCTGTATTAATTAAAACATTATCTCTGTTCTTATACATATGTATGTGTTATGAATACACATATAATAAATTAGAATTTATAGTGAACTGTGGATAGGATTAGAGTAGAAGAACCCACAGAGGGGAAGGAACTGGTGAGTCATCATTTTGACTCTTATCTTCTATGAGGTGACAAAATCCCACAGAACAGTGGGGGCAGCTCTCAGGTCTAGGGTGAAATTCTTGATAGATGTCAATTAGATTTTGAAGAGGGCAGTTACCTTAGGACCTGCAGGATCCCCTCCGGACTTGCACACCATCTGGAGGGCTAAATCACCTAGTGTATCTATGGTGACATTGGTGAAGGATGGGTCCTAACCACTAATTTCAAACTACATCCTCCAGAAGTCTATTACTTTAGACTTCTTTCTTAGCTTTGTCAAAGAGATCCTGTCACTTCCTTTGTCATATAAATCTAACTGAGGTCTCCAATGTTTACATACTGCTAAGCAAGCAAAGAAATCTGAACATACATCTTCAAACAATCTGATAATATGAAATCTGATGGATTATGGAAAATAGTACTTGTGAAAGACACAGGAAGATAAGGAATATTTCTCAAAAAAAAAAAAAAAAAAAAGACATGAACAATGAGTAATATCTTTGTCAATAGCTACTGGGCACATAACAAATTAAGTGAGTCTGCTTGCAGTTTAAGATCAGCTCTGAGAATTTAAATGAGTTTTGCTCAGAAAATGTGAACCTGCCTGAAAATGTTTTCTTTTGTTTGTTTGTTTGTTTGTTTTTTAAATTCACAGATCAAAAATCTTCACTGAATGGGGTGTTTGCCTTCTCTAGAGTCCAAGTCTTCTGGGTGTCTAGGCGTGTTGCATGCTATGGCTTCCAAGGTCTAGGATAGAGTTACAAATATCTTAGAAAAATAGAAAGGGCAGAGTTTATAACCCTCCCTCATGCCTTTTTTCAAATGTACATGCTGCACATCAAACGTCATCCAACTAACTCTCTCTTGAAATGAAAATCTGGAGGGATCAGCAAGCAGGTTCAAGGGGAACTCAAGAAGAAAAGAGAACACAAAACAGGCCAAGTGTAATATCAAATACCATAAAAACTCTGTCTTCAGATACATATTGGGGGTGGCTGCAGCTGAGGCACTGACTCTTCGCTACTTCAGTGGGGGTCCCACTGCATCCTGCTTTCCCCCCACACACACACACAAACAGCTGTGTACTTCCACTAGCCCCAGCCAATGCTCATCTGATGGCATGACAAACCAATTTAATTCAATAAAACATCAGAAAAGAAATACTGAAAAAAAAAAATGAGGGGGGGGAGGGGGAGAGAGAGGGAGGATGAGGGAGACAGAGACATAAGAAAGAAAAAAATAGCATTTTTTGACAGGTTAGTAGATTAACCCAGCTTACCGTGTGATCAGATAAGTACCACAGTGATGCAAAGGAGGAAAAGATCAAGCAGCTGGGAGCAGAGGCATGGGGAGGAAGAACAGAGTAGGCAGGAGAGGGACTTACACCTGCTGCTTTTACTGGAAGCAAGCCATTAGTTTAGTTTAGATGTGACACAAAACCATACCCTGGGTATATATACCCTGACTAAGTGTCGCTGCTACATAAGAACAGCATTCAAGGCACCTCCTGAAGTGAATGAGCAATGCATGCCTCATAAAGGCAGATTTTCAAGCCTTCTGCTGATTCAAATGGGCATCACCATGCCAAATCCTATTAATAGATTATTTATAGATCCATGTTTTCAAAGTGGTGCTCAGCATAGTAAGAACTACTGGAAAGGAGGGAGGAGAAGGAAAAGATTATTGTTACTCTCTGCACACCTAAACAGTGGTCCTGTCTGAGAAACCCTGTTCTAAAAGTATATATATATATATAGATAAATATATGTATTTGGGATTTTTTTTTTCTGCTGACAGATAATTATACTGTGGAAAGCCCTAGTTTTATATCATATAGGGATTATGCTTAAGGATAGTGATGTCAGATCACAATGGTTCTTGCTGTTATTCCCTTTCAAATCACAAAAGTAAAAAAAAGACAAAGTAAAGCTTGGAGACTGTAAACAGTGAAGCCAATGTGAAGTCTGTACCTTCTAAATTTAAAGGACCAGCCCATAAATCTGACAGGACAGGAAGTGGTATAATGATTAGGATGCCACAGGGAACAAATATGATATGTAAGCCTGGTGGCATAGGCTGGATTTGATATAACCTACAGAATCACTGTAGTTGGTGATGTTACATGTATTTCTTCCTCATAATACATTTGAAAACTTTGTTTTCTTTTAGAAGAGACAAGAATACAGAGGGATGAGGGAAGGGCCAGACTCCATATAGTATACTTATTAGTATGCTATATACTATACTATACTATATATATACTATATATATTATAATACTGTAGTATACTTATTAGAAATTTTACATGTTTTAAAACAGCTCTATGATAAAGAAAATGAAATAGTTACACCTTTTTTGGTACAAAATATTTATTAAAAAATATGAAAATAGATATTATTCTGAATGTAAAACATCGCATTTGTGTTCAGGTCCGCACCTAACCTGACAAACCCTTAACTGAACACTAACAACCCACAATGATTGAAAATTCTGATACCTGTAGTAATAAAATAAACTTCTGATTTTTTTATAAGTTATATGGTGTACAGAAATTTGGGGTTAGACCCTCAAAATGGACAAAGGGACCATTGAGTGCTGAAATACCCAGCTGCTATGTATCCTGCCTCGTTGCAACCTATTAGGTTCCAGGTTCATATGGCACATGGGAAAGGTAAGCTGGTAAAAATGGAATAACCCACAGTCAACAAGCAGGCTGGGAGCTGTGCAAACTGCCCAGATGCACATGCTGATTTAAATCAATATTCATTGACCCATATGACAGTAACTTGATAATACAGTGTCTGGGAATACAACTGAGGTCTGTGTGCTAATTAACAACTACTTTACACGGACACTTGTAATACTGGTAGATGCTCAAGGTCTCCACTCCAGGATACCCAACTGCCTGGGAGCCCTGAAAAGACGGGATGGAGATGGAACTTCTGTCACTGACCTTCAAGCAAATGACTACATAACTTGCATTCTTTACTTTGAAAATATTGAGTCATTTTATCTTTCGTTTACATTAGTCCAGTCTTCTATATTGAATATTAATCATAACTTGTCAGTGTAACCTGGAGGAACTCAAACAGTGTTTTTCAAAGCAACCATTCATGACTCCATGCTAACATAAACTCAAGGTCACCTCAGCCACTTCATTGTCTTCTTTGCTGCTTTGGTGCTAATCTCCACCTTCTACATCTTATCAAACAACTTCTACATAACACAGTGTTGAATTTATGACCTCTTCTTATATGATATTCATCACATTTGTTTATAAAATCTGTCATATAATCAAAGTAAGAGGCCAGTCTTTTCTATTGTGATCATCCAGGAAAATCCAATTTGCCTCATATTGCACTTTCTTTTTGTACACATATTATTAATTATCAATATTTGTTCTTTTATTCTAGTAGTATGTAAACTTAAAATCAATATAAGATTTCTTCAGATATCTGATTTTTTTTTTTTTTGTGAAGTACAAAATGTGCTGCTCTGCAACCAAGCAGTAGCGATGTAGGTTTGTTTAGAATATGTGTTATTAACTGTTTTAGTTACCATCTCTTCAGAACTATAAGAAATTACTCAATCCTTGCATTAAAGGAGTGTTAACTATTTTTTCATCATGTTTTGGGCAATCTGTTCTCCATATCTTCATCTTTGTTGCTAGTCTTGTTTTTCCCCCTCTTTTTACATTCTTATTTTTATCAAAATGCACTGATTGGCATAGTATGACATAACTAAACACTGCCTTTATTAGCTGTTTTTTTTCTTCATTCAGTACATGGAAATTCTAGAGCACCCCATAGTTACACAGGGTTTCTCACTGGAAATTCTGGTAGTTTTTTGTTTGTTTGTTTGTTTTTAATTTTCTTATAGTATTCTGAATATTCCTTACCATGTTCAAACACTACTCTGAGTTGAGTCTGACTCCCATGGGTATTCATGAGAAAGTTTTTTTCATCTTATGCTTTTCCTTTTATTAATGTTTAGATTCAATAATATTCTGTATTATGTTTTATCTCTTTTTGTTTCTTTACAATCTTTTACATCATGACTTTTACATCATGACAAAAGTCCCAAAATCTAAATTATATTAACAAATAAAAATCATACTATCACAGGTACAAACTAGCACTATACAACATATTTATTACAACTTAATGGAAATTTTTTTATGTTGTGCCAGTTTTCTTATATCCCCGTGACTTTGTCAGTTACAGTCAGAGAGATTTGTTGGTGTTTTACCTCACTCAAGCTGCACTTCTTGTTTCTCCACTGCTGAGTCATTGTTCTGTTAATGCTCAGTCTCAAGCCAAAATTCTGTCTGTTCATCATAAACTTATTTTGTTTCATGAATTAATTGGTAAATAGGGTTCTTTCAGTGAATATTTGTGAACAGCCTTCTCTTTTTCTCTGAACTTCATAAATAACTGTCTCACGATGTGAATGTAAGTGGAGAAGCCTGGTAGAACCATTCAGCTTTGAAATATATTCACTCTTTCTGGGGGAAAAAAATCAGCAACAAAACTAGATTGGTCTTTCTCTACTGTTCATTCTGTATTAAAACCATACTCCTATCTGTCCCTAAATGTCAGAGACAGAAACTAATGAACACATGAATAAATTACAAAATCACACACTTTATTTTATGCTCTCCCACTGTACCATTTTGAATTAGAAACAAACTTCATATCATTAACCTATTTCATTTTGTAAAATTAGTTCTCTAACACATAGAAAACATTAAGGAAATATTTCTTAAATTTTCAAAACTAATTTCCAAGCTAATATGAAAGTTATTACTTGAAGCTTAATATTATCATATGTACCTGTAAAGGTTGGTCAATTACAAGTTACCCATAAACCCTTTTTTGTTATTTTAACATCATAAATAGTAATCTGGCATTAAATATTTGTGATCTGGGCCAGTAACCTTTTTCTGTCTCATAGGACTTTTTTTAATTAAACTATATCTTTGTCCCATGTCTATAATCCTCTCTTTGACATTTTATATACAAGACACCTTGCTGCAAAAAGGTCAAGCAGTACAGTTATAAATGGAAAAGAGATTAAAAGTATTCTCAAGCCACAGTGATCTAAAAGAGAGTTAAATATGGAGTGTTCTTCACAGGCTTCCTTAGATGAGTTAAGAGGAAACCCTGTTGGCAGATTTTTATTATAAGAGCAGCAAAGCAAATGAAAATTATTTGACAGAAAAAAAAAAAAAAAAAAAAAGAGAAGAATGCACAATTTTAATTTGCATATTGGAATAATTATTTCTAAAAGAATCCTATAGGGTTTTCTCCCCATAAAACTTTTATGTAGACCAATGAGAAACATGGCTTATATATTTATATAATTTTTCCTTCTAACATACTTTCATTATAAGAATAACAACCCAAACAACTACAGTAACATCTTGCTATGGTTAATTGCTTCTCCTTCTTCCTCTTCTTCTTTCTCTTCTTCTTTTTTTGTTTGTTTTGTTTTGTTTTGTTTTTTGTTTTTGTTTTTGTTTTCTGCAAAAGAAACATAATGGAAATAAAACACTTCTTCCTAAAAAATCTGTGAGAATTTCAGGAATGGGAAATAACAAGAGATGTTACAGGAGCTGGTGTAAGTCAGGAAGGGTAGTTATAAAGTACTGTAAGTAAACATATCCATAGTACAAGTGACTGGCTTCTTTATTTTCATCAGAACATTAAGCAGAAACTGAAGGAACATTTTTTCCCTAATATTCTCCAGCTGGCATATTACGACCTCAGTTTGCTCAATCTATGCCACACTGGAATAGTTTTAATGGTGTACATGGGTAGAACTAAACAATACATTACTTGTAATGTCTTAAGTAACCTAGCAAAGCATGGTACCCAATTGCTGAAATGCTGTTGTATATCTTTTAGGGTCTACTTTGTTATCCCCAAGAGGCCAAACCTTGATCTGAAAACTCTTTACTGCTAATTTCTTTCTATCAGTTTTATATAGTCCAGTGAAAGAAGGATGTTTTATTCTAACTCCGTCATCAGAATGTCTGTTGTTTGGATGCAAATGCCAGAGATAGCATGCTTTACAATGACCCCAGTTCTCCATTTCACTTTCTGATGATCTGTAAGTATGTGTGTTTTCAAATGGTACACTGATTGACTTCAGTACTAAAGAGGATTTTTTTTACACTATCTACTTAAGACTGTCTCAGTTATCTGACTTAGGTGTGACACAGAGCACCTAAATTCAAGAGCTGAGTTCCCTGTAGTCTCTGCAAAGAGAGACAGACTCCTCCAGATTTAGTGTACCTAAATTAGTTAAGTTAAGGTGAGGATATCCAAAAAATCTCAGTGCAGTCATAGTATTTGCAGGAACAAAACAAAACAAAACAAAACAAAAACAAAAACAAAAACAAAGAAAGAAACAAAAAAAAAAAAGAGTCAATACAGTTGTATTACAGACCTAAATTTACATGAGAGTGCTATGATTCAAAATCTTAAACATAAAATGATCTTAATCCTGCTGTTTCTTTTTTCTTTTTTTTTTCTTTTTTCTTTTTTCTTTTTTCTTTTTTCTTTTTTCTTTTTTCTTTTCTCTTTTTTCTTTTTTCTTTTTTCTTTTTTCTTTTTTCCTTTTTCTTTTTTTTCCCTTGCTGCCATTTTAATCTTTGTCTGTCCTAAATAAAAGGTTACTTACTGTTTCCAATTTCTTTCAGCTGTTAGGAGGTTGTATAAAGCAACCAAACTGTTGGTATCCAACAAATCCAGCGTCTGTGCAAAGAAACTAGACACCCTGTTTGTAGAACGTCATATATGACAGGGCTAGATTAGCAGCCCTGAGCCTGTTGACTCAGTCTTATTAGATTTGTGTGCTAATGAAATAAACATTCAAAAGAGAATCCATAGCAATTTATAAGGTTCAAACTTGCTAGCAGTGCAAAGGCAAACTGTAACAAATATTTGAAGCTCAACTATACATTAATGTGAAGAAGTAGCATGATAAACACACACATTCAGGTCCAGCTTCATTACGCATGTGAAGACCTATCTGCTTATTTGTGTAAGAGATTTCTGTTGCCTTTTCAGCTGTTCAGAATAAAAGCAAGCTTGTGATGGTCACATTCCACATACCTCTAAGGCAGCTTTCACTAGATGAGGGATCTCCATTACAAAGGGAACACTGCAGACCTTGGGATTTGAGCTTGGCATGCTATGAGACCCCACAACTCTCCACCCTCATTTCATCTCTTTATCGCTTACATGATCTGGCAGTCCTGTAACTCATGATTTTAAGCAGCTTCCACAAAACATCATAAATTAAAACAAACACTATTAATTATTTTTGTATTATTCAAAGTATGTTTCCACTAGAAAAGAGAAGTCTATTTTAACCATATTTTTGACACTGCAATGGACCAGCATATTGTTTTAAAAACAGCAGGTTTTTAAAGGTTTTTCTCACCTGAGAAAAGGCTGAGAACAGTTGACTGAAGTCAATTGGAGACAGTGTCAGTAAGTAGAAGTGTATGGCTGGGACAAGGGAGGAAGGAGTCAGGATTCTACAGAATTGTCTTAATAGTGACACATCTTTTCCCTCTGACTTTCTTCTGCTCATGGTTCAGTTGCATAAACATAATTCTGTGTTGGTATATCTGACACGTAAAGAGTCTCACCTGTCCTCTATCCACTCCTAAAGGTCTCAGATCTGTGTCATGTCTGCCAGCCCCATGTAGATGTCTTAGATATCCATGGGGTATCTCAAATGGCACTCAGTTTTGGCAAATGAGTTTAATCCCATGGTTTATTGGTGGGGTTTAGGTACACAGACCATGCATCAACAACAACATATAGATAACTACTTCCAGGTACCTTAATCTCAATCTGAATCCCATCCTGAAAGTTCAGTTTATTTCTTAAACATATGTGTCTACTACCATTTTGGCAGTCCCAGAGTATCTCAGATATCTAACGTAGGATGCGTAAAAGAGACCTGTGTCCTCTTTCAGTGACAGCTTGACGCAAAGTACATTACAACAGGATGTAGCATTAGAGATAGCATTAGGTGCTAATATTTAGCACCTAGTAAGTGAGTCAAGTCCTGGGCTGTTCAGTTACAAGAAGGCTGTCTGAAAGGAATTGCCCCAATATATAACATCCTACACAGATTTCTCAAGTTGTTTTTTGTTTGTTTGTTTGTTTGTTTGTTTTGTTTTTTAATTAAATATTTTGGGTATCTCTTTCCCTGAGTTCCATACCCTCATATGAGTGAATGCCCCCAGTTTTCCAGTCTGCATCAAATTCCTGCAGCACCAGCCTGCAGAACCTCATCTCCCTTTGGAGGTATGTAATGCACATCTATCTGTTGGTGAGCTGTGGCCAATTAGCTGCCAGGAAAATACCTTTCCACCTCAGACTCCAGGAAATCTGGCCCTCCTCCTTTTTTGTTTGTGGTCTCTGAAAGGAAACATTCTGCTGTCACGTGGCTTCAAAAGAGGGCATTGAGGAAATGCAAAGTAAAATCATAGACTTCATGACGTACTCCTCAGGCATCAAGGATACACTACACACTGCCAAGGATGTCCACCTTGACAGATGAGAATCAGCAGTTTAGAACTAGAAATATAAAAATGTTGCAGGAAGCACAATAGGGAAACAAAGAGTATATTAGTTTCTTAATCACTGCACTGTCTTATTTGAAACCAAGGAATGTATGAAACTGCATATATGTTTTTCCCTCCATGGAATTCAAACTATATTGCACATGAGATAAAAATGGCTTTCCCGTAGTAATTTACTTTCCCATTCGCATCAATATTCATACCCTAGTGTATGGCTTTAAACAGATTTTTCCATTGCATCTGTCCACAGAGCAAACAAATCTTTATGCATGTTCTTCAATTAACTTTATGTGGAGCTGACTCCATTAACATGTAAATGAAAAAGTCACTCTGGCCTGGTCTACAATGATCTGCCTTAGAAAGTTTCACTGGCATATTTGGTTACAATTATGAAGAAATCTTGCCTTCAACAAAAACATCCAAATTTACAAAAGCCCTAATACAATGCATTAAGAACTAGTTTAGTTTATTTTTGTCTTCCCTCTTGGAATGTAGCAGCACCTCATTAGTTATGTGACTACGATAACAATTTAAAGCATATTTGTCTACACCTCACCAGCTCAGCAACAAAAAGAATAATCCATAAATACAACAAAGACACAATTCTTCCTTTTAAACATTAGTAAAAACTATCAAGGTTCACTTCTTGTCAGCATTGAAGTTGTTAGGATGTCAAAAGCTGTATTGCTCCAACTCCACTGTTGTCAATAACCATTGTAGGAATTACAGTTACTGCTTTACTAAACAGTATTTCCAATTTTAACAGTGATTACAGTAAGCGAGTTAGCACCTGACAAAACTTATTTATAGTTCTGCTAATGAAAAAAAAAAAAAAAAAAAAAAGCCATAAAGTGCTGGATTTAGATGCAAATCACTTCCTTGAAGCAATCTAGCAATCTACTTCTTTCACGGGTGATCATAGGTTATGAGAGAACTTGGGATACAGAATTATTTGTGAATTATTTTCTGTCTAGTAATTCACTGTATATAGCTTTGTGCATTATCCCTGATGATTTAATGCCTATCTTCATTATTCCTCATAATTTTCACAATTGTTTCTTTCTGTAACTGTCTTCAATATTTTAATATCCCTAGAAAACTAAAAATTCTCCCAAAATTGTTATTTCTTTCATGGAACAAAAGCAAAAGACAAGTTAGCCTTTAGCTAACTGCAGTAGTGAGGTAAAATGAGAACATTATGGATGTTGGGCTCGAAGAATTTTCCTGATACTTTTGCTTGCTTTTTTGGGACTACCCTATTTCTACACACTAAATAGTGACCTTTGTCCTCCTTCAATGGCTTTATTTTTGCAAGCTGCATTTTATTTTTAAATATAAACCTGCAGCTCTGCAGAAGCTCTGCTGCCTTCCAGTACAGCACATCTCCTGCAGGTCCTGAGGACTGAATAATAGCCTCGTGCACTCCAGAAATGCCTATGTTCCTATGACTCAGAAGAGCAACTGGGAAGTGCTGGGCTGTCCCACACATTGCCATGACGATTCCTGGTGTCATTGTTTAAATGATTGTAAAGCAGAACTCCTGGCCTCTACAAAATGAGAATTTGCCTGGGAAAACTGACAACACACAGCTCAGTGGTGAATTTAGGTTACGTTAATTTCAAGTCCCCTGGACAACCTGCCCAAGGAGTATTCATTAACCAGGTTCCATCTTCCAAACATTTTTTAGGTATATGACAGAATTTTATTTTATTTTTTTTTTTTTTTGCTCTCAGTTAGTATTTGGCAACAATCTTTAGCAAGGGACATTGTCAAAAGTTTTTAGAAGTCAAGGTAAACTGTATCTGCCTGTATTCCTAGCTGTATCTCTGTGGCTTCCTTCCTAGAATTCTGTAAGGTTGGAAAAATAAAAAATTACACCCCAAGAAACTGTGAAACCAATTTAAAAATGTATCACATATTTATAGCACTAGTACCCAAGTAATTTTAAAACATTCTTTAAAGGGTGGTTATGGAAATGGTTTTGGACAATTTCAGTGGTACTAAACCACAGTTCCTTTTTCTATAATTCCCAAGGTCATCCTTTGTTCTTTCTTTCTTCAGACAAAAATCAATCCTCAGGAATGACTTCTGCTATTAGAGGTATATTATGTATTTTACTTAGTAGTTCAGCTACTTTTTTGTTTTTCCCTTTCAAAACTCTCAAATGAATACTTTCCAGCCCCAGGGATTTTCTACCATTAACTTTATCTAGTTTCTCTAATGCCTCATCTTCAGAGGCCACTCTCTGACAATGCTTCATCTGTAAAAATTAACCTTGACTTAGGAATGTCTGCCTCATCCTCATTAGTGAAGACTGATTACAAAGAATTCATGTAATTTCTCAACAATCCCTTCATCCTTTTTAATTACAACTTTAGTGGTCCAGTTGACCTAGACACTTATTTAGTGTGTTCTTCCTGACACAGTTAAAGAATTTCTTACTGTTGGCTTTAATTTGATTTTACTATTAGACTTTTCAAAAAACTTTTCATTGAAAATAATAATTCATTCCATACAAAAATTGTTTTGTCCTCATAAGAAGTCTAATGGCTTATAACAAGATTGATATCTGTTTTTCAATTTGCATAATGTGAACTTCCTCATGAGGAGTGTTAAGCCAGAAAACCAGCTAAGGGATATTGCCTACAGTGTTGTCTGTTATTCAGGTAAATATTAGCCAGAATTCTGGGATCTGCAAAACACCACTTGGAAGAAAGGGATTCTTTCTGTCCACATCATCTCCAGCAAGAAGTGTCAGCATTAGGAAACACATGCTGGATCTCAGCTGGCACTGGGTACCTACCACCTGCGGATCATTCTGTAAAAATTGTGTTGTTTTTTTTTTTTTTTCTAAAAATTGTCCTTGAGTTTGTGTACTATAATCAAAGATGATAAAATTTTACTCCATTTATTTGTTTTATATTCACTGGTAATTTTTAATTATTTTACCAGAGGAGTGGTGCCTGTACAGACCTAGTCACTTCTTCATGTCTGACAGGTATTTAGAGAGAAATTCTGCATTGTTAAGAGAAGTTGCGTGAGTGGAAATAAAACACCTTTCGTCTACACCTATCACAGGGTATTCTGAATAAAGATTTTTCTTTTTCCCCACTTTAAATTGTATATTACACAGCATTTCTGAGAAATCCACTTTCCCAAGCCATTTTCACTTTCTGTCAATTGCACATCCTTCAGTAAGGTTTCATAATATTCTATAATACATCTTAACTGAGTAATACTAAAATATAGCTTTAGATACTCCAGTACTTTCCACTTGAGAAAGTGGAATGCTGAGACATTCACCTTTGCTCACTTATACTTTCAGAACTAACAACTTGTCAAGTCTCTAAACACACACAGGGACACACACAGACACATACACACAAAGCAGAAGTGTTGGTAATAATAGCAAGTCTACCTATTCAAGAAAATTTCATCCCAACTTATTCTGCAAGGGCTTTTGTTATTTAAGAATAGTTGTATATAACTATATTCTCTCTCTCTCTCTCTCTCTCCCTAACTCTCTTTCTTTTTGTAAATATTTAATAAATTCATAAGTATATATTTTTTAATATTCAAAATTACTTTTCCCAGGAATGCATATTTGGAAATTTTTGATTTATACTAAATAATTAAAAATCCAGAAAGTAAGTAAACTGAATTTTCATCTGGAAATTTGTTTTTAAGAAAACTCAGCCTTAAAGAAAAGCAACATATCTATTGCAGAGAAAACTTTAATATAAACTATTATACTCCAATTTTGATGTGTCCTGCCTGCTAATCTTTCATAGTATTGTGCTGTTCTCTGTATATCTATCTTTAACCTCATATTAATCACACTGTAAATCTATTCCTTAATGCTTAGTAAACTGTCTGATCAACAGCTTTATATCAGCCATCTAAATATTCATTGGTAGATAAAGAAAAGTATGATTCTGCATGCTGATTGGGATTTTGCCTGGAAGTGTGTTGCTTCCATACTGAGTTTGTGTCCTAACTCAACTGTGTATGGAAACCAAGAGCTTGTCCTCCTGCCCTTTCAGTTCTGCAGCCTAGATATTTAATCCCCAACATAACAGAAGATTTCTGTAAGGATGACACATACATCAGCAAAATGGTGTCTATTGCTGAAAAAAAAAAAAAAAAATCACTGCTATTTCAAGCAGTACCTCATAGAACTAAGTATTATTTGATTGCCTCTTTTATTGCTTACTTTTAGATATTCAGGCTAGTAACAAAATGCCATACAAGCATAAGCAAACAAACTTGGCTGAGGCAACACAGTTTCTGAAGACATCTAGCTGTATTAGTAGGGCTGTATTGATGATAGCCAAACCAACTAATTGAGAGCTAGCAGGAACATAGTTTGTCACACATTATACTGCATTTTATCCTGAAGTTATTGTGATTTTTTTTTTCTTTATACAGTACATACAACCTTCTTATGCTGATGTTTTAACTGTTGCTAAATGGTTTGTTAGCAGCTTTAAGAATAAATTATTGAGATACTCAAGATCCATTCTTCTCTTCTTAATCCTATTCAGGCTATTTCTTCTCTATTGTGTCATAAATGGAAACATCTCTGTATTTGGAATTAGAGCATTCATGCATTCTTATGTGTGAAGGTAATTTACCTGTTAAAAGAAAACAACTTAGTAACAAGTTGTTCAAGCTTTATTTAAAATTGCAGTCTGATTTCTAGAAGTTCAGATGCCAAGAAACTAGAGGTTAAACAGGTCACAGAGACATGCAAAGGGACTTGACCTGAGTTCAAACCTCTGTGACTTAAGGCAGCTTCCGCTGGTGATAGTAGCAAGATAGTAGAAGTGGCATAGTAGCCCACTTCAGTGTCTATTATCATAACTCAGAACAGTCTTCATTAATGCGGGAAAATGACTTACATTTCCCACTAAGATGAGGGCAGTATTGAATTCAGGTCTTTCACACCATCAGTGAGTGCTCCAACAACAAAGTTGTTGCTTAAAACAAGAAGCTATAGTAATTACAGGTTTTATGCAGAAGAGTGAGTCCGCATCATCTGCTAAAAGGAAGGTGCATGGGACCAGTACTTCAGCAGAAAGTTATAGACTCCATGTCCCTGGGTGATAGGTCACACACCTAGCGTTTGAACTAGCTTCAGAAGAACCCAAAACATTCATGGGATTGTTCTTACACCCTTAGCTCTTTCCAGATTGGCATCTCACCCAGAAGATGAAAATGCAAATGAGCTGACCTTTTAGACCTTTTAGAACCAGAGTTCCAGGCCTGTTGTTAGTTGGGGTCCAATTCTGGCACTGCTTTGAGCAGCACCTTATTGCACATAGAGAACTGCTGAATTCAGTGTGACTAATTGTGCACTAAAATACTAATCAGGTTGAATAATGGCAGCAGAATAGGGCCCTCGGTAATAAGAATTAATCATACCAGATCTTTGAAACTGATTTTTTATTGTACAGCTGAGCTGACAGAACAGATGAAAGCAAAAGAGACAATACTCAGGAGCATAGTTACTGATAAATAATTACAACAAGGACATTATAATTATTTAATTAAAATTTGTGCATGGGGAGAGATTATGAGTCTTTCAGCTTTCTGCCTCATTTAGATGATACTAGTCATTAACCAATTTTGCTGTAGTCAGCTACTAAATGTCCACACAGCCTGCCTTATTTTTTAAACTTCTTCAATCAGCAAAACTGGCTGCATGCACTGTGCAATGCTACTGAAGAAAAAAGTGCCACACTTTGTACTATAATTAAAGGCAGTCTTGAGTTTTTAAAGGAAACTTGTATGTTAATTAATCAAGGCCATCAAATAAACAGGAGCAGTAGAGTGTTTCTCTCTGCTTCTGAAGTTATTAATTACAGAACCACACAGAGATCATTGCAGAGTTCACAATGACCCTGTAATTTTTCCTACTGGAATTATTTTGTTCCTTTCTTCCTTCATTTTCTCCTAGCTTTTGTCTGGGAATGTAAACTTCATAGATAAATAATGTGACAGAACAGTGATATCTACACTATAGTAGGAAACACTTTGAAGAGCACTTTCCCCAGGAATTTCTTCACGTCTACTAATTTTCTACTTTGAATCTTCCTTTAGGAACTTTTTTCCCAGCGTGTCTTTCTGCAACTTGCCTCCTGAATTTGCACCCTTAAAGCCAGCATTTTGCAACCAGCTGTATCTTTCGGTTTTTCAACTGGCAGATATTTTATTTTTTCTTGTGTTTTCCCTTGGTTTCCAGCTGGTAGGTATTCTAACACCTCTAATGTTTTCCCTCAGTTTTCAGCTTCCCATTGCCAAACAGATGGCATGTTCTCACATTTACACAACAAATCCTAATGTTCTTACAGTTACACCAGTACACAATAGGAATGACACTTCTGAATCTGAGAGAGTTCAGGCTATGTAAAATAGGTATTTGCAATGGGGAAAAAATGAGGCCTACAAACATAAGGAGATATGAATATAAAAAATACACAGCTTTTATTGTGACTGACAGAATTTAACTTGAATGAAAGAAAACAAGCATTTCAGAAATTGATATATAAATACTACAGAACAGTATGATCTCGTAGGCTTTTTGAAACACTGTGTTGCATTTTATAGCATTTCTTCAACATTTTATATTTTCCTTTTCTTCTAACAGACTTTATAATAAGTAATTATATACTCTGAAAATCCAGTATCATTGGAATGGAACCATTTAATTTTGTGGGACAAAAAGGTGCTCAAGGTCAATGTGTACAAGTATTTTGGATTCTCAGTGGGAGCATCCTGACCAAAACCAACAGAAGCCCTCAGCCAGCTGACTGGAATTTTAGATGGAATCATCCCACACGGGCAACTTTGTCTTCCTGGGCTGAAAACCTAAGATGCTAATGTAAAAAGTAACAAAAAAATGAGAATGTGAATCAAAAAAGAAAAAAAAAAAAGTTAAAGTTCTTGGATCAGGGCCTTCTAATAATTCTCAACCAATAGGCATGAAATATAACATTTTCCCTCTAAAATAAACAAGGTGAGAAATAAAGCAAAAATATTACTGTAACAATGAGCTCCCATAAATTTCAGTTTCATGAAAACAGAAAACAGATTTTCAAATTTATTCCCTCATCTCTATTTCAATAGTAACTGCTCTGCAATAATTAACAATTAGTAGTGATTGATAGTATTTATGCAAGTGATATTAAAGTGATAAAATCTCTTCAGTTTTTTGCTCTGTTCTCAAAGTATTTTCTCATTAGGACGTTTGCAATGCTTACATAACACCTGAAACCCCACTTTCATTTCATGAAGAAACTAGGCTACATATAAAAAACATTGATCAGAACAGATAACAATTCTCCAACTTTTTTTCTATCCTCCCTGCAGGGACAAAATTACTTTTTATTGTACTCAGCATTTCTCTAGAATAATGCATGAACCATCTCCTTTAACAATTTGAGTATTAAATACAAGTGTGGAAGACAGCTCTCATTTATCTGAGATCACCATTTCTTAAGAACTAACTACACTTTACAGCTTTTGAACCAATCAAAAAATCATGTCTACTTTCCTCTGAAAAAAAAAAAAAATATATATATTAATTATTTAGTTTTAAATCAGTATTTATCAATTTCCATTTTCACATTTGCAATACAGAATGATCAAACCTAAGAATTTTCTCTAAAGACAAGATCAATTCTATTCTGAGGACCAGGCTGCAAAGGGCTGAGGGAATTCTGTGGTTGTGCAGTCTGGAATGTCTAAACTCAAATTATTTTATGACAATTTAATTCTGTCTCTTGAACATCTTGTTTCATAACACTAGAGAACTGAGTGCCTATAAATTATACTGTGATTTTTTTTTTTCTCAAATTTTACCAATTCTTTTGAATAGAAATCTTCCCCACATAGTGGTCATTTTAAGTTGCATCCTAAGTTAAGTTCAGTGATTAATCTTATCTGGACCATATAATTTACTTTCTGCTGACATTTGTAATTTTTCTGCTAAGAATGAAGATTTGACATCTATTTATAAAGGAAATTTATATATAGTTTAGATCATGGCTTTTGATACCTGGTCTAAATTAAGTCCTTTTCAATGACGTTCCATCCAGTCTTCCCATTGAGTGACTTTAATGCAGATAAAACTATGATAACAGCAGTGGAACAACTGGTATATGAATTAGAATGGAAATTTTTTGTCCATGCTACGCAGCACTCTCCTAAGACAGAGACTTGGTTTGGAGGATACCATGTGCCATTTTCAAAAGCTTTATATTTAAGATCCTCAGGGAAATGTTGAAGAAGAATAAGTACAGTGTTTCAGACTGTGCATCCACCATTCACCTAGCTCTATTGATGGAAGATACCAATTCATTCATTCATGCAAAATTTATTTTTCTGAACTTTATTTTAGGTATACAAGCCGTTACATAATGTGATGTTTTTCTCTTTCAAAACACCTTAGGAAACAATAGTGACATGTGCCTTTTTTAAAAAAAAAAAAAACTAGGCATTCATAATTTAAATTCACATCATGTCCTAAGGAAGCACATATTAATCAAGCTATGACAGAGGGCAGGGGAACATTTTGATTCTGTCTGTGTAGACTAGTTATATATTCTTGGAGCCAGAAAAGTGTGACTTCATGTGTGTGACTTAGTGGTTAAGACACTAAGCGCCCAAGGACATTAGAGGCTGACAGTAAAGATGGAGAAGACTGTTTTAATGAATGTTTCACCTAAAGATACCTGACAATCCAATGGTTGTGAAAGTGTCATGGGAAATGTAGGCTTACATCCTCTTAGACAAAGCTGAATGTGTTTCCCACATGGCAAATGACTACTAAAACCACTGAGCTTTTGGGAAGACCACTTCGAGCAGGACTTTTTTTCAGACCAATTCATTAGATTTGATCTAACAATCTTATAGATCACGGTCTGAAGACAAAGTGAATGCAGAATCATTCGTGGGCCAGGAATGAAACAGCAGTCATATAGGAAATTTTTCTGGAGAAAATGCTGATGCTTACTATTTTGATGCCTCTCAGCTTTTTGAGCAGACTAGAGGGTAAAGAGAAAGGAGACCCAAAGCTTCATTTTGGTTTTCATTTCTTAAGCCCTACCCACAATTCTTTTTCTGATCTGGCCATTAAAATCTTTGCTTTAAAAAGGTGAATATATGTGGTAGTACTGGTGAGTAACTTGACTAGAAAACAAACACTATGAGACATTTTGCAGGAAAATCATCACTCTTGGATGAGCAGCTGAAACAGTTACAAAAGTAATCAGCCACATTTGCCAATAAGTTAATTGACAGACAAGTACTTCATAGTTTATTTTAATTCAGAAATACATCATATTTAATACAAACTCACAAAGATCACAAACTTGTTCTTTTTATAGTAGACTAGCAGTGGCAATGACAGGCTGGGATAAGGCTGGTGATTATATGCTACCTCATCTGCCAGTTTCCCAGCTATTCCAAACCTTTAAGCCTTGCATACCCAAAAGTCCTCTCCACTTTACTGTAGTGAACTTGCTCTTGCATGTTCTGGTTTTCTCAATGTGTGTGTTTTAGTTCTCATGATTTCAAGTACTCCTTGTATGCAGATGAGGTTCAAATTTCTTTCCCAGTTTTCTCTGAGGACATTGTGCCTCATAGCCATTTCCTGCTATTTATGTGAAGTATCTATTGGAATGCCTGAGAAATATGCTAAGATAAATAAAAATGATATTTTTAGGTTCAGATGCTACTCTGAGGTCTTTTTCCTTTGAGGTGCATTCCAAATTTATTTCTTGTTTCCCCTGTTGGCAGGGTAGACAACATGCCCATCTGAGTCAATCATTTACCCATCAAGCCATCACTTCCATGTGAACTAGTGCATCTCCTTTGCAACAGCAGTCATACAGGTGATTAGAGACAAAGACATAAGACAGAGACTGCATACAGGAAAGTGCCTCACTATAAGGATCCAAAATCCCATGATACAGAGCTGCTAAGACCCTAACTGAGTAACCAAAATCTGGACTTTGTAGTACTGTGGCCGTGTGAAGGTATAGCTCTGCAGAGCCTGCTCATAGAACATGTTAAATTTGGCCCACTTCCTGAGCTGGTTTCATCAGATGCAGTATAGATGAAGCCTTTGCATCACGCTCACACCCTGTGTAAGAAAAGTGTAGGGCACTCTTCTTTAATTTATTGCATTCCTTAGGTGGGTTTGCTTTACATTATTGCTAATGCTCTGTTGTCTCATTTGAAAATACACAAGTGGCCAATGAGATTGCAGCCCTATTGGGCACCAATCCAAAGCAATATCAAGCCTCCCGTTAGCTTCCCAGCTGGGAATGCCACAGTAATTAAAATTAGTCACACATACAAGATGAGTGGATAAGAGTGAAGCTAAAGAAAATGAATTAATGGGAAGTGAAAAAGTACAGATAGATAGTGAAAATTAAATATAAAACAAAAAAAAAAAAAAAAAAAAAAAAAAAGATTTTCCTTATGAAGCTTGACAGCAAGACAGTGACCAGAAAACACGCAAATTATGCAAGTGGCATTCAAGCACTACAATTAGAGGCTAGCAGCGTTAGTGATGAACTGCATGTACTTGACCAGCAGGCTTCAAGGACCTCTGAACTCCAGACAGAATGTTCAAGGGCTATACAAACTGAGGGAAAGATCAAGAAACAATATCAAAAGGATGTTCCCCAATACTGTTCCCTGTGCCTTAATACGTGCATGCTGAAATCCCAGGGTGGTTGCTTAAAACAGGAATCTTCTACTGCTGGATTAGACCTAATAGTATGGCCTTTCTTTACTCTGCTGAAGCATATTTTAGTTTACTTCTGACTTTATCAGTCCCACTGAATATACAGAAAATGATAAGACACCAGAGAATATTTCTTCTTGGCAGTCTAAGAGAAGACTTGTTAAAGTTTTGGAAATAAGGTTTTTGTAGATATGGGAAGAAATCCGTGACATAGGAGGGCTCATAATGTTGACGATGGGAACTAGGTAACTTAGCTTTTAAAAAATGTAATGACCTCTTCCCAGAGGATGGCTGGATTTGAACTGAAATAGACCACTTCCATTGCTGTCTTTTCTTTGTAATGCTTCAGGTTTTGGTCAGGTTTTTTGATTTTTGTTTTTCTTTTGTGCTCTCTTTCTTTCTGTTACTGAATCTTCCATGCTGATGACCAAATTGCAAAATTTCTTAGGTAGTTCCAGTGTGCTGTTCCTATGTGTTATACTCCAAACATCTTACTCCTGCACAACTGTAGAAAGGGAATGACCTGACTGCTTTTTGTTGTTGTTGTTGTTAGTGTAAATTCACTGAACTGTTTCCACTGTATAAAGAATTTACTCAAAAACGCAGACTGACAGAAGGTCCCCAGAAGAAATATCTCTGCTACCGCCCAGTAGTTTGTACAGGAATATACATTTACAAAGAGAATTATGTCAGTAAACTCTCTTGTCAGAATTTCCCCATTATTTTTTTCTTGAATGGTCCAAACTGTGCACAAGGTTTGAATTAAACAGTAGGTGGGACTGAACTTCATGAACTTCATGCATGGCAACTTCTTCACAATAACAATCAGTACATGGGTACAGACATCAGCAAATAGGGATACACTAATCTGCCAGGTACATGAGGTACAAAACTAGTAACTTCATATCCAGTAATTGTGCCACTTTTCTTCTCTTAATACATTTTTGCTGGTGCTGCACAGTGACAGGCCTGAAAAGAAGCTACAGGACAAAAGAAGCTACAAGGACAAAAAGCATCGGCAATTCTAGAAATGCTTTTTTTTTTTTCTTTTTTTTTTCTTTTTCCCGTTCCTTACTTATTACCTAATTGCATTCATTAATTTTAGCAAGGATCTGTATTTATCTGAATCTTCATTTTCTGGAGGTAAACCATGACAAAAAAAAAATAAAAAATAAAAAAATAAAAAATAAAAAAAAAGGAAAGGCAATGTACAGCACCCCAGGAAATATGACAGCAATAGTGAAAGCAAAGCAGCACAGAGATTCCTCTGAGAGACTGTGCCCAGAGAGGAAGCACGCTTCTGTGAGGGGAGCATGGCAGGAACCTTCATTTGAGGTTCTCCAGACTGAAGTTTTCATCATTCAACAATGGAAACAGTTCTGTTCACAGACTGGCAAGACAATTGTTTAGGATTCCTATTTCAAGTTAGCTTTCTAGCTGATTATGGTATTACACACTGGAGCCTAGATTTATACAGTCTTTGAGCATGCACGGAAGCTTATTAAAATTAATTTTTTCCCTAAGGACTTCTTCATTCTGCTTTTTCACACACAATCTTCACAAGAGAAATGGCTCTTCAAAACATGTTTTTTGTCATAATAATTGCTTTACACCTCTTGGCAACTTTTCACACCATGTGTAAAGTACTGTTTCATTAAGGTTCATTAAGAGACAATATTTTCATTACAGCAAAAATCACAAAAATGTTTGCATATTGTTTTTAATGTTAGCCATGGTATTTCATTTCTGAAGAAGAAGCACAGATGTATATGCAAACTTACACACAAACATGGAAACAACTTTCATAAAACACTCTTGGAATATAAGTGATAGGATAGCAATTATTGATTGAAAGACTTTGTTCTGACAGGAGGACATGAAAAATAACTTAAATTGCAAGGTTGGAAAATGATTTTTTGAGAAAACATTTTTTTGCTGTGAGAACTTCATGGCACTTCATTAGGCCTGCATATTCTTTTGTTCTTTTGTTGTTTTTATGAGAAAATTTTCATTTGTGTTCAACTGTGTTCTATATATATATTGTGTTCTCTCTATATATATATTTAACAAGAAGAAAGATAACAGAAAGATTAAGTTACTAATGTTAAGCTGTAATATTGATTAAACAGGATGTATTTGCAGACTACTAAACAGAACAGTCACAGAAAGGTCTTCAGGCCAGTTTCTGCTTCTTCAGATGGGGAAGCCTGTACTGTGGTAAGACCTCATCTAATGATTATGAGAAGCATCCAGAGATTCTCCTCCAGAACTTACCTATTTACCTTTAAACATTTCAACATTACCTATTTACCTTTAAACAAAATGGAAAAATGTTTTTCACAATTTTCATACCAAGTACATAAATTATGAGTGCTCTGAAAAAGAGGTGTCATACCTGGTTGTCTATATTGTAGTTGAGAGATGTTATACCAAGTAACAACATCCAAAAATAGTCAGTATTGTTCACTGGTGAAAGTTGTACACTGCAAATGGCTTCCCATATGTAGCTCTTTATATGTTATCACTAAGAGCTGTTACCTAGGAAACAAAATGTGTGTACATACTATGTATGAGTTTCTTCAGTTACCTCTTCCACTAATACACTTAGATAGTTTAACACTTTTGAGGAAGTGCTTACCTTTCACTGAATACCACCAGAACCACAAAATAACCAGATTGGCTAGTGTGATTTTAGACAAAAAAAGATTTAATGTTAAAGCAAACTTTTTCTTTTTCTTCTTCTTCTTGAAAGGGTGAGCATGCTGCTTGTACACTTGTGGGAAGTAGCAGTAAAAAGATGACACAGAAAGGATTGAAATATGTATCTAATGTGCAACTAAACTGATTTCTTAAACAACATTCTTTTGATACCAAAACATTTGAAAGTTGAATTGATTTTTTATAAATGAAAAAATATTGAATCCAGGTGCTTATTTCCTTCCACGCTATGTGTTGGTGACAAAGATGGCACAGTTTTCAAAACTTTTGACTCAGGAAATGTAAATATTAAGGATTATCTTTGCATCTAAATTTAGCAAGAGATGAAGTTTGGAGTTTGAGATGAATGGTCAGTCTGTACTTTGGGACATACAGATGCAAACTGTATGTAAATATGTAAAACAACATCATTTCATATGTGGATAAGGAGTGTTGAGTCTCTTGGCAAGGTCACTAACTCTGAAATCTGTGGTGTTAACAGGTAAGTGTTGAGAGGCTATATACATCTAGACCAAATGATTTTGAATAAATGCAGATCTGATCTCTCTCCATGCTTAGGTTTTCATAAATCTGTTGTAATAAAGTGACTGTCTTTCAACAGTAGATGATTTCTGTGAGGGTAGATACTAGAGGTCTGTCTGCTACAACAAAAGCAAAACATGATCTAAAACAAAAACACATAATAAGGATACGAGAAATTATGAATGTAAATGTCAATAACCTAAGGTTTAGAAATCCTTACAAAAACTCTTTACATTAAAAACTGGGGGGGGGGGGGGGCAGAAAATTTAGCTCTAAATGTAAAAACCATCACAGTGACAATCAGAATGAGACATTCTGCCCACTCTAGCTATCCTTGACAAAGTTTTATATTATTGGCTATGACAAACAGCTCTTCGCTGTGTATTTGTTGTGCAAATTGGCTAATTTTTCTCTATGGTCATTCCATACAAAAGAAAAAAAAAATCAACTCAACTCTTGTTTAGTCAATTAAGGACTTGTTTTCTCCTTTCATCATTAACAAACTGATTCTGCAACCAAGAATTATAATTCTGTAAAAAATCAACCACCTAGTTGTCATTAGGCAACTTTCATGTACACTTCTTCAGACTTAAATGGAAAGTCATTTCATTTACATAAGTCATTTCATTTACATGAAAAGGGGCTGGACAACTTCCCAGGAAGACACAGCATTTCTTATAAGGCTTTACATCAGGAGACAGTGTAAATGCAATGTTTGGTAGTGTATCTTTTTTGAGAAGATACACTAGTGAGGAGATCAAACCTAAGCATCAGAGTCAGGAAAGCCTAGATAACTTAAGCTGTCAAGTCATTTGTCAGAGGCTTACAATTAACCTATTGATTGAAAGGTTTGGGTTTTTAATGCTCAGAATTTTTGCTGATGGTAGAGATTTTGTAAGAAATGTTCAGCTATTAACTTCCAGATTTGAACTTTCCATTATCTGTACTGAAACAAAGATGTTTTGTTGGGAAATGATGCACAAAATTGATCTGGTGACTCCAGAGCATCAAGGTACTCCTGAGGTTACAATCCCTGCAGCAGAAGGAACCTTTTGTTTTTGCTCCATCTTGTTTTGGTCTAACTACTCACCTCTAGCAGAACCAGAAGTATTTATTTTCTCTCTCCACCCTGTGAGTTCAGCAGGAGCTTAATTACCAGCCAGTATATTGTGATTGGCTGAGGAGTATCAGAAATGAGCACATGTATCAAGGTTTGCACCACAGCTCAGGAGTAACAGCTACAGTCACTCACCAGCCTCAACTGTCAGCTCCATCTTCCTCCTGCATAAAAATAAACATTTCCCCCACAATAAAGTCTTTTATAAAAGCAATAAAACAACTCAAGGGAGCATTGTTATCATGAGCTAATCACCCCCTTAGGGAATTAGAGGCACTTAGCTGCATCTAGAGCTTCAACACCTGAGGGGCTGTGATTATTTCATGATAACCAACAAGGCATGACAGACTGGGAGGTTAATTAGATAATATTCAAACTTGGTAATATTGAGTTTGAAGATTTCTTTTGAAGTTGTACAAGCAAAGCTCTGCTTATAAAACAGCAGTGGGATATCAGCATAGAAAGGATAATTAACATTTCCTACAAACGAACCAAGGTTTTGAATAGCTAAAGGAAAAAATAATAAAGTCAAAGTACTAAACCCTGAGGCACTCCTTTAACAATGAGTAATCCTGATGAGTTCACTCCCTGGAATCTTTGGGAGAAATTGACTCAAATTATATAATTCCGTTTAGCTTCTAACCCATAAATGGTTGAGGCACTTCAGTCAGCCTCATACCACTTAATGGTCCATTGTCTTAAAGAATTTAGTGAGGTAGTAAATGCAGTATTAATAATAAATAATCATTCCAGCTGCAATCATAGCCATTAGTTTGAGAAACTGCAAGAACCTGTGCCAATGCACTGCAAGAGATGAAAGACAAAGAATGCTACAAATATTTAAACCAGACATTTTTCTAGAATAATATTTCATTTTTCTGCAGAATGGCAATGAAATTTCAGAAGTATTTGCATGTTTATGCAGGTTTGGAGCCATACCGCAGCCATGTTATTAGTGGCTAGTTGCTTTAGCTGCCTGCTGGTCCATATACTGCTGCCATTTCCCCCACTCTTGATCTAGCACCCAGGGAACTATGGAGAGAAGTGGCCCACCTGGCTGATCTGGCTACCAAAACAAATAATTTTGTTTATATATCAGCTCATTGACCTGATTCATGCTGTGGCTACCTGGTCCAACAAAAGGTATGGCGAGGAGCTGCAGCTACTGAAAGAAGGATGTTTCCTCTTGATGGACAGCTGGCTGCAACATCAGCTTTTAACTCAGAGCTGTAAAGTAACCTCTAGAAACTATGAGCAACTTTTAAAGGTAATTATTTATAAGGACAATCATTTAAAAAAATCTATCTCTTGATTATTAAATTATAAAATGAAGATAATAGTTGATGTCCCAAATAATCTCTATCTTTGGATTAGTCTCTTCAAACTAACCTTTGTTGAATTATCAGAACTGGCATTGAATTAAAGAGCAGACAGACAGTTCCGATCCCAAACTGCTTATATTCTGCAGCATACATCTCTGCTACAAAGCTGAGATTGCTGGTCAGTCAGAAATTTACCAGCAAGATGCTTTATCATCGTGAAGCTTAATAAAATCAAAACATTTCACTGGAACCTGTCAATTCCATCAAAACCTTCAACAGGGGATCATGTTACTTTGTGTGTTTTCTCACAAACCTCCAGCTCCCCAGTCAGTCAGTCAGCTCACCAGCCAGTCAGGGGCTGGCACTCTGCCTGGCTCCACAGGCTGCCTCCTACTTGTGCCACTGGCTGCCAGGCTGCCTGCATCCCTGAGCTTCCAAGCACTCACAACCACACACCCTGTTGCTCTTTCAGCATTCACTGTGTAAGGGTCTTGGTATGCCTGGTATGGAGCCAATGTAGCCAACGAAGATTTCCCTCCTTCAAAAAATATATATATATAAATAAATATATATATATATATATATTATTTATATATATATATAAATATATATATATATAATATAAATAAATAAATAAATAAACAAACCCTACAATGTGTCCGTCAGTACAGATTTTCTAAATGTTTTTTTGTTTTGTTTTGTTTTCAAAATGTTTCTTAAAACTTTGCTTTTAATGCTTTTAATTTACATGTTAAATAATAATAATAATAATAATAATAATAATAATAATAATAATAATAATAATAATAATGTAACTCTGGAATCCCACACAGCATTTAAAATGAAATAGAAAAGAAAAAAATATCAATTTCAGATAGGAAAGAAGAAATACATATTTAACTTCCTGTGAGGCAAGCATGGATAGATACTAGAAAAAGAAGGAGACACATCTCACTTAATTTTTGGCAGAAGTTTAAGAGTTTGGAAGTTATTTCCTCTTTTCATAGCAAAATGGGCAATTATAAGTACAACCCAAAACATCTCATGTTACGCCAGGAAGTGTATCTGAATGAGATGAGCCAACTTTTGAAGGTGCCTCTTGCAGACACTAGAGAGGACAGTCTGATGGCCACCTTGATTTCTAGGAATAGATGGCTCAAGCTGGCTGAGAGGAATTCTATGCCAAGAAAAGAATAATGGGAATACAGAGCAAAGGATAAAAATTACATTAAAATCCTTAAACAACGTCTTATTTAGTGATATGCACACTAATGATTACCTAGAGAGCAATCAGACTGCTCTTTTCATCGTCCCCTTCCTTATATCATTTTCCTCCTTCACCAGCATTCTCTTTAAGTGCTTTCTTTCATATTTACTTAATTATTTATTCCTTTAGGTGTTTGTATGCTTTTATCATTAAGACATCAGATATTTAAGTCACTAAGAACACAGCCTACTCTCTGGAGTGTTAGTTCAGAACACTTGTCCTTTATCTTATACTTACGAAATGCCTAGTGACACTTGTGGAATAAAGCACATGAATGTTTCATTAAATGAAAACACTTGAAGTGCCAGTGCAATTTCATTTTAGGAAAAACTAATAATAATAATAATAATCTGTTCCAAATAGATGCAATCCAGTACCCACTAAAATCAGAGGAAAGATAGACACTGGAGTCATTGGAGTGTTTCAGATATATATATATATATAATATATAATATTATATATATATATATATAAAATATATTTATATATTTTTTTTTTTTTCAGAAAATATATGTTCAAGAATAAAACTCTGGAAAAAGATATGCCAGAGTTTTGGGAAGGTTAATTAGTGGTCCCCATTGCTGTTGATCAATATAGTCTTTGCTGTTGCTTCCATCCTTATCAGATATGTCTTAGAGATCAATAAATGAGCACCAAGATTTCAAGAATCTCAGTGCTAGTAGGGATGTAGGGAAGAGCTCTTATCACCAGACTTGTTTGGAAGAATGATCACAGACTTAAGTCTGTGGTAAAGGTTTAGTCAGGTTTTTCTACACTTGAACATGACCCTAACACAATTTGACCAGTAATGATCAGGGTAAGAATTAAAGTCAAACCTGGTCCAAAAAAATAAAAATAAAATAAAATAAAATAAAATAAAATAAAATAAAATAAAATAAAATAAAATAAAATAAATAAAATAAAATAAAATAAAATAAAATAAAATAAAATAAAATAAAATAAGGACCTCAACCCTAGAAGAATTCTGTAGGATCCTCTCTTTCATCCTACACATAGTACAGCTTTTTTTCTCCATCTTGTTATGGCTTCACACTTAGTAACATTGTCATGTTAGATGCAGCTTTTCAGCGTGTTATTTAATAATTTCACATATCAGTCAGGTTTACCAGCTATACCTTCTGAGCCTAATTGCTAGCAATTTGCATGGACCAACATTCCACTGAGGCTGACATAGAGTGCATCTGTGTGCATGGGTGGGCTGGTACAAAATCCTTCAGCTAGCAGGTGCACCAGCAAAAAATAGAACTTGAGTGACCTGCTTTCACTGGTATGAAACTCATTTAATGTTCATGAAAATCATGAGGATGTTGTTTGCACTGCTGTAAACACTTAGCTATACAAAACATTTTTTCTAACATTGAGTCCCATGAGGTTGCCAGAAGAGAAGAAATATATGTGAGTCTATACAATAACTGTTTTATACCCTTGTCTGTTGTTTATAAACCCTTGTCTATTTTTCACATTGTCCTCCATACATTATCTTTCTTGTTCAAAGAATGAATCAGGACCTATGTGTGAACACAGATACCTATATACATTGTAGGCTATCGGCTTATTGATATGTAGCTAAATTATACTATTTTTAGTTACAATGCATAACATTTTACTCCAGAGAGGGTTACACAAGTAGTCAGAGGTATATCCATGCAGTCTTCCTCTTCTCTGGTCATTTCTGTATTTGCACTGAATCTCTCCGGAAATCTCAATTTTTTGCTTTTAGTTAAGAATTTCAGAGAAGAAAATAGTTTCAGGTACTTAATTTGGTAGATTCTTTTTGCTTAGCTGAAAATTTTGGGGAAAAAAAAATCAGCTACTAAATGTACATATTAAAAATAATAACAAACTGATTGATTTATACAGTCCTCAACCACAAACGCATGTTTTAGGTATCTTTCTGATCTTTTATGTGAAACAACTGCTGCCGAAGGTAAATCTGTCAGAAATACTATCTAAACACTGAGAGGAGATGTGAGGGACGTGGGGAAAACAAATAACTGAGAGTCATCTCACAGAAGTCAAGGACTTTTCATATGAGTAAAGTTACTCACAAATAGCAAGTGTTTGCAGTCAGCCTTTCATGCTGTAATTCAATCTAACCTCAGAGAAAAAAAGATTAAAACTCATTATGTTTTCCTTTGTTCAAGGATGCTTATATAAAGCTTCCTCCTTGTTCTCTGTTTCTTTCTCTGATAATTACAGCACATATCAAACTCCATAGGTGAGAAGTTTTCAAACACATTCATAGGGGAGGCCACAACTTAACAGTTGCAGCTTTGCAAGCTGCTTTTCTTCCTACTTGACATTTTGTGGACAAGCTCCCTTCTCTTTACTGAGGGAATAACATCCCTGTGGCAATTGCAGCAGTGGCTCACATGGAAAAGTAATACTAGGAAAGTATTTAATGTATGTGCAGCTGTCTGCAGTGTCACTCTAGCTGGTGGAAACAAGCTGAAGAGATCAACCAGTTATTTGGGAAACACCACTAGCTGATAGGCCACAGTGAGTTCTTATCTACATGCTTATGCGGCTTACCAAAAATTTAAATGTCAAAAAGAAAAACCTTCTGAGAGTCTTCCCAGTTCCCAAATGTACATATTCACCCACAAATATCTCATATACATGGTTCACGTTTTGATTTAAAGGTGTTTCCACTAGCTTTGGCCAAAACTCCTGTCAAACACATGAGTTTTTAAAGAGTTTTTTGATTCTTTTGTTATTTTTGTATATACTTATGACATTTTTTATGGGATTTGTATATTCTATGAGGCAGTTCCTCTTTACTACTAGCAAAATAATTGGAAGAGCCACTCCATATGCTTGATAAAAAGGAAGAAAAATCTGTTCCAAAACTCCAATCCAATCAATAAAACAGATTATATCATGAAAGAAAACGAGGAAAAGACAAATCAGAAGGAAAGGAATGAAGATAACTGAAGAAGGAAGCTAAAGGTACTAGCAAAAATTATATGGACAATTTCTTAAGAGCAATAAAGAGGAATAACTGTGTTAAGAACAAAAGGCAGAGTTTCACTAGCAAATCATCATCGTATAGAATACTAAAGAATTATTAATACATATTTCTCCTCCATTTTGAAAGAAGGAGGTTAATGAATTCATAATTTATTTCATTTTATATGTCATGGTTTTTATTCCTTTAGTCACTGGGGAGCATGTTAAACAACACAATGTCTCTATATCTTCAGGGCCAGAAAGCTGCAGTCAGGAATGTTAAAAGAAATGGCTTTAGAAAGAAGTGTAAACCCATGTCTTCACTGCACAATGCAGAGAGGTATTGGGCTGCTCAAGTTAGCTGGGGTATCAAAATAGCTGCAACAACATTCTGGTAGATCTGTTAACCTAGCTGAGAAACAGCCAAATACTGTGCCACAGATAATCAACATCACATTGCACAGAAGAAATCCCAGAAGACTCAAAACATGAATGTCAAACTGATACTTTAAGAACTGGGTGATCCAAGTAGCTATATGGTTAACACAGGCAAGAACACGGGGTTGCATAAGGAAGCTCTGAAATAATCTGTACAGGAAGCACCCTGGATATAACCAGGAAGGAACTTTAAGCAGAGGGCCAACTGAATGTCGTCTCTTGGTCACCAACATTTGAATGAGAGATGCAATAGAGCCTTCTGCTGGCTGATGTTAGACTGCCATGGATCAACGGAGACATGAGCCATGTAGCCAGGAGAAGAATTGAGGAAAGGGAGACTGACTATGTTGTGGCGATTATAGCATGTATATTGGAAAATGTGTCCTGGAATTTGGAACCTGTGATTCATTTTATTTTTCTTCCAAAATCTGACTCCTAGATAACAATGGTTATTTACTTGTTCATTTTTAGCAGTCAACTGTATCATTCTTCAGGCTGTGAGAATCCGTGCAGTGGGAGTGTGTGACTGGATCACTGGGTCAAGAGTAAGCCTGTGGTCGATATGGCCTCCTGGCCTGCTGACCTCAGGAGTACCCCTGCATGTCCAGAATGGTCCTGGGGTCTGGGTCTGCAAGTGACAGCCCTTGGAGGTATCTCAGCCATCGTGGGGCGATGCTGAGCATGGCAAGACTAGTGCAAGGGACAGCAGCCCAGGACCTATTGCCAGCGCAATGGTGGTGTCTGAAAGAAGTTTGCAGAGCAAGTTTCACAGTGTCCCAGACTCGACAGCTACAGTTTATACATTAACCACTAGATGGCACCTGGTATTTGGCAACAATGTGCCTTTTTAGGCTTTTTTCTTTTTTTCTTTTTCTTTTCTTTTTTTTTTTTTTTTTTTTTCCCCACGAGTTGAAGCTAGTACAGCCATGGGAATGTCTGACAGAACAAACATAAGACCGGCCCCTCATCCGTGAGATCTCCACTTCCACGGGTTTACATTTAAAATTAGTGAGTGTCTGATTAGAAAAATACTCTTCAGAACTGCCATAATCTCTCCCATAGCCTGCAAGGAACCGGCACAGGCCTAGCCTTTCTGCAGCCCTGCTGCCTTGCTATGTCTGCAGACACAGGCTGGGGACTCACTTTCAGAATAGTTGAACACCTACTGTAGGCAACCATGTGTTTACATATATTAAATTTTGGGCTACTTGGACTGTTATTTTTCATAATCTTATAAATATATATATTCCAAATGTTGTTTCCTGCCATTGTTTCCACAAAATTCTGTTCAGTGCAGTGTTGTTATCATGTTTACAGTAGTACCTGAGTTCTCTATTATGCTGAATTTATATCCATTGCTGTGGGTGAATTTCTGGGTTTATTGAAAGACTTTCCTTTTTGCTCCAAGAAATAAAATGTAGTTTCTTGATTACAAAGGGTCACAGCACTGGAATTTACTTCTCCTCTGCTTTTGGCAACAACAGCCTCTGTGCAAATCTGATAATGTGGCTGGCAAATACATGTTAGGTTAAAACACGGTACAGCAGCTGCTGTGCTACTGGTAGTAACTTAGTCAAATAGCTTCAGTAATGTCCAATATTTAGACATGTACTCTTGCAGATACAGTGGGCCTTTGGGGTTCAGGAAACTTGATAAAACAAAAACAGCTCCCTGATTTTGGACACTTAATATGATAAGGCTAATCATAATAACACTTTTGGAAGGGAAATTCCCAACCCTTCCTGTTATATTAGGACTAGAAAATGTAAAATAATATTTAAGGCTAAAAGCTTATCACAGCTGCTTTTTTTTTTTTTTTTTTTTTTCTTATTCAAACTAAAATTCTGCAGTATTTTCATTCCCTATTTGCAAGGTATCTTTCTCTTGTGAAATATCTAGGAGATGTCCAGCTGCTCCAGCAGTGGAAAACTCTGAAGCAAAAGTTCATAAATAGCATTAGGAGAACAATACACTGGGTTGGGTACTGTCTTGGAATTAATATGAAATGGGAGTGCTGAAACACCTCTCCTGCAATTTGATTCTGATTTCTGATCTGGTTAAAACACTTAGTATTGGTGTTGTTAATGTTTATTACAGTAATGTTTATAAGCCAAATATTGCAAGAGACCCCATTGTGCTAGGCACTGAGAGCAGGCACATCCTCTCAGCTGTTGTTTCCCCATCTGTCAAGTGAGTACAATGTGCTTGCTTTATACAAGTACACGAGCTCTAATTAATTAATATTTGTAAAAGGGTATGTAAATGCTAAGTATTATTTATGAACAGTATTATAAATGAAGATTGGTGGAGAGCCATGGAGAGAACACCGAGATGACACTGAGGGCAGAGAGAGCAGTGCACGGTACAAGGATCAGCCTGGAAACAGTAGAAAGGAAGCAAAGTGAAGTAAATGGTTACCAAAGAAGAGACGTTTTTGATTAACAAAAGGAAAGAGAGAATGCGGGGAATGTTAACAGTAAACTAGCGAGTTTTTTTTTAAAAAAAAAAAAAAAAGAAAAAAAAGACAACAACAACAGTGATCTGGAACTGGGTGGAACATGATGGAAATGAAAATGGTAATAAATACATAAATAAAGTGAAAAGGTGAAAAAATAGACAAGAGCCTTGTATTGTATATAATACTGTGACCTATATATACTCTTTATTTTAAAGTAGCTTCTGTACCAGTAGAGCATTAAAGCCTTGTTCAGCATAGCAGAGTATAGACGCTTCAGTGAAGTGATTAGAAATGCACTGTCAAGGTGAACAAGCAAGTGTTCATAAGTTTGGACCTCAGCATAAAGAAATGAATGTTTTAAATTTATTTTTTTTACTGTGTTGAAAATTCTTTTTCCCCCGGGTTTATAAAACATTAATTTGTATTTTTTATTTTACTATTTTTTTTTAATTTTAAATCAATAAGTAATCTAGGACTAGCACTTGTTTTACTAGTCCCAGCATTGCTCTGTACATAAGCTTCGAAGTTTCCTTTCCTTTTTTTATTTATTTTATATTTTGCAATGTTTTTCTCAATATTTAATAGTTTTTCCATGTTTTGATTTTTTTTTCTTCAGAGAAGCGAAGTTCTAGATTGTAATTCCTGGATCTTTTTATACATAAACTACAATGTAATTGACAAAAATGTTGTAGACACATAATACTGTGTGTTACTATGCTATATGAGCTGTTCTGAACTTTGTAAATAACTCCACCAATGGACATTCAAATAAATAGGGAAGGTGGCTCTGGATAGAGCAAACAATTCATTTTTTTGATCACATCCAAAGCCCATGCAAGCATCTGTGGGTACATCAGTTTTCTCCTATATAGTCTAGGTCAAATGTCCGATTAACCTTCTTGGTTAGAGAAGTGTATTTTAGCAGCACAACAGAACACTGTGGCAGCACATTTTATTACAAATACTGGGATAAATATATATATTTGTAAATATCATATTCGATTTCTAAAGGAAAGTTTAGTTTGATTCATTCTCATCAATCAGTTGTTTCCTTGCCAGGAATATTCTAGCACACAGGTTTTATTACCATGAATATTCATGAAGTTCAGGCTTTGGAGGTAAAGCACTCAGCTAATTCAAGAAAATCAGATTGGAAATTGCATTGCGACTTGTAACTTTTACAATTTGCTATTTGAGTTACAGCCGAAAAAGTCAAAGAGTGTCACCTATGCAGGAGACCAAAGCAATGTACGCTGCTTATTGCAAGAACATGCAGTAAAGTGTCTGTGAATGGTCCTACACAAGAACTTATGCAATGAGGAAATAGCCAAATATTTGGAAGGAATGGACAAACAGGATTTTATGATCTACTCAGACAACTCACAGACAGGACCAACAGGCAACATTTTCCCAGGAGATTGTTCGTGGAAATTATTTGCTTCATTTCAGTTGTTAACAAGCATAAGCAGCTGAGCTCCACCTCCTCTGCTGCAGAGGAGTGATCTCTGAGGTTTTTCTTACCAGCATTACTAGAAAATGAATGAATTATGTTTGGACAGTTCTCCCTCAGTTATTTCAATGACCCTCAAAACCAGAAGGGTGCTTTGAGTAAATGTAGAGAAAAACATGAAAAATTATATATCCTGAGTTGACTTTGATCTTTAAAAATGAGAAGAATTTTATTTTAGGTATATAATAATATTCCTAGCCTCTGTTCACTAGGCAATCCTTCCTTTTCCCTCAGCTCTCAGTTTGACATATCTCCAGCATGAAATGGACTAAGATTGCCATGAAACTGAAAGCTGGTAGTGTGAAAATTGGGGAATGCATAGACAAATTCTTCTTTCCTTTTTAAACATATGCCAGTGAATAGGTCCTCTTTTTTTTCTCATTGGTTTTCTGTATTTTTTGGTAAATATTACTATAAACCTAGACTAGAAAGCCCAAAGCAATTTTCTTTAGAGGAATTCCATTAGAGATGCAGAATATCAGACACCAAGAACCAGACACAGACTCAGCACAGAAATGGTATATTGGGCCTAACTGAAAATTGACAGAATGATCAGGCCATTTTCCTACCTAAGTTTAGCCAATGGGGAAACAAGAGAAAATGAGAGATCACCGCAGAGCACTAAAAAAGCCAGGAAGCATCTGCAAAAGTATTGATTCTGACATAACTGTTCGGCCACCATGGTGTGTTTAAAGAAGCAAACAGAGGTGCAGAGGTAAATCTCAGAAAGGATTGGCATGTTAATCTGTAGTTGTTATGTGCATTGCCTGATCAAAGTAGTGTGAAAGGCCCACCACATTTCTGAAATGTTCAGAAAATAAAATCTAACTGATGAACATAAAGTACAAACATTAAATCATTTCATTCATAAAGTTTGTAGTGTGAATCTGTTTCTTTGATGTAAATAAACCACTGCAGCTTTGCTACCTGAGACATACAGGGCATAAAGATGTCTTCTAGGAAAAGCCAATTGCTCAAACATTGACAGAATATTCTTGGCAGTTTGTATGGCATATTTGCTGCATGTGATGTCTGGACAGAGCGAAATCTGAGATGGGTAAGATTAAGATTTCTGGATAATTTTGGAGAGCTAAATCCCTCCTTGCTTGAACAAACAATCCCAAGCAAGATGGGCAGGTTTTGATGGGAGAGCAAGGAGCTTTTCATGATCAGTTTCTGCAGGCTGTAAAAGTATGTGCCAATGCCTACATATTGGCTTCTTTAACAGCCAACTGTCCATTAAATATATCATACTAACCATGTATATTTTGCCAAGAAACAGAAATGCTGAATGTCACAGAATCTACTGCTAATTTATTGCACACTCAAGTTCTAACTCTTGAGACACGTACAGTGTCTCAATGGGAAAAATTGGAATGTCTCTTCCAAAAAATGGGAAGATCTGTGATATATTTACTTCAGTTCAGTTTGTAAGTAGAAAGCAGTAACTGTTACAAATATGTCTGTATACATGGGGTTTAATTAATGGAGGAGGCAATCAAAAGCAAAATAAGTATTGAAGGTCATCAGATGTTTCTTTGCAGCCAAAGCCAGCCCTAGCAATTGCTAATCAAAGGCTGCCCTGTGTCTAAAAAATATTAATAAATAAATAAATAAATAGTTATTTGCAATGTATTTGTTGATATTACTGAAAAGCAAAGTCTTTCAAATTGCCCATTTTGCTAGGTATAATTGAAGGATTTTGAAGATAAGTAAATGTCACAGATTTTACAGAGGTTTTATTTTGCCAGTGACGGAAAAGAATTTTTATATGTAGTTACATTCAACACATGAAGAGGAATTGGGAAACTCAGACACTTCTAAAAATATTGTTAAGTTATATGGAAAACCAAACAGGAATGGGAATACTTCTGAACTCCTTCCATGATGCTTAACATAAATGAAATTCAGCCTACCTGACTACTCTTTAATGAAATTTTCTATCAATGTAATTACTCATTACCTAATAATTAAATATCAAAAAAATATAAATAAAGAAAAAAAAAAGTAAATAAAGAAAAGCTGTATTAGTATATCACTGACATAACAGTGATCATTAGATCTTAGACTTAATTTTCTTTTTTTTTTTTCCATAACTCATCTTCTTATCATAACTTTATTATGTCATCTTTTTAAAATCTTCTTCATTTTGGCCATTTGTAAAGGCAAATCTAAGAAAAGAAATATATCTATATATGAAATCTCTAGGAAGCTATTATTCTATTTTGTAACAAAGAATGACAAACCAAAGGATTTGATTATACTTTTTCACTTTGTAATCTTTTTTCTGAGTTCAGTATAAAACAAGTGACCATGATTTGGTACATCATTTGTTCATTTATTTTGTATACACAAGCCACAGAGCCATCTACCTACCTCCTTTTATATGTGCTGGTAGGGATATTAGAGAAGAATGACATGTTTCTTGCTGCAACATATGCTTTCCAGGTAGGTTTAGTTGAATCATTTAATGCTAGATCCACAGAGACATCCAGACACAAAGACAACCTACTTCATTTCAAATTTGAATATAAAATGATGTGAGTGTCCCTAGAAAGGACATTGATAATCAAATAGTAAGTATTTCCCTAAAAGGTAGGAGAATGTACATGTATATCTGATTTCCTTGAGGTAGAAAAAGAGCTGAGCCCTGCTCTGCCTTAAATTATAGGCTTTTTTTTTTTTTCCTTTTTCTTTAATAAGATGGATGCACATCACAAGTTAGGGATGTTTTTAGAAGAGTTCAATCCTGTACATGTGCTTGAGGGATGCTGGGATATCCTGAGCACATTGTATTGAACTGTTCCCAATATATGAGGAAATACCTTATCTGAGGATTTCAACAACACTTAGACAAAGTAGAAACCAATCTACGCAGACCTTTTAAGACATTCAAGGCCCTCCTTTTTATAGTGCTTTTTTTCTAAGGACTTCAAAGCACTTCATAAAATAAAACAAGTAGCATTTCTTCATTTCACTAACAGAGAACCCACAGGTGCAGTATTTACACAGGGCACTTTACCATGTCTTCACACAGCCATGAGGCGATTTCACTCCTAATCCTTCTTTCCCAGCATACTCTAGGTTGTAGTAATCTTACTGTGTTCAGAATTGCTAGCTCAAACACCTTAACTTGTAGAAGATATTAAAACCAAAAATTAATGTAATGCTTAAAATACTCATGACCAAAACCTTTGAGATTTTAAAGTTTCTTTTCTATATATATTTTCTTAGGCAAAAGCAGAGATATTTTTCTTTGTAGGCTTGGTTGAAGATTTTTTAGACTGTTTTAAAACTCTTTGAGAAAATAGCAGGAAATCATTGCCTTCCTTTATAAGAGCAGTTAGGTAAGACAAATATGGTTTCCAAATCTAAAACACAACTTATATATGTACATCTGAGTCTATATAGAGATGATAAGGTGCTGTTGAGTAGTGTTGTAATGAAAAATGGCTGAGATGGAAAACTTTGACAGAAAAACAACAACAACAACAAAAAACAATATTAAATGTGCTAGCAGTCAGATATCAAATAATGTAGCAAAGAACCCAACCACTGCTGATTTATCATAACTCCTAAAATAACCCATAGGAACCCAAGTCTGACTTAATAAATGACTGGCTTAACAGATAACAGAAAATTGATCATAAGTGTCCATATCAAAGTGTGGTGGAAATTATTTGTTTTTGTCAACCTAAGCACAGTCTTGACTTGTGTCAGAAGCAACCTCTCTGGAGAAGCTTTAAGCTCCTATGTTCATGGCAAACACTAATGCAAGCAGTAAAAAACACCAAGAACCTAATATCGTCTGGTTCAATAAAAGTGCTAATCTAAATAATCCAGATTTTTATTCTTATATTAAAAAGTTGGAGTCCACAGAAAACCTGGGAATAACTCTCTCTAAAAAGCTCTTTAAATGTGGCTGGACTTCCAACTCCTGGCTGGAGGACAAGAAAAAAAGGATTTTTAAAAATCACACTCAGGAGCCAGTATTTGCATACTCTTCACTTCATCTGCTGCAGAACTGCTGAGGAGCACTAGCTCTGGCCTGTGCTCAGCTTCTGCATTTGGCACTCTGAAAGCCAAGGCTGAGATAGAAGCTGAGGACAAGGGGTGCTTTTGCATTTCCTTGGAAATACTGAAATGCCTGGCAGAGTAATGTTCATAGACATTTTTTCAGAAATCTGTGAATTTTTTTATTTTTTTCTAACTTCTGGTCACTCTGTAACATTCTGAAATCTATCCTCTAGATCTGATAACAGTTTGAAAAATGAGATTGAAAAGAGCCCACAGAAGGTGGATTTTGTGGAGATCTGTGGGGATCATTATAGCTGAGCTGAAATAAACAAGCACAAGCCTGGAGAAATGCCTGCTTTCAGTAATGTTGTTCTAAACTATAATGGGAAATCACAAGCCGTTTCTATCAAAATCAGCATTTGTGGGGAAGCAATTTTCACCTCTCCTGCTCCCCACTGCACAGTGCTTCCTGGGTGCTGTAGTTGCAGGCCCTGGGCCAGCAGCAAGGTCTCCTCAAACACATGGCCTGCACCAGAAGAGGGCACAGCCATGCTCCATTAGGACTGGCCCCTGGGGGACATGAAGCCTCTGCAGTACTGCTGGAAATGGGTCTAGGGTGGGATAGTTGGAATGCTCCTCCTTGGTTCTTACACCCAATTACTTTTATTTAATTAGGACCATTTCTGTACCTTTTCCTGTACATGCACATTCACAGAGTTGTTTTTGGGTTGTCTGCAGCACAAAAATAGCAGCTGGAATTGATGATCAACCATGGTATGGTCAAAGAGACGTATGAAGAGGCAGCCCAGGGAAAGCAGTATCTAAGGGTGTTGGGAATAGCTGGAGAGGAAATCTCTAATGGTTGTGTCTAGGTGATTGTTTGCTGGGATTAAAGTTTTTTTTTTTTACAACTAGCTGGTTTGTATGAGGAAATGTTTTAGCTGTGCTCAGTCTCATTCTCTTCCCTTCATTTATTCAGAATCTGCTTAGGTTTGGTCTGTGGTGGTCTTGAATTTTCAACCACGTTTGCAGCTCTATTTTCCATACATTTGTAGAAAACTAGGATAAGAAATATGCATAAGAATGATTCATAGGCACTGGCACATAAAGAGGGAAGTAGGACAGCCACAGGCTATGGCTGGAGTGCAGTATGAGCTAAGCATGAAGGCAACAAATAGTGGCCATAAGTGAGGCCTGGGACTTCACTGGGGTGGCTGCAAGAGAATGTATCTTTACAGACCTAAGGCATACCTTGTGTATCTCCACCTGCCCTACATATAGAGTAAAATGGGGAGATCTGCAAGATATTCACTAGGGAAAATGGCAACTTGGCTTGTTAGTTAAAATGCTTTACTACCCTGCTTAGATGTTTAGTACATGGATGAATGAATAAATAAGATTAAGTTAATAAATGAGTGGCTTGCTCCTGGTGACTGTCATGCATTCTGGATTGTCCCGATCAAAATGAGTAAAGATAAATGCAGGAGACAGACACATGATAACAAAAAAGATAAAGAAGTCTAACTTCATAACAATGTGCCATAAAATGCCCTCCTCCCCCCTCCTCACCCCAAAAAAAAAAAAAAAAAAAAAAAAAAAAAAAGGAAGGAGGAAGGAAAGGAAGGAAGAGAGAGAGAGAGAGAAAGAAAGAGAGAAGAGAGAAAGAGAAAGAGAGAAAGAGAGAGAAAGAGAGAAAGAGAGAAAGAGGGAGAGAGAGAAAGAGAGAAAGAGAGAAAGGAAGGAAGGAAGGAAGCAAGGAAGGAAGGAAGAAAGAAAGAAAGAAGAAAGAAAGAAAGAAAGAAAAGAAAGAAAGAAAGAAAGAAAAGAAAGAAAGAGGAAGGAAGGAAGGAAGGAAGGAAGGAAGGAAGGAAGGAAGGAAGGAAGGAAGGAAGGAAGGAAGGAAGGAAGGAAGGAAGGAAGGAAGGAAAGGAAGAAAGAAGAAAGAAAGAAAGAAAGAAAGAAAGAAAGAAAGAAAGAAAGAAAGAAAGAAAGAAAGAAAGAAAGAAAGAAAGGAAGGAAGGAAGGAAGGAAGGAAGGAAGGAAGGAAGGAAGGAAGGAAGGAAGGAAGGAAGGAAGGAAGGAAGGAAGGAAGGAAGGAAGGAAAGAGAAAGAAAGGAAGAAAGAAAGGAAGGAGGAAGGAAGGAAGGAAGGAAGGAAGGAAGGAAGGAAGGAAGGAAGGAAGGAAGGAAGGAAGGAAGGAAGGAAGGAAGGAAAAGAAAGAAAGAAGAAGAAAGAAAGAAAGAAAGAAAGAAAGAAAGAAGGAAAGAAAGAAAGAAAGAAAGAAAGAAAGAAAGAAGAAAGAAAGAAGAAGAAGAAAGAAAGAAAGAAAGAAAGAAAGAAAGAAAGAAAGAAAGAAAGAAAGAAAAAAAAGAAAGAAAGAAAGAAGAAAGAAAGAAAGAAAGAAAGAAAAGAAAGAAGAAAGGAAGGAAGGAAGGAAGGAAGGAAAGGAAGGAAGAAGGAGGGAAGGAGAAGGAAGGAAGGAAGGAAGGAAGAAAGAAAGAAAGGAAAGGAAGAAGAAGGAAGGAAGAAAGAAAGAAAGAAAGAAAAAAAGAAGAAAAAGAAAGAAAGAAAGAAAGAAAGAAAGAAAGAAAGAAAGAAAGAAAGGAAGGAAGGAAGGAAGGAAGGAAGGAAGATGGAAGGAAGGAGGAAGGAAAGGAAGGGAAGGAAGGAAGGAGAAGAAAGAAAGAGAAAGAAAGAAAGAAAGAAAGAAAGAAAGAAAGAAAGGGAAAGAAAGAAAGAAAGAAAGAAAGAAAAAGAAAGAAAGAAAGAAAGAAAGAAGAAAGAAAGAAAGAAAGAAAGAAAGAAAGAAAGAAAGAAGGAAAAGGAAGAAAGAAAGAGAGAAGAAGAAAGAAAAGAAAGAAAGAAAAGAGAAGAAAGAGAAAAGGGAAAGAAAGAAAGAAAGAAAGAGAAGAAAGAAAGAGAAAGAAAGAAAGAAAACACTCCTACTCTGTGTTCATAGCAATGAATGTACAGCTGAGTGCTGGAGGTGGAGAAAACACCATTTTGGAAAGATTCTTAGAGGGTGACAGATTTAAATATCAGAAGAGAAAGGACATTCAGAAAACTACCTGTACTTGCTGCTTGAGGAAGTCTAGGTGTACTATGGGATTTTCTCTTTTCTTTGGAAACAAGCAAACCATTGTCGGAAAGTGAATACCATTCTAACTATAATACTGGATCTAGTTTGCATTCTTCTGTTGTTTTTTAATAACAAAATAATTATATTCATATATTGAAGTGTCACAGCAAAAAGAAACTTGAAGCACAAATTTAAATATGATTAGCTTGTTAGTGGTGGGTTTTAGGAGTCTTATTTTTTTTCCCTCAGCTCCCATTCTATTTTTTAAAAATTTCTCCAGGGCATGTCATATGTAGTGAAAAATTTCAATGGAGGCCCACAGGTATCATTGCTGTTTAGTCAGACATCACATTGGGCTTTTATGGTTTTAGATAGAAGAGCAGATGGAGTGGGTTTGTTCACTAGTCGGTGCCCTTGCCTCAGAGTTCACCTCAAGTTGTTTTCAGAAATTCTCACTCCATGCGCATTACTTATTTATATCATCACTTTTTTTTTCCCACTTCATAGATAATTGCTACTTAATTGATACTGCCTTTATACAAGCTTCCACAATAGCAAGCAACAAGACACACTGCTAAATAGAGGAATCATTAATCTGTGTATATATTCTGGATTTCCTTTAAAGATGGGCTGGAAATAAGCAAAGTCATTAGTAGTTTGTTTGCAACAGTGTATTTATGAAAGCTCTGTGGAGAATGTGTCAACAGTCAGTATGTAACAGAGCAATTAACACAGTACTTTTGTACTTTTGACTGTTAGCATGGGAGTAAACAGAAGCAGATGTGAAGTGTTTGTGCCGTTAGTATTCACAGACTGTTCTGACATATGCAAATACAACTAATGCTTACAGAGCTTGCAACCCTTATTGTACCATGACCTTACTTACGAAACCCTGGGACAGGACTGCTACATTTGCACACTTTTCTAATAATTATTAACAATACCAAGATACAGCTTTTTTGTTCTTAAAGCATTACAGACGACAATGGTAAAGCTTCATAGATAAATGTACTGATAATGTTATGCATATATGTTTTGTTATAAATACTGTTGTGGGTTTTTTTATGTGTGTGTGAGGGTTTTTTTTTTATGTAAATAGAGAACAAATGAGGAAGAAGTAATGCAAAATTACTAAGTAAAGCAAGAGAGATTCTGAACAGGTATCATCTCTGAAATACTGCGTTAGATCTGATTATATGATCCCAATGAAGTTCTATAGTTAATGCATATATCTGATTCTGTATTTTTAGGACAGATTTTAAAATGAAACCTTTCATTGTCACAGTCTTAAAATACATATCTTTCTAAAGCATCTCCAGTCAGGCTGTTAAAATAGGATGCTAACTGAAATTATCTTCTGCCCTATAAAGAAAAAAGGAAAACAAAACAAAACAAAACAAAACAAGAAAATATCATGGACTGGACCTAACAAAATCACCTGGATTCTGGAAAGAAAAAAAAAAAAAAAAAAAAAAAAAAAAAAAAAAGCAATTATATATATATCTAATAGTTTGTACAGTGATTTTCATCTTCAAATACTTAAACCTAACTATGTTACACAAACAAAGGACAGATGAAATTTAATTTTGAAGTTTTATTACAGATATGGGTTTCCAAATTAGGAATTAAACAAAGCTGAATGATAGTACAGAACTTACGGCAAGGTTTGGTATTATGTACTAAATGGAAAATGTTTTGGTTAGAAATAAAACTATTCATAATAATAATAATAAATAAATAAATAAATAAACACTGAAAAGAATATCGAAAGGCTATCTTTTCTACCCCTATCTAAAGGCAAAAAGTACATGCAGCTAACTCTAACCATACTGTTTTTTTTCTTATCTTTAAAAACTTATGGGCTCATGAAATTAAAATCCTCTTTTACAAGCACATACATGCTTGTTTCCATTTCTTTTTCCTTCTAGCAAATCAGTTTAATTTCTGTTCTATGAGAATATGTTTTCTACCTTTCTCTCTCTCTCTCTCTTTCTTTTTTTTTTTTTTTTTTTTTTTTTGAGGTACCTGGAAAGGTAACCTTTTGAGGAGGTTGAAGTTAATTCTGTTTGATTCAGTTTTTTTTTGGTGGTGGTGGTGGTTTTTTTTTTTAGTTTTGACATCTGAGAAACACAGGTGTTACAGTTAATTGCAGACATTTATTTTCTCATTCAGAAAGCTATGTGAAATAATAATTTTCATAGCTTTCTATTTATCTTGGCTACCTTTCTTTTCTACTTCATTTATGCATTTATTTATTTAATTTAAAATATATCACCTGCTAAATAAACAGTAGGCTGTGAAGAAATGAAGACCAGGAGTGTGATAGTAAAGTTGGTTAAAATAAATGCCATTCAGTATCACTTTGCTATTGTACTGCCTAAAATTGGACAGCTGTCTAAATCACAGAAACATTTGGAAGTAAATATTTGTACTGAGAGTAGTCAAGGAGATTGTATACTGTTGTGGGCTGATGCCAAAACAAATACAGTAGATGCGTTTATCTGGGCCCTTTAGTCCAAATGTGCCCTAGGGGTTCGAGCTGTTCTACCATGCACCAAGACTGAGAATGACTTTCCTCCAAGTTTCTGGTTCATATCACCAACTGGCTTGCGTATCTAAATAATCGTTTGTCCACAGCTGCAGGCAATCAGCATTTTGTGCATACAGTATAGATTCCCAAGCCAAATTATGAGATAATGAAAATGAATGTAATTACATGTTGCCATGCTAGTCTAAATATAATTTACACTTGAAAGAAGGGAAAGAAGAAAAGACAGTAACAGGTGAATGAGGAAACAAGAAATGCATTTTAGAAATCTTTCCTGAACTCATTTTCCAGCAAAGTAGGTATACTCATTTATGCACTGTTTACTTAAATGATTATTTGTTAATTAGAAAGTTCAGCTCAGTGGAGAGGTTACGATTTCTATGGTGTTCAGTTGAACATTTGGGGAGAAAAGTCAAACTCGCACTTTGTGATGGCTGACATTTTCATATCAATGTGCAATTCTGAAGAATTTCCTTTGAACTTTAATATAAAAAGCCACACCGAAATACTTAAACAGTTTTCTGTGTCCTACTACTTATTCCCTTGAAAAGATTTGAATCCCTTTTGCTTTGCAGGTGTGAGACATCCACCCTTTTCTTTTTTTTTTTTTTTTCTTTTTTTTTCTTTTTTATGCATGATTTCTCACCTTATAGGCAGTCAAGTCAATGCCGAGTCACCATGAAAAATAGAACAGGGACAGACCCGTGTTCACTGCTGCAGAGTGTTCTTACACATTTTAGATATGTCTGACTTTTAAGACCCACACTTTTAATTGATGTGCAGTGTATAATCACATGCTTCTTTCATTAGGAGTGCCTATGCAGTGCTGTCTAGAATAGCTGTGCCCAAATTCCTGCCTGGGAAAGTTACCCAGGCTGGATACCCAAATGCAGTGCTATTTTAAGCTTCCAGTAATTATTTTATTGCAGGAAACAAATTGCATTTTCTGAAAGAAGTATTGTAATATGAAATGTATAATCATTCCCAATAACTTGATCTTTCAACTCTTCTATGACTAACCTCAAATTATACTATCTTGTAAATTCTGTTGTTAAAAACTGAAATGCAACGTCTGGAATGCTTGACCCGGAAAAGAGATTTGTTGCTATAAAGAATAATTAGTGAAAACTTTTCTTTTGGAACCTTTTTTTATGTCCTAATTTGAGGGTCATATACATGTACATGGATTTTAGGAATTATTTTACATAGACCTGTATGTGCAGTGGACACAACGAAATACTGTTCTTTTTGTTTTGGTTCACTTTTTATGTTCATTTAATATTTTGTTTTCTTGTACATTTTCTTCCACATTTTTGAAAAGGAAATTCAATAAATTCAATTTCTAGTCATGTTTCCTATAGGAAATATATGTATATACTTCAGTTTATGTATTATTTATTTAATATTGCTTTTGAGTTTTGTTATAACTGCACTATGAAATCAATTTAAATGTATTTTCTTGCATTATTATGTGTTGAGCCTATTCATTATGTAGCATGAAGAATTCATATGTACTTTAATTGTTCTTAAGTTTGCAATTATTTTTATATTTGAAATGTTAGTTACCTAAATTTTAGAGTAATGCATGGTATTTCTTGCTAACTTTTGCATTTTCATCATTAAAGGCATTTTCAGTGACTAACATGATAACAGGATAAATGTTTTTGAATTAAAGAGGAATCAAACTTACTATAATTTATTATTTTGAATTGTGTGAATAAACCATGAGATTCTGTCCCTGCCTTTATTTACTACATAAAGTATCTGGAGCGGCATTAAAAGCATTCATCACACTCGCAACACACAGGCACAAAACAGATGTCTGGAGGCATATTTGCAAAGATGAAGTTGGGGAAAGTCTGGGGAAAGACCAGAGAGAATTACAGAGTTTAGAACTTCCATGAGAGGTTGCTATAACATAGACACTTCCTTCTTGTTATCCAGAATCTTGAGCACATCAGAAAAGGTGGTCTTAAAAACACCTGCCTTTCACCTAATTCCTGTTACAAAGGAAAAGAATTTACCAAGTAAAATCTCAGCCACTGGGTATTTTTAGCAGGACTGGATATTCATGAGTGATTAGCTGAGGTTACATCACAGCTGTTAGATTTGCAAGAAGAATTAGCTCCTCATTATCTGTGTTGTTCAATGACCCTGTAGCATCTTCTGAAAACACAGAAGATAAGAAAGGAAAACTGTTTCTTTGTGGAAACTCCTTCAAATGTTCAGAGCCTGTTCAGAGTCTTCAGGCTGACTCTGAAAAGCCATTAGCATTCAATAAAAGATGTGCAGATAGTGAACAACCATGAGCTTCATGGAGGAATTTTGGGAGATATTTTAAGCTTAGACTTCAGCCTAAGTCTAAGCTAGGCTAAGTTAGGCTGAGTAATCAACATGGACCCTTTGGCCCTTTTTGGGGGGTAGACTTTTTTTTTTTTTTTAATTGGGGCATCAATATCCATGTAGCTGCAGACATCCATGTTACACATGCCCAAAGAGGACAAAACTAGTCAGAGACCCTGCTCTGTACTACGGCTCAAACATAAGAGCATCATCTTTGCTCAATTTCTGTGGATGTGTTCCTGGGCCTGCTGTGGCTGGACTTCATCAGGAAGCTGTGTGTCCACCAAGTATCCTTCCCTCATTTGTCTGATGAGCACTTAGTTGTTCCATACAAAGTATAACAGCTTCTCTTACTATGATGATGAAAGGATGCCAGTTAACAGTTTTACTCCATTGCCACTCCTGATAGCTACAAAGTTCAATGTCAAGAAATGTTCAATGCTCTTTCAGAATTTATTTTTTTCTTTTAATTCTCAGATTTAAATATTTAAGAAAATATTTTATTTTTGTTTTTTCTTGCTGATTCATCATTTATGCTCAACTACCCATTTTCATGTTAGTATGCTCAATCTGTGACTGCACTGCAGGTAAAAGGTATGGATATATAGGTTTACAATATAAATTTGTTTAAATGTACTTATAAAGAAAGGCAAGGTTCAGGACTTCTGAATGTTAAACCAAGATAGTAATACACTAAAATCAGACGGATCAGCTGAGTCTCAGGCAATCATACAAGATATAGATCCAACAGAAAAGCAAAATAAGCTTCTAGCCAAATAATCTGCACAGACTTGTCTTATATGATAATTTTATCTGTAGATCTTAGACATTAAAAGGAGGCAAAGTATCATTACCTTTACTTTGCAGCTGGGAAACTGAAGTACAAAAGGACAATGAAACTTGCACTAGTTCACAGCATAGACTCTGAGTTTCCTGAATTTGGATTTCCTAGTTCAAACACAGTTTTTCAGCCAGCAGGTCTGAGGCAGAGCGTGGGACAGGTCCAACTTCAGCCTCTATAATTCTGCAGGCTCACTGACATGAGCATGCATACAAAGACTCCAAATACCACATTACAGGAGAAATGTCAGAAAGAAAAAAAAAAAGTTCTATTTTTTTAGGGTTTGCAAGAGAAAAACAAACATTCTGCTGATGTAAACTACATCTTCTAGTTCACCTGGTCACTTGAAGCCTGCAGTTCTGCTTTGTGGCATCATTGTATCCCAAGCACTGAAGGAAGCAATTGCATACGTTTCTTCCCCCTACTGTCTGCCTACTGTTTTACCAAAATTAACTACCCCATAGTCATGTAGAAAGAAATAGATGTATGTTCCAAACCTCAGACACTGTAGTTCACTGTCTTGAATGATGACAGCGCAAGCTTACCTTAATTTATGATCTAAACTAATACACTGGACCACATGCTAGACTGTCCAAAATGTGAGCAAATATTCCCCTTTGACGTCCCTGTTATGAGGACAGGAAATGCCAAAAGTTAGTGAGAGCTGCAAACTAGGGCAGTGTTGCATTTATTCCTCAAAAGATGAAGTTAGAGGATATGTGGATATGTTCAGTATTTTCCAACCAGATGAGCCAAATAAAATTCATACACTTGAGAGTACCAGATGAAACAACAGTAGAGCTGTTATTTCTGGAAACTATCAGAACCCAAGGGAAGCCCCAGAAGACTAGAAGATTACAGCTGTACTGACCATCTTTAAAAAGAAGACAAGGAAGTTGTGAAGTTAGAAGATTAGTAAGAAACTATTAGTTTTCCTTTAGGGATTAAAAAAGTTGTAGGTACAAATATGGAACCTAATGATGAGTAAACTTCTGAAAAAAATAAGGTCAGTAATAGCTAGTATGGAAGTGTCAAAATCAAATCAAATCAACCCATCCTAAATGCCCTGTATGACAGCACAAAATAACAGAGTATAGCAGAGAACAGTGGGTGTCATATATCTTGACTTTAGCACAGCTTTTTGAAACTTACCTCACATAACCATCTTAAAAGACAGACAGGAGAATATTACTTTTTTGGAACTGCTATGTGAAGAGTGAAAAACTATACTCAGAGAATACTTATTAGTGGTTCACTGTCAGGACTAAGAGGATCCACGGAGTGGGCTTCCACAGGGGTCTTTCTTATTTTGTTACTTTTCAGTATTTTCATAAGTGATCTGCATGCTGGAGAAGAAAGGCTGTTTATTAACCTGCAGACTGCACCATGATGGAAGTGCTATAAGGATACCAGAGGACGGGAGCAGGAATTTAAGAAAATTTTCAAAAATTGGAAAAATGATTGTAATGCCATGTTTTTACAGAGTTCAGTGTCGATTTTTTCAAGTTCATCATTAATATTATTAGCATCATAGTTTTATTCTCTTCCAGGCCTTTTATTGGAGTTGTGCATGCTTCCAATACAAAACAGAAACATCCAGTATTTCTGTACACTGAAACAACCGTGGAGTTGTAGACAAAAGCCAGGAGTATTTTATGAATTGACACTTCAGATAATTTTCTCATTCTTTATTAATTTTCCACTCTAAGTCAAAATAAAACTCTCTAGACTATATCTGTAGGAGTATGTGATACTAAATGGCATAAATTCAGCCTTATGTCTCACTGCCTCAGTGCATACCTTAGGTATAAATACTCTTTCATAAAGGCCTACTGCACAGCATCACTAAATTATATAAATTCAATTAATGTGGAATCAATGTGGGTTCAATTTAGCAACTTGACAAACCTTGGCACCATCCTACATACATTATTTGTACTGCACCATTCTAAGAAACATGCTTTTTCAAAAATAATTTACCTAACTAGCATGAATCCCTATCCTGAAAATAAATACAGAGATCCTCTGTGGGTCCTTGATGCCTTCATTTTCATTAGGAACTTTAACATTTATCTCTTTGTTTTATGCCTGTTACATAGAATTATAGTCCCCCCTGGAGACATTAGATTAGGGATTATAAAATCAATGTGGTGTAAAACCATTGTTCCAGCACTTTCAAGCCATCCCCACAGAATGAGAAAAGGGCAGCTGGACCCTGACCCACCATGTGGGACAACATTGCCCTGCAGAACGATCCCTTTAGGATCAGCTAACTTGACAGCCTGGGTAAAGTTAGATAAGGGGTGATATTAGTGTTCACTGAGACATAAATAATTATTCAGCTCACCAAGCAAGGTAGCACTCCACCCTGCAAGACCTAAATCAGACAGCTCAATATGAGCCAAAATGTGCTGGATCCAATGAAGTTTTATCTAGCTTCATTAAAATTCCATACGTTGCAAAGTATAGTTGACTTTCTGTAAAACTAATAATTAGAATTGGCCACATCTGGTATTACATTATTACAAAGCCTAATATTCCTATGTACACAAATACATTTTTCTCTCATATAAACATTATTTTTTTAATCCGGTGACTATTTCTGTATGTATTGTTTTTAAGAGATGACTGAAAAGACTGGCTTGGCATCACTGTTATCCCATGAAATAAGTGTAAGTTGAAATCTTTATAAGGGTAAAAAAGAGTATTTCTTTTTAACCCTCCAGATAACACAGCATGACATATATTTTCTATTCATCTCTGAAAATGGGCAAAAGTGGTAAATTTCCCATGGAAAACCATACTTTTATAGTTTCTGTCCTAATATACACAACAAAGAAGTTTGGATAATTCAGATGGTTTATACAAACATATGCTTATCCAAACCAGGAGAAAAACTCCAGTTACACTGAGAGCCATTTGTTTCCTCTCTGGATTTTTATTGACCTGAACATAAATAAAAAACAATTTAAACAAAATTATTTCTTTCTATTAAGTCAACATGAACCCCAGAGCAAAGATGATTTTTTCTGACAACCTCAACAATTTCTACAACTCATTAACCTCTGACATATACATGACAATGGAAGAACATGAGTATAATGCCACTGCTGCGTGTTGTATTGAGAGACAAAAAGTTCAGAGTGTAGTTTCAATATCAAAATCGTAAAGATGGTTTGTATACCTTGTAAAGGTACCACCTTGTAAAGATGGTTTGATATTTACATAGTGAATTTGGTTGAATTACTGCAACTCAAAATGTTTTTAAACTTAATTTAAAACATCCATCTGCATATTTAATTATATAGATGTCATTGTATTAATCAATACAGTGCTTAGGAAGACAGACATCAGTGTTATTTTATAGAGTAACATTAAGATTGAGAGGTGTCGCTGTGAACACCTAAACATAGCAGACATTTCTTGATAAAAATCTTCAGTAAGAGCAGCGCAAGAGCAGCTGTGGTGTGATACCTCTCCTATAACTAATTTTTCATGCTTTCTAGTCTAGTTTAAATCAAAACAAAACTACTGCAAAGGAATAATTTTTTTCTATTATTTCCTGTTGGCATTTTTTTCTTCAAAAAGTTGTAGGTTCAGAACAGATGTAAAAAAAACACATTTTCTTTAAGCTTTGCAACAGAGAAAGTCAAGCAGGACAGAACAGTGTCAACTCTCCTGTTGTAAGTCACCAACCAAATCCTAGACAGTGCTTGCCATGGCTCTCTCAGACAGAGATTTTCACTTGCAATAGGAATAATAGAAATATAGGTTAGGCAGCTGGGATGTAGAAATAACTCACTTCATGTTGTCTCTCCTGTCCTCTGCCTAAATCCTGGGCATTTGCTGTGACGTAGACCCGGTCTCTTGGCTGTCCTGCAGACAATTGCTCATCAAAAGAAAAGGGCTGTAAGGCCTCAAGTGACAGCTGATAGCTTCTGACTATACTTTTGAAGTTTGTCCTAATATTTCAATATCACTAAATTATAGCAAAGGTATTTTCTTGCTACCCACATCTTGCATCTCTGAAGAGTGGGTTTTCAAGGATTATAGAGTTATTGCATCTTGTTACTACCAGAAAAGATGTCCATTGTGCTGAACTTACAATTTATACCCTAAATTCCAGCTTACATTTTCAAAACTTCAACTCAATTAACTCTTAATTTTGTAGGTGTTTGAGTATCCTATACTGCATGTTACGGACCAACCTGGGGAGCATGTAAATCAAGAATGAAATATCATGTCTACATATTGTGGGAATATAGGATAGCTCTATACAAAATTCATCGTAAGATTTAGACACCAAACTACCTATTCTGTCAAAAATACTTTTTTTTTTTTTTCTTTTTTCTTTTTGTCCAAGCAACACAGAAACAGACTGACAGACTGTAGGGGATGTAGGGTGAAGGGGTTTGGGATTATATTTTGAAGTATTGTAGATATCCTTCACTTTCACCAGCGAGGTTCATATGGTACCAAACTTGAGGAGCTTACCTCAGCATCCTAAGTCCACTAAGAAATCCCACACAAAACATTTCCTAACACTGATAATCAGCCTGGACTCTCTTCTTGTGTTTGGTCCCTATGTCATCCTTTTATTAAACATAACTGGGGGAAATGGGAATAAAAATTTGCTTTCATTAGCTTTCACAGTTTCTCCCCAGTGCAACAAATCCTGTGACTGTGCTGGGGGCTGTGGAACAGGAGCTTTTAGCTCATTGTTAAAGAAACTTCTACACAAATCTCTGACTTTCCAGGAGAATACCTTCAACACCAGGGCCTAGGGTATATTATAGTGAAACTTCAACACTTCAGCCAGAGTGAATCAACTCCAGAACATAAAAAAGCAAAGCACCCACACTAATATGACCTCCCTTTCAGTTTATTAATATGGGGACAGTGTCACCTTTGCAATAGAGGTTTCAGCCTGGATCTGGTTTCTTTCCAGCAGCATTGAGTAGGCACAGGAGCTCAGCCTGGTCTCACCTTTCATGTGGTTGTGCCCTATGTTACACAAAGCCCACTTTCCTTTGTGAATTTAACTTAGATTTTTAGTTTCCAAAATTACACATCTATCTTGTAGTTTTCTCACAAGTGGAGCTGAGAGCAAGGTGGATAAGCATCAGTAAATTAAGGATACAGCACTGAAACCATCAGCTCTGTGAAGCAGTTATCTGTGGTTCACGTTTCTCCTGTGAACCTGGTGGATGTTGAAATCATTTATATCAAACCTAAATACTTTAGAGAATGAAAAATGATAAAGAAATTTTAGTTCATTAATATAAGTATGTTTTGAATGGTTATTTTGTCTAATAAACTGAGTTGCCATAAGGACAGAGTCTTACAGAGCATCTATTTTTTTTCTCATTTATGACTATATTTCTAAACAAGGGAATAGATAATACTGAGGATCCCTACTCACATTATTTTATAGCTTTATTAATAATATCTACACCATGTGTTGAAAAAGAATCTGAACAGGGAAGTTCACAGTGAAAAATGCTCTTATCCAAAACACTCAGTTCTGAGATTCCAAGAAAAACAAATATTTGGTAGCACATTGAGTCTGTGACACAGCTTACCCTCTAAAAGTGAAGACAAACAGCTGCTGAGAAAGATAAAACAAAATGGTAATTAACAAACAGAGGGACATCAACATAAAATGCAGCTAACAAAAATCGTTCTTGGTTACTGAAAATTACACACAGGCTGCTTAATTTTCAAAATATAAATATATTTTTTAAAACCTTTAGCAGTCAGCCATCATGTTTGATGCATTGCTAAGTTTTACATAAAATGTCACGAGTGTTAGAAATTCAGCCTTCAAAGTGGAAAACTAGTCAATGAAGAATCGGTCCTTCATTGACTGAGGGTCTTCAGTCCCTCAAACTCCTCATGTTGTCACTGCAAGGTAGAAATTAATGGCACAAATTTACCTAGTGCATAGATCTGAGTGAAACTTTAAAGAGAAATAAAAGGAGGAGCCTGGACAAAATCATGCAGTACAAAAAACTCCAGATGATTCCCCAGTGTCAGCTTTATATTAATGACACCAGTCTTGTTCAGTGAAGGACTTCATTGATATGTAGCATGGACACTGAAATAACCTTACGGGCTATTGGCCAGGAACTTCCAGTGTCATTCATCTTTCATTTCTCCAGTAAAACAAGGATTGGTTGCTGAGAGTCCTCCTTTCCATTTGGCATGTTCTAGAAAAATAAAATGGTTCTGAAGCTCAATGAGGGCTGTGTGGAGCAGCCAGCAGGCAATCACTGACACCATGAGATTTTCCCTAGAGCAACCAGCCCAGAGATCAGACATGGTACCTCATCCTACAGAAATGCCAAACTATGACATTTCCCACCTGAAGGAGCACCTACAGTGCATCCTGCCTACAGCAATCCCCTCTGAAGGACTGAAATCCTCAGCAAAGGGAAATTCTTGACATGGTGGTGATCGAGAGAAGGGGCAGGGCGGCTGTACCTTTGTCTGAGAGAGAAAGACAAGGAAGGCTTTATCAGCCTACCTTTCTGAATGAAGGATGAACACATACTTGTACTTAAAAACTACTTTTAGCAGTAATATCATTATTCCCAGCAGGGGACAGTATATGCTAAAATACAGCAGTATGCACCTGATTATACAATTACACCTACACATTCCTGTCACCCCTTCTTTGCAGTTTTCATCTGAGAAGACAAGCAGAGCTTGAATGCAGCATGTTTTGGTGCTGGGTACAAAAACTCTTACAGTCCATCTCCTCAAAATCTCAGTTTTCAAGTGTGCAATTGCAGTATAAAGCATCAGCTTAACCCTGCTGAGGGTACACTGCAGTTTTAAGTGAAAACATTTAAAAAAATACAAATGTTATTACATCAATAGCACATGCGATATAAATCTTTGAGGCTGGACATGACTATGAGAGTTGAAATATCAAAGACAAACCTGCACTGAGTTTTGTCACTGAAGGATGCACCCTTCATAAGTGGATCAAGGAAAGAGGTGAGCTGCAGATGTAGCCTGACACAATAAGTGCTCAAATGTAATTCTAATACATGGGAAAAAAAGAAATGCAAAGGAAAAAAATATATATATACAGATAATATAATAGGTTAATAAATATAAGTATCAAGATAAAATTTTATTTATTTTATATTCACTATAAATATAAGCAGTTTAAGTTGAACTAAAAATTTTATTAAAATGGGAAGATTATCTATATATACTTATGTTGCTTCAACCATACCAATGTACTAGGTTTACAGGTTGCCCCTGTTCTAGGATATGTATTTTGGATTTATATATAATCACATAGTCTGGAAAATCAGACGTTCTGCTCTCCAGAGTTTACTTGGGTCATGCGTGTTCCTGAATTAATGTGAAGCCCTGTTCCTTTGAACATGTTGACAATATGTAGTCATGCAAAGCTGCACAGTGAGGTTACACACTGGTAAACTTGCCAGGTCTGGACAAAAGACTGGATCCAAGACTCAAGACTATGTCAACTGTGAAAATACAAAAGAACAATTTGGTTACTCTGCAAACTAGCATCTGAAGTGTCGTGAAAGATCTAGTTAGTGAAAAAGTCATGGGACAGATTGTGCTTTTACTTATGAGGCAGGTTGAGGGGTTGCTTGTGTCACCACTAGGCAAGTGAAGCTTCTGCACCTCTTTCATTTCAGGCACAAGACTACACAATTGTAAAAGAACACTCAGGCTATTCAATATTTTCTCCCACTGGTAATTTGATAGGTACTACTTGAAACTCAAGCTTCATGGGTGAGAAAGTGGTTTAGTGAATGTTAACAATATTAGTTTACCTGTATACCTGAACCCAGATTTCTCAGCATGAAATGGTCGGAGTCTACCAAAAAGACTGTTCTAAGGACATTCAGTATAAGTTGTATACTTCACAGGTAAAGCAGAAAAAATATTTTGACATCAGGTTCAAATGCCAACAACAGCAGCAAGCTTCACATCTCAAATTTGTGATGATTTATACAGAGTGATAGTTAGGATAGAACAGAATCTTCTCCAATGAAAAATAGAAATGAAAAGACTTCCATATACCATCCCACAAGCTGAATCTCTCTCCCTCTCTCTCTGATCTAATGTATGCTTTTATTTCTTCATAGTTGAACAGAATGGTAATTGGGTCTTAATCACTAAAGGTTCATCATCACCACAGAGAATTTTGTGATTGTTCCCTGGACAATATTCAGTGTTTTTTGTTTTGTTTTGTTTTGTTTTGTTTTGTTTTTTTGGGGGGGAGTACTGCAACCAGTATTTTTGAAATAAATATAACAGATTCTTCCGATTATTGTTACCTACTTTTAAGTTCAAAAATCTCAGACAAATCATGGATTTTCAGTTGAACATAGTATTTCTACAGGCAAATAAATCTTGATGTTGTAGAAAAGCCACAGATTGCAGACAGTATAATCTAACCACACTTCTCTGAAACAGCAGAAATTTAGCATAAGTATCCTGATTCGGTGGAGTTAACAGCAGTGGAAACTTTAACACAAACTCCAATGACTGGTGGATCATGCTCTGTGTATGTTGACCTCATGTGAGTGCCAGTAAGACAGAGCCAACTTTGCATTTAATATCTGAAAGATAATAACCAAAATGAAGATTTCAGGAACATCAATTTGACATGCTACATCAAAGTTGTTCTAGTCTTATATCTTCTTGAGGCTGAAGTAGTAGAAAAGAGCACAGTACATACAAGCTTCCTTTCTTCCTACACCCCCACCACATGCACACACTTGCTTGGCTATGAAACTCCAGCAAATAATCTGACAACACAAACACGAACCCTTTAAATGTTGAAAATATCCTGATTACAATAGTATTAAATCTGTGTCCCTTTGCTTGAGAACTCTGGTCTTGACAGGGACTAAAATGGCTCTAAACCTCATCTCTTTTTCAGACAGAATTTCCTAGCTCCTGCTGTGTGGCATCTACCACTAATCTGACATGCCAGAACAGTGGCAGAACAAAGAGAAAACCATTGTAAATGTATTTATTTTCTAAATCTGCATAAAATAAGTATTTCAGGGATGCACTATTCAACCTCTGACTGCAAAGTTTTGTCACCCCTAATCAGTCTTCACTGCAGAATTTTATCAGTAAATGCAGAAAGACATAGTAGCATTTCATAACATTAGTCCATATATAGGCAATAAAGTGTGGGTCTGTCTATGTGGGGAAGCTACAACAAAAAACAACAGGGAATGAATTTCAAGCACAATAACTGCTGTGCTCTGTCTGTGTAGATGCTCTTCAACACTAAGACATCTTTTTTTTTTTTTTTTCCCAGTTTAACTTAATCCATTTTCACAGTGGACTCCTATGGAGGAATTAGTGTCCACACAGAGAACTATTTCTTAAAGATATTCTGAGATATTTTCCAACTAGACAAGCACTAACTGTTAATATATTTAAAAATATATATTTCCCCATAGTAATAAAATAACAAACCTGAGTACTTTTTCAGAGGAAATTAGAGTTCCTCAGAGACTAAATCACCCCCATCTGCTGTTTTGCAACCCATGTTGTATGGCAGCCTCTCCTACTTAGACATGCTAAAACAGTGCATGAACAAAGAGCAACTCTGGCACATGCATACATTTCCCAAATTTACATAAAATTAGAATTTTCAGAATGCATAATGTGCCAGCCATCTCAAAGTATTGTTAGCCTGACTTGCCTTTGAACTGGGTTGGTACAGTATTGATTATATATGAAAAAGGATGTTACCTTCCCTGTAGTACATGTTGTATTGCAGAAAATATGCTAAAATTTTAAAAATGTGCCAGACTGTTCATATAAAGTGGCATTCTGAAAGCAAGTGTGTATTTTTTTTTTTTTTTCCACTTCAGATTCAATTTCTTCATCAAGCAAAAAAGCTTTCCATTCCTGGAAAATATGGAATATAAACAGCCAGACATATTCCTTGAAGCTGAGCAATCTTTTTCACTGACCAGAATGGCTTGCACATTCGCCATCAGGATGGGAATCAGCCAGCAAATCACATCGGTTCTTCTAGCGGGACATTTCAGATACTAGTATGATGAGGCTATCGTGAGTGTTACTTAGTGTCAGAATTTTAGATTACTTTATAATATCTAGAAACTCACAGTATGAATTGCTCCAGGTCTGGCCTAATGAGTGTTACCGGCATATCACATCTTTATTGCTGTTATTTTTAAGACAGATATGTGAGAAGAGGGACTGCATGGAGAAAGCATTTGCCTCCATTAAGAGTAGAATAAGCTAGCACAAACTGTATCCTGCCTGTTGAGGGTGTAATGTGAGATTTATTATGAAATGTTTCTCTGTATTTCAAGTTTAAACATTATCAAAACACCATAGATTTTTTTAGTATTCACACTCAAGGAAAACAAAATACTCATGTAGTGAAAATGGTTTGAGAATATTAATTCTATTAGTGTTATTAGTAAAATAAAAACTATTTGAAGAAAATTTGTCCCAGCATATATTCAAAAATGTACCCTGACATTTTTTAGAAAATCTTAGAACAATGAAATGCAGAACATGAACAGTCTTCAAAAACTGAGTGTTTACAAAAAGAATTTCACTGTTTATTGGATAGTCTCTTGCTCCGATTTGTACTAAAAATGTTAATTCAGCATTTGATTCCATTTGTGTTCTATCAAAGCGGTATGAAGTTTCCACATTTGATTGGTCTCATTTAGTGCTTTTAATGGCACAAAAATGTAATGGAATGAACATATAAAGAAAAAAAAAAAACTATTTTCTCTTTTTGTTGTTTGTAAGTATTTCCACTAAACCTAGAGGGGAAAAAAATCAACTTCAGGTGTTAATCGGATGAGTAAGCTAATGGAGTATTTCTCAGCATCTTGTTAGCTGTCAACTCAACTTTTATGTTAGCTGTACCCAGGAGCCCTTACTCAGCATAGCTGAGGGACAAATAAGAGATATTTTCACAGCCCTAACACTTCCCAGGTATTTCTAGATGTTTGTCCTGTTCTTCATTCCAAAGTAATAATGGACCCAATTATTTATTTGATTTTGTTGATTGGATAATACTTTTAGTACATATATATATATATATATATATATATATTTCAGTGTTGTCAAAATAACGATACTGTAGATTCCCACCCTAATCTTAGTGTCATATTTGTCTATCTTTTCAGTTGATACCTTGATACTGAAAAAGCTTGCAGAGACATTATGTAGACATGTTGCTTTTGTCCTCATCAAATGAGTTTTCCTTACAAAGTGTTTTCTAAAATCAGTATATTTTCTATTTATCTACCTGTTGAGAGGACAAGGGGTAAGAAAAAGAAAAAAAGAGGGCAGGTTTGCATTAGATATAAGGAAGAAATTATTCACTATAAGGTTGGTCAGGCACTGGAACAGGTCGTCCAGATAAGTTGTGGATACCCCTTCCCTGGAAGTGTTCAAAGTCAGGTCAGCCAGCCCCACCCAGTGCTTCGAGCAATCTGGTCTAGTGGAAAGCGTCCCTGCCCATGTAAGGGAGTTAGTTGGAAGTAGATGATCTTCAAGGTGCTTCCCAACTCAGACCATTCCATGATTCTATGGTCACTTAAAAATTACAAGTGTTTGGGATTTGGGGATGTTTGTTGGTGTTTGGTTGTTGATGTAGTTCAGTTTCTTTAGTATTGACAAATTTCATTATAGTAAGAAGAACTTATACAATCAAAGAAATTTAGGGCAGAGAGTCTGTGGGAAGAGTGGCTGAAAAGTTGTGCAAAGGAAAAGGATGTTGGTTGATGCTCACCTGAACATGAGCTGGCAGTGTGACCAGGTGGCCAAGAAGGCCAACAGCATCTTGGCTTGTATCAAAAATAGAGTAGCCAGCAGGACCAAGGATGCACCTCAAGTACTGTGTTCGATTTTGGGCTGTGGAGAGAGAGAAGAATTAGTGGAGCAACATGGAATCAGTTCAAGTTCTTCCAGACCAACGCAAAGAAATCTGTCAGGAGCCAGTTTGATTCCACGGGTATCAGCTGGGTTTTGCTATGATGTTTCTTATTGTTCCCAGCTCTAAAAATGCCTAACAGATTTGCATGAGCTCATTATCCTTGGACTCAGCTAGGTTTGTTCATTCTACCTCTGAGCCACATGAAAAGGAGTCAAACCCTTCCTGACCCCCCCAAGCTAGTGCTGGGAAGGGATGCTCTCACATATCTATCACACCTAACCTGTCATCTGCATTTAGGGCATGGACAAACCACATCCAAAATCCTATCATCATGGATCCAACTATCTCAAAACAATTTATATACCAACATATTTTACTAAGTTGTCCCTTACTGTTTACATCCTGATACACCCAAAAGACTCAGGTGTGATGGCATCACTTGTTTCTATCAGTCTGCTGTTATTTTTCAGGTGGCATTTCTGTGGGATAGAATATAATCTTCTATCTCTGTGGGCCTTCACCTAGGCAAAAATAGGTGCTTCCCCATCAGGAGGGTAAGTTTCTGACCTTTCAAAACACCCATTGCAATCAATCTTTGACTGCTGCGTCTTTGCCTTTATTTACCTCCTACTGTAGTAAGCACTCCTTATCTTGGCCTCTCAGACAGAAATGTTAGAATTTGCAAGCCTCTAAAGGTACGTTTGCAGTGCTGTGCTCACAATGTGTTTAAATAGTCTTAGATTCTGTAACACAGGTTTCACTTGTATTCAGGAACATTTAACCCAGGAATCAGTGTGCTTCAAATGTCTACTTTAAATTAGAAACATGATGCATAGGGTGTGACTTTGAAGGTGATTCCAGTTTTTATCAAGTCAGATGTTTAGTTTAGCACTGTATTACTCTCTGTAAGGGAAACCTAATATGGTACTGTGTAAAACAAATTCAGATACAGTGAAAAAGTATATCAGTGTTCCCAAGATAAGGAAAAGTACAGATTCATGTGCAATATTTGTACTCAGACTTATTTTCTGCCCATGAAATAGCAGTGGGTCAAAAGACAGATAAAATCACTTGAAGTGGGTAGGTCACATTTCCCTCATGATTGTTATCTTCTGTGCAGAAACACCAACTAAAGTTCATGTTATAATGTTACATTGTTATTATGTTTTTGCATGAAAATTGTGTTGTATTAGATGAAGCAAAAAGTACTGAAAAAATCCCTTATTGAATTTCTTACTGTCTGTAACAAGTACATACTGAGGAATGGAGTCCCAAAAAATAAAATAGAATTGTACGTTACAGAAAATTGCTTGTCTGAAACCAGTATGCAGTGTGTTATTTCAACAGAGTTTGCATAGTTGCCATGTCACAGCATAACACATTCTGGAAAACATCAGCCAAGCTGCAGTTTGCATTACATCTCTAGGGGATTTTAGAAAAGCAAAATAAAATTAGATATATAATTTTTTTTTCTTTTGATAGGCCTCTTCACATTAGCTGATAAAAGCATTTGAAAGTAACAATGAAACAAAAATAGAATTAAAATAATTATTTTTATTTTTTAGTAATCTTTAAGGGTATTTAATCAGTAAATTGCAGCCTTATTTTATACATATTTTCTGTATCTAAAAGACCTTCAGAATATTTAAAATTGTAATGCAACAAAATAAAGAACTGGACTATAAACATAGTAATGTACACAGGAAATGCTAATATACATGAATTGAGGATACGTTAAATTCACCATAAAATATGACTAACCTATTTCCAATAAGAGACATTAGTAACTCACAAGTGTTGACCTCATTAGTGATTTATAGGGGTTTCCATGTGAGTGAGGAAATCATGTATAATAGTTGCTCATTCTATGCCTCTTTTATTCATAGAGCACTTTTAGCAAAGGTTTCCTCCCCAGTTAGAATGAGACTAGGAAAGAAAAAATAGTAAACAGAAGATTTCCAAGAACTTCAATTTCATAGAATCATAGGATCATTAGGGTGGGAAAAGACCTCCAAGATTATCTGGTCCAACCATCCCCCTACCATCAATATCACCCACTAGACCATATCCCTAAGCACCATGTCCAACCTTTCCTTGAACATCATCAGGGACAGTGACTCCACCACCATCCTCAGCAACCCATTCCAATGCCTGACTGCTCTTTCTGGGAAAAAATGTCTCCTAATTTCCAACTTAAACCTCCCCTGGCATAACTTAAGGCCATTCCCTCTAGTCCTATCACTAGTTATCTGTGAGAAGAAGCCTACCCCAGCTCCCCAGAACTTCCTTTCAGGTAGTTGTAGAAAGCGAAAAGGTCTCCCCTGAGCCTCCTCTTCTCCAGACTAAACAACTCAAGTTTCCTCAGCCACTCCTCGTAGGACTTCCGTTCCAGGCCCTTCACCAGCTTCACAGCCCTTCCCTAGACACAATCCGGGGCCTTGATGTCCTTCTTGTAGTGAGGGTCCCAAAGCTGAGCACAGTACTTGAGGTGTGGCCTCACCAGAGCAGAGTACAGGAGGATGATCACCTCCCTGGTCCTGCTGGTTACACTATTCCTGATACAAGCCAGGATGTTGTTGGTCTTCTTGGCCACCTGGGCACACTGCTGGCTCATGTTCAGGTGAGCATCGACCAACACTCCCAGATCCTTTTCCTCTGCACAGCTTTCCAGCCACTCTTCCCCAAGCCTGTAGCTCTGCATGGCATTGTTATGGCCAAAATGCAGAACCCAGCAGTTAGCCTGTTGAACCTCATCCAATTGGCTTCTGCCCATCAATCCAACCTGTCCAGGTCCCTCTGCAAATCAGAATCAGAAAGCCTAGCTGGACCCAACAGCCTTCTTGCACAGACAGCAGTGTCTATAATCTCTTCAGCTTTGTGATCGGAGTTTTCATACAACACAGCAGTATTAGCTGCCCATTATTTCATAAGTGTAGAAAGCTGTTTCTACTCTGATATGCTTTTGGGCTGAATTAATGTTACCGTGCTTTTAAAAGTCTGACTGAATTGCTCTGTAATGGCTTAAAAGAGAGAGGGATTCAAGTACAGAAAAACATCCTAGTTTGCCAAGGTGATTGCAGTGAATTGGTGCCAAAAGTTTCAGCTTGGAGGAGGAGAATTTATGGGATTCCACAAAATAAAAAGGCCAAATGAAGTCTAAGGTGCAGTGAAATAAGTACTCTGGTCATGACTGAGTCTACATGTGTGTGTGGTTTCCAAAGAAAATGCTGGGCTCTGTGAGTAGGGGGGAGATCTGCAGAATCGGATATCAGACACCTCCTCAGCCAGCAGCCACCATCAGCCAGGAGAAGCAGGATCATCATTACCCTATGATACTTCATTACTGACTACAAAATTAGGGGTGTTGCAAAGAGCTGAAAGTATGACTACCATCATGTCAAAGAAAAGGAGTCCCAGAATAACTCAGGGGGTCAAAACATTCAAAGTACCTGAGGTCTGCTCCGTTCAACCACTACAAAAGATCCTTCCCTGCTATTTCAGTCCCTGTAGGACTTCAGCTTTAAAAGACCAATGACTTCTGTCTAGAATCAATGCTGAACTGCATAGTGCTACCTAGCTTTCCATCCTGGGTGCAAATCTATTCTTTTGTCTCAGCAGGGATAAGAGCTGGGGGCATGGCATCTGCCTTGTCCTACCGTGTGGATCGAGAAGCTACACACCTCCTCAGGAATGCGTCATGCTCCAGACTGGGGCAGCCAGGGTGTGGAAGCCTAAAAGGGGTCAGGGTGTGGAACGTAAAACATTTTGGTTACAGGGATCAAAGACATGTTATTATGGTTTATTTTTAGACATGGACAGAGTCATTCTTTCAAAACACACTGGATTAAAGCAGCTCATCACTGTTATCATGTGTAAATATTTTTATTCTAACTCTACAATAAATGTAGGAAGGATGGTTTTAATATTGACTCGAAATAAGAGCCATCATCCTGAAAAGATAGAGGAACACTGGCCTGGAACACAAAGAGATTATTAATGCTTTTAAAAAATATACCACTTGAGCTTGAGTCAATAGCCAGTGAAGCAATTAATAAAGAGCAAGACTAACAATATGTTGGTACCCTCTTTGTGTACAAAATGTGACTGAATAGACATAAAATCCATCCTGCCATTGTCTTACTCTTCCTGTGGTTGTGATGGAAAGGAGATGAATGGGTTTAAGAGTGGTTTCCTATACAGTGGAATCTTGTACAGTATCCCATTAACATTGCAGAATAGGGTTGGTACTGCAATGAATTATCTAGACAAGAAGCTCTATATTTTCTTCTCTATCACTCATGCAGGGTATGTGACTAGACTTTCATACAAATTCACCAACTTTTCACAGAAATAAAATGTAAATTCTTTCTCTAGGAAAGTTAGAATCTAGAACATTTAATAATAATAATAATAATAATAATAATAGTGTAATATAATTTCTCTTTAAGGCCTGTTATGCATTTATTTTTAAAATGTTAGTTTATAATGTTACATTACAAGAAATCTTTCAAATTAGATTGTTGGGATACATGCTGACAGTTGATTTTAGAGGAAACTACTACTCGAAAGGTGGGTCGCCTTGTCCCCATAGCCCCATGTGCATGTTTCCTTCCTCTCTTCATATTGGAACATCTTTTTGTACAGTGAACTGGGTTCAGTTAGTTACATCACTTTTTCTGTCATTCTGGGTAGACACTGATCTGAATGACAATTTATGTCAAGTCTAAGCAGATGGATGCAAACCAAATCAAATTTTCTTTATTCATATTCCAAAGTAGGTTATTAGCTCAGGCATATGTAATTATCCTGTTTCCAAGCCAGAGGTATATTTCAGCACAGATATATATCTGTTTGTACAAACCCTGAAACATTCAGTCCCAAGCAAGTTTTAAAGTTGTTTCAGAATAATAAACTTTAGCTTGAGGTGTTTTGCCAAAGTAAACACAAAATCAAACAGAAGCAGATCTTCCTGATAGCCAGTCTGTACAGTACTGTTCAAACAGATGGAGCACCTGCTGCTGTGAGTCCCAACTTAGAAACTCCATGTGGAAAAGCATAAATGCACAGCAATGTGCATTGCAAGGTAAAACATTTTGGTTACAGGGATAAAAAGAAAAGAACTGCAGCAGTCACATGCCTTGCTGTTCTGAGGACCTTGCTGTATAACCTGAGTGGCAGTCACTCCCTCTTTACTGAAAAGATAGAGACAAAAGAAGAAAAAGGAAAAAAAAATATAGGGTGAAAAATATTGGGATGCATGAGTAAAGCCATTCTGAGCTGTCTGGCAGTTCTAAGCAGCTTTTCATTGAATTTGGTCTCATGAGTTGACAGTTTCTTTGTTTATGTTCCAGATTTATTATATTGAAAATGTTGTCCAAGTGCTGTTTACATTCAAGAACATGCTTTCTGAATGTGAAGCAGCACTTGTATATTGGAAAAAAGAAAACTAAACACAGATAGAGAACAGTTTCTAGAGCAAAAATATTACTAAGAATAAAGAACTACAAGTGATCAAACAACAGATTACAAGAAGACCTATTCAATGAACACTGAGTTTTCCCAGTACAAATTCTTGCTTAATCTTCCATCAAGTTCTTTTCCATATTATTCCCACTTTTCATAAACTTCATTTTGCATGCTTTAAACGTGATCACAAAGAAAAGGAAATCATATTTTTGAATCTCTGGGAGGCAGGATTAATGAGTGGCTTAACCTCAGTTCCTTTGAATGCGTACTTATTGATCCTCAAAATAACATAAAGAAGTGAATGATGGAGAATTCACTTACTCACTTTGTCTAGCTCACTTCTCTGGTGTGGTGGACTAAAAAGGATTGAGACTAATGGTTCTGAGATTGTGCACGCTAAAAAAACTTGTGCCATTTAACACAGCAGGCATTCTTAATTTCTTCTTACATTCTTACTTTTAGAGTTTGCAACTATAGGTGTACATATGATATTTTAAAATGCAGAATTTGAATAAATTCAGTTAAAAAAAACGTGCTCACTTTACAAAGTAAAAAGCAATTTTTTCCATTGACAGCTCAGCTTTGCCATGTTGGAAATTTGAAATTCAATTTGTGTTCTTTCTGCCAAATCTAGTACATAAGCATCAGCAGTAACGATTTGGAAACCACATATCTGTACAGTTTTAGCTGTTATTCCTAATGTGACCATAACTATAGCATCTAGGTGGAGTACTGATAGCCTTGTTAAAGATTCATGCACTGCCTGGGACACAGCTCCTTTCTACAGCTACATCAGTGCTGCTGAGCTGCCGAATATAGCATTGTTTGTCTCACTGCAGTGTGACTCACAAGCACATCTCACAGTAAAAAGATAATACTTTTATAAAATAAATTAAATGAATTTCTGAGCAATGCAGTATGCAACAACATTTTGGGAAGTAAAAATAACAATAAAAGAAAAATTTAGCATTTAAACTAACCCTCTGTAAATCTCGTTCTCATTTAGCCTGGCTTATTACAGATTTAGTTGTAATTACAAATATCTAACATCAGACTTTGAAATCAGTGATACAAACTTTAATTTATGTTTTTATATCTTAGTGTAAACTATAATTATTGAAGATTTTTATGACAACTATTCAGTACATGATATTATTTGTCCTAATTTTATGCAAGTCAACATCCTAACTCTAGGAAAGGATCATGCTTGACACAGGTGTAAAAGCAGCAATGGGCTCTTCTGTGCATACACTGTAGGTGCAAATTCTGTACTGTGTCATGACCCCCAGTGCCCTGTTGAGTACGGTGTGACTACATCATGTGTGAGACATCACAGCTAATATTTCCAAAAGCAGCTCCTGTGCCCATCCAAAGATGCCTGGCCCATATTCTATTTCAGCCAAGCACCCAAAATCACAAGGCACCTTCACTAACGTGCCAAATGGTATGCCTCTTTCATGACATTTCACTTGCGACCTCCCTGATCATTTTTTCCTACTGGCCAGCTTAAAGTCACATCTTCACCTGATGTTTTGCTTGAAGAGCTTGCATTTCAGCTTATCTAAGCTGCCACAGGAGCTGCTTGGATTCACAAAAGAAATATGCCTGGCCCAGCAGGACATATTGCTTACCATGCTGCTGGTTCCCTTCTACCTCCTGAACTGTAAGGAAAGAAGTGAGCTATGCAAATCTTACCAAGTTTGAATGCTGTGCCTTGTATATCAAGATCTGGTTGTAATCCAGAGAAGAAAATTCTGCTCTTCCCTGAGATGTTACAAACTCTCATCGCTAATAATGCATGTGAAGAAAGGAAATGCACACAGATCTTCCACATGAGATATGCTAGTTATCTATATGAGGACATAAGGCAGAGCTTTGGCAAGAAGAGCCATAGTACTAAACAAACACAAACAGCACACAAAATGTGAGTCTCTCCCCAGCCATAGCATGCAGAAGGTGGGGGCTAATGCATCCCATGCCACACTGCTGCCAGCAGATGCATTTCATATCACATTACTCTAGCCTTGTACAGGTTTTAGTCTGAACCACTGACACCATCACCATCAGGTGTGGCTGATCTCCACGCCTGCTTCTGACCCTTAGGCAATGTCCCTGTGAATTACCTCTTTTCCCTGTTCTGGATGCAGCCACGTGGTTCTGCAGACAGCATGCACAAGCAGGCAGCACTGCTGCTGCCAAGCACTTGCCAAGAAGGAAGGCAGACTGTGGGGTGGCTGCTGGTGAGCTGTAGGATGGTAGAGGTGGTAGGAGAAAGCAGTGTTTTGGGCCATAGGGAGGGGGGCAGGTGTGTGTAGTGACTCTGTTCAGGCAGAAAAATGGGATGCAATGGCCGTGCAAAAAGAGCACGTGGGTCTTATCCTGTTGTAGCTCCATTTTTTCCCCATTCTTTGAGAAGTGAACCTCACTTTGGCTCTGAGAATAATTTTATTCTGGGGTTGGTTCAGAGTTGTTTATCCCATGCTTAGTGTAGTCCCACTTTGACTGCAGAAGACAATCCTTATGTTATAGGAGTGTTCTTGTAAGAGTTAAGCTGGTAAAAAACACTAACTTAAAATATTGTGTGTTTTTTTTTTTTTTTTTTTTCACAATTAAAATAAAAGCTAAATTCATTTTATAGAAATAAAAATGTCTTACATCTTTACCTCCTAATTATAGCTTTAAAGTGCCAAATTCTTTCCAAAATCATTACAAGCCAGTTAGAAGGAGAGTTGAAAAACTGTTTTATCATAATTATACTATTGAAAAGTTTTATAATAAAAAAGCATTTCAGAATTTTCATTTGTGTAAAGTGCCTTGTAGATTTCTCCAGTGTTTTAATTGCACAATAAAACCAAACACCTGTTTGAAATTAGCATACATCCAAACAAGAAAAAAAAGACACATGTTTTTGACAGTGAGAATAATTAACCACTGGAACAGATTATCAAAGGACACAATATATTCTCATTCTTCCACCTTAAATCAAGAATTGGTCCATTTTTAAAAGACACTGTCTCATCCTGGGATCATTATTTGAAGTGCCATGATCTGTGCTATGCAGGAGATCATAATGATGATGGTCATTTTTTGCCAGAGATGTCAAAGAACATTTTGGCTCCTGGGACACTCACATCCCACATCCCTGAGCTCTGGCTCCTGTCAGCTGCCATCAGCCTGCAATTCCTCTTTCCTGCAGATGAAACAGCCAGCAAGTTTTAGAGATATTTTTCCCCATTTGGCCAGCGTCTCTCACGTTGCCCCTATTATACACACTTCCACCTGGTCTTAAAATCTCTTTACTTGTTAGAATAAAAATAATATAGTAAATGCTCTGAAAATGTTTTACAAAAGAAAAAGGTATCCCATATCTTTTATTAAGAGGTAAGAGACCAATTAAAAGGTGATTTAACCACCTTTCATTGATTTCACTACCTTAATACCTTTAAAAACACAGCTGTTACTCCTTAGACTCAAAAATTTGGGCCTTGTTATGCCAAGCATTGCTCAAACACTGAGTTAAAAGCTGTCCAAGGCATGAATAGTTTACATACCTGCTGAAAAGAGCCAGACTCCACTCCAGCGTAGACTTTTCCCCATTTCTACCCTCAATATTATCCCCTGCAGCTCTGGTTGTGGGTGCCAACTGGACCTTCTTCTGTCTTAAACAACCAGAGGGCCCAGGAGCCCAGGGCATCCCCACACTAAATGATAAGAGCCAGCCACCTGAGGATTTGGCCCACAAATCCAACCCACCCTAGTCCCATTCTCCAGGCACTGCAGGAGGATAGATCATAAATAGGGGAGCTATTGCCAGCCTAATCAGTGCTTGCAGGACAGGTAGGGATTGCTGTCTGGAAATTCACCCATGCACAAGGGGATTGTGCTACAATGGTTTCTTTCTGTTTTTCCTCTGCCCTCTCATCTGCTTTTTTCTCATTTCATAGCTCAAAGGAGATGTCTACAGCTCCCAGCAAGTAGCCAGGATCCTCAAAAAATGTCCTTGTTGTGTCTGTGATTTTCTATGGTGTTTTTAATTTCCATTAATTTTCAAGGGATGAATATCCAGCTGTGTTTTTAAGTATCTTGTTATGGGAAAATATTTAGCCCAAAATATGCATATAGAGCACCAGTGATAATAACAAGGAGGTGTTGTCAATACTGTGTAATGAAATATATAATTGCTGTAGAATATAATAAAATCTGTAGCCAAAATTACCTAAAAAGTAATACAGTGTGATTTGTTAGACCTACCAGTCTATGGTGGGCAACATAGACAATCTCCACAGGTCATGTCCAAGGCATGCTGCTTTAAGCATTTTTTCTTCAGCACTGTCCAATGCGTAGATTTTTATGGGAAAGTTGTTCCATTAATACTTTAAAGGAATTAATTATCAATGTGAATTTTCATCAACTTCTTGAGCTACAGAATGACACAATGCAACTTATAATTTATATTTCTTTATTATTTATATGAATTCAATAAGATTTTATAAGCAAAAACCAAGTGAAGAATTTGTCTAAAGTTTATATATTCCAGACTGAGATCTGTGAAATAATTTGGTTTGGATGACTTTAAATCCCTCCAGTAACTTTAAGTCTCCCCAGCCACCTTAAGCATTACTCAGTCAACATATGAACTATTTCCTCCAAGCAGATGTGGGCTAGTTGTCCCATACTTTAAGACAACCAAAAACCACTTTCCCATCTCAGTAGATCAGAATAACTCTTCACAGGGAGGGCTCACTTGTCACACTGGCAGTGTTTAACAATTTTTGCCCTGCAGGTGAGCAGCCTCATGCTGACCAAGCCTTCATCTATCAGTAATGCACTATTTAAAAGTATCTACAGTCACAGCACAGCCTCTGCAGGATCCCTCATGCCAAAATTATAGCAGAAATAATATTCTTTACCATGGATGCTAAATTAGGTGAAAAATATTGTGAAGACAACATGGTAGGCACTTGAAGGACTGTAATTTTTTTTTTATATATGGTTAGACAAGTTCTCCCTGAAATTTTGAGCATCTGTAGTACTAGAAGAGTTACTCTCCTTTTAGGAGAGTAGTTGTTCAATAGAATTGCAGGGTCAGGAGTTTTACTTTGCTGCTTTTGCAGTCACTTCTCTTCAGATTCTCCATGGCAGAGCTTTATCTTTTTGACTGCCAGCACCAGCCTATTTGGCATCTGTCTGATTTGGGTCATTATTTGCTTACCAGTAATGTAAAAGTAATAAATTAAATAATCTTTTTATTTGCATATGATTAATACATTTGTTATATCTTTGAATAAATATTTGTCTTTGTCTTTGTGTTCATCAGAAGTATAAAAAGACAAATGCACTAATCATAAGGTTGAATTGAATGAGAGTACTTGTGGAATATGAATGGTTAAAAGGACATAAGTATTAAAGAACAGGGCACTTAATAAGAAAGTTCTCTTAATTATAGTTCTGATACCAAACAGGAGGCAAAATATTGTCAGGAAAGAAGGTAGGTATCGAAGCGGAATTGTAACTTTTTATTACTAACTTATTTAAGAGTAACATTCCAAAGTTCTATTCCAAATTGCTATCTCTTCTCATGCACTGAATAGGTTGGATAACATTAGCTTATATCCTATAAAGGTCTCAAGTGTTTAAAAGAAGTATTAGGTGCAGTTTAGTTATGTTAATCCAAAATCAAAATGGTTCATGGCAGCTTTTGACTGTGAAGCAGGATCCATGGTCTGCCCTGGTCAACCCTGTTAGGAGACCTCACATATACCTGATATCTCTTCCTCCCTGTGACCTTGGAGAAGGAAATACAAATGTGCAAGTAGTGGTGGGGCAGCCAAATGCCCCACCTGAAGTTCAGAACAGGTTGTTCACAGGGGATAAGACTGCAGAGTATTGATATCTTGGTATCAGTGGGTAAGATATCTTCCCCACTGTGCCCACTGACCTGTGACTTCTATGTTTCAGAATTTGTCTAGACTCTCCAGATGACTTTCTTTTCAAAACAAGAAAATAAACTATAGTCAGGTTTCTAAGATGTCATTCAGAAGTGCTTCATTTTTCATTGCATTGCATAGAGAACACAAAGGTCTTATACAGACGCCTGGGGTTTCACTCCTCGTTGGTAGCCACCTAAGCCCTTTCCTGGGTCCAGCCCTTTGGCCAGTGAAGCAGACTTGCTCACAAAAATATGACTTAAATATTCCACAAATCAAAGAAATATGAAAATTGTGATGTCTTGTACATGGTAAAATGTGTAGCTTTGCATCCACAAAATAGAAATGGTTTAGCACTGTTTTATTAAGATTAGTATTGATGAGAATACAGTTGTCATTAATTTATAACCTGTGTTTAATAAATTTGTAAGTTCTTTACTTTTGCAGAAGTAAAAGGAATATCCATTTATTACATGGCAAGTCATGCTATTGCTTTATGCAATTTCAGACAACACACTTCTAAAAAATCATTATGTTTGCTTCTCAGTCGATATATCTATGCTAAAGATGATGTACAGCTACAGGTGTAAGTTTGTCCAGATCAGCTAGTCTAAAAGGTCGCAGTAGCAGTTCGTAGTGTTGAGTTTCTTGTACTTTATATTTTGCAATGTTTTACAATTTCAAGACAATGAACAGCTTATTTAAATGTTTCTTTATATCAAATTATATATCATGTAATGAATAAAACAGCATATTACTATACTGGAAATTTACCATGCAAATTAAAATAAGATTGAAGACAAGTGTCTGTGCTCCAGGACATAGGTGACTTAAGAGACTGATAATGGTCACGTGAGTGGGTGTACGTGAAACATGGAAGCAGAATCCCAGCAAAGTGGGCAGTTAGCACGTCCTGGCCACTCCATCCAAATGCTCTGCATTTACGGCAGCCTGTCCCTTTCACCTCTAAGGCCAATAGAGGCATTGCCTTTACAGCCAGGATCACAACCTTCATCAATTAGCCGTCTTTTAATTATGTTTTTGTTATTACTAATATACTGGAAATGAAAATGAAAAGGCACATCTGGTTTTGTGTCCTTTTCCAAAGTGCAGCATGAGAACAGTGATGTGTTGATCACAAACTCAAATGAACTCAGAAGATAATTTGCCTATTTCTGAACCTCTTTCCTCCTCTGGAACAGTACAGACAAGCTTGCTTGCTTTCTCTCTGTCACTCTTCCTTTATTGCCTCTGTCCCTGAACCATTCAACAGCCTAGACTATTCTAAGAACTAAGAAATGTACACAAAAGACCTCCTACTCTTGCCACCTGTCAGTCATGGATCTCAGTTGATCCATAATACTCAGAGGGACAGAAAAGCGTTTAGCTTGTATGAAGGAGCTTGACCAGGGCTTTTCCCCAAAGAGATCACTGTTGCTGTATTTAAAGAGTTCAATCTGCTCCTGGTTGCCCTGGAATAAAGAACTTTAATTAGTAAGATGGCTCCTTCACTATCTATCCTTTGGCAGTTCTCATTCCCCCTTTGGAGTTTTTTGGGAAGTATAGCAGTATGGAGCAGTCTTCTGTCTTGGAGAAGACAGTGCCAGAAACACAAATACTTGGCAAGCTTAGGCCCAGAAAGATTACACTGGTGGAAAGGAGAAGAAATTTCCACAAAAATACAACCTGTATAGAGGCTCATATGAGACTACTTTTCTGTGATCTACTTGCTATAAAAGATAAGAGGATATGCAAGGCATGTTCGTGCCCTGTGGTCCCTTGGAATCTGAATGTCTTTTTACAGCCAAAGAACAAAACTAACCAACAAAAACAAATGGGAAAAAAAAAAAAAAAAAAAAAAGCAAACAAAAAAAAAAAAAAAAAAGAGGGGGAAAAAAGAGAAAATCCTAGGTGGCTCAGAACTTTACAAGGCCACACAGGAAGTACAGAAGCTTAATTAGTTAAGATATTTTTGTATTTCCTCACTGAATTTCCTTACATTCTTATAGTCTGATGTGTACCATGTGCTCCTTGTTTACTGCTAATACCCATAGGTGCTTGTCATTGGGGACTGAGATGAGAAAAAGGCTATGAGGTAAGTTTCCCACTCCAGCTCAGCTGGCAGCAGTCCCTTCATGGAGGGTACAGCATCCTGAGAAAGTCTTTTTTTCTGGTCCTCAGAGCCATTCTCTGATCTTAAATCACTGAATATTAACTTCAAGGGCAAGATATAATCCACTGCAATGCTATTAAGTAGTAACTGATAACAGTTACTGAAAGAAGTTAGCATATACTTTCATTTTTAGTACTTTAATCTATATAGCTAATACCATATTTATCTGTCCAACCTACTCAGAACTTATTAAACTCTCGTGTTTTTAGAGAGGCTGTTCAGAAACTTTACAATTATCCATGCTGTTTATTATTTCTTCTTCACTCACCCATGAAATCTAGTTCTCACCTTTCCACCCACTTGTCCTAGTGCCACCTACGCATATGCACACACATACCTTGTATGTACCACCAAGTTATACATACCTCACTCATTAAATGACTCAACTCACCTACTTCATGTCTGTTCAGAACTGAGAAACTATCAGTTCCCTTCAGCCTACCTACCCTGTTTCACAAATATTGTCTTCACTCAGATGTATATCTGAGCTTTTAGTTTTGGTCTGAAATTCCCCCCCTATACCTAAAGACCAGAACTCCGAACTACCACCTCAATTCTGAACCCTCAGCAGCTTCAAGACCTCTTAGGTCAGCAAAGTATCATGAGTTCCCTTATTATCTATGTATCTCTATGGTTTGCTTTGCAGACAGTGCTTTCAGAAAAAAAAAAAAAAAATACAAGTTTTAGAAAACTTAGCAGAGATCCACAAAAGGACATATAATGTCCTGAAGATATAATCCTGTGTTGGGATTTAGGAGGAATCCACAAATTCCACTTATCTTTTGAGACATTTAAGCATTTTACCAGTCCAGTTACTTGGTCCAATCAGAGGCCTAAACTTAGAGTACAGATACCAGCTCAAGGTGTTCAAAAAGCACAATGGGTTCAGCCACTGGTGATGTTACCCCTTTTTCTATGATACCTTCATGACTTGAACAATTCTCCAGCACTGATTCATGAGGCACTGGTGTAGGCCTGGAAGAATGATTTTATAATCTGAGGAAGAAGCGGACCTAGCTGAGGATATATGAAATCTTGGTGTCAGTTTTGTACTTATTACTTATCTTATTAGAATTTCACATAAAATATTTGAGTTTTTCTAGGAACAAGGATTGTATCCATATGTTCCCCCTTACATGAATGTCCTAGTGCATGCTTTAAGGAGTTAAACTTTTCCTATCCTCAGTCCCAAGTCTCCGGGATTGTTTTCTGCAAACTGTTCTGTTTTTGAAAGTAGCAGTTTAGGTACCTCACTGCACAAGAAGGCTGCAGGATATGAAACCTGATCTGATAAAAACATTCCCCTGCAGCCCAGAATTAAGTACCTAATCCCTCTGACAGGGCAAGGATGTAAGACCCAGCCCTGCTATCAGGTTCTCCTGTTAGATAACTTAGTCTGCTTCCTTTCCAACACAATATCTATTTTGATTCTCTTAGGTTTGATGACTAGAGAGCTTAGGCATTTACTTCAGCAGTGTATATACCACTCAGGTACCAAAAAATTAGTATAGTGACACAGAAAATTACCATACTAACCTTCCTTTATGGTTCTAGTTCATATTTTGCCCACCTTATTTTTCATTTTCAATATTACATTGACCTTTAGAAGCCTATAGCTTGTTTGTGCAGCCTATCTAGTGTCAAGACAAAAATTACTGATGGATAAGAAGCAACAAGCAATTAACATCAAATATTTTTTAAATTAATGATGTAGTTTGTTCTCACTATCTCCTAGCAAGGTATGTGGATACAGACATTCTTCCCACTCCTTTCCCTGCTGCCCCATATTTCTATTTAAGTAAATTCAATAAATTATATATGCCACAATACAAAAATGTGTTTATTTGTTACATGTACAATTCAGATAATAGTCATGGGACATAATTCCCATGGTATAAGATGTATATACCTCATATACATGTAGCAATACAAGCAAGCTTTTTTCCACTGTATTGTATCAGAGTTGAACCTTTCATGGCCATGGGCCTGTCACAGAGAGTCATAACTTCTTTCTGTAGTGTAGCCTGAAGAAATAACTAGAAACTACCAGAAATGAAACTATTGACTATAAATATGTTACTGAGGCCTAGTAGGCAAGCAAAATGAATCACAGCAAAAAAAAAAAAAAAAAAAACCTACACATTTTACTTATTTCTTCCCTGAAATAAGTAAAAGATGAATATTTTGCCAATGTCTTAATGGTGTTGTTTTCATACTACAAACAAAAGTAAGAGGATTTTTAAAAGATATCTTATCAAATGACAAATAATTAAAAAAAAAAAAAAAAAGATAAAATTACTTGCTTTGTTGTTTTAAGTACATAGGTACTTAAAAGTTCAGGCACCTGTGTTCACAGATCAGTCTAGAGTCCTATTTTGCAATCATAACGTACGATATGCTGACTAAATATCTTAAACATAGAACATAAAAATCCCTTTCCAAATCTGAGAAATGCTAACAGTATTCCACTTGTATGTAGGTGAAATATGCTTATTCTAACATTCAAATATTTACCGTAAATTCCAACTCTGAATGACTGTACCTGTTAAAAAGGCATACCCAGACTAATTTGTTGGACACAGGAATACAGCTATTTTGAGCTAGCTTTCTGTAGAAATTGAAGCAACTTAGCTAAACTTTAGCTAATATTTAGCAACTGGTTTAAATGTATTATGACACATTGTTGAAACCCATTAATTTTTAAAGAATGTCTGTACTAGTATATCCTCTCTATTTATCATCTACATTCTTTTTTTTTCAGATCATACTGATTTTCCTGGGCTCTCCAGAATATTTTTCTGCTGTTCTCTAGACACTGATTCAATCAAACAACTTTCCTCTACCCATACTCCTGGACCGATCAGTTATCCCTGACCTCTTTTATTGCTGTCCAATTAGTTGAGCTGAATCTTTGTCAAACAACCAAATAACTTGGGCTGAAATAAATGAGAAACCACTTTCAACTTCCGTACTACAAACAAAGACTACCACACAAGAGTTCCCGTGGCTCCAGGATATCTTGGCTCCCAGGTCAAAGTGCACAAGAGTCCCAAAGTATGTACTCCTTGGATTCCCCAATATTCAACAAAAATCACAAGCAGGCTTGTCCACTTCCATGATGGCTGGGCTGCTCAGCTCTGCTTGCAATAAGGCCTGTGTCCAAAGTGTTCAAGGTTATTTAGGTCTCTCAGGCATTTGTAGGTCTGACTTAGATTTTTCTAAAAATCAGATCTTTCACGTATTATAGATCTCTTTCAGGACAATAGCTCTGAGAGAATAAAACTCTCTCAGAATGTGGGCTGCAAATTCTCTAGCCTCAAATTGGAAAGCCAATGGTAGCTATAATTTTGGCCAGGGAACCACTTTGAGCTAATTAATTTGAAAAAGTAAGAGCCCACCTATGCATATGGATACTTCCAAGCCCTGGGGACCAGATTCCTCTTGAAAACAATAGTAGTCTCATTATCAAAGTATATCCTGATGGGTGGAAGGCATAAATTTGGTAAAACTGAAGATATTCAAACACGGATTTGAATCCTGCAGTTTAGTAGACTACATTTACCTAACAGGACAGGAAACAGTTTTGGTCCTCACTCTGAATTTTCTGATTTATTTATTTTTTTTAACATTATAGTGTAAATTAGTTTGAGAAACACTTTGAACTGGGAACTGAAACTAAAGATTCTTTCTTCTGGTCTGTTTTTTAAAACTATTAGACTATGATTTTTCTTGTGTTCTTGGTCTCTCAGGCCCCAGGGGTCTGGTACTCGACTGCAAAGTGACAATTTCAGCATGACAGATGCAGGGTGCTTTCTGCACCTTTTTAACCCTCCAACTGAGAACCTTGACCCTGTCAGAATATATTAGGCACTACCTGAGAGTTCCCAACGTACTGGGAAGTGAAGTAACACCAAAGTTCTCTACCCTAGTGAGGTTTAAATGCTGAACCACTTAGACCAGGGACCTGTCAAACTGCAGAGAGCAACCGCCAAAAGTAAGGGAATGTCATGCTCTTTTAAAAAGTGCCTAGGTTCATCATAAAAAGGCTAGATTCTTTCAGTGTTTGTGGTCTCCAGGTAAAGAAGAGTTTGAGATCATTATTTTGGACTTACACAGATTCAACCTCAATCCAGCTTTAACTCTAAGCCTAAGCTTTTTATTGAATCTAGCTCCTAATACCTATTGAATTAATTTCTTTATCTCAATGAGCATTTGGCTTCTATATGCCTTTGAAGATCTAGACTAGTATTACAGACTTCTGCATACCCCCTCAGTGCCTCCAGCCCATCACTAAAACTCATTTATGGATTGCTATCAAGAGTTGCCAAGGCATCCAGCTGTCAGCATGCACATCAGCAACAGATCACCCACACATTTGCTCACTCCCACTGAATGCATCATTCCCACAAAGTTCCAAAATTTTACTTTGCCTTGAGAACAAGAATGTCAAGGTCCCTCCTGTAACAGAGTGTCCTAACATCCTGAAACATGTCAATAAGTTTTAAACCAACTTTAAAAGATTTGTTGCAGAGCTAACAACTAAATAACTTGATTATTATGGAGCTTCAGCCAAGTATTACAACCAAACCTTTCACAGTCAAAGTGATATTTCACACTGGCAATAATTTCACACTGGCAGTATTGAGCCAAGGAGAAGAAAGAAAAAAAAAAAAAAAAAAAAAGGAAAAAAAAAAAAAGGCTTAAAACATCCCTTTTCTTCTTAAATTCTAGGTTTCCAGTAACATACAGCCTTGGTGTTTGTTTTAATATAGAGCCTATCATAGCATTTGTGGCCGTCATCTGGAAAATGGCTGTAGTGCAACATAACCTGTCCATCCTTTCCTCCCTGACAAACTTTGGGCATGACCCTGTATGAGAGACCAGTGATGTTGGAGCAGTGGAGTCTCTGGCATACCTGCAGTAAACAGAGGCCTACAGGATGCCTGCTGTGTGAGGTCTGTTTCTCTGGGCTCTTCTTAGGGCAGACACCAGGCTTTTAGTCTCACCTAAATCACACTAAACACCAGGGCTGTTTCCTGAATTTTCTCTTGGTGCATGATTATCTTTAGGTAACAAGCCATAGAAAAAAGCAATAAGCCTAATTCAGACATGCTCAGTCATAGCACTCCTTTGTAAAATTTATTTAATGATTTTTAGATATGCTCAAACAACACTGGTGAAAAAAAAATATCATTCAAAGCATTTGCCTGGAATAACACTCAGTTCAGTGAAATTCTCAATTGTGTTACACAATCGTCATTTACAAATAAAACAAAAATATTTGTGCAAGTGCATGAATTGTAAGAGGCCTCTGGCTGTGACCTTCTATCTCTTCAGGGTGGAAAACATGTCCATTCCTCTACACAGGTATATCCAGAAAGTTTCATGATGTAACTAGAGTCTAACTTTACAGTTTTCAAACAGGGGTATCAATGTAGCACTAAGTCAAAAGCACAAAATAAAAATCTGGAAGAAGAAAATAACCTATCAGCAGATGTCATATTTCTTAGAGTATTGCTTAATTACACTAACAGATTATCAGCTGCAATATCAGTAGCAAAATACTGAGTTAGTTATTACACCTTTCCCTGTGTTATGTACTCCTTAGAAAAAAAAAAAAAAAAAAAAAAAAAAAAAAAATCCCAGAAAAAAATGAAGCTTTACTGCAAAAGAAATTAATGCAAGAAAATGGTGTTTTTAAGTACTAAAGAGATATGAAGCATTGCCTCTTCATAGCCTGCTAAGGAGCAACAGCTGTACTTCATTTTAAGTTGACGTGCTTCAGATCTCATATTCATGTAGGTATTTAATGATCCAAACATAATGGTCCTATATAGTATAATTACTTATATGAAGGCTCAACTTCATATGTAATCTTTTTTAAAAGATGCTTCAGTGGAAACCTTGCTTTGGTTCTAACAATGAATAAGCTCTTTAACAGTGAAAATGTTTTGGAGGAATTGGAGAATATTGACCATGGATCCTGAGCACAGCTGACAATCAAAGAATATTATTCTTTCTTGACAGACTCCTTGCTTCTTCCTCCTTCCCAGTATAACCAATACAAGGAGAACAGGTAGAGTGCAAGACAAACCATCAAATCATAGTGATAGAGCGTTGCAGCAAACACAAGAAAGAAAAAGAAATAAAAGATTTTGTAACCAATATGTTTTAAACCTGGAGATTCATTAGGCAGCATATGTCCTTCACTTCTCTGGTCAGAAATATCTGCAGAATTAGAAACATGCTGCTTTTCATTCTGTGAGTCATCAAGCCAATTTCGTATTTTCTCCTCAGTTATTAAATGGTCAGAATCAGAGCCCTTCCTGCCAAGTTCTTTGGTAGGCTCACTAATTGAAATTTCTGGCCTCAATGACTTCTCTTGTTTGAATTCTGCTTGATGGAAACATTGACCTATATTCTTCCCTCTTTCTTCCCTAGAAATGGCCATGTCTGAAGTGGAAGGTACTTCTTTTCTTCCAGCTTCAGAAGAGAGGTTTTTGTTAATACATGTCATTTCATTTGGTAGACTTAAATCACATCCTGACTCAGCAAAAACCTTTTCAATTACTTTGAAATCAGAGTGAATATATGGATGGCCCATGTCTCCTGCCACAGTGAACCCTTCAGAAGATGCCACTGAAGAGCTTTTATAGTGGTAACTGGGCATAGCGTTTGTACCAGAGGGTGACATTTTTGTTTCAGCTTTAGCATGCAGATAGGAAGGTGTTCCAAGGTAGCTTTCTTCCCTATAGAGCTCTTCCACTTCCTCACCATATAGGTGTTTTTGGGTGCTCAAGGAACATTTAGATACTTCTTCTGAATATAAACCCTGCCCCAAGCCATCTTTCTTTCCCATAGCAGAAGCCTTTATGGCTTCTCCTACAGGCAGAATATTGCCAATGTCTGATTTTGCTTTGGCACGTTTTTCCCTGCTATTGCATACAGACATCATTTCTCTTTGCAGTGTTTCATGTACGCGTGCATTATAAGTATCTAAAACTGATTCCTTTTCAAATTCGGTGTCATATAATACACCCACTGTGTTGAGTTGACAAAGAGCATAATGTGAACCATCATTTCTCCCTTCATGTGTATCAAACGCTGTTTCCTTTTCCTCTGTGGGCCTGTCACTTAGTATGGTCTCTTGAGGTAGCTTAGCAATTACTGCTTTTTCACTGGCAGACATTTTTTCTGGAGCACTTTCTGATGTTGTTTTAATTATATAAGCTGTACCTGCCTCTGCTTTCCCTGTAATACCATGCTCAGAGACAGGAGACTTTTCACAACTCTCTGTCTCTTGGCAGGTAAACAGCTCTTCTGTGTAAGCCGTACTCTGAGACCTCGCATCACCCCCCGCTTCCCACCGAACCCCACTATCTGCTTTTTTCCACACCTGTCCTGTGGCATTTGCTTCACTTTCCTTCCCTATAAGTCTTACATTATTTCTGTTGTCTGACTTTCCTCTGTCTTTTAACCTTGTGAATCCTCTTTGTTCCTGAATGTCTTCAGCTCTGCTCTCATCCCCCAGGGAGCAGGCCCTGGGATCTGCTTGCTTAGGCCCGGGTGCATGCCTGTTGTCTTCAGCAGACAGGGATGATGTGTTGAAGGTTTTAGTAGAATGTTTTCTGTGTGATTTGAAAAACTTGGGTGCTTCTTCCTCCCCGATTAGTGCTAAGTCTGCTACTTCAATGACTTTCTTCTCCTTCTCTGTATCAGTGCTATAGTTCTTTTCTGACATTTCACCAGCTCCTTTTGTGCATGTGTATTGGCTTTTTGTGGAATCTATTGAGCCATCAGCATTTGCAAAAGTGTCGGCATATAAATCTCCTTTTAAATGTACCCGAACTTTGCTTTCAATCATCTTGATTTTTCCTTCATTTTTGTCAGTGGCTGACAACAATGAATCCAGAGTTTGGTGAGTCGTTTGCGGCGCCTGGTGCTCTGGAGCTGGATTAGCATTGCCATCCAGCGTTTCTGTTATGCACGTATTTAATTGCAGGGATTCATCATGCACTGAAGAAATGGTTTCTGGTCTCATTTCACAGGTCTCTTTTGAGGTATCAGCAGCATCCTCACTGATGAATAACCTCTCCATCATCTTACTTCCTGAGGCACTATCTGTTTCACCTCTTGAAATATCTGTGTGGCTTTCTCCTTGTCGGCTTGAGATAGTAGCCACAGTATCGATAGCCTCATTCTGCTTTGCTCCAGGAAAATATTTTGCTGATGAAAGGGTATCACTGGTACCAGTATGATCCCAAGACTGCTTTCTGCTGTTTGCTGAGCCAGCAGTGACTTCCTTTCCTAATGGCTGACTATTACAATCTCTTATGGAATAGTTAGCATTATCTTTTAATTCTTTTCCTATCTCTTGTGAAGTATTTTCAGATGAGGAACCGATAGGCACAGGGTGCCTCAGCAAGTCACTGCTTCTTTCTCTACTGGTTAGCTTTTTCTCCAATCTTTCAGTTTCACTTGGAAAATTAACTGGTTCTGTTGTGTCTAAATTCCTTTCATCTCTGGTAGAGGTACCTTTAGCTCCTGTGAAGTGCTGATTTAGCTGAAACAATAGAATAGAAAAGAATGATCAAAAAGCGCTTTACAAAAATATGCCAAATGAATGAGGCAGGATTTTGTTATTGAAAGTTTTGTTTTCAGTAACAAAGCTTTTATGGAAACGTGTTCCAAACCATTTGCAAAATTTGCATTGTATGTATTTTTTAACATAGGTAATGAGCTTTATAGTGGTGTTGAAAGGAGCAGGAAATAAAATAGAATTCAGAACCCTCTCTCTTTATTCATGAGTTCAGTAAGCTGCTAGTGCATTTTATACAAATTAAATCTGAAGAGAATTTTCCCTTAAAGGGAAGTTAATTCATTCTCTGCACATTCAGTTCTAGGTTTGGGGAGAGGGAGGCATTGGAGGGGGGAGGACTGGCGCTTAAATGAGGGCATTGATACAGTACATCAAAGCCTGGTAATGTACAGTATTGTCCAGTAAAACAAAGACATATTTCACACTGACAAATACTGTAAGGATTATCTTTGCTTCATTTCTCTCAGGGACCATTTTATAGGCTTCAACCAGTCTGTTTTTAGACAATCTAGTAAGACATGAGTTGGAAATGAGATTAGCAAAGTAAAAGGCCAGAAACTAATCACTCTCCCTCCCAGCTTCCAAATACCATATTGTATTATTCAGTTATGCCTGCTTGTCATTACACTCTCTTCTCACTTTAGCATAGTCACAGTGATAGCACTAGCTGATCAATTAGAGGCTAGCTTCTTGGGCACCCCTTTATGCATTTGCACTTGCTGTAGATACCCCCATTACAGTTTCTCTTATTAATATGTTTTCTGCAAAGCCTCTGCAAACTATTAATAGCAAAACGTCACTCAAAGAAAAGTGAGGGAGCTAATGTCTCTGCAAATTCTGTTTTAATGACCCTCTGCCAACCGGTGCTCAAGTGTATTTGAGTTCTTCGGTGATGCCAACTGTCAGGATTTAACAGTGAGATGCCTGTGTTTTTTTCCCCTCCTCATAACTGACATTTGCATGATCTCAATAATTATATGCAAATCTTACAATTTCCCCTTCTTCTCACATAAGGCTCATGTTACTTGTCAACTGCACAGCTGTCTTGTGAGCCAATGCCTGTGCGTTTCAAAGATTTGGTTGTATTTCCATCTATTATAAGCCTTCATTGTTTAATTCATTAAAGAGCGCATAGTGCAAATTAACATCTAAATTATAGCTCCCCCTTCATTTATTGTACAGACAATCCTGGCAATTGATAAACAAACGGTTATATTTGATCCTGCTTTCTGTAACAGAGTGGACTGAGAACAACAAGGGATTTTAGAGGTCCTCCTTTTTTATGTTTCATCATAAAAGAAAAAGAGAGAGAGAGATAGACAGAGAGACAGAGAGAGAGAGACTGACTTTCAGGCAGTGAAATGTCCCACAATAGGCAACAATTTGGAACTTTTTTTTTTTGAGAAAAGGCAAGAAAAATATATTCATATAAGGCAAATTTATTCTCTATATATCAATAAGGAAAAGAAGAAAAAAAAAAAAGAAAAAGAAAAAAAGAATGGTTCTCATCTTCCTCTCCTGATTCAACATTCACATTTTCACAGGTGATAGCTATTATAATCTATGATTATGAATCTATGCACCCAAATGATATGAGCTGAGAACAGACACTGAGAATAATAGGTTGCTGTATGTGTCTCATTTATTGCCATTTTTTTCTTTCATACTGAAAAATGCAAGCCAAACCACACACATGCACACACACAAATCCAAATAGATTGAATGCTCACTGAGTGTGAAATTTATTATAACAAATGTAATGCCAAATACTGACATAGAAAAATCTGTTATATAAAATATATATATATATGTATGCATTTTGTTCATATAGCACATTACATAGGTATCTGTTGAAAAAAAATAAAAGGCTAACAGTACCATAAATAAAAGAATTATACCAAATATAAAGCACTTGTGTAAGAATATACCCATCCTAGATACTAGGATGAGAGATCTTTGAAATATTAGTCGTCTAATTCCTTCAAACTGTCACTTAGAGCCTCTGGTAAAGAAGTAAAAGGGAGAAGTCATTAATTTAAGACCAGAAAAAGTTGATGCACTATGCTGAAATCAAAGCACCTTCTATTGTTGAATCAGTTAGAGATTCAATGAAAGTACAGACCAAGGCTTTACATTTGTAAATTAGTACATCAGTCAGCTCTGTTAAAAGGGGGCATTTCACCAGCTTTGAAGAGTAAATGGATTCATATCATTTAAAACTGTAGATATAATTGTATAACACTTACCAGCAACTCTAATTCTTTTTCATCATCTTCATGATCACCCTGGTTGTATTCTGCATTTTTATCTTTTATATTTTCATTAGGTGGATCAGTCTCTTTGTCTTCTGCTTGCGAATAAACAATCTCTGGGATGCTTTTGTCTGAAGAGTTAACAAAAACATACTTGAATAATTTCCATGGGATTGTTTGTTACAGTATGTTTTTAATTAACAAGGGCAGTAAGGAAAACTAATTAAACCAGGTGTTGTACCTGAAGTTCTTGAATTATTCCATATGTCATCATCAGACGTTGCCAATATTTCTTCTTTGCTGTTAAACAAAAATAAACTTATTGTGTTATTCTGTAAAAAAAAAAAAAAAAAAATTTTTTTTTAAATGTTCTAATTCCTCTTAGACTCAGCTATAAAGACAGATGGTTAATTACACAACATTTTAAAAGCAGTTTGAAATTCTGAAGATAACTGCTTTATCAAATGTAGCTTTTTTGAATGACCCAATATTAAGTCTTGGTCAAAGAAAGAATTGGCCAAGAAAATGAAAATGTGATGACCTTCAGATTACATTGCAAAGCTGATGGGTTTTCCCAGGCCTTTTCTGAGAAAGCAGCACAAAGGTGATTAGATGGGTCAGTGACAAGAGAGAGTAACTTTGAGGTCAGACAAGGGTCTGGAAGGATGTATGTGCTTAGGAGACTGGGCCTCTCTCTTGCTTATATTTTTCAAATATTTGTATACAGAGATTTCTGGAAAAAAAGTTATCTTTTTTTACCTGAAATAAATCAAAAGATTCTCACTGCATGCATGCAGTATAAATCCTGTTGCTAAGCTATGGCTGGCCGATAGGAATGAATTCTGCTTCCCTGCAGCTGGTGCAATTTTTGCTGTTGCTTTTCTGGCTGTGAAAACAAAGGCCAGGTCCAATACAACAAACACCTACAGAAAGATGTTGAGTGTCTGCTGTCTTCATCGGTATCAATGCAATGAAAGTGATAGCAGTTGGAGTTGTGTGCTTATAGGGATGTAACCTTTAGTATAATGGGGGGAAAATCTAAAAAGAATGTCACTTATGTAAAATGTAAATTATTATATCACTCTTAATGCTTTCTTTATGAGGTAGATTTTTTTTTTTTCCTGTAGGTCTTAATTTATACATTTTTCAACCAGCCGTCCACCTGTGTTACTGAAAATTACTTTCTAATTTTCAAATATTAATCTTTTCCCTTTCTATTTTATTCTAGGTTCTTTCATTCAAATTGATATAACATTAACTCTGCCACCTAAAATGCTTAATTCAGAAGGAGGTTTCTAAATTTGTACTTCATTAAAAGAACCTAGACATCGGCTGTCACCAACTTTTTAAAATACAGCCTTTCCAGGGATTGCCAGGCAAAAGCAGACAGAACATCCTTCCAGCTTAGCATCTGATCTCTGATACTGGCCATGATCAGGTACTTCATGGAAAGATGTAAAGTTCTTGTAGAAAAAGACATGGGATAAACTGCATTGCCCTATTAAATATCCTCTTGGGTTTTTGTTGTTAGAGGTTGTCCTTGAGACACAAGATTTAACACTCTTTCAACAGTTCTTTTTCACCATTAGTTGTGGTAATGCTGAATATTCTTGATATGCATATGAATGTCATGTCATTTTTGAGTTCTGCTAAATGCATAGCCTCCGCAAATATCTCATTCTCCTACTCACACCAAGTTGTACTTTCCTCTGCCAACAGTTGCTATAATCAGAATAATCTGCATTTCTTCCTGAAAAGGCTGGCAGAGCAAGGCCTTTATTTTCAGGAAATCTGCGGGTTTTTTTAAGGTAAACTATCACTCTTTAATATTTATTCATCTTTTTATTTTTATTTTTATTTTTGTGATATTCAAATGCTTCTCTTAGTGTTACACCTAGTCCCCAGTTTCATTCTGCCTCTTTGCATCTTTTTCAGCCACTTGTCTCCATAAGCCTAGACAAGTAAGTTGTGGGTTGACTATGAGATAGATTCATACAAGAGCTTAGGTACAAATCTAGGTATCTACAAAAGCAAAATTAGGAGCCAAAACTCTGTATAACACATGAGCTGAGTTAGTCACACAAAAATAATGATCCTGAACCACATAGACATGAAAAAAAAGGTTTTCAAAGTCTTTATTTGAATACAACTGGCCTCATGCAGCTTTCAGCTACGTAGACATAACTCTCAGGAAGCAGGGATGGCATCTTTTTCTGCTAGAAAGGGCCCTCACTTGCTCCTTAAAGACATGGAGTTTGGCCCACTCTTGTCCTTCAAGAAGCACTCCCACAAGAAGGGATTCCCCTATCTGATGTAATAGTCTACTGGCAGCTGGAGCTTACATACAAGATGCAGTGGCACATTCGGCTTCTATCACAGCCTGAGGAGATTAAAAACACTGCACACACATCCAAAATCCAAACTGCCAGGGTGTAGACCTTTTTGTGAGAAACTGGACGTCAGATTTGCCAACTGCTCTTGAAGCTGGATGTACTATCCTGACTCGTTACCTTATTTCTCATTACATGGAAAAAAAAAAAAAAAAATCTGGATTGTATTCCTAGCCTCCTGCATTCCTTTTCCATTAATATGTTTGGTTTCTGTGTTTCTGGTGTCACAAAATTTTTTTGTGTAAATATAGACACAGTCTTTGAATAAGGTTATTAAAAAGGAACACCTATTTTCTGAACATTTAAATGTATAAGAATAAAGCTGCTTTAAGCTGTATGCTTATAGACATATGCCAGAATGGGTTTTATATCATCTAGCCTTAGTTTTCTAAACACCTGTGTTCAGGCAAATGTGTACTTTACCCATATCATCACTGATGAGAGACCAACACTTCTGAGGAGAGATTCTTTCCCTCTGTCTTGGACATCACCAGTGAGATTGTGAGAAATAAAGTTGTGTTTTTGCAAAAGAAGGTGCTTTTGCAATGTAAAATTCCACTAACCTTGCATATTCAAAAGTGATTGTGCAGGCATGACAGTAGCATAGCAGTGGGGAGTATGTTAAGAAGATAAGGAGAAGGTCCCACTGTCCCAAAATAAGGAGGATAGCTAAGAAAAACAGGATGAGCAGTGCAAAATCAGTAAATACAAAAATCACAAGCCCTGTAGTCACGAGAGAAGAAGGAAGAAAAGAAGAAAAGGAGAAAATAATGTTTGGTCAAATAAAATTGTACATATATGGTATGGGTGTTGAGTATGTTGTGAACCTATAGTACTCAGTCAATGAGGAAATGGGAGAAATCAGGTGTTGGGCAATAGGAATATAAGGTTATGATAAACTTTTACCATGCGCTCCTGCTTGCAGGATGTTTGCCATTGCAGTTATGAATAAAATTCTTCTAAAATACTTCTGCTTCACAGAAGACCCTGTCTGAAAAAATTATTGAGATTTTTCTCACAAGATAAAAAGAAATATCCTTTGAAGGAGCTTTTCTGCCTCTGGAAAAGACTGCAGTGACTGCCTTAGACTGGAACCATATGTTTTAGGTAACAAAAATTAGCTGAAGTGAATCCCACAGTGTGACTTCAAATTCAAACTGGAACATAGCTAATGAGTTTTAGCAGCTGGACTGTACCATACCACATGTGACCTGAGCAACCCAGTTTTTCTTCTGTTGTGACTAGTGCTGTGTTTGTCCTTAACTCTTATTCTGGTAGCATATAGAGCCCTGGTTCACAAGTTTCTTTTCATAGCTGCAACAAAGGTTATAAATATCAACAATAATACAGCCTTACAGCCTGGATCCACAGCAAAAGACAAGAGCGCACCACTTCAGGACTTCTAACATGACTTGTTTCACCTGCTTGTTGCACTGAATTTTATAAATTATATGTAAGTCTGTAGCCCATAATTTGTACACCACTGTCCTGCCAATGCCTGGCTGAAAGGAAATGCAGTGGAGGAAATTCAGTATTTTCCTTATTTTACTTCTAGATCAGAAATATTTATCTTCAGGTAATTATCCTAGTGGGAAATCTGAAATTATCCGAAATTGAGGATGTTAACACTACTGTCTTTGAGGATCACAATGTACATAAAACAATAGCAATTTAACAGCACTTCTTTAATCTAAGAAATTGTATGAAGGTGTTGAGTCTATAGGTTGGTATAATCACAGAACAATCTCAGAAATACAAGTGCAACTTAAAGAGAGAAATATTTCCCCAAAGTCCATAAATATTAGCCACTTTAACAAGCAGTGACAGTTAGATGGGATAAAATCTCTACTACCAAATACTTAATTATTTGACAATAATATGGAACATATTTGTCTAGTTACAGTTTTTTCTCTGTAGTTTTTGAAAAGCACCTAGATCACAATTAGAATTCCATGAGCAGATGTATTTTTCTTAATTGTTATAATTCATCTTTTATTTTCTAAGTTAATTATTTCACTGTGGTTTGGGAGGATCTAAATGTATGTACATTGTGTATTGAGAGACACAACATTTGTGTTCAGTTTTAAAATCTTTTTATTTTTAAGTGAAACCAGATATTCTGATAAAAAATCAGGCTAGAAAAAATAATGATATCAGCCAGTGCAGTTCCCCTCCAAAATAAATACCTTTGTACCTGTAGAAGCTCAGTTGTTTTTTCTCCTTCAGGTGAATGGAATACATCTTCATAAAGTATATCAGGAACTTAAGAATTTCTACCAGCTTCAAAAAATACTTATGCTCATATGATTCATTCTTGATGGAACTACCATTCACTTGGACTGAGTGATAAAAAGAAAGCAGGAATGAGAATAGGTTATCACTATAATTTCACATTTAGAGAGAACAAATGAAAAAATCAAGGACTAGTTAGTAGAACTGAGAGGACTGAAAAAGTGATGGACATTATGAAAAGTTGATGAACATTATATGGAGTTCAGAAGTCTCAAAGTTGCTCTGTTTGCATCCCAAACAAACAAAAAGATAAACTTGAGCCATAAAGACGATCACCTAAAGATGTGAAGATTAGGTAGAGAATGTATGAGTGAATAGGAAAAAAAAAAAAAAGTTAATAAAAAGTATTGTTTTGACTTCAGAAAGTGTTGGGGTACAGTAGGATACATCAAGGCTTTGGAATTGACCTTTTTGAGTCAAATAGGATTTTTTTTTAGAAGTAAGTTTTGATTAAGATTTCAGAATCTATGTACAACTCTCCAATCAAAAGACTGAAAATGTTCTACCCCACTGCTGCTAATGGGGCAGAACCTCATTCAGAAGAACATGATGATTAGGGTATAATTGATGGGAACACGGACTTAGAAAACTATATTATTTAATTCAGTCTGTGAGCAGAACTTGTTTAAATATGTTCCAATTAAGAGAAGCAGGTAATCTCCAACCCCAAATATTGACAGACCCAAAAGAGGAAAAAAAAAAAAAAAAAAAAAGAGAAGTTGAAATTCTTTGCTATTCAAATCCATCAGATTGGTACTGATACTATTGTAACAGTATTGGAAGACTAGGAAAAGTAGTAGCTATATCAAAGAAAAAGGAGAGAAGTAGTGTCTGGGCAACTATAGACCCAGGTATCTCCAAAAAGTTTTCACAATAGACTTAGAATAAAACTAAAAAGGAGAGAATAAATACAGAAAAACGGCAAATGACATAAAAATGCCAGACTCACCTGATAATATCTGTCTTTGATAAGATTACTGTATTTCCCTTGTCTAAAAATCAGTTATCTGATCTATCTGGACTTCATTAAAGCATTTGTTATGCAGCCACCTGGGAAATTTATTAATTAAACTGGAGAGGAGGGAGATCAGAGCAGGAGCTCAGAGGTGGGAGAGAGGCTTGATGCCAAGCAGGGCCCTGCAAGACAGGCTGTGCTGAGCTGGCAGACATCACCCTGGAATTTGAGAGGACCGGCCGTGTGATCACTCAGTCATTTTATTACAGACCACGGCACAAAAGTCAAAGTTAAATTAAATCTGTGGCAGATAGGAAGTTGGGAGACATCACCAACGCAGGAGAGGATTGAAAGAAATGGGTGGCCTGGAGGATAAGAATAATAGATAAGGGACGCAATTCAAAATTATAAAGTGCTGGGTTATATATTTAGGGACTAGAAATAGTTTCTGCTACAAAATGAGGGTTCACAAATTGGAAGAAACAGACGAATAAGAAAAATCTGAGATTGTTTTTGTCAGACAACATTTCCAAGCCAACATTTCTAACTGTGAGCTGGCTGTGACAACACAGTGAGCAGGGTTCTGCAGTAATATGTCAGAGAGTAATATGTCCCAGTAACGAAAGATTTCCAGGAAATGCTCATGTCCAAGCACCAGGCACTAGTAAGAACTCCTTACCAGTTCAAGAATTTCAAGAAAGATTATTTCAGACTGGAACAGGTGCAGAAGAGAACTACAAGAAGACAAGCGGGATGAAAATCATAACCAAGGAGGCAAACAGTATTTCTATTTTTAGTTTAGCAAAATATAGAAAAGAGAGGAGAAATAAATGTCCTCTATTTAAATAGCAGAGAGGTAAATACTGAGAGGGCAAAAAAGATATTAAACAACAAGACTGTTAATATATTAATAGAAAGAGTTGCCAAGAACATTTGTTGTGGAAACTTAAAAGATTTGTAAGCATTAGAAAAGCATATCCTGGACCAATTTTTCAGTGCAAGTACCAGATGCAAGCAATTGAGAAGGTAGGAAACAACTGAAGGTAGGAAGCAATTGAGTGGTAAGGAAACACACTTTTGTGAATGGGCTTGTACAACATGTTTCCCAGGGGATAAGACTTCATGGTCCCCTAGTCCCAGTCCAGCTCTATATTATGCACTCCTTCATAGCTATATGCCCTGAGAGTTAGTGCTCATTTCATCAGAACAGCAGGTGCTTTGGTCTGGGCTACATTAGGATTGGGCCTATAGCCAGGAGCTACTAATCTCTTCATAATGGGTGGAGTTGTTATAGCTTGTCATGGTTTTAATTCACACAAATATTTGGCAGAAATTGTGTCTGTATGTTTGTATAACCTGCCACACAGTTTGCATTGTTCTGTGTTACATCCATGTATGTTGTACCTTTACACTTAAATTACAAGATATTTATTTTACAGAATATGAAAGAAAACTAACATTGTCAGAATATAGAGTATGGAAAGATAAAATGTTACCTGTCAATTTCTTTAAATTAATGTAACAATAAAAAATTTATACTATTTAAATGTGGAAATATTTTATTCAGTCTGAAATTTAAGGAGGTATGGTGATGTTAAGATATTTAAAATTATATTTCTCAAATAATCAGTTATATATAAGAGAGAAAAATTGGGGATATTATTTTATTTTAAAATCCAGATAAGATTAGACCATCACAGAATCTTTCATGCTTCTGGATTTTACTTCAAGGCGTACTCATCAAAATGATCCTTCTGAAGCAGAGCTGAAGCTAAAATAAGAGGACTTGGCAAGACTTAAAAGTTAACTATACAGTAATTCTGTTTTAATATCAGGTCTAATTTCTAAACCTAAGAGAAGCCTAATGTACTATCTATATTCAATGCAATTTGTCCTTTTATATCTAGCCAGGCTTGCTAAAGATTTATTCCACTGTGATGTAAACAACATATGAGATTCTTGAAAAGAAGTAGTTAAATGTGTTGGTAATATTTTATTGAGAACCAGAAGAGGAAAAAGCAAATCCATGAAAGTAAGTGGTTAGGTTTGAGATGTCATTGGAGACCAACAGTGATCCTGCAGAACTGTAATCCCTCAGAGCTAAAGAGAAGAGGAAGGATTGAGGAGGGATGGTCTCTTGGTTTGGCTTGGTTTGTGTTGTATTAGAAGCAGAATGAAGTAGAAAATGAAATAGCCACATTTGTATTAAAAAAAAAAAAAAAAAAAAAAGAGAGCAATGAAAAATATTTTTAAAATTTTATGTGTGTATGGAAAGCATAAAGACTGCAAGATGCTTGAAGGAGTTAGGTTAAAATAGCAGTTCTGAGTTTCTTCACATCAGGATTTTTCACATGTAATTCTCAGCATCAGTTGTATCATAGGCAATGTCATTCAAAACCCACAAGCTCATAACAAAAACAAATTTCTAAAGAAGAATTAATTTGGGAAAGAAGTAGGAAGACTAAGTATGCATGAAGTTCTTAACAGAGCTTTAATATTCTATAAATTTGTTTGTATGACACAGTAGAGTAAAAATTCTCTCTCTTTTTTTTTTTTTTTTTAACTGATATAAACCCTGTAAACTTTTGGCTTACTGGACAATTACCTTTAAAACCTTACTCTATTATTGGCCTTAAAATACCAGTGCAACAGAGGAGAAAATAATAACAAAACCAAATCATGCCGAGAAGAAAATGCTTTATTTGTAAGTAAAAACATAAGCTTGATTCTAGTCTCTTTATGGTGAGACTACCACTGAAGGTACATTCCAACCACCCTTTGGGATCTAGATGAAAATCATGTCCTGTCAAATCTGTCTGTCTATGTACAACTTGTGAAAGGGTTTTAAGATCCACCAAGAATCTCAGTATGTGGATCTCTGAAGTGTGCACTTTCGAGTGGTGGGATCTCCATAATTATTTCAGTTCTATTTCCCTCACTGACTATATGAAGCAAGTATTTAATGAGTAAAGATAAACTCATTCCTTGTCTCCATAAGGCTCAGTCCAAAATTCACCACAGGGACAAGTCTCCTACTGCTTAAGATTCATGACCGTGTTATCAATTGTTGAAGTTACAGTCTTATAATACAACCTCTCGAGGATTTCTTATCACACGTTTCCAACATCCTATAAATACTAGTCCCAAGCTCTGGTGCTGCCAGAGAATTCACAGCATAGCTCAAGAAGGGGAGGCACCACCTTGGCTTGAAGCCACCTTTGTGCTCCCTGGGGCCTGGCTTCACTGTGCCTAAGCAAAAGCCGAGGCTGTCAGATGGCATGGAGATGACAGGGAGGCTGAGGATTACCTTCCCATGCCTGTTGCTACACCAGTGTAAGAGGGTATTTACCTTATTTCTACTCTAGAGAATTTCTAACCCAGGAGGCTGTGCCTGTTGGAGATCTGCCAAACAGCCTTTCCATAGCACAGTGCTTCACCTGTTATTTCCAGGCACCTGAAAGTCCAGAGACCAAAAAATGCTTGCAGCAGAGCTGCATGCAGCAGGGTATCCTCATGTGCAACAACCTCTCTGTGGTGGAGAGGAGTCCTGAAGTGCTCTGCTTCCAAGGAGCAGACAATACCATGCCTGGTAGCTGCACCTGGCAGTGCTGGCCACATTGGAACCAGCCAGGCTGGTGGGCAGCAGGACCTGGCCTCATTCTCCAGCTCTGCCTGCAAGTTGTACCTACCCAGGACTTGAGCTCCCTGCAGCTAAACAGAAAGAGTCTTGATAAAGCTAAGAAGATAAATCATTGTTATTGCAGGAACTGGTGCTTATATCTCGTTTGTTTACCTGAACATTTTGTCTAAATGAAGGCAGAATATTATTTTTATGAACGGTATGCTCTCATTTGGAATTGACACTAATGAATGCAAGGCCCTTTCCCCCTCTTGTTTGTACCATCAAATTAATTAGCTCTATTGTGACATCAGTATTTTTCTCAAGCAGTTCAAGGCTTGAGCATTTTCCTTTCTTTTTCTAAAGGGCATCTTCAGTGCCCTTTATCTACCATAAGAATCATGCATCACTTGTATTTTTCACAACTAATGCTGTTTATTATAAAAACTGATTGTGATGTGAAGATTGTTATACTGTGTGGCAAATTGCCCAAACAATTACTGTAAATGCACGAGCCATAAACTGTACTGCCAAGGACACTGGTAGGTTAGCTCCTATAAAAGAAACAATTAGAGTCTGAGGTGAAAATAATAGAGATGAGATGACAGTTATTGAAAAGGCAGAACATCCAGTTTAATGTTGTAAATATAGGTTTGTGGATTACACTGATGGTTTTAAAGTGTTCATGGCTTATTGAATGGAATAGAATATTACATACTTTAGAATGGGACCATAATTATTATTCCTTTTTAATTGTGATGTCTGATGCATTTGTGAGTAGTTGTTGAGAACATCCTCACATTATACTGATCCTAGTTCTAAATTATCATCCTGCTCCAAGGGTTTTCTCTCTCTCTTATTTTTTTTTTTTTTTCCACTTTTTTAGCATTTTGTTGTTCGGGGTCTGTTCTGAACAGAGTATTTTCTCTTGAGGAACTTAGAGTGCTTAGAGGGTTACAGCAATAATTATTTCAGTTTCAGCCTACACACTTCACTGCTTTAAATCATCATTAGAAGTTTCATCCCTCAGCAACTCCTGCTGAGACTGTCTCAAACTCCTAAAAACCATTAGATAAGAATAGCTTATCTTTGTAACATTTTGTATATAAAGGTATTGATAAGAATTTGCTAGAAATTAAGGGAATATATTTTTCCTGAGGAATCATCTAAATACAGAATAAGACTTTTTTTTTTTTTTCTTTTTCCTATGATTACTAAAGAATTTCAATCATTCAAGCAAGATTTGCATCAAATAAAGATTAGGGTGCAGTAAAAAAGATGTGCACTGTATAAGAAGACACATTGCAATAGACATTGGTAAATATTAAGAAAATATAAGAAAAGAAACATTACTACCTGAGAAAATTAAAGGGTCCTCTGCTTTTTTAAGAGAGGACATAGGGATAAAATTCAAATATTGTTCCCTATGGAGAGTGATAGCCAACTGGACAATTATGATTGACCAAGAAGGCAGAAAACCTGGGCATGCACAATCAAAACTGGACAGAGTGTCTGTCTTTGGTTTGTGAGGAGAGGACAATGTGAGCAGCAGAACAAAGACAGCAAACAGCAAAAGGCAGTCAGTGTCAACACTGCAGCATATATGATCTCTGAAGTACCAAATCCATTAGTAGGGGAAAAAAAATCAGTTAAAGTGGCTCTGAAAGAAAGTTGCAAGAGACTAAGTGCTCAGCTGTACCACCTTTCAGGGAAATGTTCTAAGTAATTTTAAGGCTTTTACTTATTGTTAAGAAGGGCTGATCTTAATGGTTGTGCTCAACTTAGGAGCATCACAGCCATGTCATATAGTGATCAAATGATACTGAAGCTCAGCTAACACTATTTCTTATTTCTGGTCTTTTAGTTCACTCTCCTAACACACATCTGAATTTCTACTTACACGACTACTCCACTTAAAAATATGGCTGCTTCCTACCTAAGAGTTTTCAGCTTCAGGTGATTCCACATTGTAGAGATGCTATGTGTGCTGGAGCCACAAAGTTTCTATTTCATATCAGTGCAATGTGCATATGCCACCTGTGGCAGTACCATTGCTTTTTATTTGTGTTTACATTTTTTAAAAAAGCATTTGAAAAACAGAAGCACAACAAGAAAATAATTTAAACAATGTGGAAAATGATTGTTTAAAGTACATTGTTAGATTCTAAATAATTGAGACCACACAGAAAAAGTTACAGAAATTAAAGCAAAAACTGGAAGAAAAAAAAAAAAAAAAAAAAAAAAAGAAAAAAAAAAAAAGTATGAACAGACATAAATGAATGGCCATGTGAACATTAAGTGGAAATTACTGAATAGTTTTTAAAAAATATTATGCTGTTACCAGTGATCCTATTAGAATGAAGCTGTATGTAAAATCAGAACCTTTATTACAAATCTAGACGGCATTGATTTTCTTATATGACCTTCAACTACCAGAAGAGTTAGAGAAGGCTCCATCTAGTCCTTAGTAAATAGGTGTCACCAAACAAATGGGACTGACACTAATTAGCTCCCTTGTTGATAGTCAGGACACAGAGGATAGAGGCATGGAGACAGTGACCCGCTCATCATTAGAGTGGTAGATGAGGATATTTGCACACTGGCACAACAATGAAGACCAGCACAAGAAACTACCATTTTGAAACTATGCTGTGAACAGAAGACTGCATTATCAGGAGTGTCAGTTTAGCAACTTTCACAAGCAGTTTGCACAAAAATAGAGTCTAAAAGAACCTCTATTTAAGTGTTTGAAATTTGAGAAAGAGAATATTAACTTGTTTTATTCCCCTACCTGGAAAATACAGGAAATACCTGTTAGTTTGGGTCATCTCATGACCCAAAAAAAGGCTGAAACCAGAAAAGAGCAAAAGCTGGGCCTGCAAAAGGACAAATAAAAGACTGTCAGTAGTTTCTAAACAAGGAGAAATTCGAAAGGAAGTTTGGAAAGTGGAGTGGAAAAAGATGCTAAGAATAAGCAGTATATAGTATGATGATTAATAGTATCGAGGGGAACAATTGATCAAGAGAGCAGCTGTGAGGGAATTTGAGTGTTTTTTTTCTGAAAAGATAATTCCCAGCAGGGTTCAGGCAATGTTTGTAATAAACCTATTTTTATTAAGATTATTGGATTGGTGCTATCCAGGGGATTATATTTTCCAATTACTAATATTTTCATTTTTCAGTCCTAGTTTATGATTGAAGCAGGGACATAGGTGGCACAGAACAAAATGCATTGGCCTGGTTTGGGATGAGAATAATCACTGCCTCAAAGCAAACAGAGTCCCAAGAAATTAGTCTTTATTTTCTAGCTCATTAAAAAAGACCTTGAGTTTTAATGCCAAAACATTCATACATTTATTTATTTTTTTTAATACAGATGCATATCTGTCTTTTTGAAGATTTTAGTGCCTGTGTGCCTGAAATGGGAGCACAATCCAATTTGATGCCAGGTTCTAACCTTTAACATAGCCTTGTCTATCCCCAAATCTCATTATTACAGATACGAAGAACACACACATGCAAAGAAAAAAAAAAAAAAAAAAAAAATCAGAAGTCTCAAATTAATCCAAAACTATGAACTATGAACTAAGTAACTATGAAAAGGCACATTGCAACTTTTGTCAGGCTTTCTTATAGCCCTGTCATGATATTGTGGTACATTATTATGATATCTACATAAAAATGTTGAAAAGGAAATGGGTCAGAAGTCTTGTTACATCACTGTTTTGTGCATAGAAGTGTTAGAAAGCTGCTAAAGTCCCTTGACAGATTGGGCTAGCTACTTCAGCAACAAGTTTTTTAGGGAAAGATTCCCTTGGAAAAGGCTAGAAGATCTATCAACAACTCCATTGTGAATTAGTGGTGCAACACCTTACTGCTGGGGTGCCTGTCTCCAGGAGTCAAGTTTCCTAAGGACTAAGCTCAGTCTGAGGTCAGAGGAGAACTTTGGTTGTTATTTTTTCTGGAAGGGACATGGTCAAATATCAAAATGATGTTGTAGAAAGGAGTTGGGGGTGGAGGGTTTTTGTCCTTCTCTTGCTTTTTTCTCCCACTGTTTTAAAAGACATAGGGAGAGAAAAGCAAGTACCATCAACTGGTCTTGCAGTTCTTCCAAACTGGACCTATTTTGGGTAGATCTGAGAAGAAAAAGTCCTTAGGCTCTGTGGCACTTGGTCTTTCCCTGGAACTCAGCTGCTCAGCTGGAGGAAAAAAAAAAAAAAAAAAAAAAAAAAAAAAGGAACAGTCCTCTACCAGCATGTCAGGGGACAGTCATTTCCTAGAGGCTGACTGCAGTATGCTGAGGCACGTACACAGGAAGATGACAGATGCCTCAGAGATAGACAGATGGCAGTCAGGTGAGACTAAAGCACAGATACCAGAAGAACAGAATGGGTGACCACTAAAATCCCTAGGCAGTCATTCTCAAGAGAGAACAGATCTAGTCTAAAATTTGGAAAACACTTCTAAACTCAGCAAATATCTTAATAGTTTGAGATTTCCAAGTGTTATCACCATGAGAAGAGACATTTATAACTTTTCCCCCATACACGATCTTATTCTTACATAGCCAGAAGGTCATTTTGTGATACATATCAATATTTCTCACATGGTTTGTCAATGTTCAAAACGGTTGCACATGTGCAAAATGATTTAGCAATTTGAACACTTTGTATATTTCTATGAATATTTCTATGAAGAAAATCTAATCAAAAAAAAAACCCTCAGGGATACTGGTGCAAGTTTACTGGAGTAACTGGGGAGAGAGAAAGACTGACAAACTCCGCAGCTATCACAACATGAAAGGCTTGAACATCTTATACTACTAGGAGCCATAAATGTTATTGCAGGAACAACTACTACTTGTCAATGAAAAATTTAAAGGCAAATTCACTTGGTGCACCCAAGTGCAAGATAAGAAAAAAACTACCAGCTTTACCTAGTTCACATGGACTCCTAACAGTAGCACTACATTCAATTGCATATTTCAGTGCTCTTCAGTGCTCTTTAGAGCTGTTATTAGTAACCAGCAGTAATAAATCTTTGGGTTTAGTGTCAGAGTATCAGCTGGCTCTACAGATCAGGAGAAGGAGAGCAGAGAGACAGCCAGAAAACCAAGCCCCCCATTATGCCTTGGCATATCAACTAATATTTTTGTGTGTGTCACTGAAGGCCTAGGGATCAAATAACCACTTCTAACATATTCCCTCAGTGTTTAAAAGGTCTTAGCTTTTCCTTTGCCATGAGGTAGGGACTTCATTTAGGTTAAAAAGTATTTGTTTGGACATATTTTTCTATTTTATGTAACTGAGAAAATAAACCATCAACAGTTTATGTTAACAATATGATAGACAATCAGTTCTCTGGAGTTACACTGTCAGTGAGTCAATTGCTTCAATTTTCAGAGCTGCAGAGCTGTGGCTGGATCATAGCTTAAAGTTCCTAATCAGAATAAACAGCTCAGATGACATAGTGAGTACATGGATTAAAAATGCCTCTAGTGCTCTCAGTTAATGTCTCACTGACTTTAAACATCTTTTCAGGACTAACATTTAGCCAAGTCAAGATGAATGTAATAGAACATATTTTTATAAATTAACATTTATAAATTGCAATAACTGGACAGTGGACAGGAGACAGAATATTGAAATATTCCTTACTAGCTCGGGTCAATTTGCTAAACAGGTATCTAACTAAACAAAAGAGTCATTAAACAATAGAATACAGGAGCAATGCATTTTTATTTGTCCAAAGGTATGTCACAAGTATGGTTAGCAACTGTCTATTTGATATGTGCATGCCATTTTCATCCATAAATTCCACCCGTTTTTTTGGCATTTCTGTGATAGCTTTCAAAACCTTATGCCATTAGCTTAGATGTCTATCCTTAGGGTCTTTAAGATATTTCATATTTAAAATGCTAAGAGTGTCTGGATTTTTGAAATATTGTGATTAGACAAATAGGAAAAAAAAGAAAGAAAAAAAAATTAAACCACTGAGTGTAGTACCTGTCCAAGTAGGGTTGTTCCCTGCAGAATATTTTTAAGTGGTTTATCTTAGCTTATTTTAATTGACTTTGGAGAGTAAGGCTATAGCAATTTCCTTAGAAGATAACTACCATCACTATTAAGAAACAGTTCCTAACATTCAACCTTAGTTCCACAGCTTGTTTTTACCTCACTTGTCTGAAAATTATATTTTAGACCACCTTAAATTGTCTCACCAGTAAACACACTCTTGAAGTACCTGGAGAAGTGTTATTTGGATGGCTACCTACTTCAGCTGTCAAAGACTGGCATTGACCAGGAGGCAGGAGAAGGGCTGGGAATACCAGATTAGAGTCAGCAGCAGGGGAGTGCTGCTTTTAGCTGGCTCCCTGTGAATGGATAGGTTCTGTAGCAGCTGCTCTGCTGGTAAAAACAGTGACTGCAATCACTTGCTAATAATAGCAATAAACTTTAGTCAAATCCCATATCTGTATGCTGATCAAGGTGTAACTTGTGACTTGAGATGCCAGAAACAACCTTGAGATTAAATGATAGTACACAAAGAAGACATATGTTTTAACACCTTTTCAGCTCTCCTTTTCCCTTTCTGATTATGATGTGAAATAATCAAAAGAACAAGGATTAAAAGGGAATATAATTTAAATGTCATATTTTAAATGGACCATCTGGGAATAATACAGTTTTTCCTCCTAGCAAAGTATATGCAAAACTAAACATCTTCCTCAGAAGTCCTCATTTTTTAAATGGTTTGTGGGAAAGACCAAGAGGAGGTGATGCAGAACTGCATTTATCAGCACAACTAGGCTTAGGTTTGCGATCCACCTGTGGAAGACTGAGCATGCTGCAGTCCTGCCAGGATGTACCACAGAATCACATAACTACTGAAGTTGGAAAGGACCTCTGGAGGTCATCTGGTCCACCACTCCTTCTCAGTCAGGGCCGCCTAGAGCAGGTTGCCCAGAACAGCCTGTGAAGATCTCCAAGGATGGAGACTCCACAACCTCTCTGGACAACCTGTACGGTGCTCAGTCACCCACAGAGGAAAGAAGTTCTTCCTGATGCTCAGAGAGAACATTCTGTGTTCCAGTTTGTGCCCATCGCCTGTTCTTTCACTGGGCACTACTGAAAAGAGTCTGGCTCCATTCTCTTTGCTTTCTACTTTCAGATAATTATACACACAGATAAGATCCCCCTGAGCCAACTCTTCTTAAGGATGAACCAGCCTCTCCCAGCCTCTCCCAGCCTTTCCTTATTGGGAGAAATGTCCCAATCCCTTTATCGTCTTCATAGCCCTTCTTTGGTCTCTTCAGTATGTTCATGTCATTCTTGTACTGGGGAGACCAGAGCTGGACACAGGTGTGTCCTCACTAGTGCTGAGTAAAGGGAAGGAACGTCTCCCTCAACCTGTTGGCTATACTTTGCTTAACACAGCCCACGACACCATTGGCTTTCTTTGTGGCAAGGGGACATTTTTGGTTCACATGTCTTCAGCAACGTATTTCCTTTGCCTTCCATCAGAAAGTGGATGAGGCTGGAGATGAAGACAGGAAAGTACTCATGCACAGAAGAAATTAACTGACAATTACTATTATTATTACTAAGTAATATTATCATTACTATTATTCTATTTCACAATTACTATTATTATATATTTAATCTGATGAAAATTAGCATTGGTGACCTGCAGACCATATTTTTTTTAATCTCTTCCTTCTCATCACACATTTTACATAGAGCAGCTCTTGTATGAGACATCACCTATTTTGTGTTCTAAGGAGGCATCATGGAGGGAAATAAATCGATGTACTACCATTCAAAGAAAAGTATGTCCAGCAATTACCAGAGAAACACAGGACCAACATCATTTCAGAGTGATACTTTTGTGGGCTTAGAGAGTTAAGAGTGGGATAACTAACAGTTATGACAAACATATTAGCTTCCCTTTCCTTGTCAGAGGACAGGAGTCCGAATACATTTTAGCCTTTTGAGAAACATTTCTCATTCTTATCAGACATTTTCCTCGTGTTGCTGTTCCAATTGCTCTCTTGACAGATGGCAAATCAGGACCAAGCACAGAAATAAGGTGCAGCCTCACCAGTGACTGGCCACAGGGGGGGGAAAGGTTTGCAGGTCGTTATCACTGCGCCGTGCACCATGATCTACGGGATTTTGCCTCATGCAACACACAACCAGTCCCTGTCTCATCAGACCGATGCAGGAGCCTGGGGTCCACAACAAAATCACGTGGTCCAAACCTGAGGACCAGGAGAAATTTGTGTTCAGAATCATTATCCATGTCCCAAAATCAAAAGTCAAACAAAAAGAGGAAAAACTGGAGCTGATACAATTCAATTATGTTTTTCTTGATGTTAATGTGTTTGTATATATGATAGAAATGAGGACTGTTTTCTGACAGAAGCTCTCTCTCTTTTTTTTTTTTTTCTTTTTCCAGTGGCAACCTTCACATTTTTAGGAGCCAATTTTTCCCCCAAATATATGAGTTAAATGCACACTTCCAGATTGACTAAAAGCTAAAGTAATTAATTCAGACACTATTGTTTCAAACTATACTTTGTTTCTATGAATCTTCAAGTTTTTTGAAAAACAACAAAAATTATTAAAATTTATATTGGAGAGAATTTTTGCATGGAGAAATACAGTTGGAAGCAAATATTTTATGAAAGTTTGGGAGAAGACTATTTTTTCTTGTCTAGGCATAGAAGCAAAAGCATATAAAACATGGAATGAATAGGCATGTGGTTTTGATCATCTAAATCTAGATAGTTTTCAACATTAATTATTCTATGCAGCTTTGCCTTTTGCTACCATTTTTTTCAGGTGTGATTTTTGAGGGTTGAGTCCATTTTGATTTTATTTTTTCATAATGATGTCAGAAGCCATCTCATTGGCCTTATTCACACAACTTTGTCCTGGTTCATATTCTTAAGGGTAACATGATACAGTCATATTGTGTTTCCTCAGTAACTTCCTCTGAAAGTGCATATTATTCCTTTCACTTAACTAACGCAAATAATCCTCACTAATGACATTTAATGAGCCACACAAGTATGCCCTAGAGTGGATCAGACTATGTGCTTAAAAAACATAATTCTTTAACAGTCCTATTTTTTAACTGAAAAGGTAAATTGCACATTTAAGAGAAAGTATAAATACCTTTAAGCCAAGATTTAAAAATTAAAATGATAACAGGTTTCTCAATTTGAACTAGGGGCTTAAATAAATGCCCTTTTTAAATATCATTGTATTTAGGTTGTTATAAAGGAATCATCAATTTAAGACGTCCAGTTTGTAGACATAGATAACAATATTACTTACCTGTGTGATCCATAGGTAAAATTGTTACTAATTCTCTGTATATCTGTTTGCATTGCTGCAGTTTCTAGGACAACCTAGTTATGGTCCAGGACCCCACTTTGCTAAATACTCTATATACATGCAGCACAGCGCATATACACTCTGTAGAGTTTATAATTTGAGCATGAAACAAGAGGAGAAAGAGAGAAAAAGGGGGGAAGGGGGGAGGTCTTTTTGAGGAGAGCAAGGAAAGACAGCGCTGCTCAACATGATATGAAGTAGTCACAGCACATCATCAGCCTCACTTTGCCAATTTTGGGGGGTTTGTTTTTCTTGCAATTTTTTATAGACATCAAAGCAAAGGAGTTTTAATGAGGGTCTGAAGGAGAATAATGAGGTACTTTTGCAGATGTCTGCAGGGTGTTCCTCCTCACTCAAAGGGGCAACATGTACAAAGACACTTTGAAAAACAAGTGAGCAATGGAGGTTGGCATCTTAGTTCTTTTGAAACGAAAGGCCCTGATGCTGACCTCATTTACACTGGTGAAAGCTGTAACTCCTGTGAAGTCAATGAAGTCCCTGTAGCATAAAATTGGTCCTGGATTACAATCTGCCAGCACTGGTTTTCAGAAGCCATAGAGACCACTGAAACTGTATTCCAGAAATACTTATAACACATTTTTTTCATTTAATGTAAGGACTCTTTACGTCCTTCTGCCACTAAAAAGTGTCTTGAAAGTGCATGTAGGTAACTGCCAAAAACGTGTATGCGATCTTAATGTAAACAAAAACCTGATCACTTTGTTTTTAATGTCAGAAATTGTTGTGTGTACATCTGCATACATGAACAAATAGGTATGTGTGTGCATACATATGTATGCTTACATATGTATATATATACACATTTATGTGTGCACACAGACACACACATATATACATATATGCATTCTGGTACGTACTGTTATGGAAGGATACAACTTTCCATCTCTGATAAGGGACAAGGTAATTTGATGTTAGGAAGTAGACGTTATCTTCTTTCAGTTTTTTAGTATATGTTTGTGGCTGAGATATCTATAATATATTCAGCATATACATGCAAAAGAGCATTCCCCAGATTAAATGTTTCTACAGTTTATACTAACACTAGATATATCACTTCAGGGTTTTCAGGGAATTACACTGGTTTTTGTCACTTAACATCAACTGCCCAATTGTATCTAAATTTACAGGTCAGTCCCAAACACAGCTGGAAGCCCAGGGTTCCCTAAATTAAGACTCAGCTCTCCATATCCATCTCCTCCTTGTAGGCTACCTGAACTCAGCCTGAAATCACACTGCCTGCATATGCCTGTGCTATCTGATATCAAGGCCCTTCTACAGAATACCTCAGGCTATCTTATTTACCCAGAATGAGTCATGTGACACTTCTTGAAGGACAGATACAACGTACAGAACCAGGCACAAATGTCAGGATCTGACCACACAGCAGGTAAATGCGTTAAACCCTCTGCTCTTACGTACAAGAACATTCCCTGTGGAAACACCAGGTCTGGCCCAAAAGACCCTTGCCAGGAGAGCTCTCTGGACTGTCTATGAACTGGACCTTGGGTTATCCCTGGGGCCTGCTCTTACACCATGTTTGTGGCACAGGCACTAAGTTGTATTTCACACATCCCCTCACAGGACTCATGCACTTATTGCTGCCAGATGCTCTCAGCTACAGGAGAAGACAGAACAGAGAGGCTCTGCTATGGGAAGCCTTGGAAGATTCCCTTCTCATTAAGCTCCAGCCACTGCCACAGGTTTGTTCCCACTTCTCCACCAGTTCTGTTCAGTGGAAGAGTGTAGGCAGTTAAAACCTGGGAAATCAAAGAGCACCATCTTACTTGGCAAGAAAACAGGAAGTAAAAAATCAAGATGAATTCAGTTCAGGGATTTAAGTATTGCAGAGGATGCTGCAGGTAAAATATAGATTCAGTTCTGCAGAATTTCTATGGATTTAGAGGAAGTTTACTAAACAAAACCTGAGAATTAGATTTACACAGGTAACATTGTTTTACTTACAGAAACAAAGGGAGTTAAAAACAGAGTAGGAAGCTAAAAGTTACTGTTCCTGCTTCTCTCTTCATATGGGGTTAAGCTATAAGTTAACTACTGTCACTTTATAATCAACAGAATGTTGATTTTGATGGCTATGTTTAATCAGAACAATGTATATTGAATACATTGTATTGTTTTTATTATGCTACCAATTCTGCCTTATAAATCATTATTAATTTCACCAGTTGTGAAAACATCAAACAATGGTAGGGAGAAGGATTTGTTACTCTAAGATGCACCTTGCAGAACAGCCCAGCCAATCGCAGAAAAGTTTGTACCAGCTATTCTAATTGCAACAGGACCCTTCCCTGAGTTACCAGCTTCCTGACTGTTGCCATTCCTGTTTTAGTAGCTGCACGTAGAGAATGAAATATGAAATAAATTATGTGAAAATCCAGGATTTTCTTTTTCTTTTTAATTCTTGTTGACTTACCAAGGGACTGAATGTGAAATGCTTTAACCATACAGCTACTTCAGTCTAGAGCAAAGTAGGCTCACCAGACTACTGATGTCAGCTCAGTTTATATGCTACAGAGATCAAAATCAGTACACAGCACATAATTTGTAGACCCTCACATTACTTTTCATATAAGAGGCATGCATGTCATATATTAAAACTATGATGTTTGATTCCAACCAACTGTTTGCAGAAAACTACTGTCTAATATATGCAAGAGCTTTATTGAAAGTAAGTTTTGGTCTGGTTTATTACATAAACAATAATCAACATGGGAATCTTGGCTTCAGCAAGTTAGAAAGTTAGAATTAACCAGCTATTTCGTAAGTTAACAAAAGGAAAGATGAAACCTCACCTGCTTGGTGTTGTCTTTAAGCAGCCTTTAAGATGTCTATCAGTAGTTTCTCTGTGTGGTTTATTATCCAGCTTGGACACATTTTCTTTCTTGTGACAAATCAGAGTGTAGTTTTTGTCATCGTTGTTTGCCCAGAAAGTACCAATCGATGTCTCATATCGTATACAGAACTCCACTTTGGCTCCATCTCTCTGATAAGGAGGCACTAAAGAAATCTTAAAGCAGAACTGGTCAGTTTCACTGCCACAAGAATTAGGCATGAATTCTGCTAAGATATCGTAATAACTGACCCAGTCATCCAGTGTCATTCGAACATATACCTGCTTTTCAAAAGATACATTGAGGACTCTTATAATACCGTTCATACAGGTAATTCCAGGCAGGAACACAATTGACTCCAGCAGTACTTTCTGCTCTCGCACTTTTTGCAAAAGTTCTTCTTGGGAAGCAGGTAATGTAAACAGCTGAGATAAAAAAAATTCCTCCTGAGGGAACACTTCATCTTCTAAGTCATTATTTTGTGCTGGATTTGGAACTTCCCATGTATCAAACTCTTTAACAGACACAAGATCAAACCCAAATGCATCAGCAAATGAAACTTTTCTTGCAATGGTGGTGGGGGTATCTGCCTCCTCTTCCTCTGAAGAAGCAGAATTCCGCCTTCGGGGAAGTGGAGAGAAACGATGTTTAATGTCAGTTTTAACATCTTCATCTTCAGAAGAGAAATCATTCACAGTAGGGACTTCTAATAAGTTAGCCTTGCTAACCCTACTAGGTCCTTCAAAAGACTCCATTGGGCTCTCTGATATAAACTGAAAGAGAACTGTACAACTAGTAACAGCTGATATTTGAGACACTGTGATTTAAAACAAGGATTAATGTTACAGTTGACATTGCAAAAGGGAGTCAGGCCTATTAATAGATGCTATGGTGTGTTAGCTATGTTTGTCTGTTCTCCATCTGATAGTATTAGGAGTTATAATTTTGCTACCCTGTGGCAAGATATTGCTGCCCGGGTAGAAAACCTGGATGTTAAAGTACGTCATGTAGATGCCCACATGCCCAAGAGTCGCACTACTGAAGAACATCAGAACAACAAAGAAGTGGATCGAGCTTCGAAAATTGAAGTGGCTCAGGTGGACCTAGACTGGGAACGTAAGGGTGAGCTGTTTGTAGCTCGATGGGCCCATGAAACATCAGGACATCTGGGGAGAGATGCCACTTACAGATGGGCTCGTGATCGAGGGGTGGACTTGACCATTGAGGCCATCACACAGGTTACCCATGAGTGTGAGACCTGTGCTGCAATCAAGAAAGCCATGAAGGTAAAATCTCCCTGGAACAGGGGGAGATGGTTAGGGTTTCAATATGGTGAGGCCTGGCAAATTGACTATATCGGACCACTCCCAAAAACTCGCCAAGGCAAACGGTACATACTCACCATGGTAGAAGCAACTACTGGGTGGCTGGAAACATACCCTGTAAACCATGCCACAGCCCGAAACACTATCTTGGGCCTGGAAAGACAAGTATTGTGGCGTCATGGTACACCAGAGAGAATTGAGTCTGACAATGGGAGTCATTTCCGAAACAATCTTGTTACCTCCTGGGCAAAGAGGCATGGTATTGAGTGGGTGTACCACATCCCTTACCACCCACAAGCCTCTGGGAAGGTTGAGAGGTACAATGGACTGTTAAAGACTATGTTACGAGCATTAGGTGCTGGGACGTGGAAACAATGGGACACAAATCTACCAGAAGCCACTTGGCTAGTTAACAATAGGGGGTCTGACAGCCGTGCTGGTCCTGCCGAAACAAAACCCCTACACACTGTGAAAGGAGCTAAGGTTCCCGTAGTGCATATAGGAAGGTGGATGGGGAAGGCAGTGTGGGTTGCTCCTGCCTTGGGAAAAGGCAAACCCACTCGTGGGATTGTCTTCGCCCAAGGACCAGGGTATACCTGGTGGGTCATGCAAAAGAATGGGGATATCAAGTGTGTGCCTCAAGGAGATTTGACATTGAGAGAAAACTAATCTATAATCTAAGTTATATGTTGTAGGAAGATGCTGTAGGATCAATGACAGGTCAACTTTGCAAGGAGCCGGGCAGTGCAACAAGGACTTGAACTAAGCTGGTGCTGGTGTCCAGACATCCAACTCCGCCTGCCTTGAGTGGCCACTTTGGCAGATGAAGACCTAATCATCAACAGTTCTTATGAACATTTTCCAAGAAAGACCTATGGAATGAAAAGATACATCTGCCTATTAATCCTGTCCTGTTAAATCCTTGTCCTGTTAAAGGACAAAGGATAATGATGAGAATGCTTGTATGCTAAAGTATGGGGATCTGAGTGTGACACAAATGTTATGGAATAAGGGGTGGAGGTTGTACTGGGTCTGGCTGGAATGTTAACTTTCCCGGCAGCAGCCCATTCAGTGCCGTATTCTGTACTTGTAGCTGGAACAGCAGTGTTATCACACCAGTGTTGTGTCTACTGCTGAGCAGCAGTGGCACAGCATTGGGCCTTTCTCTAACCCTCCTAGGGGGTGGGCAAAAAAGTGAGGAGAGAAACATCACTAGGGCAGCTGACCTAAACCAATCAAAGGGATATTCCATACCATGTGGTGTCACACTCAGCAATAAAAGGTGGAAACAGGAAGAAGAGGGGAGGGGTGGGCTCTCGTTGAGAAGACGTCGGTCCTCTTCTTGAACACCGGCTGCGTGCGTTGAGGCCTTGCTTCAAGGACGTGGTCAATCATCGCTCATTTGTGGCAAGTAGAGAGTAATTTCTTTCCTCTGCACTTCCATATAGCTTTCATTTATTTTGTTTGTTTGTTTTCCTCCCTTTTTCCCCTTTCCCTTTTATTTCCCCTTAGTTAAATTGTTTAGTTCATGGTAGTCTTTATTTAATTATTATAATTATTTCCCTTTAATTAAATTATCCTTATCTCAACCCGTGAGTTGTTCTTTGCTTTACTTCTCCCCCTCCTTATCTAAAGGAGGGGGAGTGAGAGAGCAGTTGTGGGGTTTAGCTGCCCAGCACGGTAAAACCACCACAATGATACATTTCAAATATTGCATTCCCTATTTTTATGTGGCTCTGTGTGCTATGAAGAAAAATAATACTTAAAATCTAACTGGACAAACAGCTATCTTTAGATGATCATCTTATGTTACACAACATAAGACTGCACAACAAACTGATCACGTTCCACAAATAAGGAGCTATTAATCTCTGATTAGCATGTATCAGGTAAATAATTTCTATATTTTCAATTATTCCTGTATATGTTTTGAAGGCCTCTTTTTTTGCAGTGTTTTAAGGCCTATAAGTACAATGCCACATTCTTCCTTGACCTCAAACCATGCTAAATCAGTGGGACAGATCCTAGGACTATATCAGCTATTTCTAGCTAGGATCAGACATCAAAACTTAAATGAACCAGGAATGCTATAAAACATCAAAGTGAGTACACTGGAGATGAACTTGTAATACACCATTGTAAATATGACTGAATTCACGACTAATTATATTATGAAATTATCTAGTGCTAGACTGCATATAGCATCATCCAGCCAAATGGAGAGAAAAGCACGTCACAAAATTAACTTGTGCAGCCAACCCTGAAACACAAACCCTGTGCCACGCAGCTATAAACAGGAGGAGGAAACACACTTCACTGTTTAAATGGTTTTCAACCTTTGTACAGGGTACCTTCCCATGATATCAAACGAAACTCTCAATCAACTTAATCAGTTAACATTTGGTTTCTACTTTTATGGCATGCCATGCATGGAAAAATGCAGTGTTTGTGGGGCAAAGATCATGAAATTAAAATGACACATTTTTGCTTCATATTACTTAACCTAGTTTTCTTGAGTTTCTCTAAAAGGGCAAACCTGCACTCTAATCTAATGGTGTAGTACAAGCTAATAAATATGACAGGGCTTGCTTTGAATTAAACAATCCAGAGACTGATAGCGTTGGTGGCATCATCATGGATCTTGGACCAGGCCAGAAATCTAATTCAATATTTGGACTTTCAAATGGCTCGGCTCTTGCTGGCTGTCTTGAATCCTTTCTCCTGTTGTTACAGGTAATTTTTGTCCTACACCAAGAGAGCACCTCCAGGTCTTTCTAATGCTTCTCTGCCTTAATCTCTGGAGAGCTGTTCCACAAGACACAAAGGAGAGATTCATAAGATAGCTTTCCATAAACTAAATAAATCCTATCACAGCCTGTAAATTTCTGGAATATTATTGATATTGAACCAGCACTGGAAAATGCTGTATTTTTCAACAAGGGCTAGCAGTGAAAACATTGAAGACTTATTTTTTAAAGACAGGTGGTGGTGCTATCCAGCCACGTATTCATGAGGGCCTAAGAAGGGAGTGAGATCTCCAGAGCTCCTCTCATGCAAGAGTCCAAGCTTTCACTCACTGAAATCCCAGAAGCATTGCTTCTACCTGCTCCTATGTACTGCCTTGCACACAGCTGCACAGCTGACTTGATATATGGATATTTTGGCTTTGCACCATGCAAATAAGGTGCAGTTTGGAAAATGAGGCTTCTTGCTCTAATGGCAACTTTATTTCTTCTATCAATATAATCTAAGAAAATATTACAGTAGTAATTATGCAAACAAGGAGAACTTATTTATTATTCCTAAAAGATACACCTATTTCTGTTTCAATAACACCAAGCTGAGTGGTCCAGCTGATGTGACAGAAGAAAGGGATGCCATCCAAAGGGACTTGTACAAGCTTGAGAAGTGGGCCCATGTGAACCTAATGAGGTTCAACAGGTCCAAGTCTAAGGTGCTACACCTGGGTCAGGGCAATCCCAGGCAGGAGTACAGACTGGGAGAAGAACTCATTAATGCAGGGAAGGACTTGGGGGTTCTGGTGGACAAAAAGCTCAACATAGGCCAGCAGTGTGCACCTGCAGCCCAGAATGTCAACTGAATCCTGGACTGCATCAGCAGAGGCATGGCCAGCAGGGCAAGGGAGGTGATTGTGCCCCTCTGCTCTGCCCTTGTGAGGCCCCAGTTGGAGTGCTGCTTCCAGGTCTGGGGCCCCCAGCACAAGAAGGATGTGCTGTTAGATCCTGTCCAGAGAAGGGCTACAAAGATGATCAGAGGCTGGAGCACATCTCCTGTGAAGACGGGCAGAGAGAGCAGGGGTTGCTCAGCCTGAAGAAGAGAAGACTCTGTGGAGACCTCATTGGAGCCTTTCAGTACTTAAAGGGGGCTTATAAAATAGAATAGGGACTTTTTACACAGGCAAATAGTGATATGAAAAGGTGAACAGTTTTAAACTAAAAGAGGGGAGATTTAGATTGGATGTTAGGAGGAAATTCTTCACTCAGAGAGTGGTGAGGCACTAGAACATGTTGCCCAGAGAAATTGTGGATGTCTGGATCTCTGGATCTCTGGGGATGTTCAAAGCCAGGCTGGGGTTTTGAGCAACCTGGTCTAGTGGAAGGTGTCCCTGCCCATGGCAGGGGGGTTGGAACTAGATGATCCTTAAGGTCCCTTCCAACCCAAGCCATTCTATGACTCAGTTACTTTTTCTTTTGTTAATTTATTTTTTAACACAAGAAATGGTGATGACTTTAATCAGCACAGAGAAGTCTGTGAACCTGTAACTGCCTTGTCATTCACTGAGTTCAACTCCCTTACTTCTATTCTGGATGTAAAGAAACAAGGCAGCTGGGAACCAAAGTGTAATTTAGCAGTTTGGCCTAAGTGATACCACTGAGTCACAAAATCTTAAGTGTTGTGCCCTTATCTAGTGAGAGAAGGAACATGTATTCAGTAAGGCCAGTTAAATAAATAAATAAATAAATAAGGAAAAACACTGTATAAGAAATAAACAACAAAATAAGAGAAGGTAAAGATTTTTTCCTTGTACCAGAGAGAAATCTCAATGGTTATAAGGGTGGAGGCCAAGAAACATAGCTGAGAATGGAAGAAAGCCACAATTATGTGGAAAGCAATTTCCTATCCACAAGCCTCATCTTCTTCAGTGCAGAGGGGTGGAGATTTATGCCTCTTCCTCCACCTGATCCAGGATTTGCCTGGACAGTTTATGCTCAGTTGGACCTTTTACAAGAGTTTCAACCATGTACAAGTTACATGGTTTCAACCAGGTACACCAAAGCAAGTATAATTACACATATAGGAATTGCATTAACATTCTAAAAATAATTGTAATGAAAAATAATATCTTTTTTGTTCTCTGCATCTTACAATATGGTGCCCAAAACCCTCTTAATCAGACAACAGAGTAAGTATTTCCTTTCATACTTTAATTAAACAAATAGCAGAGCACAAAAAGCAATAGCCAAATAGACCTTTAATCAAAAAATAGTTGCTCCTGCCTATGTTTTTGGTATGTCTATTATTAGCACTGGCCAGCTGATCTTTCTTGGCCTTATCTGGAAGGAGAGAGAATATACCTTTCTGTGTCAACTGAAATACAATTATGTCTTAAGCATCAGCTAAAGATGAGCAGTATAAAATCTCGTTCCACTTGGCTTCCTAACAGTGTACTCCCTAGTGCCCTAGGAAACTGTACTTCTTCAGCTGAGAGTATGAGATGTATTACTTACTTCTCTTCTATTAAATAAATCTATTAGGATGAGGCATAAAAACATTTTCTCCTTGCAGAGAACACTATTCCAGCTGACTGTTGAATGGTCAAAAGTGCTGAACAAGAGGTAGATGAGCTAGAAGAAGAAAAGAAAGATTTAAAAGGTTATATCCTTTAGGAAAAAAAAAAAAAAAAAAAAAAAAAAAAAAAAAAAAAAAAACATTGCTGGCATATTGTGAGAGGCATTTTGAAACAGCAATTCATTCTCAAAGTAATAAGGAAGTACTTTTAAGGAAATATGTTTTCAAAGAAGTAAGAAAAAAAAATGTCATTTATTCTGTCTAAATTCCACAATTGAAGCTAAATATAAAGGCTAAGTGAGGACAAATGCTACCCTCAATTGTTTTCTGATCCTTGCTATGGATTGCATGGACTTTCAGAATGTTTTTACAAAACTTTGTCCTATGACTTTGAACTGACTGCAGCTGGTATCAACTTTATTAATTTGTGGCCCAGAGAAGAAACCAGCTCACTCTTGAAAAGTCATGTTATTTTCACAGTGTCAAGTGGAAAAATTGCAATCTCTGTAAGAATATAAATACATATACATATATAAAGAATATTAGTATTATTTTAAGGGGATAGCCTCCATTCATACAATTACAGCTAAATCACTGACAAAACCCTTGTTAACTTAGACTGATGAAAGAGAACAAAATACAGACAAAGGAAAAGACAATCAAGACAAACTTTGCACAGTGAAAATTCAGAACAGATTATATTACTGTAACAGAATTTCCAGATACAGTGGTTTCCAGGTTCATATTTTCAAGAACATTTAATTTATGACAAATCATAAAGAAAAGTAATTTGATAAAGCAATTTGATATTTTTATACTGTTTTGTGGGAAATCTGAGATTTCTAAGTATGCAATGTTTTATTAACATTGTAAAGAATGCAGTAAAAAAATGCTGCTTTAATAAGGTATTTGTTGATATTTGAAGAAGAATCTGCTTCCCCAGGTTGGAGAAAGTCTGTATAAGAAGAGTAGACAGTATGTTTTCTCTGTCTTTGATTCTTCTTTTCAGATAAAACTGGATATTGAGCAAGTGAGGGTAGTTCTAATGTCAAAGCTTTGCAGACATTTCAGGCAGTGACAAGACTCCCACAAAGGATAAGGATAAAACAGGGAATTTGCCTTACATTTTTTGTAAGAAACCTTGATTTTAGGAGAGATTTTCACCCTTTCCCTTTTAAAGATAGAACTCAGAGGAAAACAAAATTAATTCCAGAAATAACACAGAGAAAGGAGAAACAAACAATATACCCAGAAGCATGGGATGATTTTTTTTTTTTTGCAGGTATATACAAAAAAAAATAATGATTTAAAAAAAATAAATAAATAAAATAAAATAAAATAAAATAATAAAATAAAATAATAAAATAAAATAAAATAAAATAAAATAAAATAAAATAAAATAAAATAAAATAAAATAAAATAAAATAAAATAAAATAAAATAAAATCTTTACATTGGAGATCAGGGCTTTCAGCCCCTCATAAAGTCTCTCTTTTGTTCACCTTTTTATCTTTCATTCCCTGTAGAATTGTTCTTTCCTTATATTATCTACTGAAAGGACTGTTCATCCGTTCATGTATGGAGCCCTTTCCTACATATTTTTTCTTCTTGCTTAGGATTGAGTTCAACTTCTGTGCTTTTGATTTTTGAGTCTTTACTACACTTGAATTTCTGAACACTTCAGTCTGGCTCCCTTTAATAACCTCATTTTCCTCAGTTTCTGAAAGCTTGTCTTTAAATCTGAAAACCTTAATAATATAGTTTTGCTTATTCTTGATGTAATTAGAGTATTTGTAAGCCCTCAATGTCTGGTCTTCATGTCTAATCCTTCTCTAAAATTCTCTCCATTTATAAAGTGGGTACTAAAATAGCAGAACACGTGTTTGATTTTGTGCTTCTTTGTTAGAAATGTAGGGGAAAAAATAGGTAGTCCTTGTCACAGTGAGGCATTTGTTCTTCAGTCTGCAACTGCTCCATAAAGACCCATATCGCAGCAGAAATCACAAAATAATTTATAGGAAATCCAGTATTTTGAATTGAATGAAATCAAACATTTGATGTTATTATTGTAGGAACCCCTTCAGGCCTAATCTGATTACAGTTGCAGCAACAGAAATAGGGTGATCAAACAGTCAAAAGTGCCAAGTCACAAGCTCTGGAGCTAATTAGCCTCAACAGCTCTGCCATGAGCTGGCAACTGTTCAGCTGCAAATAAGAGAGGAGGAGAACAAAATGGATAAAAAACCTACAAGAAGGTTATGAAAAGCCACCAGTATGATGGAAAGATATTGGCGACTTATGGATGTGCCAGGCAGAAAATTTCTAGCAGGGATAGAACAGGGCAAATGAATGCCTTCAGAAGAAGGCATTCCTGAGACCAGTATGAACAACAGCATTGCATTCTGAGTCTTGTTTTCTGATCTAAAAAGATTGTGGCTACCAACTGGATCATAGGCTGGTGGATTTGAGAACCTCAGAAAAAGCTTGCAAGTGTACAATCAAGATAATCAACTAAGATGTGAATGCTGAGGTCTAGGGTAATAGGATTGGTTTAATGTGTGGTCTAATCCCTCTCTTTTTGCCTGAATAAGCACTTCAGACTCTGATGGATGTTCCCCAGGGGTTGGTGCTGGGTCCAGTCTTGCTCAACCTCTTCATCAACAACTTTGATGAGGGAATAGTGTCCGCCCTCAGCAAGTCTGCTGACGACACAAAGCTGGGAGGAGTGGCTGACACGCCAGAAGGCTGTGCTGCCATTCAGTGAGACCTGGACAGGCTGGAGGGATGGACAGGAAGAAACCAAACGAAGTTAAATAAGAGTCCTGCACCTGGGAAGGGACAACCCGAAGTATCAGTACAGGCTGGAGGGTGACCTGCTGGAGAGGAGCTCTGAGGAGAAGGACCAGGGGGTTCTGGTGGATGACAGGTTGACCATGAGCCAGCAGTGTGCCCTTGTGGCCAAGAGGGACAATGGGATACTGGTGTGTGTGCATTAAAAGGAGCGTGGCCAGCAGGTCAAGGGAGATGATCCTCCCCCTCTACTCTGCCCTGGTCAGGCCTCACCTGGAGTACTGTCTCCAGTTCTGGGCTCCCCAGTAAAAGAAAGACAGGGATCTCCTGGAAAGAGTCCATTGGAGATGGGCAAAGATGATGTGGGGTCTGGAACATCTTCCCTATGAGAGAAGGCTGAGAGACCTGGGTCTGTTCAGCCTGGAGAAAAGAAGACTGAGAGGGGATCTCATAAATGTGTATAAACACCTGAGGTGTGGGAGACAGAGGGATTTGGCCAACCTCTTTTCAGTGGTTTGTGGGGACAGGACAAGAGGTAATGGCCACAAAATGGAGCACAGGAAGTTCCGCACCAACATGCAAAAGAACTTCACGGTGAAGGTGACAGAGCACTGGAACAGGCTGCCCAGGGAGGTTGTGGAATATCTTCTTCTCTGGAAATATTCAAGGACTGTCTGGCCGCCTACCTTGGCAGCCGGCTCTAAGGAACCTGCTTTGGCAGGGGGGTTGGACCCAATGATCTCTCGAGGTCCCTTGCAACCTCTTCAATTCTGTGATTCAGTGATTCTGAATAACATCAACTTCATTTTCATAAGACTGAATCTTCAAGGCTGCTGTTGATGCCTTAAAACTCTGATCTCATTTGAGAATACATATCATACACATCAAAAGTGACCCAAAAGAATACAATACCAGAGAGAAAAATTCCCTTGAGGAGCAAGTTTGTCTTTCAAGGCTTTCAAAGCTTTCAAAGCCATTTTGTTTTGTTTTGCTTTAGAACATATTTAAACATGTTTAATTAATTTCCTTGACTAATCACATTAGATGATTATGTTGTCCTTAATAGTGTCAGAGCTCAGGACTCTGAGGGCTATGTCAAAGTTCAAGTGATAGTTCAAGCATTTGGAGTCCCAGGGCACAGTACTCTCTTGCTCTGAGTAGTACTTGCTCCCTCAAGTGGTTTCTTGGGTCAGTAGGAGCAGTCACATGCATACTCAGCTTGAAAACTAGTTGCACAGTTGGGAACAGAAAGTTAAGAAAATAAATGGGGAGTAATTTGGTTGTGTGTGTGTGTGTATTTCATTCAATTTCACCAAGAATAGGTATCCTGTAGCTACCAAATTTGATAGCAAGTGTCACACAGTACTTTCTTTTAGGGCGTAAAGCAAATGTTTATTGTACTAAATACAACATGCTTGACTAGGTGTACAACACAGGAACCAACATGTTGATTTCAATTTGTTCTGCGTATCAGTGGAGGGTCTAATCCTTTCACAACGCTATCTAGCCACAACCATTTTTTCATTAATCATTATGTTTCAATGGGGAACACTGAAGGGTGTTTTCTCAGATTATACTGAAGTAAAAGGCTAACGTCATGGTCTGTTTATCTTCATACTTAACATAGTATAATTATTTTATATTTTTTTCATTCAGCTAGGACTCGTACCTTGACTTTTGTAAACATTGGCAGTTCTGTTTTCATTGTTAAGGATGTTGACTTAACAAAGTATAAAATAGGAATCTGGGTACGTGAGAGCAGCATATTTAAAGTCCTGCTTCCTTTTCTCCCGCTGCTCATATTCAGCAGACCAATATTCAACTGACTACTTGCAGTAAAATATCAGAACATTTGAAATAAAATAAATGCTATACTTCATGCTGCTATAATGACTGAAGACCTTTCTCAAAATAATGAAGGAAGTCCATCCATCCATACTGTAGGAGGAGAAGAAAGAAAAGTGGTTCAGAGGATTCCACCACGAATTTCCAGCTCTCATATATGCACCAAAAATGGTCTTTCTGTGCAAATGGATGAAGGAAGATTTCTGGAAAAACCACCCCTGTCTTACATAGCCTTAATTGCAAAGGCAATTCTTTCTTCCCCTACAAATAAATTGAATTTAGCTGCTATCTACAAGTATATTGAAGATAACTTTCCTTTCTACAGGAACAAAAGTCAAGGCTGGAGAAACAGTGTAAGGCACAACCTTTCACTAAATGATTGTTTCATCAAAGTCGGGAGATGTGAGGATGGCAAGGGAAACTACTGGAGTATCCACCCATCAAACTTAAATGACTTTGTTCATGGGGACTTCAGGCAACGTCGACGGTCACGAAAGCGAGGATATCAAAAGGAGCTAGAGCATTGCCTTACTGTGAATAATTTCATGCCATGGGGACATTATCCCTCCTACCCAGCACCAAGTTTGTTTTACCAAACACATTATTTTCTGGATCCTCTTTGGAAAATATTGTATGCTGACAGACTGCAGTTTATGCCAGAATACCAAAAATGGAATGCAAACAGTGATTTAATCATGGGGAAGTTTTTACCTCCACTACAGCCTAATAAACGACAGAGCATTTCTGTGGACTGGTTTTATGGATCTCCTTCTACTTCAGCAATGCAGCAGAATATTTTCCTAAATATTCAACAGGCATTGCCTAATTCTGTTTTCTTCTCTTCTTAGAAGCTGCAGTGAAGTTAAGCATTCAGACACATCTGTAAGTACTAGAAAGTACTTGAAGTGCAGTAACTTCATGGGCAGCTTTGTTTGGGACCCTGTCAAGACACAATATATTAATATATATTGCACAGTTTTGAATGTTCGTATATGTTTGAAGACAGCAAATGTGCTTACTCAGTCATGTAAGCCAGTGATTACCAATAATTGCTACCTAAGAGTATTAGCTTTGAAACGATAGCAATTAATGCTGGTTTTAATAATTCTACTAGTCAATGACAGTGCATAGATTATGAAGTATGAGTAAATCCATTAGCACTAATTGCCCAATAAAATTATTTTTAAATTGTTCTGTATTAATCATATTGTTGTATACTGCAGCTCTATTAGTTTCAAATTAGATTGTATGCATGCATATGTATAACTATATGATCAAACATGCACACCCATACATTACATTTATATCATATTGAATAGGAAGCATTAATACTTTTTTCCTTTGTCAGTTGTGAATGTCTTGGAAATGCTACCTGTAACCTATCACACTGTTGGAAATACTAAGTGAGTTATTCTTCTAATCTTTTAATTTTATACATTGTCTTGGACTCACTTGGCACTATTATTTCCAACATATTGTATTGATCCAAGAATCATTATACATTTATATATTTTTATCAATTAAATGTATACTTGCTTCTTTTTGAATAAATGTTCAGATCAATAAATATTTCAAGTGAAATAGGATTGCAATATTATTTTTAATATGTATTTAAGTTCAAGTCTGGTTCTCAAATGCATGGCCACATGTCAATTAACCTGCTTAAATGATTAGTTAATGACAGCATGACTAATTACTACTTTGCCCATTAGTTGGGTACAATCCATTTAAGAAATTTTCATTCTTCAGATAATGTCAACTATGTGAAATTGCTCAAGCTTATATCTATGCTTTTAGTTTACATAGTCATATATATTGACTTGGGTGCTTACATAGTTGTAGAGTATATGATGATATAAAGCACTCACTTAAATATATTTGTTTTATGTATATATCTACCCAGCAACCTCATTGTAACAGGAAAATTATATTAAACTGGACATTTTAAAGCACAGAAAGTAGTTTTATACTTAAGGCTGCTTGAGATGCATGTTGAAAGGACTTATATTATATGGAAGTTCACTACTTTGATTAAAGGTGCTTCTAGTTTTATGGATGGTTATTTTATTTTCAGTTGCTTAACATATGGCTGTATTTTAAAACATTTGCCTTCAGCTGATTTTGTTTCTGTTTCCTTTTTTCTTTATTTCCTTTTCTAAATTTCATCTGAAATGTTTCAATTCTTTGAGAACTACATGGGCAATGAGAGTGGAAATGAGCAGACTCATGGGCATGTATTATAGGAGCAGCACAGAAAATTTGCTAATGGAGAACTTTTTAATCAGGAAAGCATAGCAATCATTCCAGTGAAAATATCCAGCTTTTGCTAAGTTATAAACTTTCAGAAAATCTTGCTTTGAAATATTTGTTCACTGAAAATGTGAATTTGAGTAGTAAATTTTTAAAATCTCTGTTGTGAGGATGTCATACAGAGCCCTAACATGCGTACAAAACTTGAGACTTGGAAAATGACTGGGGAAGGTGGAGTTCAGGGGTGGCCAGCTAGCAAGACTGGAAAGGAAGGAAATAACTGGTGTTGAGACAATGAGCCTAGATTCACTGAGCAGGGAGGCAGGACCTCTGAGAAGTCTGAGGAATACAAACTGTGAATGCCAGGCAATTTTAATCAGATGAAAATGAAAGCTAGTGATAAGAAAAGTCAGGGCAGGTTTAAGGAGTAGCAGGTGAAAAGTCTCTGCCTACTAGTTCATATGCTAGGATGCCTGGGATGGAATGCAATACTTAATTCTTTAGCTGTCAGCAAATTATTTTAAAATTACACAAGACAACAAGCTACTCCTGTTCTCACTTGCTCCATTAGCTCACTTGGCAAAAGCTTGTGAAGTGCACCTGAGGATATTCCTAGAAGGACACAATGCCATTTAACTTAATTTTCCATGCTAAACAACAGTTGGAGGAGAGGAATGAGCATATAACATAGTAATTTGCTTTGAACTAATGTGGCCTGTTGCTTAACAGGACATCCTTTAAGCTTAGAATAACCTAATTAGTTTGTTTTGGAAAGAGAACTGCATTTTACCACATTAGTGATGGTGATGGAACTGAAGCATGTATTAAACCATACACATGCTTCCAGATCTGTGCCCCAGTTTCCTGTGGAAATGCAATACCAGGAATTTACGTGCAAACATTCTTCTGCCTAGATGCTCAGGTCTTATTTGAAAATCACTTTGAAATAGTTTTCATACCACTAGTAGTACACATACCGTAGCCTGGGAACTCCCATCTTAGATATTTCCAGTCTGATTATGTAGTTATCAGTATACTTTCTTACGTTTTTTTGTTTGTTTGTTTGTTTGTTTGTTTTGTTTTTTTCCAATTTGTTTTAAATTTTGCTTCTTTGTATAGCACCTGCATGCCCCAGTGGAGGAAGATTCTACTCATGTAATGAACAACTATTTTTTTCTCCCCATCATTCAATGTGTATCTGTGGCTTACATACTGTGCATAGTTTAAACACTGACCTAGAGACAAAATATCCATTCACTATTTTTTTTATTATCTTTCAAAGCCATAACACAATCTACTTTTAAATGCCCTGAGAGATGAGGAGTGTCTTGAAACATAGACTTAAAAAGACTGAGGTCAAATGTACATGCTCGCTTTGGACATCACATTTGTGAAATCCTTCTATAACACTCAAATGCTCAAAGCCCAGCTCCCAGTGCCCTGGTTTTTAGCTCTGAGTGTTCAGAACGTTTGCAATGAACTCAAGCAACAAGGAAACCAGACCATCTGTGAAAAGTTTGATTTAGCTTGTCCAGAAATATTGTAACAGATGAAAGAGAGGAATTCATCTCTTCAAGGTAAACTTCAACTGCTATAAAGTAGACAATCATTTTTCTTCCTGGAATCCCTAACCCAGTTTGCTAAATACCTTCCAAGTTCCTCAACAAAACCCAGTATTTCTTCATTATGCAATTCTAATTCATCAACAAAATAGATCTACTTTGGATATTAAATAAGGCAAGAAAAAAATAGACTTTTCATATAATTAAAGACCATACAGTAATGCCTTCAACTGAGGTAAGGGCCAAGTTAGGAAAGCACAATTTAGACAAGATGCCAATTTCTTTCCCTAGCCTGTGAAAGCCTGACATTGTGATCTTAATAATGTTTTTCATCACAGCTGAAGGGGTAGGGTTAGTATGTCATTTTGTGATGAAAATGTCAAAGTACTAATTTGCAAACAACCTGAATTCAAAATTTAAAAGCAATGAGAAACAAATCAAGTTATATATTTTACATGAATTCCAAAACCCAAATTCCACTTAGCATATAAAAATACATAATTTTCTGATTTTGATCACCCTACAATTAGAGAGGACATTAAATTTCTGATACAGGAAATTACCATTTAATGAGAAGACAGAAATGTTCTTGAAAATTAAATGGATGAATTATACGCTTGTGCAGGAATGTCTGCAGCAGTACGTGGTGTAAAAGACTCCCTTAGAAGTGAAAACAACAGTTACAAATGCTGAATTACAGAAAATATTATATTAACACAGTATTCAAAAATTACATATTGTCAACTTCAGCATTCTCCAGCTGAAATGCATTACCGAGGTTGATAAAAATGTCAGGAAATCATAATCTCAGCATTTTGACTATTGTCACCTCTGTTCTGCCCATAAATAAGACAGAGGTCATCTTTTTAAAGCTGATCTACTTTGAGAGTACACAGATGAAATGCCAGTATACGACATAAATAGCTGGAATGGAGGTCACATATGCTCTCATAAATAAATAGTGCAATTTCTCTCTTCTTTTTTGCACTAAAGAAAGTGACTTCTGCATAATGGAGTTATGTTTGAATCATATATTTCCTAACATTTTCAATAAACTGCATCTTAATGATGACTGGTAAAAAAACTAGGCCTGAGCATAAGAACCTTTTATTAACAACAGTTTATGGGTAATCATATCAAGGCAAATAATAACATTCATTTTGCAGTTGATCTTCACCAGCTTATACAAATATTTATTTTAAAAGTTCAGTAATGTATCTAAGCCTATAAAGCCCGGAAAGTTAGCATAAAGTTTAATTTCTGATACATTTGCTGTGCAGCACAACTTACGACTTAGACTTATCTTCTTTCATATGGAAAATAACCATAACCTGCCCAGAGGCACAAACAAAAGCTCTGTAGAAAAAGAAGCCTCTAAACTGTATAGCCACTCACACCTATGCACCGTAATTTATGCTCACCCAGCAGTTATCCATTTCTTGCACTCCCTGAAACAGTTCATGGAAGACAATTCCCCTTTGGAGGCTGCAAAGCACAAACACTTCTTCCAGCCTGGTGGGGCTTGGATACATATCCATGATGGTATGTCAGGTTTGGCCTATAGGGACACCATGTCAGGGAAAAAAAAAAAAAAAAAAAGGAAATATTGAAAGTCTCTTGGAGAGTCAGCGAGTGTAAGCTCAAATTGTGAGAATACTCCAATCACAATTAACTAGATGGTATCTCACTATAGGACACAGCTGTGGTTGATTCGTAGAATCATAGAATCATTAAGGTTGGAAAAGACTTTCAAGATCATCTGGTCCAGCCATCACCCTACTACCAAGGTCACCCACTAAATCATGGTCATCCCTAAGCAACATGTCCAGCCTTTCCTTAAACACCCCCAGGGATGGTGACTCTACCACCTCTGTGGGTAACCTGTTCCAATGACTGGCTATTCTTTCTGAGAAGAAATGTTTCCTAATTTCCAACCTGAATCTCCCTGGTGCAACTTGAGGCCATTCTCTCTAGTCCTGTCACTAGTTATCTGTGAGAAGAGGCCAAGCCCCAGCTCCCCACAGCTTCCTTGTTGGAGAGAGCAACAAGGTCACCTCTGAGCTTCTTCTTCTCCAAACTATACAATCCCACTTCCCTCAGCTGTTCCTCATAGGACTTCTGTTCCAGGCCCTTCACCAGCTCTGTAGCCCTTCTCTGGACACACTCCAGGGCCTCAACGTCCTTCTTGTAGTGAGGGGCCCAAAGCTGAACTCAGTACTCAAGGTGCGGCCTCACCAGAGCAGAGTACAGGAGGATGATCACCTCCCTGGTCCTGCTGGCTGCACTATTCCTGACACAAGCCAAGATGCCGTCGTCCTTCTTGGCCACCTGGGTACACTGCTGGCTCATGCTCAGGCAAACATTGATTAGCACCACCAGATCTTCCTCTGCATAGCTCTCAAGCCACTCTCCCCCAAGCCTGTAGTGCTGCATGGGGGTGTTTTGGCCAAAGTGCAAGAACCAACACTTAGCCTTATTGAACTTCATCCCATTGGCCTCTGCCAATCAACCCATCCTGTCCAGGTCCATCTGCAGGGCCTTCCTACCTTCCATCAGATCAACACTTCCCCCCAGCTTGGTGTCATTTAAATGTGCTCTCCTGTACCCAAATCATTGAATTTCTCTGAAGTGTAGCTTTAACTAGAACCTTCCCGAGTTTATGTTATCCGGCCTGGGTATGTTACCAATATGCAACAATTGTAACATCCATTATCTATATTATATGCCAAACAGTGATAATTGCTTACAAATATAATTCCATCCTTGTTATTAAGGTATGGGTTTCTGCCAAATGGGTCATGTGGACATGGCTTAAAATGCATAATTTTTGTACTATAAACCGAGCTTTGAACCTTTTTCTCAACATGGACTTGCTTGGACCAGGTGCATCCAAGCTCCAGAGAAATGCTTGCAGACTTTATTTCTATTGTAAGATTATACCATACCAGTTTTCCTGTGTGCCTAATAGACTTCTCAGCAGAGTATGTAGTAGATTTGAGTCAACCTCATAGCTCAGCAAACAAAGCCTCAGTTAAAGGACTTGCTCCTGGGAAGTTCTGTTAAATTTTGTCTTCAGATAGAGCTGTCAGCTCTTCAAAAAACCTCTTGGAGCTTTCAACAGTTTCTATAGCATCTTAGGCAGTTTTACCATTTGATTTAATATTGTGCTTTCAGCACATAGAGCTTACCTCCTTGGGTTCTTTGAAGACAGTGCATGGTTTATACTACACTTGTGACATGTTAGTCCTTCTAAGTTCTGGCATGCCTGGAGCTGAGAAGGACCATCTTAACAGGTAGAAACAAGCCAAAGTGTTTGGCCAGCTGTTTTTTGTTGTTGTTGTTGTTGTTGTTTGTTTGTTTGTTTATTTTAATGGCTACCTCTCTGTAAGTAAAAGAATAGAAAGGGAATGGGGACATCCTCAGCATCAGGAAAAAATATCCAATAAGTCTGAAGTTATAGTGAAAAATATCCTGGTAACTGTGCTTCAGACTGAGGCTGGAAACTTATCAACAGCCAGTTTAATGAGCTTCTTTTACAGAGTACTAGGTTCATTTTGAAGAAGGAGACATTAAGCAGTGAATGGCAACAGAACAGCTTCCCCATTTTCATTAGTAAGACAAAAGGCATTAATCTGCCTGCTGGGAAAATGTTTTCATGCTTCCACATAGTCCAAGTGTGTGCAAGAGAAAGCTTTAGTAAATATACAATTCTTAACAAAGTCACAATCACAAGAAGTAAATCCCTAGGTATCAGCTTGTATATATTTGATTTTACAGCTTGAGAGAAGGAAGGGACCCCCAAGGCCACCCAATTTGTAACAGAAGCTGCAGATCTTGAATGTTGTGCAGTACTATGAAATTAAAGAATCCTGACACCCAAGAGCTTTCCCCATGCTGGCTTAGGGAAGTCCAGGTCTCTATGCACAGGAAAGCATGGTTCCTCTTTCACAGAATTACTCTACTGACACAACAGAATTTTGAATGTGAGAAATAGAAATAACAACTGGATTTCACCCTAAATAAAGTGATTTAACATGTAATTTGAGCAGTTTGCAATTTGCTGTTGTAGAAGCCAATTCCACAGCAAGTCTAAAAGGAAATAATTAGTGCTACAGCATTCTACTCTGAGCAATACTCTAGTCTTCTAGTGTTGATGTTGACAGATATGTATGCATTTTTGTACTGTAAACAGATTAGAATTAACTACATGTGCTCAGACCAGAATTATTAAAAATAAAATATGGTTCCATCTTTTTAAACATGCATATTAAAAATCAAAATATATAACTAGTATACTCTACTGCGCTTTAAAAAAATAAGTCCATATATCAATTAAAATAAAACAATATCTCTATAGGCCAGTATATACAGTTCCACTATGGGAGAAAATTTTATCATCCTTCTTTGTTCCTCTTCCATAAAATACCAAAGCTGTGGATCACAATCCAGTCTGTTCAAGACTTTTAGAATTATTTAGTAATTCTGATACAGAATGCTAGGATTTCTGGTATAATGGTACATGTAAATACCAAGTACAGTAAAAGTATCTAAATAAGCAGCCATTACATACAAACAAAGCAGAATATACTCCACTCTTCACAGCTTAGATATGGTTCCCCAAATTAAAATAATTTTCTTTCTAACTTTCTAATAGTATTTTCATGGCTATAGTTATTTGTACCACCCGTAAGATAAATTACTGAAATTAGAAGTCGCAAAAGAAAACCATTGTAAGCAGAGATTGTTCTAAATCTGGAGACAGCAGAAGGAGTTTGAGAAAAGTCTGCAGATGTTTTGAAATGGGTTTTGCCTGATAATAGTTTCTAAAAAGGATCATGAAAGTATTTTCACAAAAAAAAAAAAAAAAAAAAAATCTGAACTTCATAGCCCTGAAGTGTTTACAGTGTTAAGAAAAAAGCATGACACATCAACTGAACTATTAGTATACTTGTATGTTTGCGTACTTGTATACTATAGACTATACTGTTAGTATACTTGTACTTTTTTTCAGTACAAGATGCTTCTTAAAGAGTGTAGTAGTGCGTTATTGAAATTGTTTAATATAGAAACACTAACAGACATTTGTGGTATACATGTATGTTTACATGCACACAAGCATGTTTACATATTTACAAATGCTCAAAATATTGTAATTCTTAAATTGTTTATAATTTTGTAACAAGTTGAATAACTTTATATAAGTATGGTTTGAGTAAAAAGCAAATCAATGATGCTCCAGTATTAATATCTGATATGTTTGCTGCCTCCACTGTTCCTCATATTCATGAAAGAGAAGCTAGACATGTGGAGATAATTATCCCATTATGTTAGTAGTACATTCTCAAAGATGAGATTAAAAACTATAATTCTATTTAATCCCTGTAGCCTGTGACACAATCAAAGAAAGAAGGTAATGAGAATACATCTCACAAAGCAAGAGTAAAAACAATGTCATAAAGGATGCTCCATCAGTTAAAACCTTTACATGTACATCTGATTGCTGCAGACTAGAAAATCACTGTAAAAACCATCAAGCACTGGGTTCACAGAACAGTTCTGAAATGCAAAGCAACAAATTAAACTGCACACAGTAAGTCAGAATCAATCAGTACAAAATTTATGTCATGCTTGAAAGACTTACTAGAATTCATGTAGCAATGCTTCAGTTAGTAGATCTTTTGTTAATTGAGATACAACAATACATACCAAAATTTAGTAAGAAATGGCAGATGTGCTACTAGCTGATAATTACTTTGCAAATCTGAATCAAATAATAGCTTTCTAACAATTAGAGTAATCATAGTAATTTTAAGGGTGGAGAGAACAAGGATGATATCAAGTTTGTGATATAAAAAACTGGAATTAATACTTGAATAATCTCCATCATTAATCAAGAAATAAATCCATCTTGCAAGTGGATTTCTTGAGAGCAGTTAATAACTGCCATCACACTTTCCTGAGCCTGCAATCCAAATATAGATAGAAGAATGACTGATATTAGTTGTCTGAAAGTGACAATTCCCTTCTGAATATCACCAGAACATGTGACCTGTATAGTATGAAGTTTTGAAGTTAAATGATCTTATAAGGAAATAATTCAGCAGCCAGCTTGATGACTACTCCGCATAAGAAGCATAGAGGCTTAGGTAAACCTGATGTATCTTAAAGCTGGGGAAACAATATAATTTTTAGTGTATATCTATTTAAATGTGAAGTCAAAATTTGGGTTCTACTGATTTCAAAGCCTATAACTGCATTCTTCCTATTTCTAGAAGATTTGAACCTCAGTTTAGAGTAACATGCACTACTCAACAGGTAATGGGATATTCCTCAGGAATGCTGATCTCCCCCCTGAAGCTGTTCCTTCTCCCATTGCCAAGCTATGCAACAAAAGCTCAACCAGATATTATATGTTCTTACAATCCAAAGGCAAGGAGCAGCTTCCTGCATGGACAGAAATTTGAAAAGCAATCTCTGCTGCAGCATGTCCTTCACTGTTAGTTCTGAATACACAGTAGATCAGGGACTGGAGAAGAGATCTTCCTCTGCCTCTCAGATGTTTCACAAATGTACTCACAAACCCAGATGCTCACTCATTCTTGTCCATTTTCTGATTCTCTTCCCTCTTTGCTTGTTTCAGACTGCAATCAAAACAGACCACTTTGAAGACAATCTTCTAATCTTCCAGGGACCTGAATCTAAGCAACAGAAAATTAAAACACCACCACCACCAATCATCCCTCCCCACTCCTCACCTTCTTCCCCCCCCCCCCAAAAAAAAAAAAAATCATGATAAATCTGAAAATACAAACTGGAATTACATTTGTCAAATTATTTTTTTTTTTTCTTTAGGAGCATGATCTTTAACAGATTGATCTTTAACTTTCGGAAGTCAATTCAGATTTTTGTGCTAATGTGAATGACTATAAGTGCAGTAGAGTTCAGGCCCGACTATATGCAGTGTGCATCCATTCTTTTATGGATTCAATACATGTCCAAGTGCATTTTTTAAATCCATCACCAATGTGCAGCCCAACAAACTCCACAGAGACCAATGACTGTTTGTACATCTGGGGTGTCAAACATTTCAAATAATTAGCCAGGGGAAAATGTATGAATGTGAAAGCAAAGTCCTATCTCTCAGTGACCAGAAGAAATCTATTCATATAGAACAAGAATGGATGAATGAAATTCTGTTGGAAAAACAAGGTGCTTGCTAAACCTTTGGAATTAACAAAGTAATCTGTTAGCAAACAAAAGCAGAGACAAGTTTCCAAGTTCCAACAGGCCAGGCCAATGAATTGTTCCCTAGAATGGCAGTTTGATGTATACATGTGAAAAGCAACTGGAAAGGTTAATTTTTCTAACTGTGCTTCAATAGAATCCTCTCACTTGAAAGATCAAAGAAGAAATATTGCCTAGCACGGCAAGTGGATGTTGCTGTGAATTTATCCTGTGCTTTAAATAGTAGATTACAGGGGACAAATACTGAAAGAAGAAACAAGAATTTAATTCTACCAAAAATAAATAAATAAATAAAAGAAAATTGCTTTTTAAAAGTAAATTATTTTCCCCTGAAAACTGCTATTACATCAGATGCTCTGAAAAGCAAAATTACCCATTTGACTGCAGGATGGCAGGCTTCTCCAAAGTATCTTAAAAAATACCTAAGATGAGTTTACATTGACTCTTTCAAGCAAAGTGCATATGCAAATCTTCATTCTTTGCAACATAACAGTCCAAGATTTTACTGAAGGGTTTATGTCAGTGATGACACAAAGTCTGGTCCTTGGTGGCTACGTGAGTGAAGACATTTATTTCAAATATTCTTTTATGAATTTTTATGTTCTGTGATTCATAGGAGAAGCAGACTCAATAAAGGGTTTGAAGTACCCACTGTGTAGAACTGTATACTTTCTTAACTGTATGGAAGAGATTTATTCAACATACTCGACTTTTTGGCAAAATATATGATCTGACACTTGAAACAACCCATTTTCTTTTTCCTAAAAGTGCCAACAAAATTACTTTGAATAAAAGGATTCAAAATGCTTTAGCCTTGGTTCAGCGAAGATCAGCTCGCAGTTGTTTGTTGTCCCAGCATTTTGGAGATGTTTCAGATCTGGACAGAATCTTGAAATGACACCATATGATTGCTCCTCTGAAGTTTTGTCATTACTTTGGGTCCATCGTGTCAATGGCACAAGTTGGGAAACTGGAGACAGTGCTCAGAAAAAGTACTAGTTCACAAAACAGTGATCTGCAGCTCTGAAGGAAAAGCTGTATATTAGATAATGTCACAGCCTGTCAGACCCAAGACCTTTAATTAAAGCATGTGCAATCATGCTCTTCAGACCTCTCAGCAGTGACATTCATCTCAAAATGAGATATTTTCAGAGGCAGAAGGCTGGTTGGCAACAGTTTTGAAGGAAGAGGGTGCTAGGTCAATCTTTTTGAAGTTCTGGTTGTGTCTGGGTGAATCAATAGTATTCTGGTATCCAAAATTGTGCCTGATATTGGTGTCCATGATGGAGGCAAGTGACACAAAACCAACAGAAAAGACTGAAGCAGGGGAAACAATCCTTTTGTGTATCAGCTATATCTGAAACAAGATACTGGATGGTGCTGCCATTCTGTGTCAACAGCAGTCTAACTGCTCAGACATGATGAGTCCTTAGCTTTCTCTCAGAACATTTTTTCACCATTTGTTTCAATACAGCTGAAAAAGTAGTTTTATACTATCATAGAGCTGTATGACACTGCAGTGAAAACTTTGCACTGCCATTTTCTTAGCCTTTTCCTCTAAAATGTTTGACTTCTGAACTGACATCTTAATCTTTACTTTTACAAAGTAAGTGAGGAGTTGCAAGATGCCCAAAGAGCTCTCACTGAAAGTACAAATACAGATGTGATACACAGATATGAGCCAGCTCTTGATATCTTCTAGCAACCATGGTGGTGAAGTAGTGAAGATCATTCAGATAAACTGGTTAAGATAGGCTACTAGTATGCATTGAATACATGATCTCAAAAGTCATCAGTGCTAGTTAACTTACTCAAGATGAAATTTCTGGTTACTCCAATGGAGTAAAAATACCAGACTTACCTGCTAGCTACATCACTTCAATTACACTTGGTGAATCCAAGTCTGCTTAAATAGATGCGATCTATACTGCACTGGTAAAGTACACATGTGGATAACCTCCTTCTTTCCCCCAGACTTGCATCTTGTCATTGTTCTCATTCCTTCAAATCTTAGTCACACAATCTGTCAGCAAAGTTTACCATTGCAGTTTGCAGTAGGTTTCTTTGGTCATTGTTAAGCTTTGGAAACAGCTGAATCTCCCACCCGACTGGAAGTTCACTAGATATGTACTGAAGTGTTATTCTAACCTGCAGATACTGGGTTCTGCTAACACCAAGAAATCATTTTCTTTTCACATATTACTTTAAGAATTAGCTTGCAAAACAATGCTGTTGTGAGGGAATTTGAGAAGAGTACTACCAACATCTTTGCTAAAAGCTATGTGTCTTCCTGAAAAATGTAGTATGTCTTAAAATGCTTCCCCGGTGTTCCTGTTTGTTAATGAATTAAGTACATGCTGATTTAAGGATACATTTTCTACATACTTACCTCCCATTTTTGTAATTTGCATGTCTAATCTATGTGCAATGCACTGTTAATTTACCCTGTAGTGTTCCCTTGGAATATAATTTGTATGCATATAAAATATCAGTGTAATATCTAGAGATGAAATCCAATGGAAACAGTTTACTGTGAAATCCAATCTTTGTTCCCTCATTTTTCCACTTCACTGACTGTTGCTTTTTTAAAGTACTCCTAGAGCAGCTCTCTCTTGCACAGTCTTTCATTATGTTGCATTATTTCTTTATTTGGGAAATAAAACTAAAAAGCTTTTTTATACAACCTAATTTCCTATAATTTTTGGGATGATCTTAAGACAGTTCTTCAGGAGAGAAAATGCTAATCAATTTTATTTCAAACACACATTGAAATTCCACATAAATTGGTGCCAGAGTGCAAATGCTACTCAACTGGGAATGGAGAGGAGAGAGAAGAGAAATATATGCCAACTCTCACTTCAATACAAAGGGTGTGAGATACATTTTATTTGAATCAAATGCTATTTAACAACTTAAGCATCTGGGGCACATCTGATAACTTGGGTAAAATGTATTGATTTCTCTATTGATTTTTCTAATATACCTTCTCTATGAGGGAGCTGTAACTGAAAGTAGCAAGTGACTCAGCTAATGCCAACTCTAAGTAGTGTGGAGATGTACTGATATACAAGATGGGTCGTCACTGAATTCCAAAATACTATGGATTCTCACTTTTCACTTGGAGGAAATACATGGTACCAGTGTCTTTCTTGCATGGCTTGCAGTGTTTGCATTTTGTTTTCAATACGAATCTTTTAATGCACTTTCCTATTGATAAATATATATATAAGTGTCTTTGTTCGTAAACTAAAAATGTACACATGGATTGAGAAGACATAATCTTTATACTACCATATATTTTAACCTTAGGAGTAGAGCCCTTTATGTAAAGGCCTTTTCTTTAGTCTCAAAAGTGATTTGTATGTTGAAATTATACACACAAACATACTAAACATAAGTAACACCTATGAATTTCTGGTCAATTTATTTCCAGAAGTAACTTTGAAATGCTATAACACTTATCACTCTCTCTGAGCAGTTTTCTATAAACAAAGGATAGAGAGGAGCTCTTACACTCTTGAAAACACTAGGAAAAAAACTTTTGCCATTGGGTTCAATGCGATCAGAATTTCCTGGCCACAAATGGAATTTGCCACTGAACTCACTGCAAGTTTTTCTAGGTACTGTTGGATTTAGCCTTAAGAATTCTGTTCCCCACCCCTTCACCCCACTCCGCCCCCCCCCACCCCCAAAAAAAAAAAAAAAAAAAAAAAAAGAAGAGCCTAACAAATCACTAGGAAAAGCAGCAAGGCAGCCTGGAGTATCACCACTTAGCATTGTAAATATCTGCACACACAAAACAGCTCTTGAAGTATGTTTTCAGCTGTAGGAACCCACATTTCATATTTCAACTCTGAAGATCCAAAAATAGACTCTGTAAGAAAGAGTATTCAAGGCCCCCAGTTGACAACAGTATTTTCTGCAAACTCTAACCATGAAGAGATAGCTGATACTGTGCCTTGACACTAATTGCCAGGAAGGGCAGGAAAGATCTAGGCCAAATAGGTAAATGACTGCACCATGAGAAGCTTTTGCTACTCTTTGTAGAAAGGTTTAATAAAAGTAGTGGCCACTCTTCCTTCCCCAGCAAGCATTATGTTTGCTCCTAGCTCCTCCATTGAACTTCATTTGGCCATTTTTTTATTGAAATAAAAAAATTGGCTTGAGGCTCTCCAAATTTGGCTTGAGGCTTCCAGATGAAATACTTATGAGGTGTCACACACCTGATTAACTTCAAGACTCTTCCAATTCCAGAAGTCAAAAAGTTTACCCTTAATTTGCTCTGGGTTCTCTGGTTATGTAAGATTCCTGTTATGTCTGTGAAAGTGTTACAAGAAACGCAGCACCCAATGATTCTGGGAGGTGCACCCTGTGAATATCTGGTCTGCAAAAAAGAAGCAGATGGATTTTGGAATAGGAGGGGTGGGAGGGGAATAGAGGGGAGGAGGGAGACATAAGACTTCAACGTGCTGCGTTCCAGGGATCGTGAACCACCCCAAATTCCACTCAAAACTGTGACTGCTGGTAGTGGCACATCTGCATGCAGATAGAGAGCGGAGCGTTATCTGAGGGCTGCACAATGACCCAATCTGCACTTCAGCTACAGCTGAAGTAAAGCTGAAATCCAATTACCGGCAGCTAGCACATCTCCTCCTCTGGCATTATCAAGCCCAGCTCTTCAAAGTTTTATGTAATTCTACACGAAAAACAAAGAATTTTCATGTTAAGTGCTATAGAATCCTGGAAGCTCTCCCTGTGCGTCTCGCACAGCCTCATCCTGGAAACAACACGGCCTCGCGAGGAGTAATTAAACACCGGGAATGGGCCGGGGGGGGGGGGCGGCCCCCCCTCAGCCCTGCTCCTCCGTGAGCCACGCGGTGGCACCAAAGCGCCGCTCTTCCCCCGCTGCGCGCCCCGCTGCGCGCTGCCAGGGCGCGGCTCGCACCTGGTCAGCTCTTCCCTGCCCCGGTAACAGTTGTTGTTCCCGGAACGTGGGAATATGACGGCAAGTCTTCTGCATCCCCCAAAACGTCACCAGAACCCTCCGTCTCTGAGTGCTGATTCATTTATGTTACAACTGCTATGAAAATAGACAGAAGCTTTTAAGAAATGCTTTTAAGCTGTCTTTCCATCTATTATTTTTATATTTATTTTATTTTATTTTATTTTATTTTATTTTATTTTATTTTATTTTATTTTATTTTATTTTATTTTATTTTATTTTATTTTATTTTATTTTATTTTATTTTATTTTATTTTATTTTTACACTCCCTTCGTTGATCATAACAATTTCTAAGACCTGAAACCTCTGACTGGCTCTATCTGGGTACAACTTTGTGTCTGCATCTAAGTGCCTACGTAGATCCTGGGAGATGGCTGGTTTGTATTACATATATAACTAAGTCCCAATCAGGCCCTGACACTTCTGCACTAAATGCTGGACAAACAAAGCCTTACCAGTGCCCACTGAAGCCAGCGGTGGTTGGTCAGGCCCCATGGTGAGTGCTCCTAGCCTGAAGAGCTTACAAGTCCAAAAAGACAAAACAAACAATGACAGACATAACAGGCATGCAGGCAGCTGCCTTGGCCCTGACCCTGCAATTTTTTCTGGTCTGGTTTAACCCTGTCTGAGAGGGTGCATGATCTGGACTCTTATTTTTAATGCAAATCTTGCCCGCTTACTAATCCGAGAAAGCTGAATATACTTTCTTTAATATATTCTACATTGAGCTTTTAGAGCAGTATCAATATTCAATGTGTTTTCATACATCTAAACCATCAACAGAAAATAATTAATAAAGTATCAAATAGTTTTCTTCTCATCTGCTTCTTTCTTTAAAAAAAAAAAAAATTTACCCTTCTCTCCACTCTTTTTTTTTTTTTTTTTTTTTTTTTTTTCTCAGTACTTGCCAGTCTGTATTAATTATTCCTGGTTTTATGCACCATTTCGTATTTCAGGTTTCTATCTTGTGTGTTTATCTTTACTCATGTGTATTCCCTCTAGGTATCAATGAAACTATTCACGTGCTTAATTAAACACAGACAAAATTTGGTAAGATTATGACTGCTTTTTATGCAACAATTAATCCCTGGGTATTATTTTACTTAGCTCTTACCATTTTACCTGTCTTTTGACAAAGTCTCTCAGGCAGTAGTTCCAAGCTATTTAAAATTCTGCCTTCTATCTTTTCTGTGGGATTTCAGGTCCCCAACCTCCAGCCATGTCAACCATCCCAAGTACAAGTGTCTGTACTCCTTATTTCTCCTCACCAAAACCCCATTCCAAGATACAGGCAACCCACCCCAGTCCCTGAGTTTCCCCAGATCCTGCCACCAACCTTCCAGCAGAAACCCCCTGGACTCCTTTATTGCTTTGCTCACCAAGCAAGCTTTAGCCAGACCACCTTGCTCTTGGCAGGTTCCTGACTTCCACTGGCCACCAAATCTTCACAGCATTCCCCAAAGACTGATCTTCCCCCAGCACAAAGCTGGTAAAAGGGATATAGGGCATGTCCTATGAGGAGAGGCTGAGGACACTTGGGATGTCTAGTCTGGAGATAAGAAGGTTCAAAGGTGAACTCATTGCTTTCTGCAATGTCCTGAGGAAGAGAAGCAGAGAGGGAGGCGCTGGTCTCTGCTCCCTAGTAATGGATGACAGGATGCACAGGAACTATACAAAGCTGTGCCAGGGGAGGTTCAGACTGGGTATTTGGAAAATTTTCTTTACTGTGAGGGCAGTCAAACACTGGAACAGGCTTCCTAGAAAAGTGATTGATGTCCCATTCTTATCAGCATTCAAGAGGAATTTGGATAACGCTCTCAATAATAAGCTTTAACTTTTGGTTAGCCCTGAAGTGGTCAGGCAGTTGTACCTGATGATCTTTGTAGGTCCGTTCCAACTGGACTATTCTATAAAGATCTGTTCCCAGCCCAGAGCTTTTACAAACAACTTAATTCCCTGCCAAGTAGATATCTCCTGCCTAGATTCAAGTTCCATGCAAACACTACTTACCTCCTTGTCCTCAGTGATCCCCACCAACAGTGGCAGTCTTACAGTAAACAAATTTCATCTAAAATGAGAGGAGATCAAGGCAGAAAAGGTACACAGAGAGAAAAGAAATGGGGGAGACAGGATAAGAAATGGAAGGAAAAATCTTGATGCTTTTGAATAGCCCTCAGCTCCTCTTCATGTCGTGGCATCCCTCCCAGCTTGAGATCAAAACAGAGATGAATTTATTTGATTGTAAAAATGTAAACTGTAACACTTCTCCCTTTGTATTCAGTGAAATTCTAAATGTCAATAAATTGCTGAGCTTCATTTCTGAAAGTCATTCTGTTTATCCTCCATCCCTGTTCAACAATTCTACATGCAGTTCTCTTCTGTCATGCAATGAGAATGTCACAGGGAGTTGGGTTAGTCCTTACATTTTGAGCACCTGAGGTCTTGTTTTTTAACTCTCTGATTCGACTGTCTCCAGAAGGAACTCTAGTGTCTGTTGGTTTCTTGGGAGTAGCATTTTGTAGACATCACACACATCCTAACTGAGCACAGTAATTCCTTTATGAGTTATTTTAAGAAAATATCAAGTAGTCAGTAAGACCCCTTTTTGTGCTTAGGTATTTGACATTTTTTTAATTTTTATTTTTATTTATTTATTTTTACTATGCTGCTAAACTGAGAGTATCAACACAGTTTGGACGAGATATTTGGTAAACCTGTGTGCTTCTCTTCAAAAATCTACCAGCAGATTAAGATTTCACATGAACTTATTGCTGCTTACAATGAAGCTGTCTTTCTCCAGATCTTGTTAATTTATTTGCAGATGAAAGGATGGTAGGACTTGTTAAGTCTCCCTATCCCCTCTCCTCAAGCAAATTCTTTACTTTATGAAGCATCAGGCTGTTTTTTTTCAAATGTTCCTTGGGAGGTATTTAGGATCCCCACCTTCACACTTGAACTTCAAAGTCGAGCACTGTCTAGTGCCCATCTTCTCAGCATATTTTTCAAGAACAAATTATAAACATTTCGAGCAAAGTGCACTTATTACAAGTTTGTTTGCCAAGTACTGCTGCCTCCCTTCTAAGTTCCAGCTACGTCAAAGCATCTGGTTTACAAACATGTTCCTCCCCTCGACTGGTACATGGATGCCAGGGTGTAGAGGCTTATCACTAATAAAGGAGTTTCCCAGATGAAAGCAGAAAATGCTGTGGGAGTCACTTAATAGACTCTCACTTGTCACAGAGTGTGTAAGCATGTTGTAGTCACCAAGCAGATGAATGAAGTGATGTGCAGGAGGAGTGATTTACCCAACTTCTTCAAGAGTCTGGTCTAAAATTCCACAAAGCCAATAGATTCCTGTTGATTTCTATGGACCTTACACTGTGCTTTCAGGTAATTATTTATTCTAAACATGAGACAGTGAGTGCCCTGGGTTTATCTTCTTTAGAAGAGCATGCAGTGATTTGAAATTCCTGCATATTTGCAACTTAGTTTACACAGTATAAATATATATATATATTTACTGAGTAGATAGATAACAGTCTATTTTCTTCAGAAAGCAATGCAGTTCTCAGTCTCATTTTTACTCACAGCTATACCAAATGCGACTTACATAAAGGATAAGTTATTTTGACTTGAAGCTCAGGTCAACCCCAATTTCAAGAGAACATAAATCTGGCATAAAGCCATGTGCTTCTCATGCATCACACTCCACAGTGAGATCTATCATTACACAGACTCAAATACACAGTGCCTAAGCTTTTTTTTTTTTTTTTTCTCTATCATAGACTGCATAGCAAAATTAAGAACTTTCAAACAACCCTCTGAAGATTTGTGGGAACTTAGGAAGATGTTACACCAATAAATGTTAGCCTGATTGGAACATTTAATAGGTATGGCAAAATGGCTATTACTACATTCTCTCATGTCTCTACTCCTAAATAGGATTTTCTGTCTTTTACAAAAGATTTTAAGGATCTTTCTTCTGATTTCAGGGGATTTCACCCTAATTTATAGTGATATGTTGAATGTGGACTTAGCTCAAAAGAGCTAAGTTTTGTCTAGACAATGGCGTTGGTAGGATTTTTCAAAAATCTTTTCGTTCATTCCTGCTAAAAGATTTCAGTATTTTTGTGAGTCCATTTAAGTACTAGTTATAATAAACTATATAGCATAATATAATTTGCACAGTTTGTCTTTATATAACTTTATCCTCAGAGAAATAGCTCTGTATAGGATTGATGCCTGATCCAATGCCATACCTTGGCTTGCCCTTCCTTTGTTAGGAGGAAGGGGCACTGAGTCAGGATGTAGTGAAAAAAAAAAAAAAAAAAAAAAAAGCTTTCGATAGCATGGAAAATCTCCAAACCTTTTGCTATCTCTGTTATCAAAATACTGAACTGTGCCCACTCACTTGCACAAGTCTTTGTTTGCACATACACTAGACAAGTAATCAGATGTATTATTCTTACACAATGCCTTGCAGTCCGGATGCTTTGCAAACTGAATGTGTCTGTCCCTATCTTTTGCATGTGTATGCAGGACAAAAGGGCAAAAGGAGCCTTCCTCAAATCTCACAAGTCCCTCACAATGACAAATACAGTATTTGCAGAAAAGGTTTTTTTCAGGCCTTGACTGCAAAGCACCTCAGATTCTGGTTATACCTATAGTGAAATACTAAATCAAGGTTTTGACTTAAGACTGCACAGCTTAGTTTGGTTTGGGTTGTTTGTAGCATCTGACCAGACAGAAGCCCAGGGAGCCTATCATTTTCATGATGGCTGTATCTGCATAAAATCCCAGCTAAGTACTCAGAAATTTGAACAGTCATCTTTATTACCATGAGTCCAAAATTAAAAAAGAATAGAGAAATAATAATGATGCACCATAAATGCATAGTGAATAGCAAGCATTTTCCTTGGAGCAGAGCAAAGAAGTGGGTGGCCACACTTGATAGCAACATTGGTTAAATATTTCAAGAAGCCACTGACATAGTGAAAGTGGCATGTTACTAGAAAAAAAAAAAAAAAAAAAAAAAAAAAAAACTGATTCACAAATTTGCTCTTTTCATTTCAGCAGTGGGGAATCCAGCGCAAGAGCTGCCTGAAAAGAGGACCTGCCATCTGGCTGAGCCAAAGCAGTACATTACTGTTTTTCAAGTACATCATTTTATGGGCTACCTAATCCAGTGCTCTTCCTCAGAGGATGTGCATGTGACTCAGCCCATCTCCCTTTCAGCTCCAAGTGTTGCTAGTAAAAGATTCTTCTCTGTTTATTCTGCTATGTTTTTCATTATGAAGCTTACATATTGTCTTCTTTTCTTCTTCTGGTACTCGAAGTGCTGAATTATTGCTCATGGTTCTGTGTGACCTGGTTCTGATGTTATTAGTCTAGCTGCTCTATTTTTGTTATAAAGTATTTCAGGTATATCGCTCTTTGGAACAGTACATTTCTTTTGTGAAAGACCTTCTATTGTGTGCCTGTTTTTCACAATATATATGTGTGGTGCCTACTGCAAATGATTATCTGCTGTATACATAAAAATAAGGTGTTTTAATCATAATATGCCCATCATTCCTGCTGGCCAATTTACAGATTTTTAAAAATAAATAAATAAATAAATAAATAAATAAATAAATAAATAAATAAGAAGTACTGGTGTTCCTTCCTGGAAATTTTCTATTACAGGAGGAAAATAAAATAAAATAAAATAATATAAAATAAAATAAAATAAAATATAATATAATAAAATAAAATAAAATAAAATAAAATATAAAATAAAATAAAATAAAATAAAATAAAATAAAATAAAATAAAATAAAATAAAATAAAATAACAACCAAAAAAATAATAATAATCCTTAATCTCATTCAATACTGCCAACTGGAAAAAAAATACAAATGTATACTATTCATTGCTATGTTTTCTGAGGCTCGTCAAATGCAGGCTGTTTCATATCAATGGCAGGAATGAAATGTCAGGATTAAAGGCCTTTTGTATTTTCCTGGATTTTAGCAGCCAGAATATAGAGGCATCTTGAGCTGACCTCTCCCGATGAAGAGGAGTAAAAGGAAAAAGGAAGTCTACAATTAAAAGAAGCCAGAACCCAAGTGATGATGTGATTTACAAATCAGAGATGCATAGGTTTCAGAAACAAACAGGACATGTCGATGATCCAGTGATTTTCAGTGTGAGATTTTCCATCTCTGTCCCACTAAAGTTTTCAAAAGTCCAGATTAAACTAAAACGGGAGGAAAGGGACTTGTTTCCCCCAGTAATGTTACTTATTCCACACAAGCAGACTTTGACTTGTGTTGAGGTCTCTCATTGCCTCAGGAATGTAAGAGGTTAATTCAAGCTGTCTTGATATCAGATAATAATTACATGATTTATGACCTCTGTCATAAAGCATCCAAGAGATCAAAGACCAAAATAATGTTGCCTCATTTTATGTTGATTTTGTTCAATGCTGGTAACAGATGGAACTTTTTTTTTTTCTTTTTTTTCTAGAAGTGCATTTTTTTCTTGCTTTAAGTCCAGTAAACTAATTGTTGTTTAATATGTAACATTTTCACCATTTTTCCTTGAACTTCATCATGTCTTCCAACCATAACATATCCAAATAATGGACAGTTGCTATCATTAAGGCAATTCCTAAACTTTCTAAAAACAATTATTTGTTTGTTTGCTTGTTTGTTGTTTTTTTAAAGTCTTAGTTTTAGAACAAAAGAGAGTTCTGCATTAAGACTCTTTTTATACTATTTATTTATTTATTTTTATTTATACCCTTCTAAAATCATTGTGCACCCTTAACTGGTTTTACTGCAGAATCCTTTACAAAAAATTCATAAAGTGGCAGACATGCTATCTTGTTTTTGGTTTGGTTCATTTAATACTTTTCTGTTCTAATAGTACAAGCACTCTTGTCTGTGATGAGGCATATGAAAAGTAAATCCATACAGTAAATCAAGGAGTTTAGGTAAGAATAAACTAATTACCCAAGTTGGAATTTTGACAAGACACTAAAATCAATATCACCGCTTCCTTATACCAATGCAATGAAGAATAAGTCACAGGGTAAGACTTTACTTTCTATATGTCATTGCAAAGAGACAATGCTTTCAGCATCAGTGTCTTTTGGCACTGGACACAGGACTGGATCAATACTGACACCAGAACAGGAATGTCACCTGCCAGGATTTTTACAGCATGCCTGGTTTAAAATAAATAAATAAATAAATTGATTAAAGCACAGGAACAGCTCTCTGAAGGCTTTTCTTTAATTCCCAGACAACTCATAGAATTCCTCTGTGAACTTGGGCACTCCCTGTCTCTCAATTTGTCTTCTGCTTAAAGGAAATAATAACACTTACTGACTTCACAGGATTTTTGAGTTATTCTACTTATTAATTTTTTGTAAAAAAATACAAGTCTTTTTTTCTGGAAGGCAATATAAAAGTGCCAAGTTTTATTCATGCACTTATTAGTATCCTATATACTAGTGCACACTTAACAAACTAGTTGTGTCTGTAAAACAATTTCCAATGGTATATCTATGGTTTCTTCAGAATTTTAATACATTATCACCTACAAGCCTGGTTCAGAGAAAGATATGCCATTACTAAGGTCTCTTTTGATTACTCAGGATCATGTTTTGTACTGATGTATTTGGAGTCTTTTGCTTTGATGGCTGCAAGGTACCTAAAGCTCAGTGTTTCAGCCTGGTCATTTCAGAACTTTGCAAAATATAAAACCAGAAGTACCACCACAATTATATGGTCCAGCTTCTTGTATGGAGCAGACTGTGAGTTGCCTACACTAATTCTTCTTCGAGCTACAGACTGTCTTTTAGAAAAGCATGTTAAAATTGCCATTAAGGATGTTAGGAAGTAGCTCACTCCAATGCTCATTTCTGGCATGAATTCGTCCAGATTTTCCTATTTCATCATATTTTCCATCATATTATTGTTAATTTAATGTATTTGCTAGATTTAAGAGTCTATAACAGAACCTGTAAAATTCCCCATGGTAACAGCTTTGAAGTTGTTTCAAATCAATCTCTAATATTCTCAACTGATAAAATAAACAGATTGAGTTCTTCGAGTCTTTTACCCTGAGGCATGATTAACAGTCCCCAAGTCATGTTTGTGACTTTTGTCTGAACTTCTTCAACAATATTCCTGAACCATGGACCCTAGGACTGGTCAAAATATTTCAATAATGATTTCATCAGCGCTAAATACAACAACAGTGTAATAACTCTCGACACCTATCTTCATTCATTATTCCTCTGATGCCTATTTATTAAGCTCATATTAGACATTTGGTGCACTGTGTCATATCGGGAAATTATATGCAGATGACTATGAACTCTGATCCCCAACTCTTTTGAGAAGTATTGCTTCCGAGAACAGAGGATCCAATATCTAATTACAGGCTGAAATGTTACTTCTTAGATTTTTAGTTATTTAAATATATTTCACCATACTAATATTTATACTGTTTGGAAGTGATTTGATTACTCTCTGTTGGTGATGAGCCTCTGTGTTCCTCCAGCCGTTCCTCCAGCCATTCCTCCAGTCATTTTTATGTTTACAAACATAGGCTCTGATGGCCCCACTCTAGCAATACAGCTGGAGCAATTGTCAATGATTAAAGTTCCAGTTGATGGAGGAAGACTCTGTCAAAATGCGATCCTGTGAGAACTGTATAATTCTCTGCTGGGACTTGGTAAGATGCTTTTCTGAATCCAACAGAGATAAACAAGGAAGATGATTTCCTTTCTTCCACCAGATATAAATGTTCAAGTTACTGCTGAACAGAGATTATCCAGACCTTTTAAAATAAAGGTTCTCGGTACTGTCTTTTGGTATAGAACACCACCACAGTTAAAGACCTTGTTGAGTGAAGATGAATTGTCATTCCTTTGTTTTACATTAGTCTGTCACTGTATTAACTGTATTAACATTTTTCTTGTATTATGAGAACATATGCAAAGACTGTGTAAAATATTTTTACGTTATCTCTGCAATGCTAAAAATTTCAGTTAAATCTCTCTAAACTTTTTTTTTTTTTTTTTTTTTTTTTTTTTTTTGGCAAAGTAGACTACATAGTATTGGTGCCAGTAAAAACACTAGACGTCCCCATGCTACTGGTTAGAACATCCTTTCTCACTTCTTAACTAAACAAATTCATAATATGGCATTATGAGTCTTAATTGAAAACTGCCTCTAAAATTTACAGCTCTGTCACAAAACAAACAAGCAAACAAACAAACAAACAAAAGCTTTAAGGTTTGGTTGAAAGAGACAAATGTTTAGCCAAAGATGCTATTTAAACAAGTCTTACAAAAAATTACAGATTTTACATAATAGGTAGGTATACTCTTATTTAAAGTAAGAAGACTTTAGATAATCTAGATAATCTCAAGATTTGACTGACTCATTGTCTCTCTAGCTCTTCTCAAGTAATATATTGTTAGCCAAAAGCATGAAGTAATGAGAAGAGAGACAAGTTTTCAGTGGGTAGAAAAGAATAGGTCAATTTCACTTCTTATTAGAAATGTTACATATATGGTAAGTGCTTCTTTAATTCCATTTTGTAGTTCTTGTTTTTCTATGTATTATTCAGAGATTAGATCAATTATTGTAGATATTTAGGACGAATAATTCTGGTTTTGCACAAAGCTTAATAGGACGTATTTGTCCCTCCTCCGAAATGTGCTCAGAGGAATTGTTGTCAGAACTAGTTACAGCTTCTTCTTTCTCAGCCTGCCCTGTCCTGTCTTGCTTTGCTCCTCAGCTGAAGTTAGAACATAAAATAAGTTTGTGAACTCTATATGGTTCTAATTTATGAAGCTGGCTTTGGTCCCTAAGGGACCATATGCTGGCCAGAAATCATCACAATAAAGACACAGTTCATCTTCCCTCTGAATTTCCCAACCTTTCTTTTGCTTAACATGCTTTTTTGGACAAGACAGAAAGCAGTGGGAACCAGCTACTCTAGTTGAACACCATTTGACAGTTCACTTCAGCCAGGGGAATTTCTACACTGGCATCTGTGACCAGATTCCAAATTTCTTTACTGTTCAAAGACTGCAAAACAGCTGGGTCAAGGGGCAGAGAGTCTATCTGAATTTATTTTGCTTAAGCTTGAGGTCTGGTCTTGCTTAGCTAACAAGATCTCATTACATCATAGTCCATGCAGCTATGCCTTACAACGTGTGCTTTGGACAAGATGGTGAAAAGCAATTAAGAGAACAGCGAACACAGAGATTGTTCAGATTTCCTCATACTGAGATTTTTGCACCAAGTACTCAAGTTTTCAATCAAAAATTGATCAAAGAAGAACAGGAAAAAGAAGAGATGTACATTTCTTTAATACTAATACTTTTAGCTCGTGGGGAAGGTCATTTCCTTTACAAAAGAGGCTAGATTCTTTGTTTCATGGTGAAATTTTCTTCATATATGATGTTATGGAGAAGTCAAACAAGCAGATTTCTATCTGCTTCACAGCTACTTTGTGAGCAACCAAACTGTACATTTTTCATCTTAGAGTATTTTTTAACAAAACAAAACACAATATACTTGAAAATGTGCTGTCAGTGCTTTCATACTTGCGTTTCACACTTGCTTCAACACATTGATAAAAAAGGAAAAATATTTACAAGACAGAAGCCAGCTAAGCTTTGAACCCAGATTTTTTCCATGCTATAATAAAGTGGTGCATCCTGCATTAGTCAAACAGTGCTTCAGAGTAATAGGATGCATACTGTCAACAGCTATGGCTATGTTTGTTCCCTGGCTACAAATTACTGTTGTCCTCAAATTGGGCTGCAAGATCCATTGCAAACTAACTGAAATAGATTTTTTTTTTTTTTTTTTTTTTTTTACAATGCATGGTACAACACTATCCTCAATGTGCAGGTGTTAACTACAATTGAAATTGAAATCTTAAACATTAATAAATATAAGACATTTCCTTTAGTGACATTTCCTATCTGTTTATGAATACATCCTCCCACATGCCATCCCATACAGTGGTGTTCGCAAATTTTTAAACTGCCTGAAGCAGAAGCTTGTAAGGAATGATGTGGTTGGTCCCATTTGTCTTCATGGGGTGTTAAAAACCTCGTGATGACAATTCTGACCTCAACACAGCTCATAGCCAGACTTGGCTGTTGTGATCATGGAACCTTAACTTGTATGCAGCACGTTATGATTTTTTCCTGAGTTAATTTTTATTTTAATGATAGTATATGCATAGGAAAATATTCACTCTTGTGATGAAGAACCCATGACAGTAAGTAAGAAATTATTCGAGGATGGTCTTGTTGTTAAAAATGTTCCTCTGCATTGTAGTTTGAATTTGTCTCATTGCAAATGCCATCCTCTGGAATCTGTTATACATTGTCTGTAACAGTGAGGACCCATCTATTATCAAAATATACTGCTTTGTGGGTATTGTGATACATGCTTTAAAATGTGTTTGAATTCTTGTTACTCTCCCATTAACCTTTTCCAAGTTTTAGTCATCTCTCTTGAACGGTGGACATACATTTCTTCTGATCATTGCACTGAGAACTGAGCAAAGATTTTGCTCTGTTGATTGTCATGATCCCTGTGGGTTTTTAGAAGACCTTTTTTTTTTTTTTTTTTTTTTTTCCCCAACACAGACCCTTTGTCTCACTCTCAGCCTCTCCCAGCATAAGTATCCAATGCACATTTTGCATTCATTTTTCCCATGTATCATTTCAGCATGTATTTCATTCATTGTTTGGGATTGATACCAGATTGACAAGCCCATCCACACTGTCTTGTTTACCACTTAGAAATACAGTTAAAGCATTTGCATTCTTCCATTCTTTTTGGAACTTGCTTTGTTTTCCAAGATTTATTGCAAATCCATATTAATGGTAAAGCAAGAAGTGCATCCCACTCTTTTAAGACTCTTGAATGGCAATTATCTGTGTCTATGTATTTTAAAAACTCTAGCTTTTGTAACTGCTGCTTATTGTCCTCTTTTGTCACTCTAAAATTCAAAACTATTTATTCACTATGTCTATGATCAAAAAAATCTGCTTTATCTTTATAATTTTTAATTCAGGCATCAGCTTTTCCTCATATGACATTGCCATCTAATTCCATTTTCTGGTGGATGCAACTCTTTGAGTTAGGAAATGACAATATTAAATACCCATTTTATTAAGTTTGGGTTGAGTTTCTTCATTTTAACACAATTTTCCTTCCTCTGTCATTTCAGATAGGTAGTTAAGGTATTGCCAAATGATACGGTTCAATATTCTGCTCTGGACACCCCCTATTCCTCCATGAGGACATTCATGCATGAGTTTGTTTGCAACGTGTTGTGACTTGGAAACAGATGATGCAACTCTTCTATTCAGCAGGGGTATTTATAGCACATACTATCCAAAATAAATCTTTAATTTAGAAGGCTATTTTCTCTTATTCCCTGAACTCAGTTGAAAGATTCCAAGGGGATTCAATGCATCCATGTGAATCTCCTGTCTCTTCTAAGATGGGAGAAGCCTAAAGAGACCATGTCATTTATGAAAGTATCTAAGCAGGTATCTAAAATTCAGTTGTTTGGTCACCTCTCTCCTTCTTACTTCTACTTCTTTCTGCCCTTCTCTGGGCAGATTAGGACATTCATTTCAATAATCCAATCACGCATATGCTTTCTCATCAGGTTTGAGCCCAACTAAGACAAACTCAGCTTATAAATTAACAGTGTCAATTTCTGTTCTTTAGCATTCAGGCTCCTGACACTGATGTACAGACACTTAAAGATGTTGGTCTTTTGCTTTGCTTTCAATGCCTGAATTTCATACAAACTCATTGTTTCTGTTCTGATATGAGGGTTAATTTACTGCTGAAGTTTCATAGCGTAGTTATTCACATATCCATTGGTATCAGTATGGACAGAGGGAGATGCTAGCAATGGACAACGCACAAACAGTTCAGGATTGTTTTGGTGGTTAACCAGTATTCTAAGGTTTCTTCACAATATTCTAAAGCATTTTCAGACCTGTCTGCCCAAAGGGACTCCAACATTTAATTCATAATAACAACAACAATAAAATCCTTGATGTTTTTACATTTTTTTGAGGCACCAACTATTTCTCCTTTTCTAGACTGTAGCTACACATTGTAAATGGTCAGTGATACACAGTTGAACATATAGCAGTGTAACATGAATTTAATTCCACATAAGTATAAAGAATACAATATATATAATGCTGATTTATTGCTCTTATTTATTAAAGACCTTGATATTTATTTATTTAGTCTCCATACACTTTGTAGTTAGCTGGTCAGAGTCATGGTGCAACCAGCAGTCTTTCTGTAGATTTTAGGTAATGCTTATGTTAGGACCAGAGCAGGCCCTATTAAAATCCATGGATAAACTAGCAGATCATCTCCTAGAATAATCCCTCTTAAACCTTTATTACAGCAAGTAGCACCAGTTCACCTGTTATATTAAATACAATAAATTACAGTAAAAAGAAATATTGTTTTTCCCTTCTTCAGCATAGATATATATGGGTCCAAAGTCAAGTGTGTAGGTTTTTTTTTTATTATTATTATTATTTTTGTTTTGTTTTTGTTTTTTTCAACAAACTAAAAATACCAGAATTTATGTGTGTAGTACCTATAATTCTATTATTGGAACAATTTTTTAAGAAGCCAACATTGATTTAAGTACTCTTAAAGAAAAAATTGTCAGATTTCCAAGATTATTGTCAAGATTATTTTCAATAATCTAATGTCTTTAACATTAGACATGATTAGACATGACATGATGTCTTGAAATCTGATGACTGGTGACTTCTGAAAATCTAACACAGAGGGCGCTCATAAGTAGAAGATCCATTTGTTTAATGAGATGTCCAAGCCTAAATTTTTCACCACCAAGTTTCAGGAACAGAGCGCTCCAGAGAATGGATGGTTGGGCTGAGGTAAGAAGATGCATATGGTTTGAGCAGATGACTCTGGAACATACTTTCCACATGTCCAAGGAAGCTTCGGCTAGAGCCGCATCTTTGGAAATGTAGAACATCGGAGCTAGTGTCATTCCTGCCTTGAATTGGAATCAGGGTCCATGAGTTACTGAAATGATTTAGGAGTAGTTGCAGTTTGAGAACTTGAAAAGACGTTGTCTAATATTGGAAAAGAAAGAACAAAAAGAAAAAGAAAAAAGAAAAAGAAAGAGAAAGAGAAAAAGAAAAAGAAAAAGAAAAAGAAAAAGAAAAAAAAGAAAAAGAAAAAGAAAAAGAAAAAGAAAAAGAAAAAGAAAAAGAAAAAGAAAAAGAAAAAGAAAAAGAAAAAGAAAAAGAAAAAGAAAAAGAAAAAGAAAAAGAAAAAGAAAAAGAAAAAGAAAAAGAAAAAGAAAAAGAAAAAGAAAAAGAAAAAGAAAAAGAAAAAGAAAAAGAAAAAGAAAAAGAAAAAGAAAGAAAGGAAGAGGGAAAGAAGGAAAAACAGAAGAAAGGAAGGAAGGAAGGAAGGAAGGAAGGAAGGAAGGAAGGAAGGAAGGAAGGAAGGAAGGAAGGAAGGAAGGAAGGAAGGAAGGAAGGAAGGAAGGAAGGAAGGAAGGAAAAGACCATGTAAATAAAAAGAATTCCTTTTAAAAGATTTTTTTTTACTTATTAAATGATTGGGTATAAAATTGCTAAACCTCTTGCCTCAATACAAATGTCCAAGGCTACAGATAACACTTCATTTCTTCACAAATCATTTGTTCTAAAAAGTGCTGTTTTTTCTGAGTCACTTAGCCTTGCCTACTGCTTTGCTTCTTACACAATGAGTAAAATAACTGACAGACTAAAGTGCAGTGCTGTGATATCCAATTGTGTTGACTGTGCGTGATTCTACATTTCTCTGATTCTCCTTCTAGCTCTACTGGCTGTGCAGCTGTAGCAATAAAAAGCGTGTTTTGCTGTTTAAGGAAAGTGACAAGTAGGATGCTGAGGCAGAAAGTAGTATTTTGTCATTTATCTGATTATAGTTTTGTACAAATTTGGAAAACAAGTTACTTTGCTGCTTCTGTATCACAGAACTCTATAATTCACATCTACAAGGCATTATCTCTATTGCTTTAAAATATATATTCTAAGGTTGTGTCTCTGCAATCCCTTTAAATAAACCTAAAAAGGGGCTTGTTTATTTAGTGTTCAACTAGTGTAAAACTCCTGTATCTAACCATATTGTTAACATCCACAGTCTGCTTTCAATTTACTTCACAAACCCATGAATTCTACACAAGTGCTTGTGGGTGGAAAGATGACTACTTAATACATGTTAATTTGTGTGCATGACATATAAATGGTTTCTAAAAAGACAGCTCTGTCCCCTATCCCTAAATACTGACAAAATTTCCAGAATGCCAGGAATGTTGTTACAGATGTGTAAATGCCATGAAACTGAGTGCAATTTTGCATCTTTAATGTGGTCCTTGTGTGTCTGGTACCAAAGTAAAGCAGTTTCCTGATACAGCTGTAATTGCTGTTTGGTTACTAAATGTATTTCCTTAAACATAAGAATGTTTTGCCTTTTTTTTTTTTCTTCTTTTCTTAAAGAACTAGAAACTTCGTGCTCTATGGGTATGATGAAATCATAATTTAATATCAGTGCTGAAAACCACATTTGGGGTTGGAAGCAAACAAAATCAGAACGGTTTTCTTCTGTGAAGCTGAACCTAGCATCCTCCCTCCACAAACTTCAGGTTCTGACAGATGGATTTCTACCCTGTGAAAGCAAGTCATAGCCCATGGGCAACAAATACATGCTGCCTGAAGACATCATGGGACAAGTGTAAGAGGCCTTGTGCTACCTTACCACTCATTTACTTCTACCAGCTCACACACTTTGAGTGAGGCTGAAGCAGTTCATCTGGAGGTGACACTTCCCGCAGCTCTGTAGCTTGGGGCAGGGACACTTTTGCATTCTGGAAAAGGAGAGTGGGACACTCTCACAACAAATAAAAGCAGAAAATCTTCCTGTTAGGAAGACTTCTGTCACCCTTAACAAAAAATTCCTGCAAGTCTCTATTATGTTTTGCTCTGAGTAAACCAAGAAGGGAAAAAAATGCAGATAAATGATCACAAGATAGAAAATGAAAGGCCAGACCACAGATTTTGGTGGAACTCGAGAAGACCCAGTGTTTTATAGCCAGCAGTGTATTGTCACTGCTGAGTCTGCTTTTGCTGACTTTATTTACCTGACTCGTAAAATAAATCCCACATGATCTATAGCTTGAGAGAGGTGCCTGGGCTGCCTGCCCATCATGGTGAGGAAGTCAGGGATGAGTCACTTTTCTGAGGTGACTGCTGAAAGGCTGAAGACAGGTTGAAGACAGTGTTGTCTCAATTGCTGGCCTTCTTGGGGTTGTCATGCCCTGCTATGTTGTGACTCAGAGCCCTTCTTTTGGACATTGTGCTCATGGGGACTGTTTTATAAAAGAAGCAGGTGTCCTCACCTGTTTTAAAACTTCCAGGTTTGCAATATCTTGAATATTGCAAATATTCTTGAATAGCTGCAATATATATATTAATGGAATAAATAAGTTGTTATGCTATTCTAATTGTTTTCTAGACCCGCCTCAGGCCTAAACCATCAGTCGCCTCCCGTGACCGTGACGTAAGCACTTGCTTTCAGCTGGCCTGAAGTGGGGATGCAGGAAAAAAAAAAAAAAAAAAGGCTGAAGATGGACTGGAGCAGTGAGAGAAGTGTGATTACACAGCCCAGTGGGTAGGACACTTACAGAGGAAAGGGGAGGCTAGGGTCAGGCAAGGCTCTAAGGACTGGTTGGGCATTTTACCTAATTAAAAATTAATGCTCAGCTGCACAGAGGATGCCTAGTTTTAGGAGGTTGGTTCAGTTTAGGAAACATGCCAAGCTTTTCAACCCTACTGTGACAGTTATTTCGAGCAGAAGTGGCATCTTAGGAGCCAAAGGGATTTTAGTGTCACCTTAGCAATGCTAACTCCTCAGAAGGCTAAAGAAGGATTTTGAAGATTGCAGCTTGGATTTAGGATCCTACATTTTAGCAGCACCTTTTGCAATATCTAAACCTTACAGGTCAGATACTAAATTTTCCAGAAGCCATGAGCTGTTTGTGGGACACACTGAGAACTATTGCTTATGCTTGTTTGTGATACTCTTCCAAGAGTTGTCCTTTGGAAACTTGCCTCAGTCTTAAAACTTTCCTCACCTTTGACTAAATAATACTTTTGTATACACACCTAAACGTTGGGGACTGGGACCTTTAACTGAAAGGTCAATGTGGCAGATTTCTCATCCAAGCCTGGCCACACAAAACAGGAAAAGAAACCACAAAGTTCTGTAGGTCAAGCTTTTATATATAGATGTGAAATATAAGGTAAAAATAAACAAACAAACAAACAAAAAAAACCTGCTGTGTTTTTCCAATACATGAAATGGTTGAAGATTTGCACAGCTTATTGTTATTATGATTTTTCTGTATCAAAGAATCCAGGGAAGACTATCACAGTGCAAGCCCTCCTTTTGGAGCAGCACTGTTAAGACAGCATACATAAGGCAACATCCTGCTTTGTTTTTCTTTCCTCCAACAACTCTGATTATTTTATTTTTAATTTTGGTTGCCGCTCTAAGGCTTATTGAGTAACTTTAAAATGAAATTGTAATAAAACACACTTAAAGCTGTAGGTAGTGCAAACAGTGAAATGATCTGCGAATTTTTGGATGCAAGTTTTTTACCAAACATTCCTAAATCAGTAATTGGTAGCAGTGGCCCAGCCATTTCTCAAAGCAGAGAACATTTCACAGGATTTATTTCTGCCAGAGGAATGTTAAACACTTCTCTCACCAATTGAGAAACCTTAGCCTTTAATGTTGACTCAAAGAGCTTAGTTGCTTATGAGAGCTTAGTTGACTACGGAGAAGGTAGAAAGTATTTTTTTCAGAATAATATGAAAATAGCTGTTAGACAAAGGAATACCGAAAGTGTTTATTGCCTGCAGGGTAATCCCACGTTTCATGATAGCCTACAAAGTGGACATATAGCCTTAGAGGAAAAGGGTTTCTCGCTTTTGACACATCAAGAAGCTAAAACGGAGACCCTCATCCTGGGCATCAACAGCTACTGGTAGGACAGAGAAAATCTGAGTTTCACTGTGATGAGGAATCAGACAGGGAAACAAGATTTGTAAGAGAGTGTTAAACTGCCATCACCCCCTAACAATAGCCACAGCACTGGAAAATGCTGATTGCTAGTTACAGGATAAAACTGGTGAGCACTTGCAAAACATCAGGCTGAAGACGGGCAAAAAGCTGCGAATTTCCACAGCTGAAGCGAAACAACCTGGCAGTTGAGTTTTAGTAATAAAGCACTCCATACCGAAACCCATTTGGTTCAATCCTTAACAAACGCCACATGCCCTAACATAGGAGCTGTGATAAAATATTGATAAGCCTGGTGGTTTTCATCGTAGCGGTCTTTGAGCACCCGCTTGCATGTCCCTTCCTACCCCACTCTGAGTAGCAACCTGAAACTCAAGGAATACCTGGAAAATCCTAAAGGAATAACATATATCTTGGTTCTTTACTAATGATGGCAAATGAGCGCTCTGTAGGCCCATTAGCTGAAGAATTGAGGAAGGGCTGAAGTCTGATGGGCACCCCTCACTTGGTCAGCCACACAAAGCAGGTACACTGCTTACACCGGGTAATGCAAAAACATTTTGTGATTCCTCTGAGGATCTGTTTACAGCTCCTGCCGTTGTAGGACACACCAGCCTCACCCCTTATGTTATTCTATGTGTGTTTTCTATGTGTTTCTTCTCAGGACCCAGCATTATGTGGGTACACACAGAATTGGATCTGGAATCCCACAGCCAGCACCCTAGCAATAAGAACTTTTTATTTTTATTTAATTTAACCTTTTTTGGCTTACGTTAGCTTTCCGATGAACTTTCTCCTGAAGGCTGGAAGCCATGTGGGTGCCGGGCCACTTCAGAGGGCCACCATTCTTGGGCTGCTGGTGGACAAGCCAGGCATCAGAGGCCGGACACCACGGTGAGGGGCTCCCGGCTTCAGCCCCGGTAGGAAAGCGAGAGCCGTAGGGAAAGGGGGAAAAATATATTAAAAAAAGTTGCCAGCTCTCATTAAGATTTATTGTACGTCTGAACTTTTGTAGTCCCGACGCTTAACGACAGATGGTGGTGTAACTCCACCAATTTTGTAACGTCTCCCTTCACTTTGATGTTGTAATACAGATTCTCCTCGATTTGACTTCGGTTAAAACCAACATTTTCTGCTCCTTCCAAACCGTCTCGGGAGCCGTGCGCGGGGAGAAAGGGGAACAAACCTATTTAGAAGAGAAGCCTGTTTTCGCGGTCGCGTTATAAACAATCCTAATTGAAAATGGCAATCTGATAGACACCTAACGCTGCCAGCTGCACACAGAAAATACATTAAATTAATTAAAGGAAGACAGTTTCAAAGCGGTTTATTTGAAGCGAGAAATACAATACAACTGTGCAGATGAAATCTCGAACCGTAAACAGGAACAAATAAAACGCACCAGCCTTTTTCATTACAAAGCCAAGTTTTATTTTTTTTTTTTTCCGCCGTAACCACCGCCGTAAAAATAAAAGAGTCGGCGAAGTGTTTGTTTGTTGAGCCCTCCTTTTGCGTGGCACTTGCGAGCCGCTCAGACCCGAGCAACGCCGACTAATTTAAGCAGCCAAGCGTCGTATTGTTCCCTGCGTATTATTACCCGCTAGGCAGAGAGGCTGTCAGCAGCGGCCGTGTGAACGAGGGGGGATTTTTACATCGCCTTGAAACAAAGCGGAGAGCTGCCGGGGGCTGCGGGGCTACCGCGGCTCGCTGGAGAGGAGGGAGCCCGGCTCGACGGCGGCGGCCCGGGACCGGGCAGGGCAGGGCAAAGCGAGGCAGGGCCGGGCAGAGCAGGGCACAATAGGGCATCCCGACCCGGGGCAGCCCGACCCGGGGCAGCCCCGGTGCCGCCGTGCACCTCCTTTCCCCTCCGGCCCTCCGCGGCCGCGGCGCGGGGGCGCCCAACGGAGCCGTCGGTGCCCGGCTGCGGGGCCGCGCCGCCGCCCGCGGGTTCCCCTCCGCCAAGCGCTGTGTTCGCCGCCCCTTTCCTCCGGCCGCAGCCTTGGGACGCCCCTCGCGGCCGGTTCCGCGGGGAAACCCGCCCGGTTCCCCACGGGGAGAGCAAGGAGCCCGCCCGCCGCCTCCGGGAAGGGGGCGTCAGCTTTGGGGCCGCGCAACTTGCGCCTCCGCGGAGCCCCGATGCCGAGCCGGTTCATCCCACCGGCAAGCGGAGCCCGCGGGGGGCGATTTCGTTTGCAGGCGGCGGGGAGCGCGGCGGAGCGCCCCGCACGGGTCCCCCCCGCACCGCACCGTCCCAGGGCCGCGGGGGCCGGCTGCCTGCGGCCACGCCGCTCCGCAGCCCCCAGCCCCTCGGGGGGCGCGGCCGGCGCCCCCCCGCAACCGTTGCGCTCGCAAAGTAGCGAGAAATAAAAGCGACCGGGGTTTAGCGGCAACGGGGCGGGCGAGGTGTGCGTGAGATAGGGCTGAGGGCGGTGGTGGGGGTAAGGGAGAGTGGGAAGCGGGAGGTGGGGGGGGAGACAAAAGAGTTGCAAGTAGCAAATAAATATATTTTACGACCACCCATCGGCAGCGCCGCGCCCCCGCGGCAGCCTGCCCCGGCGGTGAACTTTCACCTCCCGAACCCGAGCTCGCCCCATTGGCCGGCCCCGCCGCCGCCCCGCACGGGCCCCCCCGCAGCCGCCCCGGCCCCCTCCCGGCGGCGGGGCCGGGGCCGGGAGGGAGCCGGGGCGGCCCCGTTCGCGGGGGGCCCCTGCGGAGTTGCCGAAGTTGCGGCGGCTCCGCCCCCGCGGTAGCGGCCGTGCAGGAGCCCGGGGGTGGTGGGGGGGGGTGCAGTGCCCCCGGTGGGGCCGGCCGGGAGCGAGCAGCCGAAGCGAAGTTATTATAATAATTATTATCATTTTTTAATTCGTCCCGTGGTTAACGCCGAGCGGCGGTGCACGCAGGAGAGCTTTTCGAATGCGAAAAGTGCCGGGCGGAGGTTAGGGCGCTGGGAGCGGGAGGATGCTTGAATTACACAGCGCAGCCCGCTTTGTTAATTTGCTGATGTACCTGCGGGGCGGCAGCGGGATTAAGTGCTCGGCATCGAGTGCCCGGCAATCGCGGGGGCCCGCAGCATTCCTCCCGCTTCTGGCCGCGCTGCCAGCTCGTGTGCTCCCCCAGCTCCATCCTCGCTAAAAGCGTGGGGGCACCTCTGGGCTCCCGGGGGCGGCCGGTTCCCTCGGGGGGGGGGCTTTGCACCTTGCCGCGGCCCGTCGGGAGGGGAGAGAAAGTTTCGGGAAGCGGAGGGGCGAGGATGCGGGGGGATGCGGCTGCAACGGGGGGGACCCCGACCCGCATCCTCATCCCTCCTCCCCTCCAGGGTGCCTCCCACGCGGGTCCCTACCCCCGTGCTCGGCCCGCGGCACGTCGAGGGCTGCCAGCAGGCTGCAGCCACTCGGCACTGCCAGCACAACACCCGGCTTTGTTTTCTCCCCGTCTGCTAAACTCGTTGTGTCTAACGGAGCAAAAAAGGGGGGGAGAGGAGGAGGAGGGAGGGAGGGAGAGAGGGAGGGAGGGGGAAGAGGGGGCGGGGAGGGGAGAGCAAACAACTTCCCCGACGGTTTGTTTACACAGCAGGTGGACCCGACGGCGGAGGGCGGCTCGCAGCGACCGCGCCGCCGGGGCCCGGCCGGGGGAGGCGCGGAGCGGAGCGGGGCGCGGCGGCCGGGGCAGGGCAGGGCAGGGCAGGGCGCAGCGCGTCCCGTCCCGTCCCGTCCCGCCGCACTTTTGGCTGTTGCCATCTCCCCCCCACACCCCCTTTCCTCCCACTACCACCCCGCGCATTATTAGCACTCCTGTGCAGGCCACTTCGCGATCATGTGAGGGCTCCCTCTTCACTCCTCTTTTTCTCTCCGAAGGAGTCGGTGTGTGTGTGCAGCGTTTTTTTTTTTTTTTTCCTCTCCCTTTTTTTTTTTTTTTTTTTTTTTTTGCATTTCCAACAAAACACATACACACAGGCGGCACACTCCGCACACGGCCAGACCCCCGCACGCCGGGGGAGGGAGGGAGCGAGGCAGCGGCAGGCAGCGCCAGCCTGCGGGAGGGGCGCCAGGCACCGCACCCGCGGAGGGGCCCCCCCGGCCGCCCCCCCCTCCCGGCCCGCTCGGCCCGGCGGCGGCAGCGGCGGCTCCGCCCGCAGAGACTTTGCATGTGCGCGCCCGTGTGCGCGGCTCCGCTCGCCCTTTTTCTCTCGGTGTCAGCTCGTCGGGACGCCCTGCACGGTGTCTCCTCCCGGTAAGTGTTCCCCCCCCACCCCCCGCCAACCCCCCGCACACACCCGTCCCCTCCTCCCCCAGCAATCCGGTGTGACTCGCTGCTTCCCCCCTCTCTCTCTCTCTCCCCCCCCCCCCTCCCCAATGCTCCGTTGCTCACTCACTTGCCGCGGGAAAGTTTGGCCGGTGACATGTGTCAGCTCCCCCGGCGCCCGGGGGCACCGCTCCCGAAAACGCACCGCTTGCGGGGGGGCCGCTGAGCCGCGGGGGTGGGGGGGCCGCTGCCCCGGCCGGAGTTCGGGCTGCGCCGGAGTTTGGGCTGCGCCCGGGTCCCTTTCTCTGCACCCCCCCGCTCCGGTCCCAGCCCCACTTTCCCCAAATCTGCCGGGGCTGCGGGGCCGAGAACCGCCGCTGCCCCGCACCCTCGCCCCCCCGGCCGCCCCCCCGCGTAATTAAAACCAAACAACCTGTAGCCTTCCCGTGCGGGGCCAGAAGTGCAAGGCAGGGAGGGCTCGGGGCCGGGCTTCCCAGGGAGCGTTTCCAGGGGAGGCTCGGCCGTCCTCGCCTCGCTTCCCCGTTTGTGTTGTTTTTCTTTTTTCTTTTTTTTTTCTCCCCCCCCCCTTTTTTTTTTTTTTTTTTAAAGACCTCCCCAGCAGACAGCCGGGGTGAAGAAACGTGTCACGTTTCTCCTTTGTGTGCTGCCTGCCTGCCGGAGGGAGAAGCGAACAGCCTCCCCCCCACCCCTCCGCCTCCCTCCCGTCCTCCGAGCGCGGAGGGGAGGCCGGGGCCCCCCTCCCGGAGCCGGCCGCCCCCTCGGGGCTACCTCGGGGCGCCCCCGCTGGCTCGGGTGGGGAACCGCGGGGCCTCTTGCGCCTGCCGACGGCTTTCGCCCCCTTCCCTTATACACCCCCTTCCCCCCCCCCAAAAAAAAAAAAGGCAAAAAAAAAAAAGCCTAAAACCAAGGATTAATAAATAATGCTGCTGGAGCTGCGGAGTTCCGCAGGCGGCCTCCGTGGCTGGTGCGTGGGGGCCTTGCCTTGAAATTGGCTCTTGAAATTCAAGAGGTCCGCGGGACCTGGAAAGTTTTGAAAGTTTAATTTTTTATTTTATTTATTTATTTATTTATTTATTTATTCGGAGAAGGGAGACCGCGGCGGTGAGGCATGCCCTGAGGTGTTTGCTTTTCAAGTCGGGAGTGCCGGGGTAAGGACGAGGAGGGGAGGGAGAGGCGAGCGCCGTGCCTGCCCCGCCGCCTGCCTGCCCCGCAGCGCGCTGCTTGCGCGCCCCGCGGAGCGCTCGGCCTCTGCCCGCACAGCCGCTGCCACCCAGCTGCGCTTGCATGGCAAAGGTAAAGACAGCCCGTTAGGCGATTTCTCTTTTTCTTTTTCACCCCGCAGATGTCAGGTTCAGGAGGCTGCGGGCCCGTTTCCCAGCGCAGCCCCTGGCTGGGTACTGGTGAGGTCCCAGGATGGGGTTGCTGGCATGGGGCGCAGGCTGGGTTGTGTGCGGGCAGGGTCTGTTGGCAGGAGAGCGTTCATTCAGACCTCGCAAGAGCAGTCCGGAGAGAAGGCGCGCTGCTGCTCTATTCTCAGAGGAAAAATAACCTCAAAAGTCCTTAAATTTATACTGTCATCATCTATACGTACATGGTGCAGAGCCGCAGATGGAAGCACATGCGGTAATCACTACCTGGGAATTGCTTCTATTTTTACAAAGCCTCATTTGTTTATATACTTTTTTAAAGAGAAAAAACACAGAAGATCCCCTTCCAAAGAGGATTTCCCCTGGTCTTTTCCCTGCATGAAAGCCCCTATCCAAAACTCCCTCGAGTCAGCAGGAAGCTTTCTGTTGACATCAGTGGGAATCACTCTGTTGACTCGATGCCCTTGGATCAGGCCCTTGGAAATTTCGTTACCAATGTGGGACTAGGAAGTTATGCGCTGTGTCTGTGCTCCCATGTTAATTTGTGGGGGGAAAAAAGAAGTCAGATAAAGTTTAAGAGATTTTGACACACTTTTTTTTCCTATGCTAGGTAATTTAAAACCATTAAGGAAAAACATTACTGCTAGTAATATTACTCTAAAGAAAATATGATTAATTATTAAATCCGCTTCTCTAATGCTGCACTAAACCCTTTCGAGTGAGATACAGATTTTAGTGTTCAAATTAGTATTTATTTTTAATTTAAGGCTTTCCCTGACTATAATAATTTCTTCGTATTTAGTATAGATATGGAAAAGATGCCTATTTTGCACTTACTCACTGTTTTAATGTTAGTCTTTCAAAACAGTAGTGTTCTGTAGCATTGTTGTATACTTAAATCATTTGTTTAACTGTTTAGAATAGTAAATTACTAAATAGTTGAGGGAAAGGAAACAGTGTTTCAAACAGAGCATTCCCAAAGTACATAAAGTAACGTTCATGCTAATTCATAGGTCACTTAGTGACATACAAAATGATGCATAATTAACTATTCTGATTTATTTTAATACCTAGGACCTGAAATAGGCTGCTTCATGTGCGGCCTTACTAGTGTAGGCTGTAAGATGTAACAGTAACGTTAACGTGCAAGCTTGAGCAGAATCAATTGTATAAATATTTGGGTATTTCTTTGTTTTTAGTTTAACCTTGGGGATTCTTAGGTTTTGTTACAAGACCTTTGTTTGAGTAAAGTATGGGTAACATTTGTGAGAGGAGAAAAATTAAATGTTTTGTAGCTTTCTCCTTAGTGTAAATTTGTGTAAAATTACCAAAGGTTCTGTAAGGAGCAACCTAATTAGTGTTTACAGAGTGTGAGGAAGAGTAAAGCAAGTATGTTGAGCTCGGGATATTTTAATTAATCAATACATGTCACTATTTTTAAACCTCAGTAGGGTCTGTACCATAGCTAGGTGTTGAGTTATAGAGATTTTTGAAGTGACTGATTTTTTTTTAGTAATCATCTGTTGCTTAATACATTTTTAAGCTTTCTGTAATAGAATGCACCGAAACTATCATTTTAAGATTAAAGCTATATTTTCTCAGAAATGTTCTTGATGGACTTTAATGTATTTTAAAATATTACTATAGCATAGGCTTTGTTTTCTGGACTGGTTTACATGAACTAGAATAAGCTTTTTATATTCTGAATATACCTGATTCAGCATTGCATGCACAGGAGTTATTCAAGGCTAGTGGGCTGAAAACAATAGAAAACTTCTGAGATCTGATCCGTGCTGTGGCAGTGTTTTGCTATGTGTCATTGAAAATGTCACTTAACCTCTTTGTTTTTCATCGTCAGAATGTGAGGACTGGTATTTATCTTTCTGATAGTGTGATTAATTAATATTTCTTGAATTCTGAGAGCCCTTTTCTTCCTTTTTTTTTTTTTTTTTTTTTTTGGCAGGTTTATTTTGGAGAAATTTAGTTCTGATAGTGGTTTAAAAAAGAATGGTTGGTGGGAGTCACCATGTTTTTTCTTTGTAAGTCAGATCATGAAGAGGTCACTTGCTTGTAGGGATTTAAAATGATTTAGGACATAGGTCACTGAGAAGTACTCATGGAGTGATTTTGACTGGAGAAAACTGCAAATAACCCTGAAACTCAAAAATGCTATCAACTGGGTTACAAAATACTAATTTTTGATACAGTTCAAGTGATTACTCTTTTTAAACTTCATGGCAGCTAGTGGGTCTGGAAGTAATGTGAATTATCTATTTTTTCATTGCCACTGTAGCATATCTCTCAACTAATCCTCATTAAAAGGAATGCTTGTCATTTAGATTCCCATTCTCTGTCCTATTTTGATCTGAAATCTTTCTTGATTGCAAATTAGTAGCACCAGAAAAAATGAGTAAAAAAAAGATGAAATTATAGAACAGGTTAGCTACAGTAAAGTAACCTCAGTATCACGTTCAGTGTTATTTGTTTGGAGGTTTGCTTCCACATTTGCTCTGTCAAAGAATGAACGTACTTACCTTAGTGCGAGTGTTTCCAATGCTAGTTTTAAACTCAAATTTCAAAACTGCTAGATTGGCATAAAAACAAGGAACAGTCCCACAAGTATCGTTTAACACTGATAATCTTTTCTTCTCCTTTTTGAGGCTCTCAGTAGTTTAATGACACTTACTGCCTTTTTAAACCTTCCAAGATGTATACTTCAAATTATAAGAGGCATCTATATCCTTTGATGCAAGATTTGCATCTGTTTTGGCTTTTCTGCTTGCTATTTTTTTTAATTTCCATTTCTGCTATATTTGCATTTTAAGGGCAAGACAATGTTTTGTGTCAGGAAGCTGGATTTAAAAGTGCCAGCAATAGCTCGTCTGTGCTGTCATCAGTGAAGTAGCTGAAAATAATCTTTTTAATGAACAGTTGCTTCGACATTCACCGGTGCACCAAAGTGTAGTTTGGAGTGATGCTGGATAGAAAAGTTTGAGCTCCGAAGAGTTATGCATGGAATGGCATTTAATATCGTGTTTTCAGTTCCCATTCTAAGGCAAATTAAATTGAAATGTTAAGCACGTTGTATTATACTACCAACTATATTAAGCATTTTTAGTGAATTGTAAAGGTTGTTCAGAAGGGGGAACAAGAGCATTGTAGGCTTAACTTTTTATCCATTCACTTAGCTATTTCGTCTTCTTGCAAATAGTAATCACACGTCCTCCTCCTTACAGCTGCAGCTGGAAAGGGTTTCGCTGCAGTTGGTTTCATATTTAAATATGTGCGCTAGTCAGGCTTGCTGCTGCGGGCAGAGCTGAGCCCTTGGATGCTGTGAACAGCACATGCGACGGGCCCGAAGTTTGGATGCTTGTCACCGACGGCGGCAGAAGGCTTTGCTGGGGCTGTAGATTATAGAGGTGACTTTCTGTCTGATGAGGCTGTGCAAGGGAATGGGCAGGTAGGTTGAAGTGATGGGCAGCAATTTCATTCAGCAAGAGGGAGGGGTGTTTGCTTCCCCATCACCCCACCCATGCCCTGTTGTGAGAGAAAAGTTTCTGGTCCACTGGTGGCCTTAGACCCTTTGCTCAGTGTGCCCTTGGACCTCTGCATGCCCCAGACCATGGTTGCAAATTGCATCAAATTAAGCATTTCGACAAATTGCTGAGTTCAGCCCCGTTTAAGCTAGTTTGCCTGCAGGATGTTGTGAGCAAGGCACAACTGCAGCAGGCCCGTGCCAGCTCCGTTCCCCTGGGAGGTAGCCTGTCCTCTCTGCTGTTGGGCCCCAAACTGGAAATGCGTTTGAAGAGTGACATTTTGAGGCTAGATGATATATCATTATATACAACTAGGAAGTTTTTTTTCTAAGCACGTTGCTTCTTTGGGTAAGTATTTACATTTTTATGAAAAATTGCCTGTACCTCATAAGATTGATGTTTTGCTGAAGGAATATGCAGTCCTATTGAAAGTCACTTGTTTTTGCTCTCACAACGTGATGCATATTTTGCAACTTTGATCAGAATTTCTCAAAAATTTAAATACCGATTTATTCAATTATCTAGCTTCTGTGTTTCAGCCTAAAGCAACATGGTGCTTATTTTAAAAATGGGGATTATGTATTTGAGGTAGTTTGAATTTGTATGTTTGAGATAATTTGACGAATTACATATCTGACACATGCAGGCGTTAAAACACTGTGATCTTAACAGATGTAACCACTATTATTTTGGTGGTCTATCCTCTGGGGGAAGGAAGGGGAATGGCTGTACAAGCTCCGTGTGCTGCGCCGCTTCTCCCACAAGGCCGAGTTGGATAACTCAGTCTGCAAACTAAGGAACCTGTGTTCATACGGGTAGTCTCTGAGCTGCTGAGTTATTTCAAGCATAATATTGTGCTAAGGATCTATCAGATGTTGAATTTAAATTTGCCCAGGAACGGCTGAGAAAATCTAAAAGAGGTGAATATATCCCTGAACACCATTTAAACCCAGCATTCAGTCAAAGCCAAATCTTGTAAAAAAAGTTGCTCTCAATTACTTTGTTGATTTCTCTTTTTGTAACTCTTAATATTTAGGAGGCTCAGTGTTCTTCTGGCATTGTAACCCACCTGGTTAAAAAAAAAAAAAAAAAGCTCTGGGTAATCACATGCAGTAAAACCTGCAGTTGACATTTATCTGCTTGGAAATTAGATCAGAAACTGTCAAGTTTTACCACTCACAAATAATGTAAAGGAAATTTTAAGGGGTAGCTGTGGGAAGCCACGAAGGGCTTTGGAAAGGAGAGTGACAACACAAAAACAATGAAGATTTGGGAGTGCTGTGGAAAACGGCCAGAGAAAACATGTGATTGGGACAGAGCCAGCCAGCGTGGTGAGGGGGGAGCCGCTAGGAAAGTGTGGTTTTGCAGGAGAAAAGGCAGCATGATTTTTATCTGATGGCCAATATCTGAAATGCATTTTTCACCATAACTACATCAAAGAGAAGGAGCAACCAACTTTCTCCATGGCAGCGTTCTGCATGCAGTCAGGTGCAGTTTTAGCAGGCGCAGTTGACACTGGTCAAAGTTTGGGCATTAAGAGTGCTGTAAGCTATTTGAAAAAAATACTTAGGTTTTGTCATTTACAGTGTGTGTCTTTGAAAACTTATTTATTAGTTGTTGTGCTGGAAGTTGATGTTTAATTAGTGCAGTGCTAAGCATTACTTTCCTGGTGTGGCAGAGCTCTTTTGAAGATAAAGGGGAAGTATATAGAAAACAGAGGCTAGTATCTTTTGGAGTCTAAAACACAGTAATTGAAATATTTATGATTCAAGGCACTACTCAGTGAGAGAACACAGACAGGACTGTGGTTTCATTACAGTACTTACAGTATTCTCATGACCTAAAAATGAAAACACAAAAACCTAATGCAGTCAGGTGTGCACAGACTGCAGAGATGTGCATAGCTGATGAACTGTTATGTTTTCCACTTGTGTCAATATGTTTTCGTCTTAGTGTAAGCAGATATTTAATTCAGATAAGGAATAAACTATTATCCTATGTACAGCACAGTAAACATAAGAGGCACTGCTGAAGACTCCCAGGTATGTGGTAAAAATGATTCTTCAGTTGAAAATGAATCTGTGGAATATATGGGTGCTAAAGCTGTGTAAATATTAGGATGTTGTTTTGCTAAAAATCATGTAATGCTTTGCCCAGAAATTCACTCAGACTCATTTGTTACGTCTTGAATGCATTTAAATTACTTTTAATGTTGTGATGATGCCTGTAAATTGTTGCAGTACACAATAACTGCCAGTGTACATTGAAGAATATATGTGGTCAGTAGTTCATAAGATAACTATGTTGAATATGCAGAAGAAGTTTCACACAATGTCATAAATCCTTGCACATTCTTGTGCTTAATAAGAAGGAATTAAAGTGTATTGTGACAGAAACTTGGACATATTTGGTATTTAATTCTATTTTAAGTGAATGAAGTCTTGTGGAAGAGTTTAAGATGTGTTTAACCTTGGAAGTGTTGTCCAGTCTGTTCCTGGGCCCCTGTTTATGATTGATCTGGAAAGGGTGTGAAGTGTACCAGAGCAACTGGAATTTTATATCTTTTGAACTTTCACATGGCAAGTTTTAAAAAAATGTAAATTGTTTTCCTTCCTTCCTTCCTTCCTTCCTTCCTTCCTTCCTTCCTTCCTTCCTTCCTTCCTTTCTTCCTTTCTTCCTTTCTTCCTTTTTTTTTTTTTTTTTTTAATTGTATATCTGGGACCTTCAAGTGATCACTGAAAAGCCAGGATAATGGTGACATAGCCAAAATACTCGTGTATTCTTGTAGGACACTGGTGGGGAAATTGATGATGGTTGAAATGTGTCTGTGGTGGGTGTGGAGCTGTGCATCTTTGGGAGTAGTGTGTGTCTGCATCTGTACCCACATCCATCAGCAGCTTCCCAGGAAGAAGGTTACAGGCTTCAAAGGGAAAATCCATTGGGTAGATTTATTGAATCTCAGTTTACGGGATAGAAAACGTCCTAAAGAAGTGTGAATCCAAAATTTTCTGAAGTTGATATGAAGACTGCCTGTGTTTACTCAGAGTTTCAGCTTAGATATGGAGATTTGTTGATATTTCAGATGTATTTGTATGTTCATGTGCAAGATAAGTGTCTGAGGTTTTCCCGAGGCTACTTGGTTGCTCTTCAGAACTGCCTAGGCTGAGACTGGTGAGTGACTACTTATATGTGGCTAAGCCATCCCACTGCAAAGGAAGACAAGATGCCACAAATTAGCAAGAAAGACTTTTTTCCTTCCTAATGGAGTATTATTTTTAATCCCATAGTTTTTCCACAACTGAATATTTGATTATGAATTCAACTTCCTGTCCCCTATCCCTTTTTGTCTGGACTCTGATGACAGGTCTTAAGAAACAGATAACGGTGACTCTTTACAGTGCTCCTTGTCATTTATACAAAAGACTCTGTGTCTTGTTGACTTTTTTTTTTTTTCTAATTTTTGCGGTAACAAAAATTGTGGTGACACTTACCAAAACAGTGTTTTCTCTACTACTCCCATGAAAGAGAAGGACAAATCCTGATGACAAAGCGAGTTTCAAAACACAACCCGGAGATGATCTTTATGTTACCAGTGAAGATTGCCAAGCTTTTGGTTTTTCTTTAAATACAAGTTCTTGGACCTATATTCTCTGAGCAAGTTACCACTAAGATGAAAATCACCTATTTAAAGTGATTTTTTTTTATATTTAAACACTTCCAAGGGTTCACTTCCATTTGTTCATTCAATGAATCTGAAAAAGTGCAGCAGTTAGGTACATCGTTGGTGAAGATCCAGACATATGAGGAAGATGCTCCTTAAAAAATGAACACGTATACTTCTTTTAAATCAATGGTGTCCATCCTTTTCAGCGAACCATGGTAGCCTTGCATAGCATTGCTGGTGTTGTGTGCTGTGTGATCTGTGCTACTACGGGATCTGCTCAGTAAGTTCCCAGGAGCTCTGTCCATGCTTCTCAAGCAGCGTAGTGGTTGAACACCTGTAATTCCCTACATATTTCTCTAGGCAGGGTATTGCTATAGGTTTGTTGGAGTTCCTACACATTTTGTTTCTTCCTCTCCAAGAGGCTCCTTGTTCTTTCAGGCTTCTCCAGAGCAGAAGAGGAGCAGGCTGTGGGGCAGTGTTCTGGTGGTACCTCCTTGCTGCCATTTGTTGAGAGCTTCCCCCATTGCCATTTGCTTGTTGTGTGAGAGGTGAGCTGCTGTAAGGTCTGAGAAAAGTGGTGGGTGGTGCAAACTGCACGATGCTTGATTGGTCCTCCCAGGTTGCAGACTGGGCACTCCTACTTTAAATCTTCATGTGTGACTCACTAAAAGAATAAAATTATAATTATTTGATCTTGTATAAAAACGGAACCTACTGTCCTGGACTTAACTGGAGTGCTGTTTTAACCTCTTACTCAGTACATGTCTTCAGTAGCTAGAATAAAACTTTAACCACTAACTGTATTACATGTAGATGCCTGTTCATTTTGTGAATCAATGGTGCTTATATAAAAACCTCTAATTATACTTATGTATCATTTAAATACAGTTTTATAAATACGTTTTTTTATACTTGGTGACTGCTCTTCAGTTCTTTGTTGTTATGACTAAATTATTACCAGAATGGGGAAGCTGCCATTTTTTCAAGTCAATGCTAGGCGTACACTTTTATCCAAATTCAGCTATTAACAACAGTTTCTCCAGCTGAATTTCTCTTCATCTCAGTCATAGATGACTGGGAGCAGAATATGACCACAGACTATAGAAAATATCTTTCTCGTTGTCACCTGCAATATTACCATAATTGGAACTAACGAGTCTGCAGTTGCACAATATTTATGTTGCAATCCAAACTGACACAGCCTGGAATGCTTTGGTAGCAAAACAAAACACAGACCCAAGCCTTGGGCGGCATGGCTGGGAGGGAGGAAGCTGCTCCTCATAGGGACCTCTTTCAGTAGGGAAGTCCCCAACACACATGAAGTATGTCCTCTAGGTTTCCCTGCTTTGTTCTGGGCCAGTGGGACTTTCCGGGAGAAGAGGGGAGACGAGGCAAGGTGAGTGCTCAGAGCATGGCTGCAGAGTGGTGGTTTGTGGTTTTTGTAGGTGGTGCCTTGGGTCAGGCTGAAAAGGCCACTGTTTTGCTACACTGGGGTGATGTGGTAACAGATTGCTTCTCCTCTGAGGTCTTCTGATGGGAATGGGCTCTTTTGTTTTGTGTTTTGTTTTGTTCTTTTTACTCCTTACACTGAGAGGGTCTTTTCCAGGATGTATTATTTGGAAGAAACTCTTGTAATACATTTACTTTCATTTGACAGATGGAAATAATGAGTCACCATCCAGTGTCACCTTTACTGTTCAGATGGCTGTAGGCTCAGTGAAACTAATGTTTCACCCTGCTGCTGCTCTGGTAGGCTCTGCAACAGCTGATGAACTTGATCTATTACTCCTGGCCTTCACTCGTGACCAGAGCACGGTACACTTGCCTGTGACTGACATACTTAGATCTATGGCCACAAGCTACCTGGTCAACTCTTCAAGCCTAGCTTTAGCATTAGCTTTAACCCCTCAGGGCTCAGCTGCTTGCAGCATTTAAAACACGTCAAGGGGCTTTGCTTTATAGCAGAGATTTGACTCAGCAAGACTTGTGCTAACTCTTGCTGAAGATATGAAATACAATTTGTAGCTTATAATTGCTGCCTAATATGATCTTGGACCCTTACTTAAAATCCATTTAACTGATACCGTACTTTCTTTATAAGGTTATTATTGGGAGCTAACCTTTCCTTGTGTTGTGGTTAAATGTACAGTGTAATAAGGGTGTTTTTTAATGTGTTTAAGAGTTGGAAGATGTGTTAGAGGTAACCTTTATGCAGAGAGTTTTATATAGTTGTAGTGAGGAGAGCGATATTAAAATCCTGAACACTGGTACCATCTGAATGTAATTTGTTCTCATTGTGTTTTGTATGTGCCTGCTAACAGAAGATGGTAGAGTATATTGAGAAAATCGGATTTGTTCTCCACTACCTTTCTTACCAGTATTTATTAACCTCATGCATTGACTCCAGAAGGTTTTTGTACTTCTGATGTACACAAAAATACGGAAAAAAAAAGTATCAGATACAGCAGATAGACTAGAATTCTTTCTTTTTTTACACTTCAAGTAGAGCTAACTAAACAGAAGACTTTAGGCACAAAATTAAAAGCCCACCAGAAATCTTTACTTTCTTGTTTAGTTCTTGATAAACAGGAATGAGCCGTGTCTATTGGTGATCTGTAGGGATCACTAGACTATAGCAGATTTAAAGATTAATTTTTGTAAACAACAAAAGTTAGTACTTTTTCTCATACCTATGGCTACTCACTTCCCTGCATTTGACTGCCTTATAGAAATGTGTGTTTAATTAGAGTTAAGTTAAAATAAAGTATTTCTCAAATTATTTTTACCTGATATGTACCTGTGTGTGTAGCATTTAGGGCACATGAGAAGGATTTCGGAACTGCAACCTTCTTTAAACTGCTCTGAACAGTAGTGAAGAGGATGAAGTTTCACACCAGAAAAGAGGTCATGAAAAAAAAAAAAAAAGGCTGCTTAAGCAGAGAAGATAAGATGAGTATCGTAAGTGTGGACAGCCTTTGTGGTTTTCAATTTTCTTTTTCACCGGTTTGCTTTTTTCCTGCAGTTCAGCTTTTTTTTTTCTTTTTTTTTTTTTTTTTTAACAAAACAAAACAAAACAATTTTTTCATTTCCCTTCTCTTTTGCCTCAAGGGGGCATTGTGGGTTGGAGAGGGGGAGCATGTTTTGCACGTAAGGCTATCAGTGAGAAATACTTGCTTTTCTTAGGTTCAATAAACTGTTGTCAGGGGTGAGCACAGCAGTAGGAATGGAGTGGGCAAGAGTGGCCCTAAGAGAAACAAACATTATTTTTTATCTTAAGTAGGTGGGGGAGGGGGCAACAGTCACGGCTCATGAGGCTGAAATTAACTGCTTTTAGCATTGGGAAGAATGATGGTGATGTAGACAAAGTGCTATCCTAAAATTTATAAGTGTAATTCTTGGCTCAGATACAGACTTCTTGTGGAACTTTAGGGTAGAGTTGCTTAATCTCAGTGCAGTAAAGATAAATTCATTAATGGTTATGAGGTGTTGAGATAATTAAATAGAGAATGCCAGTAAATTGCTTTCTGAAGCTCAATGACTGTAAACTCTGATCTTCTAATTTAATCTATCTACCGCTTCCCATTCCATTGCTGAAAGGCTTTCAAGACTGAGAAATTAGTCCTACTCTAGGCATAGCAACTGAGTCATGTTCTTAGAAGGGAAAAAATGTCCTAAATGTGAGTTAAGACTGTATGGACAAAGGATAGCAGAAGCAGATTTTTGTATTGCCTCTCATGTTCAGAGATAATTTTGTTTCTTACTAACTGCCTGGATTCTATACTGGCTTATGGTGGCCCTTACGCTTAGGCAGAAGAAAAAAATAAGAATCCAATGACCTAATGAAAGAGGTCCTGTCCATATGAGAAGAATTAACCAAAACCATCTCTTTTGGTGGTGGTACAGTATTGCTTAAGCCTGGCTTTAGTTGGTCTAAGCCAATGTTATAATTCTCTCACTAGAGACAGTGACTTTTTCTTATGAATTATTTAAATATGTGCAGAAACTATTTCTGAGAGAAATTAGATACCTCTGAAATTAGCCTTTTCTAAAAAAGGGTATTGTAACTGTATGAGGAAAGTGTTCATTTTACACTCTTAACCTGAGCTCTTAAGAATGGAAATACATGTGAAAATATATTCTGACTTACTTTAAGGTTATGTCAGTATTTTTTCTCAGTAGGTTATTTCTTTGTGTAGGGTATTCTTTATCTAAAGCACTGCATTCTGTTAATTTGCGTAATACTATATCAATTGTCGTGTAATCCTTTGAGCTGTAAAATGGACTCGAGTCCTGATGGAGGTGGACAAGAAATACAGTAACGTAACTGGAGAAGCTTTGTGACAGGCAGAGGTCTTGGATTCAGTCTGTCTCTCCTGGTCTGGTGCTGTTTCATACACTCCGTCCATGAACATGAATATGTTGTGACAGTGATCTTTGGAGAAAGACTCAGGACCTCTCCCTGACCTCTGCCAGTGCTTGGGTACAGGTGAGTCCCATACTCAGCTTCCTGATGGGTGTTTCATGTGCTTCTCTTGCTGTGGCCCAGCTGCGGCCAGAAGAACAGCTAGAAGCATCCTCTGGCCTCTCCAGCTGGCTGGTAGGACTCCCTTGGGGTAAGAGAGCATGAGTCCATATTCTTCCTTCTTGTGGAGCACTGAAGTCAGGTGCTGAGTGAGCCTCTCTTTCCTGCTCTTGTGTTACTGTTTTGGATTTTAGTTCAAGGTGAAAGTACCATGCATATCCAGCAAAATAAATTTCTGAATGAAAAAAATGAGTGATTATGAATATTCAGAAGACAGTTCTTGTTGAATTAGCCCCCAAATCACTTTTTTCATCAAGTATGGAAAGGTGAGAATGGAACTCTTAAAACCTCCTGTAAGAGACGTCGTCTTCGTATTTTTTACTGTGCATCTAGAGGCTTAATGTGAATGTGATATTTACAAGACCAAGTCGTATCATTGCTGAAGTGGATCAACTAGATTTTATTGTTGCCAAGTGTTCTGGACATTTTGGGTACAGTGGCAGTAGTTTGTACTATTCCGTTTGTCATAGAAGACTTGAGAGAAAGTGAATTAGCTAGTAGATAAGTATTCATAATTCATACTGGACTTTTATAATGCTCTAAAGGAAATTCTGCAAGTTAAATTTGTTTCACACACACGTGTGTGTATGTGCATCTTGTAATAAGGCCTGTGTAAAATAGCTAGTAATTGTACTCAAACTACTTCCAGCTCTACCATCCCTTTCCTGCATAACATGTTTTGCAGAAATGAAAACCATACCTTTTGATTTCTACTTGATAAATCTCTAGTACTGGCAGTAAATACAGTTTTAGCGAACTTTACAAAAGTAAAAACAAACAAAAAATGGCTAATTGGTAGCTGTACCACAAATCAACATTTTCTGAAATGTTTTCTTGACTTCACCAACTTGTTTATTGCAGTGTGACATCAAAGACATTTTTTCTTCCAGAACTTTAAACTTCATTTAAGGCCTGCATTTTTGTTGTTAGTGAGAAGAAGTTAAAAAATAATCTAGTAATATGTATATATATATTGAATACAGAAGCAAAGTTTCTGTCTTTGGTTTGCAATTTAAACAGTTTGAAGCCTCCTAAAAGTTTGATATGCTTGATATAAAGACCATTTCTGTGACCATTTGCAAAGTTTTAATTTGTTTTAAGCACTGTTGTTGACCTAGAGCTTTTGCTCGCTTAAGGTTGATTAATTGCTTTTGCCACTTCTGTTTGCAGTTCAGTATAATCTCATGCAGACTATTTTTTTTTAAAGTTTAATCTTCTGTTGACGGTTGCATGTTTGTATGGGATGGTAGGTTTGACCACTAATATACTTAAGTATTTTTATAAACAAATAAATAAGATTCAAAACAATAACAAACTACTGCAAACTGAGACAAAGGCTAAGTAGCGCAAATTTATTTCATGAGGCATGATTTCTGCACCTCCTGTAAACTCTGCTGTGGAAGCTCTTGCTTTTATGTGGTTTTTATTTATTTAGAAGGAGAAGATGATCATCCTGTTTTCATTTATATTTTTATTTAAGGCAGATTTAGATAGAACAAGAATAGACCTATGTGCTATATTGGATATTGTTAAAGTGAGTATGCCTTCTCTGATAATTACTATTCATTAAGGCTCTTTCTTTAGTGGAGATAACTCTCAGTTATCTTATATGGAAAGTGAACGGATCAATGTTGGCACTAAAGTCACTTCATAAAAAATCTGAAATTTGGATCCTTAGTCTAAGAGACCTATGGGTCATCTGCTTTACCACATTATGTTTCAGAAAGCATACACCCCTCTGAATGGTTGGGTAAGTCACATTAATGCAATGTGATCCTCACTATAAGGAATTAGTGTTTTAATGATAATTGACTTGGTTAATTTGGCCAGAGTAGGAGCCCATGATTTCCATGTGCAGGGTGGAACCCAGTCATTGCAGATGATGCCAAGGAAGATGCTGTATTCATTCATCTTTGGAAGTTTGTGACTCCTAGAAATAGAGACTAGGAATCCTATTGCCTTGCATTCGTCTACTTTCTCACAAATAGTTAAGTGGTTGACTGAAAAAGAATAAAAAAAAGAAAGAATGCTGCTGATAGTGAAGAGAGGAGGAAAACTTCCATTCCTTCCCATTTTTAAAGGAGATCAGTTATGGTTTTTGAACTTCTGGGATTACAGTGTATTTTCTTTGCAAAAAACCTCTCTGAAAATACAAAGGTTATATCTATTCAGACAGCATAACTTGCTTCCTAGCTTTCTAAAATGCTTTAACTCATCTCGTGTTCAGCTGTAAATATTAGGGTCTTGGAGAAACAAGAGCATTAGTGTTGTGTCTGTAGCTCCCCAGATGGCAGGGACAGCGCTCTGGACAAGAGCTGCGGCAATGGCTTGTCAGGGCTGTGGTGCTAAGTGAGCATGCCCCTGTAATTGTGCTGAGTTGCTTACTTCTGGAGGCCAGAATATGGGACAAAGAAACCTTCCTCCACCATAATCCTCCATTTTAATCTTTCCTTTTGGAAGTTTTCAACAGCACCACTAATTCTGGAGATCGTAGCTCTGAAATTGTTCTGGTTGCTTTTGCTTGCAAAAAAATATGATTTTTTTTTCAGTTATCTTTCCTCTCATGCCTATTTAAAGTTGATCCTAGCAATGGAGGAGATTATTCTAAGAAAAAAAAAATGATTTCATCAAAGAAGAAGGATCCTAAAACTTGTGTCTAACTAGAGGCATACTGCAAGGTGAAGAAGCTGCATAAAATACAGTGGTAGCACAAGAAACCATAAAATTTTTACCGAAATCATTGTATGGAAAGTGCTTCATGTCAGCTGAAATGTCAGATGTATCAGGAGAAAGTTAAAGTGGAACCTGATTTCTGTAAGGCTAAAGATTCAAGTAATTTGCTTAGGGATGCAGTAGAAAATCAATCTTATGCTTGAAAGAGGGAATAGTAGCCTTCAAGTCTCATCTCATGTTTTGTAGCTGATTGCCTGTTTTTATTATCTCCCCTCCTTTTCCTTCAGTACTTACTAATGCCCTTTGGTTAACTCCATTATACCTTTGAAAAACTTCTTGCAGAGCTCAGCTGCTTTGGCTTGTTTGCTGGGTAAGCCTCACTGATATTATTATAATTAATAGGATGTGTAAAAACTTCCTGAACTGAGTGTTGCAGAATCAGGCTATTAAAACTTGGTACCCCATATGTTCTGCAGCGTGCAAGATTTCCATCCTCCACAGCTGGGGCTCATCAGGAAAGACACTAGAGCCACACTGATCTTCCATGCTATGGGGGAAGCTGGTTTGGTAGCAACACAATTCTGCTTGTGAACGAGCAAGAGGGACAGAAAGCAAGCTCAGTTTATAGTTTGGAGATATGTCTTTAATTTGCCTTTATTTTTATTTTTATATCAAAGGGATAAAAATACAAGAGAAGCATGTACTGTATTTTCAGATATTGGAAGTCTCTGAAGATCTGATTCATAAGTGAGAGTTGAATAGTTGTGTGTTACATGTGTTACATGATAACAGTTTTCTTGCTTTGACTTTTACTTCTGATGAGTGTTACTGCTTTATTTCTTCCAACAACTTTGATTTTAGGAAAATACTTTTTAAAATTATAAGAAAGTAGTACAGAATAATGAGAGGTGGAAAGAATGGTCTGATTTTTGAGGATATATATTTTTTTATATAACTTGGAGGTTTCATGAATATTTGTAATTTGCTAGTTTTGTGAAATTAAAACAAATAAAGTAAAAATTAAAACAAATAAAGTAAATAAAGTAAATACATCAATTTAAGAGGACAGGGAATGATACTTAGCAATGTGAGCAGCATATGAGCCCAGATCAAATCTAGTAACAGAGTATTTAAGTACACGCAAATATAAGGTCATACAATTAGAGACAATATTACAGACTTTGCTTTCAATATTGGGGTCTGTATCCAGAGAGGACAGTTGTGACCCTGGAAAAGACATGGACATTTATGCTGACTAATCAGTTAAGTATGGATGTTTTAAATTTAAATTGGGACTTTATACTCTTGGGTGTATAAACAAATAAATCTTAAATGGGAATAACAAAGCTAGATGTTTCTGCCTAAATTCCTTCTTTCTTTTTTTGGCATCAGGAAAAGAAAAAGTTTCTGGATAGTTTCTGAAAAAAAAAAAAAAAAAAAAAAAAAAGGAAATAGGGCTAATAGGGCTACATGGAGAAGAGAAACTTGATAATAGAGAGTTTCCAGTTTACTTTATAAAGGCATAACGAAGTCCAGTAGGAGAAGAGGAAGAGCAGTTTAACACTGAGAGTGGTTGTTCACAAAAAGACATTATTAAGGACTTCAAAGTAGCTTTCATTGGGAAACTTTAAAATATGATTTAAGGGCTTTTCTAAGACATGCTCAGGTTTGGTGAAGGAATTATGCCAGCAATCCCTTACAACCATGATATATATGAATGTTAGTTTGACCACTGATTTTTCCTTTGAAGTAAGCAGGAGGGTGCTTAGTGTGCTTATTGGTATATCAATATTCATTAGTTCCCTATTTGTCCTTTGACACTCCTTTAGAGTCTCAGGGATGGACTGTAACACCACTCCTAGCTGTTGTACAAACACAGAACAACTGTGAGTCCCACCCCAGAAACCGGACAATTTAAATATTTAGGTGGACACGGCAGGTAGAAACAGACAAGGAAAAACAAGAAAACAAGGAGTTATCGTAGCATATCAGCAAATAATCTGTTTTAAAAATTTCCATAGGTCTCCTGCCAAAGCAATTTGGAAGAGGCTAATCAGTTAGTCTTATGGACATTCACAGATGTGTGAGGTGTCAGCCTGGATAAAAAGCCTGAAGACACTTAATTGAAAAAATAACACATAGATGATGGAAGCTGGCAGCCTGGACCTAAAGGAGAAGGGAGTTTACTTCTAGATACGGAATGAGAGATGATAGGTAGGCTTTGACATGGAAGATAAGTGATTAATATATAATGGGATACTGGATTTATGTCAGTGGAACGAGATTGCATTTGTCAAGATTAGAACAAAAGAGAGGAACAAGATGTGAAATAAGAGGGATGGGAATATTAGCTGTATGGTTTGAGAGGAGAGACATACTGTAAGAATGAGGTTTGTAAAGATCCTATAATATTTACATATAAAACTTCTGTAAATATGTGAGTGTACAGTGCCAAGATGCTCGTGTGAAGAACGAATGATGAAGGTGATGCCTGAATTATTGGCCTAAATTAGTGGTAATGTTGCCCAAGGAAGGAGGTAAGGAGAGAGCTTATGAGCCCTGTAGAGGAGTTTTATTTTGTCGAGACTTTGCTACTAGAATAGACCAAATATTTTCCTGAAGTTTAAAAGCTGTTTTATGTCTTCTTAATTTGGTCAGTTTATATTTACTAAATGAATTGTCAGCTTCCTTCCTTCCCTTTTATGTATTTCCATCTGAACTGTATTAGAAGATTTCAAGAAGTTGTTTTTTTTCCTTTACTTACAGACTTCTTGCTATATGTGCCCTCTGAGACCACCAGAGATGCTAGGTGCATTGCTCTGGGATTCCTGGCAGAGAAGCCCTGCTAACTAACACAAGTCAGCGTTCCTGTGTTGGTTTGGTTGTTGAGGTCTGCTTGATTACCTCCCCCCCCGTCCAATTGTCCCTCTTTCAAGTTCTAAAAATTGTTCATTAGATTTATCATTGCTTTTTAAGGAAGTCTTCATGAGCATGACCTGAGGTTTTACAGGAAATCTTGAAATAAAAGTAATAATATTGTTATACATTTTCTCACATTCAGCCACACATGCTATCACAAAAGTAGCCTTGAAGCTGTTTTAGTTTTACAGCAAAGAGTGTTTCTTTTCATATCAGGTAATCCGATCTGCTGTTTTTTTTATTTTTTTTTTTATTTTTTTTCCCCTTGGCTTTGAAAATATGCCTTTATATTAATAATCCTGGATTTTGTGCTGGAAGTTGATTGCTCTAATTGCTGTTTGGTATTCAGTAATATTAAATAAAGGTTCAACATTTTTTATTTTTCCTTTTTTTTTTTTTAACTCTAAAATGTATCAATGTGTATTTTTAGAGTTCACCATTAGTGGATGTATAATCTTTGTGTCTGCTTTTATTCTTGGCCACTGGGAGTTTCGCTACCAGCAATAAAAGACAACCTCCATGTTGTACTGCACAGTATAGATATTGTAAATTTTGGTCTTGCTTTCCATTGATCTGGTTTGCCATATGGGAATCATATTCAGCTGATCTTTATTTCCTGAGTCAGAAATTCTGTTTTACCCATCTTTGGGGCTTTCAGCATTTATTCTCAGTGGGCTGTCAGGTATTGCACATGAAAGCGAAGGTTCAAAGGCATATAAAGAAGGTTGAGGTCTGAAATGTTTACTTAACACTGCCTTTTTTTTTTTTTTCTTTTTACAAACATTTGCCAGACTGAAGGATCAGCATGAAACCTTGATAAATTTTAGACTTTTTATACTCTATTATGAACATTTTACACATACATAATTTTGGTGTAGCCTGGAACACATCAGCTGTAAACTTGCTACCATTGCTTTGCCAATTTAACAGCATTGCAATTATTATTATTATTATTATTATTATTTTAATTTACCATTTTTTTCTTTTCTCAGTTTTATTTTATTTCATTTTTTTTCTTTATTTCTTGGGAGTGCCATTAACTGACTGCAGATTTTAATTTAAAAAAACAAACAAACAAACAAAGTAAAATAAAATAAATAAATAAAATAAATAAATAAAAGATACCATCCTTTTTTGTGATGTCATTCTACTGAAAGAATGAATTTAAGTGAAAGTGTTTGTCACCTGTGAAGATGCTGGCACCAATGAAGTAAACAGTCATAATGTTAACATCTTTTGTGCTGTTACATGTGTAATCTCATGGGAAACAAATGCCTGAAGTTTGATGGCGTTGAATCACTTGGGGACAGTGATACAAGGCTCTAGACACTACTACTGTAGTGTGATTTTTCTTTTTCATTTGTACTGAAGCATATTTAAGGCTTTGCATACTGGAGTGTGTCTGATACTCCTCTTTGATCTTTAGTGTATCTCATTTTGCTTTTTATTACCAAGCAAGGAAATAACCAGGGATCTTGAGAGTTGGTAGAGAGATTTTTTTCTGTCTTCTTCTGGCTTCTTTCTTCTACATTGAAGAATCTAAGTCCACTGAGTGGACTTAGAGCTCCGGGTTTGGTGCAAAGTGACCCTTTTATTCTAGAAAAGATGTGTTGTTAGTGCACCCAGGTTCATATTTTGTTGTTGAGGAACTGGAGAGAGAAAAGAGAAAGGTTATCAAAGACTGAGAGGGAGGTGGGTTTTCCCTCATAGCTCCTTCACCTTTCTCACAGGGACCACCAAGTGTGAAGCTGTCAGGGAACAATGCTCCCATGAAAAGGCCTGGACTCCTAGCCCTGCTCCTCTTGACTTGCATGGCCTCTTTCATCAGGAAGTTATGCTGCAGGTTTAACTCACTGCTTAGTGTTTGGTTGTTCCTCCTTTCCTTTTTTTTTGCTTTCTCCAGCCAAAATAGAGAATGGCATCCAGGAGAATGTGGCAGCATGGACAGCTTCTTTCCGGTAGATGGGCTACCAAAGACTGCAATGGGAATTTTCTTTTTTCTTCCTATTGTGTTCATTCATTCCTTTGTTTGTTTCTGTCATTACTGAAACACGTCACTGTCACGCCACTGGTTCAGCTTCCCTCACTTTAGTAATCAATATGATTACAGCTCCCCAAGGTCAATTCATCAGCTCACCAGACTTTCACCTGACATTGCCCAACGCTAAGAGGGAGAGATTTTCCCATACAGCTCTTCGTAGATGTCATCTGTTCCATTAGTTGGCTTTTTTGAATTGGGAATAACAACACAAGGAATTAAAGAAAGTGACCAGAAGAAGCCAGATTTGAAATCTTCAGTACAAGAAAGCACTACATCAGCCAGAGGCATGGCAGACAGCACAAAGCAATGTGAAGGAGCATTGATGCTCATCACTGCAAGACCTGCTGCCAACAGAATGAGCCTGCTTTTGGGTAGGGTGTATTTGAGACTAAATGGCATTGTGATCTCCCAGCATGTGCTTCCAGATGGAACTAAAAACATGTGGCATTTGTTTAAACTTTTCTGAACAAGCTTCAGCTAAGAAAACTGCATGAGAAGGTGCCTCAGTGATGAAGGTGGGATTGAAATAATCACAGATTTTATATGCTGTCAAGCACTCCCACCAGGTTCAGATGGGTTCACCAAAGTGTCAAACTGGGAATAATGATAAAATCTCATAAATCTTGTTGTGAAGCATTGCAAACAGTTTTGACACACTTGTTCGATGGATGCATAAAATTTCCAAAAACTATCTTTTCATGAGGAATTATATGATTGTAAGACTTTCTGTAAGATAGTCTTCACTGTCTTGTCGGGTGGTGATAAAATTATCGTTATTTGTACCTTTTTGTTAGCTGTTGGTTTAGTACCACCGTAATGGTACAACAGGATGCGAAGATGTGGAAATTGAAAATGTTGAAGTACATGCTGTCTTTAGTTAAATATATCTGTCTTCTGAGTTGTCTGCCATATCCTCACAGGACTTTGGAAGTCATTCGGTGTCTTAGTATTTATTTTCAGTGTTCTTGGCTTGATTCCACATGAGCTTGGGAATGAAGCCTGTGTTGGATCATTGTGCTTCTCCAGAAAAGGGGAGCTCCCTGTGGCAGGAAGGCTGAAGATCCTCTGTGCAGAGTAGGGACCTTGTTCAGGGATACATCCAAGCCAAGAAAGAGGAACTGAAGAACATCATGAATTGCATCCTATTTCACTTCTAATCCCAAGAGTTTTAAAATCTTATTTTTTTCTTTGTCACAAATACACTTATTTCTATGTGTTTTCACAGAACAAACTAACTTTCTAATAGCCCACAGGACAAAATAACCCAGAGAAGTAGAAAAGAAAAGGGCTGTAACAAAACAGGGCACTCATTTGCATATTTCTCCCTTGTGGGAAGAGGACCAGAAGACAAATACATTACAGTGACAGTACTGGGTACATTCAGATTCTGCAGTAATGACCATGGTGATACTGCAGAGCCATGCATCAGGGTTAAAGAAGCTGCTGTATTCCAGTAACTGTCACAAAAAATATGTTCATTTAGATCAGAAGCATATTATTAATAAACAGGAAGGAGAATCTTAGATGGTGAATTACGTAGTTTGAGCTGAAATATTGCTAGCTAAAAAAAAGTTAAGTGAAAGAAATTGCATGATGAATGGGGGGCTACTTCACAAAAATGTGGTGCTTTTCAAATTGCTCCTGATTTAAGCATATAGTCAAATCATATATTCCTGTAGTGGTAATAATTATAATCTTGAGAATGTAAACTTGTTAGAATGTTATTTTCCTGAGTCTGCTGTTTCTCTGGAACACACCAAGTCTATCTTTACTTCATTTTCTTCTTTCTTCATTAATCCTTTTTAAGGTACTCATTCCAAACTTAATGATGGATTTTAAAATTCAGCATTAACAATTTAATTTATTGTAACTTCTGTGGCTGGGAAGGGGAGAATGAGGATTGTCAGGAACATCAGCAAGAAGGGAAGTAGAGAATGAATAAATGCAAGATGCACAAATGTGAAAAGGAAAAAAAACAGAATTAAGAAGCATAAATATGGTAATCATACAGATTAATGCATTTTTACTTTGAGATTAGGCATAAAAAACAGATAGTGGAAAATGATTAAAATATAGTTATTACATTATAGATTATATATTTTCCTTTTCATACTTTTGTTCAAAACATAACTCTCATATGAATGAAAAAATTAATAGTAGGTTGTGGGCCATAGATTGCATTCTTATACTTGTACGCCAGAGTCAGTAGCCAGGAATTTGACAGTGTCTGTAAAGTGAACACAATGCATCCCACTCCATTTCTTTTTCCCGCTCCCTGTCTGTGTGTAGCATACGCCGGCAGCACCACATCTGAATCCTTGGTCTGCACTCGTGCCTTGCGCGCTTCACGCACAAACTGGTTCCATTCCCTCTTCCAACCCCCTGACCTCTGCTCAGCTTCTGAGTGTTGCAGGCTGTCAGCAGAGTTGAGTAAACTTCTGCTAATGAAAACAGATAAAAAGTCACTGGAATTTATTAAAGCTTTGCATTAACTTAACTCATAGACTAAGAATGAATGTAGTATTATTAAAAAATGAAATCGGATTATAATGAAAGGAACCTGCAGATTTTGGTTAGTAACTTCCATGCATCTGTATAAATTTTGTTTAATTCTAATAAAATAAAAGTGAATCCCCATTAACTGTAATGGAATAAAACTAAGCTGTTCCTGACTTGTATTCATGTAGTCAGTCAGCACTATAACTTGAAATCTCATTGGGCTCAATTTGTCTGCAAGGACAACAGAATTGTCATTTATGCTGGGGGAGCTCTGCTGGTAAGAAAATAGCAGGACTAGATCTATTCTATCTGAAAAATAGAATATGCACATGATAGAAGGGTGCTACAAAAGTTAATATGCTGTAATTTTTATTAAGAATCTGTTCTGAATTTGTATAATAGATACTGCTATATTTGGTAGCTCAAATGAGCTTTGAAAATGTTTTGTTTCTTTAGTATTTTCACACATCAGTATGTTAATATAGTTGCATTAAAACTGTCACAGGCAAGTCACGTTCTAGCTGAAAGTTCTGTTAATATTTTTGGGAAAAGGATAATTTTTTGGGGGGGGGGGTCTTGTTTCAGTCTAATAAAAGTCTTCTATATTTGGCTTTATTTTCCTTATTTTTTTTTCTTTTAAATCCGTTGGCTTTGCTATGCCAGATCATTACTAGCTTTACTTTCTACTGCATTTTATCATAATGCTCTTTGAGTATAAATAAACTCTGGTATGCTAAACCTAATAGCAATTAAACTGGAAGTGTTTGTGTTTCATCACTGTGAACTTCGCAGAAATGTTTCCATGACAACCTCCATGCTAGTTAAGGCAACCAGAGGTGATCAACAGTTTATATATTTTTTTCTCTTGTAAGAATGGAATTTGTGTTGACAGTTCTGGCCTTTAATGGCACTTTTGTACTGTGTGAAAGTATTTGTTTACCAGATCATATGCTGTTAACTGTCAGGCCGCGATAGAGTGACTGCTTTTGATAAAAGGGCTGCATTACATCTCTGAGTCTGTGAAGCTCTTGTACTTTAATTACTCACATCAGTACAAAAGTATCCATTTGCTTCAATACACTTAAAAATTAGACTTATTAGTTCTGAAGCATTACTGTTGAGTTATTTTTGTCCTTTATGTTTTTTGGAAAATAATAATTGAAAAGCTGTTTTGTTGTTTTAAACTATTGTATTTATGGTGATAAAAATCACATTCTGTGTTGGGTGAATCATAAGTTCTGTAATTATTTGTGCTATGAATTACGATTTTTGGCCCCTGTTTTCATATTTAGCTGATGAAAGCTGTCATGCTGGAAGCTGAAATATACTGGTTATGGTTAAGAAGAATATAATTTATATAGAAGTGTTTTCTTTCTCGCAAGTTTAAAAAACAAGAGTGTAATAAGTGACTGAAAAAAATCTCACTGGAGTGTAATGTAATAGTAATACACATAGGCTTGTGTCGATCTGTACAGGTCTATCTGAGAGTTAGAAAGCTTTCAGAAAGGGACTCTTTTTTTTTTTTTTAGTGAGTTTTCTCTTCATGGAGCACTTTCTAGATAGAACATCTGGAGGTAAACAGATGGGTTGTTATCTGATCTGTTAATCAGCTAATAACTGCTATTTCAGCAAGTGTATTCACTACCAGCAGTAAGATTGAGGGCATAGCCTGTACAGAGTTGAGCAACTTGCTTTTGTTACGTGTCTGCTCCTGCTCAAACTAACGGATGAATATCTTCATAACCCTTGAGTGTTGTGTAGAAGAGCATCTTGGGTTTTTCTTATTTTTTAACTGAAAATATTTAGAGGATACAATATTGTCTTCTAAAAGTCTGTTTCAAAACAAAAGCTAAGTATTTTGTCATAATAAGGATCTTGTTTTGGGGGAGGGTAAGGTTTAGTAATATTCATATACATGCAAGTATGAGATGTGATACTTGTTGCAAGTCTTACATGTTTAAACATCATTTATATTCAGGACTCCGGACTTTGGACATGTAATTCATTTCAGTAATTAGTTGGAGGATATTTATTGTTTTGAGCAATGATGCTATCACTTTTCTAAGCAACTCTTAACTCTTGAGTGATCTATTAAAATTGACAGGGGTTGAAACTGTGTAAATTAGTATTTTACACAGGTTTGTATGTGGATGGTATTGATTTTGCATGGTATGAATGTTTGTCTCTACTGAGTCAGGAGTTGCTTATATGGTTGTCAGTAGTAGGTGATACCAGGAAGGGAAATGAAAGTTATATGCTTGAATTCTTCAAACTTCAAACTGTAGACAGGGTACTCCTCTCTGGACTGTCAGTGTAAGACACTGCCATTAAGGTAATACCCTTGCCTTATCTTTGGGGATTTGCTGTGACTTGCTTTGTGTGGCAGTTACGAGAAATTAAGAAACTTCCCAGAGAAGAAAGGGGACAAGCAAAACTACCTGCATGTGCTTTCTCTCCAATGCCCAACATATTTTAGTTGTAGAGCTTGGCTGTAGTGAGGAATGTGCAGTAAATGTGACTGCTGTCCGCTGTCACACTTCAAACTCTTTCTTTGCTCATTTTGAAAGTAATATGACATAAATTAAATTGTTGAAACAAGTTTTGGTTCAGGTCAGCGTGTTACTTAAGATCTGCCTTAAGTAACAGAGCTAAACAATCTATGGTGAGAGCTTGAATCTGTTTCTTGGAATGCATACATATATGCAGTCAGAAAATTTAGTTCACAGCATCTCTGCAGATAAAAATGTGTGGGTTACTAGAATGAATATGTTTTATTTTAGTGCTAAGAAGTAGGCTTTAATTTCATGCTGGTCACTTGATTGTGAAAGATTGCCTAGTACTTAGGCATATAATACAAATGAGCACTGTGCGTTTGTTTCCCAAAATCAGTATTTATAAATTATGTAATTTGCAATTATTATGATTATTATTTTTTATAACTTTGGTGTAAAGTAGACACTACCTTCATTTGTACTGTAACTCTGGGGGCATTACATAGAAGAGTGATGAGGATAGTCATGAACTGGGAGGGACAAACAGGCTATTAGCCCTAACACTTTTTTTTTTTTTCTCCAGGAAAAATGAATTAATATTGGAACAGCAACAGAGATGGGCTGCGAGGGTGATCAGGAAATGGAAAGCTTATCTTGTAAGATGAGACTAAGAAATTGTGACATGTTTAGCTTAATGAAACAAAAACTGAGAGAGGATATGATTTCTCTTTCATATTTCTAAGTGCGTTACAGAAAGGCAGAGAAGTAATCAGGGACAGAAAATATCTGTTTAAGCTAAGGGACATTGTTAGAACACCTACAAATGAGTGTAAACAAGCCCTGGATAAATTCTGGCTGGAAGACAGAGCATTCAAGACAGAACCAAGCATTCAAGTGGGGGAGATGGCATGAGATTTCAGAGAGGGGCTCTGATAAGTGTCTCAACAAAATTGGCATGATACAATTGCTTTAAATAGCAAAAGAATACACATGGTAACTCAGAATGTTTCTTTCGATCCTGTGCCCGTCTTTTTTGCTTAGCTAGGTCTGCAAAACCTCTGTGCTTCTTTGTCACACAGTACTGTGACAACTTGTAGATGGAATCAATGGGAATATTTCAAAAATCATTTTGTTTGTTTAATTCAAATACAGGTTTAATTCTTCAGTAGTTTCCTGAGCCTGTTTTCTGATAAAGTGCCTTCTTCAGTATTAATATATTCCTGGGACTTCTTAGACTATTTTTTTTTCTTTGTTTTTTTTTTTTTTTTTTTTTTTTTTTATGTATGGGAGTACTCCCTTTAAATTCCTCCTCTGATTGATCTTCCTGTAGTTAGCTACAAGCTTCAACAAACCTAAATAGCTTTTTTTTTTTTTTTTTTTTCCCCGTCTTTGGTGTTTTCTGTGCAACTGGAAGGAGTAGGTGATAGTTACCATATACTTGACAGATCATGGTGTAACCAATTTGTGCACTTACGTAATTCATTCCAACATTCATTTCTAGTCTCTTCTTTTATAACCTAACTTCCTAGCAATATTTTAAGTTCATCAGTACTTTGGGGTACTCAAAATTGAACAGAATAGAAGTTACTCAAAATACTTGGCATGGAAATTGGACCAAACTGCTTCTGAGTAAGTTATGCTGCTCTTAGTAGCCAAAAAAGTTTAGTGGAAAAAGGATATCAGCACCTCCTGAGGCAACCCCACTACTGTGGTCTCTTACTTAGATATTTCTTCTTGATGTGTGGAGATCCATGAGACTTAAAAAAAAAAAGAAGAGATACAGAGTTACACTTGATCAATTTCCTTTACTTGTCCTCTGTTTCTGGAATATATATATTTAATCCTGAAGACTGTCAGTCTACTACCCTGTACTGGTAAGCTACCTTCTGTGCCAGATACCCACATGGCATGGTTGTGCTTCCTTCTTTAAAACATCTTGTTATTATCATTTTAGTGAAGTCTCAGGAAAAATGACAAACACAGATCACTTTCCCGGATCTTCTCTCTTGACCTCCTAGTGCTCAAAGACTCTCAAATGTCATCCCTGAAGGTTTTTCAGTGATTGATTTTTACCTAAGGCTATATTCTTTGCTTATTTTAAAAAGAAGTTCTTTCATCTTTCCTGTTCATGAGACTCTCATAAAGTGGACTTCAAAATCTTCTTGACTCTGCTTAAGAAGAAACTGAATTCATCTGTACTCTATTGAATATGCTTATCACCTGACAATTGCTAAGGTTGCACTTCTAGTCATGTGGGACTCAATTGTTGGACTGTATTTCTCCCTTGCAAAGTCCTGAGAATACATGGCAGCACTACAATGCATCATACCAGACTTGACCACCAAAAAAATGTGGACATGTATACTAGACTGGGATGCTATCTATGAAGCTATTCCATTCGTCTAAGGGTAACCACGCTTCCAGATTAAATATTATTACTCAAATCCAGTGCCTTTTGGAAGGTGCCCTTTCATGTCTTCTTTCCCATCCAGATTTCTTTCTAAGTTAAAGCACTTCCTTCTTCTCCACTTGGATGGACAGCATTTCAGGGATCTTGGAGCTCAAGTTAACATGCTTGCAAGAAGTTCCATTCCTGTTTCTCAAGGGCATCCCATTCATGTGCAAGTGAGAAACTGTCAGGTGTACTATGGCAAGTTAGTATGAGTTCTGTCTCTTTTCTGGGAAGTAGTTAAGTTCTTCAAATGGTGCAGTGGTGTACAAGATGTTAGAACAAGGTGTTTGGTACCACCTGTGAGGTGTCCTGATCATATTGCTGAATGAGCTGAGTTTGTTCACGTCTGTCTGATATCCCTGGGAGAAACTTTTCAGTGATTTTCAGTGATTTAATTCAGATAGTATCAAAAGGTTTGGGCCCTTCAAGCCTTTCCTGGATGGTGTTATTTTCCGTTGTATTTGTTCTTATTTCTTTGAGCAGCCAAAATGATATATACATTTTCCCTGTCCCTATAAATGATCTTCTAATGGTAAAGTAGGAAGAACTAGGATGATCAGTCACTTTGGATGGTATGGATGATTTTGATACAAAGGTGAATAACATTACATCAAATAATCGGAGATTGCTGTCTCTCCTTGAGTATCTGCTAATACAGAATTTTGGGAGTATGCCAAAAGTCAGTGTGAGTCTCACTGCCGTACATTGTGAATGTTGGGCAACTCTCCTCACTGGAGGGAACATCAGTAGCAGACACATCTCTGGTGAAATGGACTGTCTACTGTTCTCATCTATTCACCTGATTCAGATTTCTGTCCCAGTCTTCAGTAACTCATAGGTGAGTTACTCAAGATTTCTCCAAAGTTTGAGCCTGGTCTACTTACTAATAATACAAACCAACATTTCAATTCTTGAGATTCCCTGAAGATGCAGTTAAGATATTAAGTCAATTCCACAAATGGTTACAAGTCTAGTACTTAGGATACCAGAGCTTAAAGCCTTTAGTTTCTTTTAGTACTTTACCATAAAGTTCACAAAATAGTTGAGACTGAAAGGGACTGAACATCCTGCAGTCCACCTGCACTTCTAAACCAAGGCTGTTGGTTGCCCCAGACCTTAACGAGTTGGATCTTGAGTATCTGGAAGTATGGAGAGTCTACAGCCTGCCTGGGGAAGCTATCCTACTGTTAGCCTCATGGTAAAGATGTGTGTTTATATGTACAAATGGTTATGTTCAGAAATTACCATTCTTGGTCACATTTCTCTTCTACTAAGAGACTGGCATATACATATATGTTCTCAGTATAGTATTCTTTCAAAAAATATAAAATAAAAAAGGTCTCTAATACTTTCTGTAATCTGGAAATTATTTTCACTCTTTCCTTTTCCATTCTCCATACTTCTATATGTTCCAAAGTTCCATACTTTCATTCAGACTTCTTTACTCTCTCACCATGTTTTTTTCTAATAGTTTGTGTGTGTGTGCGTGTGTGCGTGTGTGTGTGTGTAGATAGATGACTCTCTTCAGGTGGATCCCAAAACTGTGCCACAGACACAAAGTAGCTATCTCTGTGCAGAGTCTTAAAATTGCTAATTGAGCCAAAGTTCTGTGGTAGCCACAAATAGTTTTTTTTAATCTGGGTTCTGGCCAAAAATATGTCAATAGGTCACTGTCAAATATCTGTATCAATGACATTCCATCACAGATTACCTGGAATCCTGTATGAATCTCAGTAAACATCACGCCATTTCACAGGCATCCAGAGATGATGCGTTTCTTTATATAGCAATCAAGTAGTTTTGCTTAGGTGAAAGATTCTTTGTATCTACCTCAGAATAGATGGTTTTAGGTTACTGTTAGGTATCACCAATGATATGATCTATGTGGTTGTGGTTTATTACTCAAAAGATGAAAAGCTGACTCTTACTGATTTTTCAGGTATGTAGTACATGTATGTGTTCACTTGCCACCTTCCTCTGTCTTCCTTATTACTTCAAGATACCTATCTTAAGATTTTTAAAAACTGTAAACAACTAAACAAGCTTGTCTGTACAGACACATGCCAACCACGAGGTATGATCTGAATGCATTCTCTACAAATGTTAAGAAGGTAAAAGCTCTTTAGAGTGTATTTCTGCTCACAAGACAAATGTATATATTGACAAAGCAGCCTCAAAAATGTTTTGGAAGAGCATTACAAGGGTTGGTCAACCTTATCAACTTTAATTGTACATGTATTATTATATTTTATGTCTGTGTCAGTGAAAATGCAAAAGAAACTTTTCAAAAGTAGTCCAAGACAATTTCTGTTTTGACCTACAGAGTACTCCTTGGAATGCTAATTTGTTATCCTTGCAATATGGTGCTTTATTAGGAAATCTATATTTCTAGTGAAATGTGGATTTTTATGCAAATGCGATAGGGTACTTTCCATTTTCTTTTAAACTATTTGTCCAGGACTTAATTTTCCTGTTATATTTTTACCTTGCCCATTATTCTTCTCTTCACATGTTGTTTATCAAAATGAATGCCTTTTCAGTTGGTTAAAACACTTCATAAAACATCTGTCATACAAAACATTATCTTACAGACTATTTTATTTACCAATCTTTTTTCTTTTTGCTTTTTCATTCTGGGGATTTCATAGATGTCAACCATGTCTGATTAATTCAATGTTTTGCTCTTGGAAAGATAGGCACTGTAATGCTCGAAGTCATATTGTTGAAATCATTTTGAAATTTAGCCAACAATATAAGTTTTGTCTTAAAAGAAACCTGTGTGCAATCGTACGTATAGTAGTATTTGAAAGAGAGTATTTTGGCTGACTAAAGCCTTCCCCACTTGATAGCTTTAGGATGCTCACATTGTTTTTCTCAAACACGTCAATGAGCAGATGATAAAAATTAATTTTTTTTGTTACAAACCTATTTGCTTGTATGCTTAATGAGGTTTCTGTTGTCATTCTATCAGGAATGTTAAGTTCTCTTTTCCTCAGTTGAGTATTAAATTCTTGACCCCTTGATAGTCCTGAGTAACCTGGTCAGATCTCATAGCTGAGCCTGCTTTGAGCTGGGGGACTGGACTAGGGACCTACCACAGTCCTTTGCAACCTCACTTACTCTGTGATTTTGTGACTGACCAAGTACTGGAGAGCTAAGAGCCCCTTGGCATGTTTGAGGCTCTCTTATTAGCTTGAGAACTCAACTAATGTTTTAACACAGACAGTATGAGTCTTTATGCTCCTTCCTGTTAGATATATTTGTTATTGTATCCTGATAGCAAATGGTCCCCATCTTTTTATGAATGGATGGATTGCAGATTTCCTCCTTTGTCAGTATTCTAGACTTTGGTTATCTTTCCATGTGTTTTATTGCATTTCTCTAAAGCAAAATAAATTGTATAGTAAGAGTGAGATATTGTCATTTTTTTCTCCTAATAATTTATGTTTTTCTTTAGGGAGCCTGACAATTCATTCTAGCGTGGAAATGCACACAGTGGGTGCACAGACTTAGTGAAGTCTACTTCTCTCTCTATTTACTTAGTTTGTGTCCAAAACAAAACAAAACAAAAAGAAAAAGTGCAGAAGAGTGCTTGAATGGTTCTGTCATCTTATAAGTACTTTTATTGTTTTTGTGGGACTCCATAAACTGTTCTTGATAATTTTGTCTAACATGAAATAATGATACGTTTTAAGGGATGAGAATTACTTGGAAAACATGTTTTGTGAAGCCAGAAGAGACCACTGTGATCATCCAGTTGGATCTTCAGCATAATAGTACCTATATAACAACTTCAGGAATTAATTCCTATTTGAAGTAGAGCGTATCTTTGAGGGGAAAAAAAACCACTGGTTTGATATACTTGTAGTGATGGAGATCCCATGACAGCCCTTAGTAACTTGCTCTACTGGTAATTTTCCTCACTACTAAAAATTGTTTTTGGTCTATATCCGTCCAACATCAGATCCCTCATTAAAACTCTCCCTTGCTGTGTTGCCTGAAGAAAATACGACAATGGATGGACTGCTGATATGAGGGCTCCTGTCTTTTGTGCTGACCCATATTGTTTCATTGTTTTCTCTCTTTCCCCCTCTGAATCCACCTGTTTTGTCTTGTGTCATGTGTTTAGAAGTTCAGCTTTCCAATGCAGGGATTACCTATTCGCTCTTGTTGTACAGCTCTGAGTAGAGCTGTCTTGGTCAGTGACAGGTGCTTCTTAGCAATGAGTATGTCTAGAAGGCATAAAGGATTAAAAGAAGTTTGAGCTCTTGTCCTACATTAGCAGCCTTTAAGCCTGTAAAGAGCTACTGTAATCTTTGGGTATGACTTCCTTTGTGCTGAGGACTTCTTCAGTTTCTGCTTTAAGACCAGTGAAGATTGGACTAAGTCATATCTTTTAGAAAAACAGCTGATCTCATTGAAGGGGGGTGGATAAAGGGAGGGAAAACTTCCAGTGATGGAAAATCCATTGTAGCCCTCCGTAACCTGGTATAGTAGATGGCAATTCAGTGTTCAATCCTTGTCTCTGTATTCTAATCTGAATTTGTCTTGCTTCAGCTTTCCGGGATGTTGTTATGCCTTTTTTAGAGATAGGGAGGGAGGAATAAAATACCATTGTTAAGCTTCTGCCCTGCATTTGGGTACTTACAGGCTGTGGTTAAATCATTCTATAATCTTCTCTTTCGTAAACAGAACAGATCTACTTTTTTCACTGTCAGGCCTGTTTTACAGCGATTTAATTATACTTAAAGTGTGTCCTATGAATCCTCCCCATTTTACCAGTGTCCTGTTTGAATTGTGATTATCAGACTTGCAACGCTATTTCAGTATGAGTGACCCCAGTGTCAAATACTCAAGTAATACAGCTTCTCAGTTAGATGTCGGCTGAATATGAGCCAGCAGTGTGCTCAGGTGGCCAAGAAGGCCAACGGCATCCTGGCTTGTATTAGGAACAGCGTGACCAGCAGGGCTAGGGAGGTGATCGTCCCCCTGTACTCAGCTCTGGTGAGGCCGCACCTCGAGTACTGTGTTCAGTTTTGGGCCCCTCGCTACAAGAAGGACATCGAGGTGCTTGAGCGGGTGCAGAGAAGGGCGACGAAGCTGGTGAGGGGCCTGGAGAACAAGTCCTACGAGGAGCGGCTGAGGGAGCTGGGCTTGTTCAGCCTGGAGAAGAGGAGGCTCAGGGGTGACCTTATCGCTCTTTTTAGGTACCTCAAGGGAGGCTGTAGCGAGGTGGGGGTTGGCCTGTTCTCCCACGTGCCTGGTGACAGGACGAGGGGGAATGGGCTTAAGTTGAGCCAGGGGAGTTTTAGGTTAGATGTTAGGAAGAACTTCTTTACAGAAAGGGTTGTGAGGCATTGGAACGGGCTGCCCGGGGAAGTGGTGGAGTCACCATCCCTGGAAGTCTTCAAAAGACGCTTAGATGTAGAGCTTAGGGATATGGTTTAGTGGAGGGCTGTTAGCGTTAGCGTTAGGTTGGAGGTTGGACTCGATGACCTTGAGGTCTCTTCCAACCTAGAAAATTCTGTGAAATCTGTGAAATGTATTTGGTTACACATTCAGAGATTACGTTAGTCCTTTGACCACTGCCAGTTCATATTCAGCTGATTAACTGCTGTAATTCTCCCAGTTACTGTTTCCTGGAAGGTGTTCCCCGTCCTGTTGAAAGGAGGCTACATTATCTGTATATAGTCCTGGTTGTACATATTGTCCTTGTAATTTTCTTTGTTTGGATAATTTGATAAATGTTGTGTAGGTACACTGCATTTCATATGCTTTTCATTATTTGTTATTGCTTCATTCTTAGTTTCTTTGCTGCTGCCAAACACCTCCAGTTTCCTGTCAAATTTATGTTCCATGTTCTTCCTCTTTGACCAGTATTTACTGTCCCAAATGAAAGACTAGGCCCAAAGAAGGTATCTATTGAGCAAGTATAATTTCTTTTAATCCCCCTAATTTTGAAGGTGTCTGAAGTCACACACACAGAATTGACTGTAGTAGTTTCAGGGTTTTATACAACTGTAACTTTGGTTCGGGGAAAAAATAAACAAATAAACACAACCATCTATAACTCAATAGCAGCTTGGCCTACTGCCTGTGAGAATAATTGGTGGATTTTTTTTTTTTAAAAAAAAAAAAAAGGATTTTTCCTTTGCCTCTGATGATCTTAGGCCAGTGGACTTTTAGATGCAGAAGTCTACCATGAATAGTACAATTTGCCAGAGCCCATCAGTATTTCAGTTTAACAAATATTTTAGCCTTTTCTTCATCATCCATCTCAAGGAAGTTATACAATCTGAGTGCTTTATGAAGGCTTCATTATGAGTTTGGATTTTGGGCTAGTGATTTGCTTTCCCAGACTGACTGGGAAAGTCACTATATGACTGCTGATAGTCATATGATTCGAACTGTGGGAAGGTTATCTCTTCCTTGAATCTGCATTCTCAGATAAGCTAATGGCCCTGGAGGTATGGTAACCTGTAGTGTAAAGTGCGTATGTTTTCACTAATTTCCATCTCTTTGCCATGTTACACCAATCAAAGCTCAAGAATATTGCCGTGGACTTCAGAAGCATCAATATCATGACATCACTGTCTTGTCTACCTGTCATCTTTTTCAGGTAGGAATCTTCTGTTCTCCCTCTCCTTAACTTAAATCTTGTCCTCTGCCTAACCTTTCCCTTACAATTTATAGAAAAGGATTCTACTACTTGTCCTTTTGCAGCAGATGGGAAGCAGAACTGGACACTGGTACAAGAAATGTGATACAGGGAGTCCAGCAGAACAGATGGGAATTGAGAAGAAGCAGGATAAGTGATACATGGAGTGTATTTTTTTTTCTCAAAGCTGTTTCTGAAACCAGTTCTGGCTGCACTCAGATTCCAGAGAAGTAGAAGGCCCGGAACAATGCAGTGCATTGGACAGAAGGATCCAAACTTCTGAAGGGAGGGTGCAGAGGTTGGCTCTTTGAAATGGTACCTGGTGATAAGACAAAAGGCAGTGGGCCCAAACTAGAACACAGGAGGTTCCCTCTGAAAATCAAGGAAGCACTTCTGTGCTGTGTGGGTGATGGAGCATGGGGCACTGGGCACTTGAACAGGTTACCCAGAGAGGCTGTAGAGTCCCTCTCCTTGGTGATACTCAAAAGCTGTCTGGATGTGGTCCTGGTGTCCCAGCAGGGGCGTTGGACCAGATGACCTCCAGAGGTCCCTTCTAACTTCAGCTATTCTGTGTTTCTGTGAGACTGTAGCCCGGTGACAAGATCACTGATTTGAGGCTGTGGTTTTCATGTGAAAGATCTCTCAAGGGTTATGGGGATGTGGAGGAGGATTAAGAGAAACAAAATCAGGACGGATTGACAGAAGTTACATGGAACACTTGGAAGCACAAACAACCCAAAAGAGGAGAAAATACAGGAAATACAGGAAGAAAGGGAAGGAGTCTTCTCTGAAATGGAAGAAATAGAAATCGAAACTTGCTTGGTTTATGCTTTGGCTTTTCTTTCCATAGTTAATCAGCTCAGTAAAAATACATACCAAAAATTTCTCTTCCTTTCCCCATTATTTTAGCCACATCTCAGTTCCTGCCCACATTTGGGACAAATCAAAGTAAAACCAATTCTTTATTTTAGAAAACGTTTTCCACAGTTATTTTGAAAAAAAAAAAAAAAAAAAAAAAAGAATCAGTGAAGCTTTATACAGTAGCAATTTTCCTTTCAGTATTTTCTGGCAGTTCCTACTTACTAACTTTGAAAACTGGAGGAACAAGAGGAGAAAGAAAACTTTCAAGAGCTCATCTTTTTTTCCTGTTTTTCCATTTCTTTGTAGGCCAGTACTACAAGTAGCTAGTTTTGAAGATGTCTGTAGGAAACTCTGGAAGGAAAACTATATTAACTGGACATGCCATTGCAGAATTTAGGAGTACACTCTTCAGAGAACTAACACCCTTGTTAATGCTGCTTTCTTCATCACCAGAGTCAGGATTAATCTGTTCAGTGTTACTATTACAATAACTTTCAATGTATTAAAATTTGTATGGTAGAGAGATAAGCCAAATGACATGAATTTTAAATATATACCTACGAAGTCATTTTGTTGTACCTTTTTAATTTATGAGTGCCTCATACTTTGTTTAATTCAAGTCAAGCTACTGTAGAATTTCTGAATAGCTTTAATGGAGTACTTCAGAGCTTGTTTGCTGGATCTTGGTTAAAAAGCATATCATTTGCTCAACACAAATGATGGCGTGTTATTGTTTTTCACTAGAAGATGTAGTGAACTGCTCAGGATAGCTGAAAAGTGGGTGGCAAGAAAAGACATGCTTAGTTGTCGTATGTGATTGTTGTTCTATTATCATATTGGTCTAAAAATTCAATAAGGTCTTAAAATATATGAACTAACCCTTAGTATATCAAAATAAGAAAAATAGTCTACAATATCAGTATTGCGTAGGATTTGTAGGGAGTTTTTTAAATCGAGGATATTTCATATCCTTCCTTTAAAACATACCAAATCATTGACAAAAAATATTGATAATATAAGTACTTCCACTTTCATTTGGAAAAATCTTACTTTAAAAAAAAATAAAGAAGCATATTTAAGAGAAGGTTTTTCAGATGGGCAAATAATCAATCTTATGGTTTAAAAATGCATGAGATGTGTTTTCACATTGTTATGTGTGATGTGTTTTGAGGGCATAGGGAAGGAAACTGAACTGTAGATACCTTATTTCCTAATACTAAGACAATAACTTATTGACCAAAAAAGTTCCAACAACTGTGAGGATCTTCGAATAAAGATCTCTGCAGTCCATCAGAGCTACCTGCAATTTCAAAGTTATAACAGAAACAATGCAAAATCAGGCCTTTTGTAATGAATTATGCATGTGGTCTAATTTGGCTGTATCTTTACTACTATAGTTAAGTTGAGAAACTATTATCTTTAGCTAGCACTATTTCCTAGCATAACGTCAGTAATATGCCAGCATTATTCTTTTTTAGACAACTGTAGAATGACATTCCTAAGACTACGATGCTTTGCAGATTTAAAGCTTGCTTTTTTGCTTTTTTTTTTTTTGAATAAGATAATGTCCTAAAACTTGGTTGTTTTTGTTTTTCAAGGATTTTCATAGGCCTTGTCATCAAACAGCTGTTACATAATTGAATTTTAAAAACTAAGTCAACGTGAGAGAAATGTTTACCTGTAAAAAGGAAATGTAGATTCACATTCAGTGACAAGGGTCATTAAACCTGTACCTTAGTGAAGAAGTAAGTCTGTTCATTTGCTTCATTGCAATTTCATCTGGTAAAGTGGAGAAGTTCTTGACTGTTTAGGATTTCCTCCCTGTATGTGTTGGAAGACTCCTTTCCAGTCTTTTCTGGGGCACTTGTGGTTTACAGTATTCTTTCTAGTCTCTGTAACTATAATGGAAACTTCTGGTCAGTCTGTGGTGTACATTATTCTGACAAGAAGTTCATCCTGGCCTCAGGTATCTGCCAGGGACCTCCTATTAGATGTTTCCTCATCTTCAGTTCCTGGACTATGAAGGCCCATACTTGTGCAATGCTATGAGGAATTCCCACTCTCTAGATCATGTCTTAATCTATCCTAAAAAAGAAGTCTGGTATAATAAAATATTAGATACTTCGGGACCAGACATAATGAAAAATGACTGTGTGATCTGGTCTAAAGCATACTGTCACTTCTGAGTCCTTTTTTAGGCACCCTTTTAATGAAACTGTGCCTTATATGCAGATAGATTTTGTATGGGTGTCCTAAAGCCAGTTACAGCGTGTCCCAGTAGAGTGGATTTTACAGATGGCATTTCCCGACAAGAGAAAGGATGTTTTGGCACCCTACTCCCATATCTGAAATTCATGTTTAGTAGGCAGTTTGTAACTTTTTAATATTGTAGGTGCATATTTTCATACAGTTCTAAAACTGGCCCATTGTCAATAATCTATTTGTTCGCAGATGATAACTGTGTTCATTTCAGGGTCTTTCCTTGTAAACCTCAAAGTTTTCATTGTGATGATGGCAATCGTTGTTAAATTCTTGTGTCTCTGTGTGCCTTTTTTCATTTACTTTGACAATTGTTCAGCTGATAAAGGGTCCCACAAAGGTGCAAAACCTGAATCTCTTCAAATGACTCAGTCTCTTTCCAAGCATCTGGGTCCCAAGGTGAACACTTGAATCAAAAGTTATATTACTGCAAATCCTTGGGCATACTGGCAAAACTATTAAATCTCAATTTGTGAGAGCTCTTTTGTCTGTGGACAGATCCTAGACTGTGTTTTACTTATCTGACAATACACTTCCCAGCTAACCTCTGTGATGTCTCATGCCACACATCACCTAACATTAAACGTGTCTCCCCTGTGTGTGCTCTCCTACTGTGTATTCTTTCAGCAGGCTGGGTACCATTTCTCAAAATGTGGGAAGCTTTTGCTGTGGTGTCAGTACAATGGTGCAGGACAATGCTTTTCTAGTTCCCTCCCCAGTATAGAGACATGTCTGGCACATCCTATTTGGCCTGGTGACTCCAAAGGTTAAACTCATTATCAAAGGGCTGAAGTCTCTGGGGGGAGCATAAGCCTCATGTTACTTGTTTAGGAACATATAGTACCTCTGAAATACATCCACATGAGATTTCCAGTCTCATGTCCAAGGACTGCAGTTGTGCAGCATGCCCCAAGCAGAAATGAACATCTTCTCCGTTCTGTGAGGGCCCTGCGCAGTTGGTCCACAAAGAAAGGGTTCAGCTGTTCTCCATGATCCTCCAGCTCTTGGTCAGACCCATCAAACAGGATGACATTTCTTGAGGGCACACAGGAGATCTGTTCTGATTACCTTACCTGAATCTTCCCAAGAAGAAGGCAGGCTAACATAAATCAGTTGTACTTCTCACACTGGCAGGAAGCACTCATTGTTTTTCTTAAGATGAGGTCAGGGTGTAGGGTCTTTTCCAGTGCATTCTTGGTCCCATGGTGAGGTGGGCTGTTGAATAGATTTCACCCAGCTTCTGCATTGCTGGAAATCGTGGCCATGATATGTTTGAGTGGGGCACTATATCTACAAGCCTCCAGAATATTTGAGATTGTTGCAATGTCTGGATTTTATTCATTTTGTGGTGAAGACCTGGACAACTTATGCTGTTTCTTGTAACTTCTGTCTGACATTGCCTACTACCCCAAAATGCTCCATTGTCACTCCATGGGTGCTGAAGACTCTTGAGTGTTTTGTGAATAATAAGTGAAAATACTGCCATTTACTTTAGTTAGATCTGGCCTTATAAATACTAGAAAGGGGTGTTTATTTTGACATTTAGTATGTTTGTTACCAGTCCCAGTTTCTTCTCCCTTAGCTCTGTGAAAGACCATCTGTCACCCATTTCTAGTCATGCCCACTCAAAGATTAAGCTTCCATTTTCTGTCCTTTCTTCCTTCAGGTTTATGGAAAGTTTTATTATGCTAAATAAGATGTTTTGCTCTGTCCAGTGGTTGTTTTGATTTAAACCTAGCTTTGCACAGTCAAATAGTGCTGCCTTGTAACCTTGTAACTTCATGAGACAGTTCATGGCTCCATATTTCCATGAAGGTTCAAGAAGAGAGGCAGAATGCAGACTTTTATATTCCATACACATTATTTAAAAGACTGGGCATATGTAGAGGAAAATTAAGTTTCTGCATTTGTTGCTGCATTTTGTCTTAATTTCCCAGATTTTCATCCAAAACTCCAGAGCTGCAAGTTTCCTAATTAGACACTTGATGTCGGGGCAGCTCAAGTGAGTGTTAAATTTTTGTATTCACAGATTCAACACCTCAGCATATGTTTTGGCTCTTTTAATTAACATGGACAGTACTTCCATGTCTGTTGCTGTTTCTGTATGTTTGCTGCCTTCTAAATGAATAGAAGTTGATGTCAAGATATGCAATGAACAGCCAAAGCAGGCTCTTTTGATTTGATTGGGACTTTCCTACCAATGCCAAAATAATTCTGAATGACCACGTGGAAATACATCCACATCTTCGTGAGGTGTTATGTCATGCCTGAGGTGCTGATGACGGATGGAACTGTTTGCTTGGAGGCCTCTGAGACCCAGTGATAGGTAACTTACGACAGAGGTTTAATGGGTTGGTGTCTCTCAGAGTGAAGATGAACTCTCATTCAACTGGAAAATGTACTGTGTACGTACTTTATTTTTGTTTTAATATAATAATTATAGTTAATAATAGTTGAACTTACTATTAACCCTCATCTTCATTTGGTTTTGCTTGTCTTTCCCATCTCCTTCTGGGTTCTTTGAAGTTTTTCTTTATTTCCCTGTGATTGAGAGGGAACTAAAAAGCCATCTGGAGTGCCCTTCTTTGTATTCGCGCTCATGAGAGCAGACCCTTTACCAGCCTGGCAAAGGAGAAGATTTCTCCCCTCTCAAGCAACAAGGTGTTTCATACAGCATAAAAATACCTGTGGATTACATACTATGAAAATATGTAGTGTCTCATAAGTAACCTTTCATCAGCATTCTCGGAATTACTTTGAAAAAAAAAATACAAAGGCTGGAAACTGCATAAGCTTTAATTCTAGAGCACAGCACTGCAGCTCAGGAAGGTGTGGGGTACAGTATGTACCAGCACAATTTCAGCCCAGGGTGTCCTTTGATAATTAGCAGTGCTACCATTTCTAGTGGAACTCCTCTGTGTGTCAGCATCATCACCAAAGAGAAGAGAGAAGAAAGAAAATGTGAAGAGCCCCTGATGAATAGTGCTCTCCCCTGTGAAAACAGGGTGGCAGCAATAAAGAGAGCGTGTGGTAGAATATCAGTCCTCTCCCCTTTTCGATATAGGGGGTACATTTACATGAAGCCCGAAGAAAGAAAGTGGCTACTATTCTTCTTTACTTTTGAAAATGAAAACATAACACAAACTAAAAATAGCAACCACAGGCTATTTCAGCCAATTAACAGAATGCTAATGTCTAGCATGGATGGAGAAAGCAGACTTCTTCAATCCTCCAACAGGAAATAAATATTCTGTCTCTTAACAGACATAATTCAGGAACAGCTATCTCTGGACCTCATGACTTCTTATTCTCAAATCAATTTGTCCTCTACTACCTTCTGTTCAGCTGCTGAGTTTGATCTGCTGTTGAGAGACGGTATTTGCTGGCTCTTATGTTTTTTCATTGCCGCTGTTTTTAGCTGATTCGTTTCTTATGTTAGCATAGGACCATTGCCAGTATTGCTCTGAATGTCCTCAAGGAACAAAGCAGCCTTGGTTTTCTCAGATGTCGTTTATTCTTCTTGAAGGCTTGGTCCTTAGGGTTAGGTATGACATATAACCTTGGTACTGATGTTATAATGGTAAATTGGTCATCTGCCAGTCATTTTCTGTTTGAAATTTAACAGTGATTTTTACTTGGGTATTATACATTCTGTTTGCTCAGTTGTAAACTGTATGCAGTTTCATATGAGAGACTGACTTAGGAAGATAAATAAATTGATGAAATGTTACTGTTGAACATTGAAATATGGGAGCTTTAAATAGAAGGATATAGAAGTGATGGTTCCACTTGGTAGTCAGACCACATAGCGTAGAGTTAAAATGTTATATGCTTACTGGAGTACATCATTACTCTGTTTTGTTAAACGTTATGTATGTTCTTCTATCCAGCAGAGAAGATCTGAGACCTGATTTTAAAATGCCTGTTAAATTATCTTAAAGAAGCAAAGCTAATTAGCAAATGACAATAACCAAAGAAAGCTATAGACTGAAATTTAGCAAGCCTAAGTACTGGATACTGGAAAATCATTGGATGACTGCAAGAATTATTTCTAGATAACAGAAAACTGCATTTACAAAGGCAAGAAAAGGTAATAAATCGTAGGACTGTGTAAAATAAACTTATGCTGTCTAAAGTCGTCTGTCTTCCAATCTAATGACTGCTCTTTTGGCTTCCTGTTGGTTGCCAAATGTGATATTTCGTGATGTACCTGTTTCTGTCTCAGTCATTTGTTCCTTGTAAGAGATGAACTGAACTGTGCCTGTCCTGTTGTTCCTGAGAACACTTGGTGCTGCCTTCCTAATGCTGCTTTATTTGAGTAGTTATGATAAGTGTGTCAGTTCAACTCTCATTCATCTTGCTCTCAACCTGAAGAGGCTTAAATATTAAAATAGAAAAAGATTCATTTGGGAAGACTTAACATCATACTCCAGGTAGAAACACCATGTCATGAATGAGAAGGAGATAGAGTTCTAGTTTAAACTGAGCAGCTGAATATTTCTTTACATGTTTAGTCCCTCCTATTTTAATTTCTTAAGTTGTGTTTCAGGTAGGGATTCTGCATTCAGAGCAAGCTGTTTTCCAAATGTTGCCATCCCACATGGGTTGCTGGGGCTTTGTGAAGGTAATCTGTTTAGGGCAGGGTCCTCAGAGTTCTCACTTTCTCTTATCCCATTATCTCCCCCAACAGTAACACTCAAATGGACACGTACTGGGAAGGAATTCGACTTTCCTTTGGCAGACTTTTCCTTTGGCAGGAAGTGCTTTTCTTTTGCACCCACCTTCTGTCTAAAGGGCTTTAGTATTTATTCATAAAGGACTCCTGGTTGTTACAATATTCTCAAGGCTGACAAAATTATGCAGCATTTTTAAGACTTAGTATAGAATACAAGTCAAGCCCTATTACAATTCTCAACTGTGCAGCTATGGCTGTTGCCTTGATGCTAGTCTTCTGTAGTCATACTGTATCATAAAGTGGGATGCATTATTTAGCACTAAGGACAACCATTATGGCTTGGTTTGGACTTTCACATGCTTTGTCTTCTTTCCAGCTTTTACTTAGATTTCTGCATCATTCCTTATGATTTATAACAAAATGAGGTTTTCATTTATATGAAAAAGCTCTACATTTTTTCATCTCTGTCTTGGTCTGAGTTATTTAAAGAGTGCTACATGTCTCACCTTGCAGAATTAGAATAGGATAGTAAAATACATGTACATCAGTAATGTGAATTTAGTCATTTTAATCTGTTACCAGATGCTTTTAGGAACACAAGGAAAATTCAGAGGCATCAAAATGTATGAAATTCTAATTTTTTGGATGTTTTTAAAAACCTTGTCCATAGGTTTAAGACATCAGATACGATTTTTGAATGTTAGTTCTTCATCTCTGGAGAGGCATACAATACAGATTTGAGAACTGACAGCACCACTCTGAATATCATTTGTACATGTTATTGGTCTAAACTTGAAGGTTATAAGCTAGTAAAGAAATCACTGTTACAAGAGAACTGGCATATATTTAAATCCTATTGGTTTACCATAAAATCCCTTGTGCCCATGTAGAGTTCCTTCCTATAGCTGTGAAATTTTGTACAAAAGAAAGTCTGTGACTAGTGGGAACTGCGGACAGCAAAAAGGAGAAACTTCAGGGGTTTTTGAGAGATTACTCCCTTGGCATGAAATATCATACCTTACTTTTCTTGTGTTCTTGTCTCCTGTAGCTACCTATAAAATCCAGCACTTCAGTGCCATCACAGTTTTCTATTTTTTTTGTAAATCTCTTTGTTCAGTAACAACCTGTGACATTCTTTCATCATGCTAAACATAATGATAAAGACTATGAACTGAAGGAATGAAAGCAGGAAAGCTGTTGCTGGTATCATGTGAAAGCTAGCCTTTCTGAAGGACATAGGAACAGCGGAGCAACATTTGAAGGAACTGGAACTGGGAAAGAAATACGAAGAGTTATCAGCAGGAAGATCTCAGTGATACTGCCATAGATTTAAAATGATGGAATAAAAAATTACTCTTAAGTAGAGACTAAGAGAAAGTGTAGAAGTTGATATTACTAATATACTACTAACTATAGTTGATATTACTTCTTATTCTCAACTGCTACATTTCCATAAAGCAGAGTTATTAAATTTTGAGTTGTGAAGTCTGTGTAAGGAGTCCTGTATTTTGAAATCCTTTTAAAGTTTAGTTTCAAGCTTTCAAAGCCTGAACAACAACTTTTCAAGTTGTCAATGACAAAATGCTTAGTCATCATTAATTTTGAGCTAGGCTGGAAACCTGTCAATGTTACATAGAATGAGTTGTAACTGTTTAATCTTAACATTTTCATGTTATCTTTTAACAATCTTCCTATAGACTTACATATACAACTAAATTCTTTCTCTACTGCTTTCATAATTTCTGGAGGGCCTATCTGTCATACCTTGAGATCTTTGACCATTCCATCTTTGAAGGTAGCCTTTAGATAATGTCTACCTCAGAGTCCTGCTTGCAGTTTTTTTAGCAATGGTGCTTTGTTCATCAAATATGTGCCCAGATACTATCGCTCATGTTCATGATCTATTTTCAGGAAGTGTGGGACCTTTCTTCCAGAACCTCTTTAAATTATTTAAGAGTTTTCAGTGAAGAGCTGGTGTTTTGGCTTTTAGAAGACCATCGTGACAATGGGACGAGGGTGAATCTGGACTTGTTTGGCCAGGATTTTGGACTGATTTACCATGCAGAGTAGGTGTAACTACTGGATGGTACTACAGGCTAATGCCCTGGTGACATGCAAAACAGTGGACCCAATGTTTCGTGAGAAGCAAGTTAACTTGGTCCTGGCAAGAAAAAAAGTACCTGTGCTTGAGAAACCGAGGAGGGAACCTATGAACGAGCTAGATGTAGATTCCTTTAAGTAATAAACTGTAGTCAATAAATCCACTTTGGAGTTAAAGTTTCTGAGGCGATCTATGCAACTGGTTCTTGCCTGTTTGTAGAGGGGCTTCCATCAGTTCCCTGCCCTCAGCCATCTGTCCCCTCACCTCTTCTCATGTGTATAGGCTTGCATTTCATCAAGAAACAATCTTGTGAACATTGGTGGGTCTTGAAAAGTCAGTTACGTTGTTGTGCGTGGTCACTAGTTCTGAGGATAGATTTCTTGTAAAACAGTGGGTGGAGTGAGGGTTGCCCAGCTGTGAAATCTTTAAGTGAAAAACCTTGTAATAACAAACAGGGTTTAAGGGCTAAGAAACCTGAGGTTGTGGCAGCATGCTGAATGCCAGTGTGCTGTTTATGTAGATGCAGCCTGGAATGCATCTGAAGAAAGGAGCTACTGTGCAATTTCAGTTGGGTAGCTGAATTTCATGTTTATTATAAGTCTTCATGCTTAAAGTATTTAGTACACATAGTTTTTATTGTGTGGGGCCAACCACTTTATTAGTTCCTTCCAAACCATATTTTGACTGGCATGCAGATCACAGCAAGTCATCACTGTTTCAGACTCAGCACTTCTCCCATTTCTTGCTGATACACCATAAGATACTGCAATCCCTACCTTGTTACATGCAGTATAATCTCACCCCACCCCTTTTCTCTGTGCTAAAACTGCAAAAATGCAAACTTCAAAAGTCTGTATATGATGCATGTCACCATGGTGTCCAAGCAGCTACATTGGTGAGATAGCTAAATTGTCCAAAAAAAATTGCTAAGTGTTTTAGGCATTCCTTAAATATTCGTAGGCTACCAAAAGAAAATTCTGTGTTTTCCACTTTTATGATGGTTTTATTTTTATCTGATGTAAACAAGTCATACACATACACTTATTTTATCTTTAAATTTCAAGTTTTTTTCTTCTAAAAAAGAACAGCAGGTGTTTTGCTTTTTGAAAGAGAATTAGGTTGATCAAAATGTTTACTTCTGGCACTTTGCTTTTTGTAGTCTTTATACTTTTCTGTTGCAAAATAGCAAATTAAGTAGATTCTGAAATCAGTACAAGACTGCAGTTTTGATATGATGAGATCAAATAGCTTCAAAGCTCTTTTTTTTTCTCTTCATAGCAGTGATAGCATTGAATTGTTAAATTGCTATTTGAGAATGAAGTTCCGCTGAATTGTTTTGTGTTACAATGAAAATAAAATAGTAAACGGTCTGCAATTTGAGAAGATCTTGTTTTTAAATTTGTTTATCACTTTAAAGTCAGATTCTCAAATTGTTGAACCATGATTGGCTTCTAAGTTCTTAAATAAGGTTGTTTTTAGTAAAAAGGAGATCTTTAATGAGTCATTGACTTATTTCATTATAGATATTTAGTAATAATTACACTAAGATATTACAGTTGATACGTGGATTGAGTCCACTTTTGTTGTGATCCAGTTCTCAGAAATGAGTCTTCTCAGTGTTGTAGTTTAACCTGGCAAGCAGCTAAGCACCACACAGCTGTTTGTGCACTCCCTGCCCCTCCCCTGGTGTGATGGAGGAGAGAATCTGAAAAAAAAAAAAAAAGAAAAGGGGGTAAAACTCATGGATTGAGATAAACTCATGGATTGAGATAAAGACAGTTTAATAGGACAGAAAATGAAGGGAAAATGATGACAATAATTATGATAAAGGAATATAAAAAACAAGTGATGCACAATGCAATTGTTCACCACTCTCTGACCAACGCCCAGCCAGACCCCAAACTTAAGACTATAGCAGTTGCCCTCTCCAGCCAACTCCCCCAGTTTTATTGTTCAGCGTGATGCCACATGTTATGGGATATGTCTCTGGCCAGTTCGGCTCTGCTGTCGTGGTTCTATCCGCTCCCAACTTATTGTGAATGCTGTCTTCTTGCTGGCAGGGTGTTATGAGAGAAGCTGGAAAGACTTTGAATTAGTGTATGCGCTGCTTAATAACAGCTAAAACATCAGTGAGTTATCAACATCCCTAATCCTAAATCCAAAACACAGCACCATGCCAGCTACCAGGAAGAACATTAACTCTATCCCAACCAAAACCAGGCACTTAGATTGTAAGACATGCCACGTCCTGCAGAGAAGGGGCAAAACCACCTTCTTGATCATAAAATCAGAGTTGTAGAATCAGTTAGGTTGGAAAAGACCTTCAAGACGATCAAGTCTTCAAGATCATCAACTTGACCTACTGAGTATCATCACTAAACCATGCCCCTTAGTGCAATGTCCATGTCTCTTAAATACCTCCAGGGATCGGGACTCCACCAGTCCCTGAGCAGCACACTGCAATGCAACTCTCTGTGAAGAAATTCTTCCTAATGTCCAATCTAAAACTCCCCCGTCACAACTTGAGACCATTTCCTCTAGCCTTACCTCTGATTTTGATTTTGGACTCTTACTTGGGAAAATAAAAGGGGAAAACACAGCAGTCAATGGAACTAGATGTGCGTTTTCTTCTAGGGTTTCCAAGTTCAGCAAGGTATTATGCAGCATTTCTTCTCTTGCACTGTGGAAAGCACTTGACTACACTGTACAGTTTATTTCTACTAAATGATACAGAGGGAGATGCCAAGGCTGTCTCTTCCCCTGTGGAGACACTGGTATCTGATTTGTATTTCTAAATACTGCTTGCAGCTGAATGATGTTTTGTGCACCTCAGTGAAAATGCAGTGTTTATTTAGACAAGTGCATCTTGCTCCTGTAATGCCAAAATTTTGTTTGTGAGTAACTTATGCCTGTTAGTGCACTTATTCAGAGGGAGTAGAGTAAAACTATGTGTGAGTAGACAACAAACGTTTATTTGAAATTGTGTTTTGGATTATAGTTTCAATATAATTGGAAATTTCTGTATTATTTTAGGCTGTTACTTGTTTGACTTTGTCATCTCTCTTTTCATTTTGCTCTCCAGTCCTTAACAATATATATTCAGAATATAGTTGTGTTCTTTTGTCAGTTCTGATGATAGCAGAGAAATATATATAAAAATAATTTTGTTTGTGTTGATAAAAGCACTTTCTTATACCAATATGGAATGGAATATAAAAGGATATTCCTTGAATGCTCAAAAACGTGGTGATTTTTTCTTTCACAGGTCTTTACTATCCCAGTCACAGAAGAGTGTGGATATTAAGGTCTTTTGGCCTTCAGATAGATGCTTATGATGCAAAGAAGGGAGAATTGTTGACAAAGAAAACCTGTGTTGTATTTATATTTTATAATGTAGTAAGTAGTATATAATAATTATATACATTATAAAGTGTATTGGGATGCTCTGTAGTGTTACAGTGAGCTAGAGATCTGATTGGAAAACTATATCCAAATTTCTGGTGAGCTATTGGAAAGGAACATTTCCTTACTTTGAAGTTTCTTCCTGGTAGGTGCTGTGGTGATGTAAATTTAACTGACCCTAGGAGTGTTGGTCTTTGAGAGCATATAAGAATAGGATTTATGGTTCTGAGTTAATAAAATATGCTGATGCCACTGTAAGCCCTATTTAGATAGACAGCAGTAATCTCTGTTGAGCAGTATGAAACCGTCTGTCTCTAAGTAGTGGAAACCTAACAGTTCACAGCAAGGTTGTACCACATCCAGAGATGAGAAAAATGTGTCTGAAGTCAGACGAGTTCTAACTGCATGGTTTTATTTTCTTGTATAATGGTGTTCTTTCTCCTGTGCTAATATTGCACATAATGTCAAGTAAACAACATACTCATAGTGCACAAATAACAGCTGCTTTTTTAAGTTCATAGCTAATCTTATTTTTGCTAGCTTAGCACAAGGAACAATACTCTTCTGAAAACACAATGTGACTCTGAAATATGTGGAATTGATAAAGGTGGAGAATGTTGTGTATTAATAAAAACACAAATATTCGGTTAAATAATGAGATATATTAAGAAGACTAAGTCAGCGTATTGTCACATTAGGTATTTTCTACAGTAGAGTATAAAATGTTGTTTCCAAGTATTTATCTTTCATGGAAGAAGTTCATAGAATTATATGTTTGTGAAGATAACTTTGAATTTGTAATTTTGCTATTGTGTTTGAAATATTTGACATTTAAATACATGGTTGTATTTACATATGTTGCATTTTCATTACAGCTAATCCTCTTGAAACTTGGTTGGCAGATGCCTTAAGCAGTTCTGTAAAATTGGGACAGATACATTATTCTGCAACCTTGGAATTTAATTGCAAATAAAGAACATTTTATAATTGCTTTCTTTCACTTTTAAAGTTTCCACTTATAAAATTAAAGCAGCTGCTTAAGAGCATTGCTATACGTAAACAATAACGAAATATATTTTAGTAGAGATATTAATATCTTAAAATTTACTTGTTGGTACCTTCTTTTAATATAAAATATTAATATTCTATATTTTATTTGCTGCAAATGTAAAGATTACCACTGTGCTACTTAATATATTAAGTAAACAATTTTGGGGGAAGAAACGATTAATTGTGCACCATGAGGCACATACCTTTTTACAAAAGGCAACAGTTTTCAATCTTAATTCTAAATGATTAATTTAGAATTTGAAAGGAGAGAAGAATAAGAAATCTTTGTCAAGTAACATGTTTTTGTATAGTCCAGAAATACATGGTGTCCATATGTGCTGGGATTTTGGTCTTTTTTTTTTTTAAATCAAGTGTTCTCATCCTCACTATCTTTTTTCATCACTTTCCTAGCTTTCGATCTATTCAAATTGTAAAAAATATAGCTAGATATAACTAAATATATTTTATTTTGTAGGTGAAATAGCTAACAACAATTATTTTTACTAAGTTCACAGAATTCAATATGAATAGCCATTTAACTTAAACAGTCCAAAATAGAAGGAAAAAAAAATCTGTGTAACTGTAATCTCTGCTTTTTGATGTATTCATTCTACACTTGCCCAAGTCTGGTGGTGAAGATTTTTTTCTATTAAACTTTATTTTTTTTTCTTTTTTTAAACTCAGACATCTGGAAGAGTATCCAACAATTCCTTATTATCTTCAAAATATATATAAATTGTTCTAGCAGTCTTCTTCCTCTTGTGATTCATCTGACAGTGAGTCACTCACTTCATCCACTCACACATCACATACTTCAGTGGTGCATCTTAACCAGGACAGCAAACTCTCTGCTTCCCATATAGGTGGGAGCAACAAGCTCATCTGGGAGGTCTGGGTGAAGTAGTGTTTCCATCCTATTTATGTGTTTAAAATTAGGTAGGATGAATCTGATTTTGGTATTGCGCAGTTGTAAGTAAAGATGATTCAAACCTAATATCTGATCAACCATTTCCAGTTTACTGTTTGGTTCAGGACCTCTTCCTTGCTAGTCCCCTCTAACTTTTTTATTTTATATTATTTTTATCTACTTTTAAGTAGTTCTCCTGAAATACTTGTTCTGCCCAACAAGATTGTAGATGGCCATGGAAGTTGCTGACAAAACATCTTTTCAATAAATGCATCCTTACAAACCTTTCGTACCTTTCTTCTAGTATATTGTTGGATCTGGAGAAACTCTTTTTACTTTGTAAGTGCTTCAGGAACAGTAGACGCTAACCAGTACTGGCTTTTTTATGTATCTTCTTCACCCTCCCTACCTGTGCCACCTCCTCTTGTGGCCCTGCCCCAGTTCCTGATCTTCTAGGTGTGCCCAGGACCACCGGCTGTTCACTTGCAGCAATTCACAGCTGGGTATCTGGTGGCTGAATACAGCCAGCTCTGTTTCTTCTCTGTTTTGGAAAACACAGAACACAATGGTGGTTTGCATTTGTAAGTTTATTTACCATTTTTTCCTGTACATGTTTCTCATGCATATGCAGGTAGGTTTTACCATACTGAAATACCAGTCCCTTGCTTTTCACCGTCTCCTGGCAGAGAATTGCCCATATGTCCACAGTCGTGTTTTAAGATCCAGCTCAGTGAATGAGAATGCCTATGTGTTTGGTACTGCCTTTGTGGGCCAAACCTCAGAACACCATATCTGATCCCAACATATGTAATTTCTTTAAAGAAGGCCAAGATAAAGGCTAGCAGATCACCAAGGGATAAATGAGACCTGGGCTTCATGGAGATCAAAGGATCCCCCTCAGCCTTTTCATTTCACCGTTGACAGGAGTGACAACAGGCTTTGTAAGGTTTATTTCCACCTTTTTCCCTCTCTCCCTGCCACTCCTGGGCGTCAGCTAGGCAGTGTCACACAGGCAGCTGGCTCTGAGCTTGGTGCTGGGCAGGGGACAGGACTGCTTGGCAGGCAGGGTGGCACCCGCAGGGACACCCACTGCCACCCCGCCGAGGCAAGTCCGCCTGCTGAGGGTGCAGGACCTGCAGGCGCAGAGGGCAGCAGATAAAGAGCAGGCAATTAAACAGCTTAGTTAGAGAAGACACGGAGTTAATGCTGTGTGCTGCTCATCTTAGATTTTCATAAATTCATATATGGGATCCGGTGAATCGGGAAGTAGATGAAGGTTATCATAATTTTGACAAAAACACTTAAATGGCTAATCTGTTTCTAAATGGTTATGTTTTTAATCTCAAGCCTCTTTAAATGGCTGAGCTGCTTTTTTTTTTTTTTTTTTTCCAATTTGACTTTGTTTTAGATGGGAAATATTTCCGATCAGATTGCTTAAGATCTGAGCTGTCATGTAAATATGTTCTGTCAAGTATATAATACACATTTTAAAATTTGTCTAAATATTTATGCTCTTGAGGGGATAACTGCAGCTCTCAAAAGACAGTTACAACCTAGTGAGTAAATAAATTGTATTTCTTTTTTTAAGTGTGCATTGTTTTTGCAGCAAATTGTAACTGTTTAAAGGATCACTTGAATCTCACAAATTTCTGCGAGAGAGTTTTTTATTATTTATTATTCTCTTGAGAAAAAAAGTGCCTTATGTCTTTCAGCAGTGCATGTAAATGCATATGTGCATATATATATTTAAAAAATCAAGTATTTCTTTTTTGCCTAAAACTGAAGAACAAAACCAGAGGTGAATGAATTTATATTTACTGCAGCATTTAAAATTATCATTAGAAGTGCTGTGAAGTAGCTCTTCTGTTATTTTGAGTTTGCTTACTGCATGCACCCCATGGATTGTTTTTTCTTATTTTAGTATTTTTTTCTGGTTGGAATGCAATGATAAAATCAGTGGTGTTCTGAAGGTTCTTTTTTTTTTTTTTTTTTTTTTTTTTAAATTTAAAATGCTTAGTGAAATTAAAATTGAAACAAAGAAAGGTAATTTTCATTCATTTTTAAGCAATGAGCTGAATTTTTCCCAAGGTCTACAAAGAAGGAAAATTATTAATGCTGTAGTTTAGAATGTAGTTACTTTGTAATCAATAAGAGTTATAATAACTGTGATTGGTTATCAGGCAAGAGATTGCTGTAGCACTACAGAAATCATTCACCAATCAAAAAAAAAATAATAAAAAGCCCAGCTTAAACTGGTGGAGGTATATTTTGGATGCTAGTCTGTATAAGACATAATAACTTGTATAATCCCATCTTTTACTTTGTACAGTAATAAAGTATATCCAGAGAAAGTAAATCTGTGATTTTAACATCTTTTGACAAGCACATTAGACTGTGGAAAGAGCATCCAAGTTGGGGCTTGGGGCATATGGTGCTACCTTCTGCTAGCATAGCTCCAGAACAAGTCACTGTGTTCACCAGGGGGTCATGTTCAGACTCTCAGGTTCATTCCGTTAGTCTGGGGGAAAAACCACAGTTCCTCTTCATATGGAAAAATCAGAACATAAAATACAAACTGTGCTTCCCTGCCATACATCCACTATGCAGAGAACACAGAGGTGTTCTGAAATGTTTTTCTGTCAATTATGCTTTTGTCAGGGCATTCAAGAAAGACTTCAGAGAAGTTAAGCTAAACAAAAATTATACTGGTTAATAATCCACAAGCTAAACAATGCTGTAGCACTGTAAACCCCTAATTAGACTATGTAAATATTTATAGCTATTTTTTATTCTGAAAAGAGATATAATGCTACTTGAAAAGAACACAGGTTTGTATCATGATGTAAAACAGTTGTAGCATTTCAAACGTATGTACTTTTGGAGTATTATTTAAATGATTGTTTCCTGAATAAGTTGCAACTCACTTCAGTTTAAAGATTGGTATTTATAATAGATAATCCAAGTGTTGTGTGTCTTGAGAATTCAACATATGGATGGGGATGCGGGAGGAATTAGTTATACGAGATTTGTTGACCAGCTTTTAATTCAGATTGTCATTTTTAACACACGGCAGTGCAGATGGCAAAGTTTTGACTGTCCGTCAGAGCCCCGATACCTCGGGGACAGCTGTTGCTGATAAATCTTTTTTACATGCTTTAGGTCAAGAGTAGTCAAACCTGTTACAGCACCTGCTTTTACATATGCAAATCTGTTGTTTTGTCATTTCATTAAACAAGGAAAGGTAGTGGTCTCTTGTGGCCGTAAGTAAGCCTGGAACACAGCCCATATGAAATGAAATCCAGCAAAAAGACAACCGTGATTTCTGCAGTGTAGCCATGGGATGTTGCTTCTGTTTGGGGGCTTTGTTTCTGGAAGACTGCCTGTAATTTGGAAGGAGGGTAGAAAGACAAGCACATGTTTGGAGGCAAGAAGAGAAGGGAAGGTGTTTGCTGTCATTGACTGTAGGGTAGTAGTGAAGTCTGACATGCCCAGAAGCTAGCGGGTGCCATGTGGGGCTCCCATACACTGCATACCTCAGTTTTCATCATCTGGTGAGCCTGCAGCATGATTCCCGGGCACTGGAGCATACAACATGTCTGCTTCGGTTTGGAGTTGATTGATCCACGGTACAGAACATGCTTGTGGGATCTTACCGTGCTGGGGAAGAACATAAATGATTGAAATGCTTTCTTAAGAAAGAAAAGCATCATTTGTTTATGTACTTCGGTGCCTAGCAAAATGTGCCATCAAGCAGCAACACATGGTTAGTTTACTGTACACGGTTATATACTGGTTGTAGAAACTTTTAAACTTTGTATTTTTGTCTTATACTTGTTTAATCTATTGGATAGAGATGCAGAGAATTAAAATCATGAGGAGGAGAGTTCTTACTTCATTTATGGTGCTGTGTGAATGGGGTCGTGGCATGTAACAGAAATGGCACTTAAGGATTGTTTTTTTAAACAAACTGACAGAAGATTTTATCCTGCACTGCCATAGATCGCTGTGGGGGAGAAAGGGAAATAGTAAAATTGATGAACAAATGTTGCATGCTGTCATTTTAGATTACGTTGTTTCACCATGAAGTTGTTGCTAATTTTTTTAAGATACTGTAAAA